>NC_142046.1:17863814-18471135 GCF_982192425.1 Myodes glareolus
GTCCAGTAAGGGAAACTCATGAAGGGTAAATATCCCAGATTCCTCTGCCCTTGGATGGGACCCCAAGGAGCATTTGAATCACCATTATAATGTCTCCATATGTGCCCTGTGGGGCCTCCCATCCTCTTTCCATATCTGAGCTTCCAGGGGGGCAGGGGTACCCCCAAACTATGCATGTTTGCCTTCTGGATGGGAATCTAGTCTAAATTAGTCAACCCCATTGCTACCGGCTTCTTCCTACCCAGTCAGAGAAGCACAGGGAACTGCATGCCCAGATCTACCGAAAATGCCTTCCCTAAAAACTACGAAAAATAGCTGTTTCTGGGGGCACAGACCTGCGATCCTCGCTACGGAAGAGGCAGGGGCATGATAATGTCAAGCTCAAGACCTGTCTGGGCTGCGAGTGAGTTCAGGGCCAGCCTGGGCAACTGGATGAGACATTGTCTCCAGACGAAAAGTAAAAAAAGGGCTAGTGGGGCTGGAGAAATGGCTCAGTGGTTAAGAGCATTGCCTGCTCTTCCAAAGGTCCCGAGTTCAATTCCCGGCAACCACATGGTGGCTCACAACCATCTGTAATGAGGTCTGGTGCCCTCTTCTGGCCTGCAGACATACAGACAGAATATTGTATACATAATAAGTAAATAAATATTTAAAAAAAAAAAAAGAGGGCTAGTGATGTCGCTCGTTGGTGATGTGCTTGCCTGGAGTGTGCGAGACCCATGACAGAGGCGGGTGAAGGAAGAAGGAGGAGTAGAGGAGAAAAGCAAAGAGAAGAGCGTGGGAAAGAGGACAGGGGAAAAGAGAACTTGAGGGAGAAAGAGGGAGGGGGAGAGAGAAAGAATATGAAAGTGATTCTAAGCTTATTTCACACACCACACAGAAACTGACCAGATATGGTCCTCATACAGTTTAACCCTCCTGCCCTATACATAGCAAAGTCTGGGTGGCTTAAGAAAGAAAATTACCTTGGGTCATGACAAAACCAGGGAACCTGGAGGTGGGTGGTCCAGGAATCCAGGACACGGGCCTTACTGTCTTCCCTGTGGGCCCTCTAAGGTCACCCTAAGCATCACTGCCCACTCAGCAGAGGGAAGGGGGAGGCAAGTATGGTTGTGGACATTAAAAGTGAGGAGGGTGGTATCCTGTGCAATTCTGCCGTGGTCCACGCAGTGGCTTAGTCTTCATTCAGCACAGGGTTTGAGGAAGGTTGTCAGCACCAGTTCCCTGCGGTGACCTCTGTCCTCTCTAAGGGTTTTCCTGAGTCATTATGGCATCCTTGAATTCTTAGTCAGCCATCTACTCTTAATAAACCAACTGAAAAAGCCCATTTGACAGTGAAAATCCGAAAGGGGAGGTTTATTTAATGTACCCACATTGGGAAAGGGGACAGGGTAATTCAGTGAATATACTCATATACACCAAGTCCATTCTCAGGGTCCTAGCGTGATGTTTAGGTTAAAATAGAGGGCCAGAATTATGCATAGCTAGGTAGTCCCAATCAAGGTGTGGCCCCACTCATCCCTGACCCATCAATGTCTCAGCTCCAGTGTCTCCAGCATGGTGGTCTGATGAGAAGCAAATCTCTTTCCAGGAAAGCTAATCTTCTGGGCTTCCGCCTTTTCTTCTCCCCAGACATGATATTCTGAAGACATGTCAATTTCTTAGTGAACATTATTTTAACAGTCTAATAGGCAAAGGAGAAACGCATGCGTCTCTTTAGAACATTCTCATTCCTGCCAGGATGGCCACAAGGGGAAGGAGGGGTTATAGGGTCTCACCAGAAATCAGACCCTGTGGTTGTATCCCATCAGCTTTCTCTAGATTGCCCTAGGAGTGTTCTCCCCCGAGAACTCAGGACTGCCAGTGGCCATTGGAAGTTCACGTGACCGGCAGCATCTTTCTGGGTTCCTCCATGATTTGGCACATGGGTTGAATTCACGTGTATCTGTTCCTGAGGCTCTCCTTCTAAAGCTGTTTCATCTCTATGAATACATCCATCTTCCTGTGGGTGAACAGCTGGGTTCTAGGTGTGAGCTGCCTTGAACATCATCCCGTGGCCACATCTGTGCACAGCCCATGGGCATGAGTGTGTTTCCCTGAGAGAAGACTGCCAGGCGGCAGCAGGCGGCACATCCAGTCCCAACCCCAACGCTGAACGTGGTTCACTGTGCTGCGGCTGACCTACAGCTCACGCCCTGCACAGAACCGGCACAAAGCTGATTCATACCGCAGTATGCATGCTCCCCACCTCGCAGGTTGGAGCAGCACCCCAGCTGACCCTCATCACCCCAGGATCCCGCTTGTGTCGCTTACTGTTCTAGGTGCTGGGATGAAATCCTACTTTGCTGTCTGTTGTGACCCAAACCAACTCGGGGAGAAGAGCTCAAGCAGGAACTGAAGCAGAGGCCATGGAGAAAAGCTGCTTTCTTGGCTCGCTCCCAAAGGCATGCTAGTCTGTCTTCCGACTCCACCCAGGAGGGCTTGCCCAGCAGTGGCCCCACCCACAGTGAGCTGGGCTCTCCCACATTGTTGACCCATGGTCATTAATCAAGAGAATGCTTCAGAGGCTTGCCTGCAGGCCACACTGATGGAGGTGTTTCTCAACTGAAGTTTCCTCTTCCCAGATGACTCTAGCCTGTGTCAAGTCCTGGGTAGTCCTGGGGTAGGGGGTGCCAGAACAGCACAATGCCTAAGAAAAGCAGCTTAAGGGAGGAAGGGTGGGTTCTGGGCCACAGTTAGAGGGTGCAGTCCATCATGATGGGGAAGACATGAAGTAGGAGCCTGAAACAGCCAGTCGCATCACACACACACATTTAAATGGTGCAAGATTTTTAAAAAGGGAGGGGACTAGAAAGACGCTTCAGTGGTAAAGAGTATCTGCTGTTCTTCCAAAGGACCCAAGTTTGGTTCCCAGCACCCACACTGGGTGATGGTTCACAACTATGCAGAGTTCAGTTCCAGAGAACTGGACAGCCTCTTCTGACCTCCATAGGCATCTGCACAGAACACACACACACACACACACACACACACACACACACACACTAATGGTGATTTTCAAAAGTATCTTGAAATCCAGCTACAAATGTATAGAAAACACTAGATCACTGTTAACACCTGCTAGACTAACTACCACCCCACCCAAACTCCAACTATCCACACACACACACCTAAACTAAAAGTTCAGATATAAAGTCACTGACACCAAGCTTGCCTAAGGATCTGAAGACATGGCAAGGTCACACATCTGGCAAGCTTTAAATTAAAGAGGATGGAAAATGTAGGCATAGAGGAATACATACATGGTCTTTGGGTTTTGCTTTGTTTAATATTTTTATTTTATGTCTATGGGATTTGCCTGTGTGTATGTATGTGCACCCCTCGCATGCCTGGTGTCCGAAAGGTCAGAAGAGGGCATTGGATCCCCTGAAGCTGAAGTTACAGATGCTTATGCGCTGCCATGTGTGTGCTGGGAATTGAACCCAGGTCCTCTGGAAGGGTAGCCTGTGCTCTTAACTGCTGAGCCATCTCTCTAGCCCCTGCAACGGTCTCTCTTTGTTAAGAAACGAACAAACATGACTATCATGGGGAAAGATAAAAGCCGAATGATATATAAAATTGTGCTCTCCATATTACTTAGCTAATGAGAAAAAAGAGGAAGGACCTGCCTTCAGGGTTACAAAACCTTCTCTACAGTCAGCCAGCGCCTTCCGCCTTCTGCTCTGGGGTGACACCAGGCTTTACCAAGCCATGAAACGAGCTGCCTCACTTTCCCTACTCTGAGTCTCCAGGGCTCTGACGACAGAAGGGAGCCCTTGTTTCTCACAGTCAAGAAGCAGAGAGATGAACGCTGGCGATCAGCTCCCCAGCTCCTTTTCCATGCCTTCCGGGACCCCAGCACTGAATGGTGCCATCCACATTTAAGGTGGGCCTTCCCCATCTTGACTAACCTAGATAATCTTTTGCAGACATACCTGTAGGGGTAGAAGCTCCCAGGACCAAACCAGCACTTAGAGGTCATATTGGCTAGATCCAGGGACAATCTAGGATCCAGATCTAGTGAGGAGTCCCTGGACCCTCACACAGAGGGGACTGTTCTTTGGGGCCTTTAAAGTGATGTGACTACCCATCCTTGAGGCAGATCACCTGCTCCCAGGACCCTAAAGAGTCCCTTTGCTAAAAGACACCTGTTGCCACCTCTTGCCATGACTAAGGCTAAGTCACACCATGGCTGGTGAAACAAAGGTAGCTGAACCCCAAAACAAGAGAGGGACCTACATGACAGGGATTATAAGCAATGGGGAGCTGGTCCTAACATTGTGAAGGCTGAGCATGACTTAGGTCCACAGTCCTAGGCCACGGGATTTGTGCCTGTCCAGAGAAGTAGCCAATCCCCTTGGGAGAACCACATGAGGCCTCCTGACCCTGTGGGAGTGCCACCTGCAGCAAGGGTCATATAGCTGGATGAAGCAGCTCTGAAGAATAAGAGCCTAGCTAAGGAACTCCGAGCAGCAAGGTCAGGGTCAGACACCCCTTGCCACAATCTCTCATATGTGTAACACCCCCTAGTTCCTGCATGGAGGTGGAGTGAACAGGGCACAGGACAAGGCAGCTGCATGAGTAGATGCTCACCCTTCTGCCTTACTGAAACCCACTCTTGGGTTCAGTGGGGGCCCGTTCTCTGATGGACAAGGTCCCTTCAAGCTGCATACTTGGTGGCTGGGCTTGTCTGCAGGAAGAGTTAAAAGCAAGCAGCAAGTGCCCTCTGGGTGTCATAGGGGAGGCCTTGATTGACACCCCAGAAAAGTGGCTGCTAACCCTTGTACCCTGAACCTCAGAAGAGGGGAGTTAGGTTCCATCTCCTCCCCGATTTCTTTCAGTGAAGCTCAGGGAAGAGCCCAGAACTCTCCCGGACCTTGTCCCAGAGCCCCACCTTCAACTTTCTTAAGCTCTGTTGCCAAGGACGGTGTTTGGCTTCTCTGAAAAGGAGCCTGCAGAACTGCATTCAAAGCATTTTTAATGCACGCAGCAACCACCATAAAACCTACACGCAGCTAATTTTGTCTGCCTGGTTTATGTATTTCCTAAATAAATCTTCACAGAGACCGAGAAATTTTTTCCCCCATTCCTAAGTGAGCTACAGAGCACATTTACCAGGGCGGAGCGAGTCAAACAGTGCCAGAGGGTGGAGGG
Source organism: Myodes glareolus (assembly GCF_982192425.1). Classification (NCBI taxonomy): domain Eukaryota; kingdom Metazoa; phylum Chordata; class Mammalia; order Rodentia; family Cricetidae; genus Myodes; species Myodes glareolus. The sequence goes on from NC_142046.1 coordinate 17,869,008, forward strand.
GACAAGAGAGACACAGAACAAGAACATGTGTCTGCCTCCAAGAGGAGGGACCAGCCCGAAGCGCAGGCTATTTCATCAGCTGCTCCTGCCCCAGATTCTGGGCTCCGGGACACCCAGACAACGCCAGGAGTGGGCGCGGTGGTTCTTCAGGCCCCAGCAGAGAGAACTGTCCAGCTAACTTCCCCCAACTGAGTCAGAGACATGCAGGCCACAGCAAGCCATCTTGATGGCCAGGCTGGCAAGCACAACTTACCTCAGGGTGACACCCGAGAAGGAAGCATGGGTGGTAGTGGGATGTGAGGAGACACCCTTATCCATCTCCCCGCATCCCCTGCTTCGAGGAGTCCATGAGCATAAGTCCTCTGATTGGCATCATACTCTTCCTGTGGGATCCTTCTAAAGGGCACCGGCGTAGACAGGGCACTAGCCACCAGCCCTTGAACAGCTAACACAGGAAAAGGCATGAGAGTTCCTCTGAATCTGAAGCACCAAAAAAGTGCCATTTTCCCAAGGCTGGGAACCAGGCCTTTGTATGTCACCCACCAAGGTCTGTGCCCTGCCTTCACCTCCAATAAGGCATCTCAGGACTATCTCGCTCACCACAGACAGACACTCGGGCCGTCAAAGCACCCCCACAGGTCCTGCTCTTACATGGGTGCCCACCCGTGTACTCTGTACCCCATAGGCTCCCCCAAGGCACCCCAGTCCCAACCCATAGCAAACACAGCACAGTCTGGTTGGGGGACAGCAGAGTGTGAGAACTGTCTGGTGAGGTTGGAGTCCAGTGGAGGACCAGAGTCCAGTGGAGGACCAGAGTCCAGTGGAGGACCAGAGCAAAAGAGGAGACAGGGCAGACCCCCTGCAGAGCGACTTCCCACCAGTAGGCTATTCCCACAGTCACAGCCTCCCCAGGGACTGTACAGAAAGAGAGAGGCTCACCCAAGAAGAAGCAGAAGGCGCCTTCTAGACAGCAGTTTCCGGACGTCCCTTTGCCTTCTGCCCAGCGGCGGTCCTAAGCAGATGGGCAAGGCCCTCTTTGTCTAACCTCTCACTCGACTTTCCTTCCTGCCATGCTGGACATCTGCCCCGACTCCTGAAATAGAAAATAGGTGTGCTCGTGACAAGATGGGCTAGCTCCTCAGGTCCCTGAGCCACAAAAACCTGTTGTCCTCATAGACAAGAGTCTCTCCCCCCATTAACAATGACAAATGGGCCTGGCCCTATCCCATCACCTGACCACAAGGAACAAGTCCACCAGGTACAGGGCAAGGCCAGGAGGTTTCCTGAACAAACTGTCTGCTATAGAATGTGGCCCTAGTCTTCATCCGGATCTTGTTAAAACCATAAAAAATGATATCTAAAATTAGCTATCAACCTGATAGCATCCATTTCAGACTTGATAAAATGCTTTCTCTTCCCTGTCAGCGGCAGCCTGACTCTCCCGAATCGGTATCCCCTTTCCCCAAAACACATCTTGCCAGTTAAAACTACCTAAGGTTGGCCTTGTAGCTCATTCAAATGACCGAGGTAGGAAGATCATGAATTGGTAGCTAGCCTGGGACACAGAGTGGGCTCCATGCTTTTACCTAAGGGTCCACACTCAGTTTTCATCTCTAGAATCAGGGTGCATTTCATCTCATCCCATATAATGTTTTTGAAGGGAAGGGTGGGAACCTGGTAGCATGAGAATTAAGAGTATTTGTGGGGTACCATTAGAGAAGGGTCCACCCAAAGTGAACCTGAGGATGAGGGTGGAGATCTGAAGTGCACTCCCAATGGAGGGTCTCCCTGAGTCCCAGTACAAGGGACGAAGCCAGAGTAATAGAGGCTCCATCCAGGGTCCTGACCCTTGGGCTCTTTCTTCTGCCTCCTAGTTTGTGAGGATCAAGACAGTCTAGAGCTCATACAGAGCTGCCGAGTGCCAGGGTAGAATGTCCTTCTGGCTGTGTGTCCTCTAAGTATCCCAATTGGAAGGCCTGATTCAACAGGCTAATGGTCTTTGTGGGGACAAATGAACCTGCCAAAGCCTCTTCCAGGGGCATCTAGTGGGAAAAGGATAAGAGATCACCAGACTTACTTCTGAAGACTCTCCAGGGCAGACGCAGGGCCCTCCCCACTGAGGCCACATCTTCAGCCTCTCGGGTTTGTTGCCAGAACTGTGAAAGATACTCAATGTAATGCCTAACCAACGTTATCAACTTAGTGGGATGTAGAATCGCCCTGGAAACATCTTTAGGTGTGTCTAAGAGGACAGAAAAGTTTAGCCGAAAGGAGAATATCCACATTGAATGCGGGCAGTTACCATCTCATGGGCTGGTGCCCCATGAGAATGAAAAGGAGACCAGGCGTTGAGCCCCAGCATCGGCCTCCCTTTGCCTCCTGATCACTGACCACCCATTTCCTGCCATGAACGCTGCTCTGCAGTGGTGGGCGTGTACTTCTGAATTGCCAATCAGCCCCTCCTTCCGGAAATTGCTTCTGTCAAGTATTTTGTCTCATCAGCGAGACAATGTAACCTCAGTAAACTGCTCTGCAGGTCACCCAATGTGTCTCTGCCCTGTCTGGCTTCTTGTGTTGTTTCTGTTGTTGTTTTTTGAGACAGGGTTTCTCTGTGTAGCTTTGGAGCCTGTTCTGGAACTCGCTCTGTAGACCTTGAACTCACAGAGATCCGCCTGCCTCTGCCTCCCGAGTGCCACCACCGCCTGGTCCTGTCTGGCTTCTCTGCAGCAGATGACACTCTTGCACTCTAGGGTGAGGGACATTCTGGGAAGCCACTTGGCAGAAATCAAGAGTCAGCTCTCAAGGAACACTGGAGCGTCTGTCTGGGGTCCTCCACCCACGGTATCTGCAGATGCCTCCAGGCAAGGCTGGCGGTTAGATTCAGCTAGGGACTGGGTGTGCAGGATGCTGTGGTTTGAATGGGAAATGCTGTCGATAGGCTCATGTGTTTGAAGACTTGGCCCTCAGCTGTGGGCTCTGTTTGGCAGACTGTGACTTCTTGGAGGCGGAGCCTCCCTGGAGGAAGTGGGTTACTGGAGGTGGGCTTTCAGGATTTATAACCCGAAAGGGCTTCCTGTCTACTCTCTGCTTTCTAACAGCAAATGCAATGTGACCAGCTGCCTCCTGCTCCTGCCACCATGTCTGCCCTGCCATGATGGACTACCGTGCCCTCTCAAACCATGAGCCAAAATGGATCCTTCCTCCTGCAAATTGCGTTAGTCTTGTATTTTGTTACAGCAATGAGGAAAGGAACTCAGAGACACACTGAGGACAGTGAGGACCTCCAGTGGCCACCTCAGGACGAACCATGGCAAAGACAGCAGCAAGTTTCACTGGATCCCTGGTTCTCCTCCAGCACACTCTGTTGTCACGCTAGCCTCGCCTGCTCATTGCCCAAAATAAATACAAACGCAGTGGCTTCATTCAAGGGATTGGCTTAGGCACCCAGCGTCCTACGGGTATTAAGTCACGTCTCCAGAAAGAAAGATGCTTGTACCTGCAGGACCCTGCCCCTCCCTCCCTTTCAGGTGTGAGTATGGCTGACCCTCACATCTCCATTCTGCCCTCACTCAGAGTGAGCCCCGTGAGCCCCTGTGTCTCCAAGAGGAAGTCCACCGTGGACCTATTCTGGGGCTCCACTCCATAGCCACCAGTTCCGTATCCATAGCTCCTACAGGACAGAGTGCGCAGGCAGGGGCCAGGGCATCAGTAGCCACTGTCGGGGCAGGTTTATTGAAACAGGTGCAGATGTACCTCCGACTGAGAAAGGAAAATAGATCTAAGAGGAGGATCGTCTATTGCACTGTGTCTGTGGCACGCTGCCCAGCCTACTCAGCCTCTCCACTGCCCTGCCAGCTTACTTGTGCTTCCCACCCAGTGGCTTCCCTGGCTAGGACAATGGAGAGAGCAGTCCAGGGACACACAGACTCCACCAAGTAGCACCAAGATGATTGTACAACCAGAGCCCTCGGGACTCAGGACATGCAGGACAGGTAAAAATATACTCAGTTTTATATCTAACTGACATGAAGTTGGACCTTCCAACCAGGGAGATTGATCAGCAGCAGCAGCAGCAGCCCATGAGACTGCATCAGCCAATAGGAGCTTAGACTGGGGAGACTCAGGGCACACAGGAGCCAGAGCCCTAAGGCCATGAGGGCCTAGTGCTGCCTCGACCATGGCCATTAGAACCTCCACAGTCTGTTTCCCTCCTGGTTTTCTTGTTCACCACACAACCTCTTGGGAAGAACGTGAAAGTCAGAGTCCCCACCCAAATAGCTCCTTCCTAGGCCACTGACGGCAGGACTGACTTCAGCAGCCATACCCAGAGTGCGTAGACCTATCTCAGCCAAGCGGAATGAATGACAGAGTGTAAGCATGTGACTGGGGTCTTATGAGTACACAGTGGGCATCAATGCACAGGGTCAACATGCCACTCTGATCCTATGAGTACTCAGTGGGCATCAATGCACAGGGCCAGCATGCCAATCGGGTCCTGTAAGTACATAGTGGGCATCAATGCACAGGGCCAGCATGCCACTCAGGTCCTGTGAGTACACAGTGGGCATTAATCACTGTTGAAATGGGTCTAAAAAATCACAGTCAAGGTCCTGAATCAGTTCACACTCTTAACCAGGGAAGTTCAGAGGCCTACGGCAACTCCTGTTTATAAGAAAGGCCAAAAAAGATGTGGGGCACAGAGGGAAAGACCAGGCCCCCACAACTGAGACTCCAATTGCAGATGTTGGATGTGTTTTTATTTATTCTGTGTTGAGTCCCTGAGCAATAGGCACGTATCCTCCCTGATTTGTGGATGATCGTTTGGTAGCAGCCATTAGTGGACGGAGCACCCATGAACTGTGGATGATTGTTTGGTAGCAGCCATTAGTGGATGGAGCACCCATGAACTGTGGATGATTGTTTGGTAGCAGCCATTAGTGGACAGAGCACCCATGAACTGTGGATGATTGTTTGGTAGCAGCCATTAGTGGACGGAGCACCCATGAACTGTGGATGATTGTTTGGTAGCAGCCATTAGTGGACGGAGCACCCATGAACTGTGGATGATCGCTTGGTCACAATCACAACAGTTTGTCAAACATTGGAATAGGTTTGCTCAGGACACCTCAGTCGAAACAAGTTCCAGGCTCAACTCCAGGGGACTCGCTGGCTCAGATCTAGACTAACTCCTTCCCCAGGGACAGCCAGGCAGAAGAGAACCCAGGAAAAACACACACACACACACACACACACAGAGAGAGAGAGAGAGAGAGAGAGAGAGAGAGAGAGAGAGAGAGAGAGCTGGGCATTAGTATAACCTTGGGGCTCACTGACAGCCCCACAGCATCCAAGGCCATGCACAGGAGTGTGGTACAGGAGCGGCTGAAACCCCAGTCTGTGATCTTCACTGAGCCCTAGGTGCTGCTTAGAAGGTCTGGGCCGAGAGGTCCAGGCTCCAGGCTCTGAGTGCCTTCTCAGTGTCCTTGGTGAACTTTCCTTGGATTTGTGCCCTACACCTTAACTTTTTGCTGCGTTTACCAAATTCTTCAGTGGGTCCAGCACCCACTCGGGAAATGAGAACTAGCCACTCTCCAGCCTCTAACCTTAACTGTCTATCTGGGAAGTGGAATGGAGCCCTGTTCCCAGGATGTTAGGGGTAGGGTGAGGTCAGGAGGAGACAAAACCGTGCTCCCAAGTCCTAGAAAGGTGGTAGGACCCAGGTAAGAGGCACAGAAGACAGGACAGGTTCACAATGGATCCTAGGCCCTTCCTTTTCCTCCCCATCCCTATCCTCCCAGATCCTCACCTCCCCCAACAGAACTGGGCCTGAATTCTATGGAAAATAGTACCACACATTTTCTGGGATGTTTTAAACCTTGTTTTGGCAACGCTGCCTCTGCTCTGTGGCTCAAGCTGTCTTGACACAGGACAAGACTGACCCAGAGTCTTGGTCCCCAGCCTGCGGACCAGCCAGCAACCAGAGACTCACCCCACCTACTAGCCAGCCCGTTCCCCCAACTGCCACCCACTCATAACCTCCCAGACTCGCTGTCCCCCAGATGCAGGACACAGAGGCAGACAGGCGAGACCAGTCATCCCTATCAGTGGTTTTTGGAGCCTCCACAGTTGCTCGGCACCATCGTATCATCCCGACACGACAAGACACCCAGGTTGATGACTTCATTCTCCACTGATGTCATGAGTCAGGAGGGGGCCCAGTCCAGTCGGTAAAGAGTTTTCATCGTGGTGGGGGACAATTAAATCCAGAGAGAACTTACAGGGTCAAGAAGTGACCAGCTGGAGGCAGCCTAACCATGACTCCAGCAAGCAGATCACACTTGGCTGGGGCAGCACCAGCCTGGCACCAAGACCCCATGTTACTTCTGCTTTGTCGCTCTGTGTTAAATCCATGCTGAGAAGGCAATGTCATCTTGTTTCACAGAGTAGACCCTGAGGCTTGAGGAGTTCCAGTTAGGGCTAGGATTCCGTGGCATTGGTGTCAGAGCCGACCAGGCTGGACTTTGTAGGCAGTCCCAGCAACTAATAGGCAGGCAGATGCTGGCAGATGCAGGCGGTTGGGGCCCAAGAAGAGCATGGGCAGCCTGGCCTCAGACCCTAATAGGTAACTTGTTTTATTCCCTGGAGCCTTACCTGCCTGACCCACAAATGAGAATATCAAACATTAACTTCACTTTCTGGTTTCAGGGCCCAAAAACCCGGGCAGCCACAAACGGTAGCATGCTCTGAAAATGAGACAGCGAGTGGCCATGAAGGACCTGGGTGGGCAGGGATACGTTGGGCTGACCAGACAGAGGTAGGTACCCAAGCCCCTGGTATACAACGAGGGAGGCCCCATTCGAGCAGGAAATGACACAGCTGGAGGCCAGGCTACAGCCACTCTTGTCTTCCCTCGGGGCTCTAGCAGTGGCCTGGCCCTGCAGACTAGCCTGGGAAGGAGGGTGAATGACAGAGGGTATGATGGCCAGAAGGGGAACAGGGACCCCACTGCCACCATTGCTACTTGGTGACTTTGGGGGAGGTGATCTTTAGGACAGACAGGAGAGGTCTCAGCCAGTCCTGCAGTCCTGCACATCCTAACTCCTCATTGGTATAGAAGGCTCCTGTCTGAGATCACAGGGCTTTGTCCTGAAGTCCAAGCTGAGTCTTCTTGCTTTCCTTTAAGTTTTTTGTTGTTGTTGTTGTTGTTATTTTTGTTTTGTTTTTAATCTTGATGAAAAGAAGCCTTGAGTAGCAGGGTGTGTGACTCCCTGCTATGGAGAGGCCAGGAGCAGGGACTTGTAGTCCTACACTAACACAGACCCTTCTGGAGGGTGTGACCTGCCCCCAGGTGGCCCTGGGTGACCAGAGCCTGCCTTGTCTCACCATGCCATCTCTGTGGCCTCCTGGCGATGGATGCCACTCGGTTGGCTTGTGTTTTATGGTTAAGTAGCTATAAAGGTTTATTTTTACCCCGCTCCAATAAAACTGGTGTCCCAACTCTTTCAAGCCATCATCTCTCTTCAGGCAGAAAAAAAAAATGATGCAGCACAGAGGCAGATGACTGTATAAGGGGACAGGAGTAAGGGGACAGAAGCGGCAGTGGGTCCATCGGCTCCTCTGCCCTGCTCCCTCCCCCATGGTACTATCCAACTATGCAAGGACACAGCTCTCCAAAGGCTGAGGTCAGAGTGCAGATGGGCCACCGTCTGGCCACTGGGATTATAAGAAACACATCGCTGGTGTTCTTGGCTAGATGTCCTTCTGACAACACACAGCTCCTGAAATCCATGGCAACTTCTGTCACCCTGCCCAAGTCACAGATGAGGAGGCTGGGGACACTCAGCCAGGCTTGGGACATGCACCCCTCTTGTTGGGTATTCCTGTCAAGCCACAACACATCCTGCAAAGGGCCTTCAGGCCCATCTAGCTCTATGGCCCTGGGTGGAAGACAAACGGGAAGCCTGGGCTTCAGGCCAACTCAAACACACCTGGCTCTTCCTGCCAAAGAGGGGATCCAGGCTCTCATTACATGGACCACAGCCACAAAGGCCACCTTGGAGAATGCCACTGTGTGGCTTTGCTGAACTCAGAAAGATAATCTGAGGAGTCAGGTGACCAGCAGGACCATTTGGAGGGACAGTGTATGACTTTCAGGGCTGACTCTTTAATATCAGGTAGATCTGCCTTGGACAGATGAAAGCCGTGAGCCAGGGAGGATAACACCATATTGTGGAGACACATAAGCTGTTCCACGTAGCTGTGTGAGGAGGAAGTAGCTCCCAGTTACACAGTGACCACTTGGAATTGTCCTGGTTGGCCTTCAGCTGGTGGCATCTAGCTATAGCCTTCTGGAAAGTCAGAAACCAGGCCCACTTGCCAACCACACTGCTCCTGAAATGCAGCCTATGGATGGGACAGCTGTAAAAGGACACAAGAAAGCATCAGAGCCCTTTTGGGACTCTGAGTAGGTGCCACGGATAGGATGAGTACTGGAACATTCTAGAAGTATTGAACATAAAGCTGCAGAAAGGGTGGTTTTTAAGGACTCAGCTCCAGAAGCCCCCTTCTACACACACACACACACACACACACACACACACTCAAATATGGTTTGTGCTGATTCTACCTGGCTAAGAACCCAGAGGAAGTTCTGTCTGAGTTTGAGTCAAGACTCTGCTACTAACCAGCTGTGTGACCCTCAGCTGGCACCCCACTTCCCTGGCCTCTGCACCTCACATGTTATTCAGCGGGTCTCTCAGACAGGACCCTGGGAGGGGCAGCACTCCAGGGAGCCACAGCTGACAGCTCTGAGTTAGAGCTCGTGACCTTCATGAAGGGCGAACCGGATCAGAGAAGCCAAACATGGACAGACATCTGGTCTCCTTGCTCCTAAGGGCTAAGATTAGACCCCAGCTCTGAGTTCCAGACTTGATTCTGATCTATGCCCCAGTTTCTGGAGGATGTCCTCAACAGTGAGGTGAGTGGCAAGCCTGAAACCACCGCCAGAAACCCAAAGTGGTGGTCGTAACTGCGAGTCCACAGTGCACAGATGGGCCAACTCCACCTGGCGGGTGGTGCCAGGCAGAGCTTTGAAGGGCAGTGAGCCTGTGTTAACAGGACACAGATGTCACACCCTGCGGCCCACATGCTAAATTCGGCAGAATCCTGCCAAGAAGGAAGTTGGGCCTGACAGGGACGGCCTGGGTGGGCTTCCTGAAGGAGGGCTAGCCTTGGCGATAGCTACAGCGGCCAGTTCCCCTTAAAGTTTTCCTCTCCTGTGAGCATGGCTTCCATGGAGTACCTGAAGCCTGGAGCAACCTCTTAGCTCATTCTCCCCTACCAGCCTAGGAGTCACAAGGGGGTGGGAATGTCTCCCAGGCCTCTTGCAGACACCTGGTTTTTGCAGGTTCCTGCATGGATGCAGTATCACCCGAACTGCATCTGTGGGGCCTGGGATGCACATTTGGCTCTGGGGACCATGACTGCCTTCCAGCACACCTTGGAGACTTTGAGTGACCACTCCCAGCTCCCAGCAGAGAATTGGTGGGGACGCAGGACAGACAGGTGCCTCCCACAACAACTAGCGACCAGGGCAAAGACTCCACTGGGAAATTTTTCAGAGCAACTACTCCCCCATCCAGTAGTATCAGGCAGCAAACATCTCTTTCCAGCCTCAGGAGAACAAACACAACTACCTAAGGCCTATTGGCCTCTCCTTGAGCAGGTCACAAGGGACACCTTCAATCAGACTAATTCTCTTATAGGCCTGTCTAAGATGGCCACTGCTGCCTGCCCAGGAGCCTACATCACACAGGGACCAAAAAAGGTTCCAAGAAGAGGTCCTTGCTGAGGTATGACTAGGCCCAAGTCCAGCTATCTGCCACCCACTTGGTGCTCTGGCTTCAACTCAGGCTGTCTGAAAGTCCAACAAAGGTGATCAGCCCCCCCCCAATGGTGGGGAGCAGCATCGCTCAACACCAGCCCCGCCCCTGCCCCCAAGGCTGTGGGAGGGGTCAAGAGCTCAGGAGCCCACAGCTATTTCCACAGGAAAAAATGCCTTCAGGCCTCCCAGGGGCTCTGTCCCAGCTGTGACTCAGGGATCTCAACTGCCAGATGGCTTCTTGTCAGACTGTTTGGGCCCTGGCTCCTACCACAGTGAGGGCTGCTCCAAGCAGGGCCCTCAGGTCAGCTCCATAGCCTCTAAGGGCCTAAGCTCTTCATACAGGCAGAGGCAAGAGTCCATTTAAGGCCAGTGACAAAGGACTTGTCCACAGGGACTTCAGCTTCCCACCTGTAAAATGCACCATCAAGCTGCGGAGCGGCTCGCAGGACCCTAGTGATCCACAGGTTAGCTCAGCCCAGTGGTCCTGAACCCTGCAGGGCTGGGTCCCCAGGCACGGCCCTCGGCAGATACTCACTGTGTTGTTTGTGCACTGGGCATCTCCATCAGATTAAATTTTAGGGCAGTTTCCAGACCAGTGTGGGGAAGATGAGGCTGTACATTAGAACTATGTCTGCACCATGCATGAGATGTGGCACCTGTGTCTCACACCTCCTCCTAAGAGGCAGGCCTTTCCATCCTGTTGGAGCCTGGCTCTAACGGCAGAAGTTGACCAGGCCTACAAGGAAGATGTGGACCCCCCCCCCTGGAGTGCTAAACCCTGTTGTATGTTCCAGTGTCCCTGGAAAGCCCTGGAAGCTTAGATCATGATACCTCCTCATACACTGAGGACCACACCGGCAAGGCACCCAGCTCGGAATTGTTCTGGCACAGGAGCCTCATCCCTCCCCATAGTACACAATGGCCAGGATCCGAGGACTTCCCGAGAGGCACTGACACTCAGCCCTGTGAAGCCAGGACAACTCTGAAGAGCTGCTGGAGCTGGAGGACAGCAAAAGTGGGACATCCTGGGGCCCGCCTGCCGTGCCAGGTCCCGAGGAGGATGGAGGGATGATGGAGCTTGCGGGATAGAAGACAGGATGCTTCCATCCCCAGGACTAGCAGTGTGGGTATGGGGATGAACTCATGCACTCAGCCTCTTGTCGCATGGAAGGCGTGGATGAGAGAATCCAGGTCTCTAGAGACAGGCCCCGGGCTTTCCACTTCCGGGAAACCCATCAGCCACCCCACTCTAAGCAAGGCTAGGAGAGAGCTTGGGGTGTATTTCATGTTGTGTGTCACCAAACCATGGCGAGCTTCATATTTTCCCACTGACGTCAGCGGCGTGGTCTGAAGCGGCTGCAAAAGCCTCGGCAGCATAATTGCAGCTGTCTCCGCAAAGCGAAGTCAGATGGTTTTTCCGACCTCCAGCCCCCGCTCCTCCCCCAGGCCTCCTCTCCTTTTTTATTATGTTCCTTGGGCCCTATCCAGATGTTCCCTGCAACAACAACCCTCCAAAAATTTACAAAAAGGGAGCGAGTGCGCGCAGCTTCCTGCCGGCTAGGGTGGAAGTGGCGACGTGGCAGGGTGGGGGCAGCCACGTCTGCAGGCCTGGTGGGGGGGGGGGGGCGGCCACATTCAAAGAATCAGGCACATCAGACACCCTTTAGAGTCCTTGTCTCATTCCACCCCATGCCTTGGGTCCGTAGGACATGGTCGAGGGGCTTCGGGATTTACAGACAGCCTCTGGCCCAGATGGGGAGGGCCTGGCCAGACTGTGACTGAGCAGAAACCAGGACACTGGTCAAGACCAGGCCCAAGGTTCAGACTGACCTGGCACCATACCAGCTACATATGTACATATGCTGTGGAGGTGGTGGCTGGATCTTTAAGTAAGGTCTCTCTTCCTCCAGAGCAGGCAAGCACGGTCCCTGACCAGGCACTAGAGTGGAACGGAGAGGGTGAACTCTACAGCTCTGGGGGACAGCACCTGAGCCTCCGAGGCAGGTTCGGGCCACATGGCTGCATGCGGGAGCAGGCCCTTCTAGGCAGAAGAGGCAGCTGTCCCCAAGGCTCAGGGCTGTACCTGGAACTGCTAGGCCACAGGCAGAGCTGTCCACAGGGTCACATCCTATGTCCCACCACTCTGGATGCCAATGAAGCCTTGCTGGGTGCTTAGGGTCTATTGTCCCCCTAAACAGAGACCCCCCCCATGTTATCTTAAGGGATTCCGGCCCTATTCAGTACAACCTGTCCCAGAGTGCTGACCCAGAAGGCAGAGTGGAGAGATCCAGATGAGACCAGAGAGGGGTCAGCAAATTGTCAAAGGGTTTCAAAACTGTAACGCAGGGCCTGTGAAACCCAGGCTATGGCAGACTATCCCTGTGACACTGTCTCCTGCCTTCTGACCAGTCACTGAAACACTAGCCCTGGAGCTTGGAGTCTCCAAGATTACCTCAGACCCAGGGGTATGCCAAGGGCCTTGGACCACCCGGAAGTTCCCATAATGCTTGGGGCTTACTCAGGGACAGAATACATACTGCACCAGCCCAGGGAGATCAGGCCTGCGCTCTCACATGTTCCCTTCCAGAGGAGGCATGTTAACTGTACTGTCTGCTGCATGTGTGGGAGGAAGGCAGGTCAGCCTGTGTAGCCTCCATGCCGGGGTTCTGATTGAAAGCGGGCCACACTAGCACGCCTGACCACCTTACAGAACTGCAGTCTCAGCCCTACTAAGATCAAGTGACATAGCATGGCTCCAGGCCCCACCATAAATCACACTGTCAATATGGACCACCAAGGCAACCCCAGACCACCAGACAAACACAGACACTCTATCAGGCCAGACTCTCCAAGTGGGTTGAGGTCAGAGGTCACCTACCAGGAGTTGGGTCAGAGTCATGTTGTTGGGGACTGTGCAGGGTGTGGCCAAACCAAGCCTTCCAAGTTAACCCTTGACTAGATAGTGACAGTGACCCCAAGACGAGGCAGGCAGGGAGGCCATCAGCTCAGCTCTTATGAGGCCTGTGGGGCATCAGGAGAGGAAGATGGTAAAGCCTAGAGAAAATCTGCAGTGCTCTAGAAGGCAGGTGGGGTTGCCATGGTAGACGCCATGACATGTCTAGGGTCCAAGACCACCTATGACAGAACCTACATCTAACTGATCCAGTGCACACTCCTCCCACTCCCAGCAGCCTCTGGGACAGGAAGCAGCCACTAGGAGCTAAGGCTGGTATGGCTGCAGGAGGTGTGGCCCCTCCAGGGAAGAATCCCCAACTTCTTTCCTTCACTTAAGGTGGCCTTTGGACTTGAATATTAGTGCTACCACACCCACAGGGTGCCACTCATTCCCTCCCAGGACCCCCAGGCAGATGGAGATGGGCCAGATGACACAGTCAGTGACCTAGTTAGAGGAACTCAAGACTCCTTCCAACACCCAGAAAGGAAGGGCTAGATCTGCCCCATCAACCACACTGAGCGATTCTGCAGAGTCTCAAGGGCACCACCTGCAGGAGAAAGAGTGAGTTTCTACTCCACCCAGATGTCAGGGGCATGGGCAGAGTCGGTCAGGACAGGTCATCGGATCTCCCAGCACCAAACAGGAGAGGTGGTCGAACAGGTGCCCCTACAGTGTCGGCATGGAGCTTAGCCAGGACAGGAGGACAGCTCTTCATGGCTCCTTCACTGTGTGGGTCCTTCTGCTGGTGGGAAGGTCACTGAACACACCTGATTCCTTCAAGCTCTTGGAGATCTTGAGACCTAACCAGAAATGACATTGGAAGGTTTTCTTTTCTGTTTTGTCCTTGAAGAACTCTAATAATCCATCAGTGCCAACCACAAATGCCATCTCCTTACCCACTCAGTTGGTGCCTTTTTCCAGAATGCAGACTGTGAGAGCCCTCCAGACCCTCATCAGACAACCGTGTGGGTCTTGAGAGCTTGAACTATGGCAGGGCCAAATGGAGATGTGCTGGCATGGTAAAGTATACACCAGGTCACGAGGACCTGACACCAAAGTGTGGGTCTCATACTGAGTGCATGTGGAAAAGGGAAATGTTTCCTATATTGAGTTAAAAAAAAATACGACGTTCATTTCACCTAGTTTTAATGTGGCTAGCAATAAATTTTCCATTTTTAATTGTATATTCGGTTCATGTGAGTTTTCTGCTGAACAAAAACACTACTCTCTCCTGGAATCACGCACATGGCCTGGCCACATGGCTCCAACAGCGTTTGCTGAATGAATAAATGGATGGGTGGATGAGCAGATGGAGGGTGGGTAAGAGGATGGATGGATGGATGGATGGATAGATGGATGGATGGATGGATGAAGGATAAGTGGATATGTGAATGGATGGGAGGGTAAAATGGACTATGGATAGGTAGATAGCTACTTGGAGAGATGGGGGATTGGGTACAGGGTGAGTGGATGGACATATATATAGTAGATGGATAGATGGTTGAGTATATGGATGAGTGGATGGGCAGATGGACAGGTGGATGCTTGAGTGCATGGTGGGGCAGATGAAGGGATGCATGGGTGGACGAACAGATGGATATGAAACGCTGATTGGCCAGGCAGGCAGTATAGGCGGGAAAGCCAGACAGGAAGTAGGGGTGGAGCAAAGAGACTGGGAGAATTCTGGGAAGCAGAGAGGTTCCTCTGCCATTCCTGTGCAGACCACGGAAGAAGCAACATGTAAGCTGTCACACTGAGAAAGGTAATGAGCCCATGTGGCTAACGTAGATAAGAATAATGGGGTAACATAAGTTATAAGAGCTAATAAGTAGCCTGACCTAATGAGCCAATCAGTTTATAACCTTATGGAGTCTTGTGCGTGATTTTTCCTTGGGACTTGCTGGCTTGTTGGGGTACTGGGTGGGACAGAAACCCCAACAAGCCAGCCCTCATACTACATATGGCGCCAACGTGTGGACAACTGTATCCACATAAAGCTTGAGACAGCTTGGGAAGTAATTCTAGAACAAAATAACAGCATTGCATGGTTTCTTGGTGGCAGCAATTTCTCGGGTCTGTTCTGCTTGCTAGAGGCAAGCAAATGCTCTCATCTAAGAGAGGCTTCCTAACTCAGCTTTAGCTGCAAAACTTTGTAGCTCCTATAAGAGGTCCTGCCGCGAAACACTTAAATGGTATTGATGAAAAGCTGAACGCATGCTTTTCGGTTTTCAGTCGTAGCAGGAAAAACGCTGCGCTGTTTTAAAATGCCGGCTTTCTGGGCCGTCCTGCCAGGGCAATCTCTGACTCTTTCAGGCAGGCAGTCCGACTGAGTGTGGTCTGTGAGCAGAATGCTGCAGCTTGCTTGCTAGCAAGGACCTTGAAACACCATAGAGTTGTGGCAGTAAACATAGCTCTGGCTGGTACCTCAACCACGAGGATTTAGCCGTCAAAGCCACTGCTCTCCATATTGCTTAGTAAATTAAAGGCTCATGTGGTCAGAAAAAGAGAGATATACAGTAAAGAGAGATTCAAAGAGGAAGAAAACCTCTAAATATTTTACAGTGTGTTAAAAATATATGCAGGCTAAAAGTTAAAGTTCTTAATGTAAAAAAAAGGAAGAAAGAGAATAGTTGGGTGTGGTGGTACACACCTTTAATCCCATTGCCTGGGAGGCAGAGGCATATTGACCTCTGTGACTTCAAGGGGTAGAGGTAGATTGACCTCTGTGACCTCAAGGTGTGGTAGTACACGCCTTTAATCCCAATGCCTGGGAGGCAGAGACAGATCTCTGTGAGTTCAAGGTGTGGTAGCATACACCTTTAATCCCAGCACTGGGGAGGCAGAGACAGGAGGATCTCTGTGAGTTCAAAGACAGCCTGGTCTACAGTGTTATTCCAGGACAAAGATATACAAAGATCCTGTCTCAAAAAGTAAAAGTAAAAATAAAAGAAATAGAAGTAAAATAAAGCTGCATAAAGATGGAAAATACAGAGAGAATCTTGATACTGTGTGTTATGCTCTCTTTTAATTGTTTGAATGCTGAGGAAGGAGCAAAAGTCACCAAAAGACATTTGTTTATAAATGCTGCTGAACTAACCCAAGATAGACATTTTGAAAATACCTTGGCTTCAAAACTGAAGTCAAAAGGTATGTTACTTTGGAGAAGAGATTCTGCTTTTGTTTCCACAGAAAATGAGAGGCTATGGATTTATTCAGAGTTAAGAAAAATCATCTTTGACCAAGGGAGGCCACCTGAGAAATCGACAGGAACAGATGGCCCAGATGACAGAGTTCTACATCCAGAACTGATTCAAGACTGCTGCCTGAGATGATCAAGACTCCCAGGATACTTCAGTCAGGACTTGACTATAACTCTAAATTTTCTTTAGGTCCCCTTAAGACTATCAGTGCCCCCAACCAGCAGGAAGTAGCCTGAAATACTACGCCCACATTCCCAACAAATGGATTATGGGTATTTTTCCTTTGTTTAAAAAAAAAGAGAGGGAAATGGTACGGGAGAATTATCTGTATTCTGTCAATCATATTTTAATAAAACGCTGATTGGCCAGGCAGGCAGTATAGGCGGGAAAGCCAGACAGGAAGTAGGGGTGGAGCAAAGAGACTGGGAGAATTCTGGGAAGCAGAGAGGTTCCTCTGCCATTCCTGTGCAGACCACGGAAGAAGCAACATGTAAGCTGTCACACTGAGAAAGGTAATGAGCCCATGTGGCTAACGTAGATAAGAATAATGGGGTAACATAAGTTATAAGAGCTAATAAGTAGCCTGACCTAATGAGCCAATCAGTTTATAACCTTATGGAGTCTTGTGCGTGATTTTTCCTTGGGACTTGCTGGCTTGTTGGGGTACTGGGTGGGACAGAAACCCCAACAAGCCAGCCCTCATACTACAGATATGCAGACAAATGGTGCCTGGAGCCAAATGTCTCCCATTGCTTGAGGCCCTGACCTGACCAACTGCAACTCAACTCTACTCTGGCCAAGAACAGACATCTAGTCAAGCCCACTGGGACAGCAAGGGGCCATTAGTATTTGCAAACACATTTCCAACCATGCTGAAGGACAGTGCTCTAGGGCACAGGGAGAGGTCTGCCAATGCCACCCAGCCCTGCACCCCTGCCTCTCCCACCCTTCACCCTGCATACCACCAAGGGGCAGGCAGGGACTCTACTGGCCTCCAAGGCCATTCCCAGGCAGGGTCCTGCCCCATCCCACCCTCAGGTGAACCCAGCTGGGCCTTGAAAGCAGGAGGGTTTGGAGGTGGCTACTAGAAGACACGGGGCTATGATTGACCCACACTTAGTGAGGTGATGCTGCCCTCTGGTGGTTGGTAAGGGTGCCGACAGCTGGTGCACAGGTACCGACAGCTGGTTGCTGTCCTTTGGTTCCCAAGTGTACTTTAAAAAAAAAAAATACCCAGTTCACAAGGGACTCTCTGGAAAAGAAGCTGAACAGAACAGGGTTGTGGCTAGTTTAGGAAGCGTTCTGCCCATAGTGACATCAAGAAAAACAAAAGCTGGTTGCAGCATATAGAGTCCCTCTTCAATTCAAAATGATTTCATTCAATGCAATAATCCACAGAAATCTCCTATTAATAGCAGTTTGAAGACAGCACAACCTGCTGCTAACTCCAAGAATTGCACCCCAGCTTGACAGGCTGTTAAAATTCTGCAACAGAAGAGCCAGTCTCTGCCCTGGAAAAGGGCAGGGTAAAGACTTGCAAATTTCTAGTGTAACATGAAGGGCTGGCTTGTTGGGGTTTCTGTCCTGCCCAGTACCCCACAGTCAGCAACTCCCAAGGAAAATCACACACAGGACTCCATAAGATTATAAACTGATTGACCCATTAGCTCAGGCTTCTTGTTAGTCCTTGTAACTTATATTAATCCATTATCATTATCTATGTTAGCCACATGGCTCAGTACCTTTCTCAGTGTGACAGCTCACATGTTGCCTCTTCAGTGGTCTGGGCAGGAATGGCGGTGGGAGCTTCCTGCTTCCCAGAATATTCCTGTTCTCATCTCCCCACCTCTACTTCCTGTCTGGTCGACCCACCTATACTTCCTGCCTGGCCAATCAGCGTTTTATTAAAATACATGATTGACAGAATACAGATAATTCTCCCACACCATTTCCCCCTTTTTTTTAAACAAAGGAAAATACCCATAGTCCATTTGTTGGGAATGTGGGCGTAGTATTTCAGGCTACTTCCTGCTGGCTAGGGGTGCTGATAATCTTATGGGGACCTAAAGAAAATTTAGAGTTATAATCAAGTCCTGACTGGAGTATCCTGTGAGTCCTGATCATCTCAGGCAGCATCTTGAATACGTTCTGGATGTAGAACTCAGACATCTGGGCCATCTGTTCCTATCGGAGATTTCTCAGGTGGTCTTCCTTTATCGAACCTGATTTTTCTTAACTCAGAATGAATCCACAGCCTCTCATTTTCTGTGGAAACAAAAGCAAAATCTCTTCTCCAAAGTATCATACCTTTTGACTTCAGTTTTGAAGCCAAGGTACATGGATAACTGCAGCCACAGAAAGCCTGAGAAAGTTTGGGAAAGACTAGAGTAAAGCATGTTTTCTTGGTAGCAGCAATTTCTCGGGTCTGCTCTGCTTGCTAGAGGCAAGCAAGCGCTCTCATCTAAGAGAGGCTTCCTGACTCAGCTTTAGCTGCAAAACCTTTCAGCTCTTTTAAGAGGTCCTGCCACGAAATACTTAAATGGTGTTGATGAAAAGCTGAACGCATGCTTTTCGGTTTTCAGCCATAGCAGGAAAAAAGCTGCGCTGTTTTAAAATGCCAGCTTTCTGGGCTGTCCTGCCAGGGCAAACTCTGACTCTTTCAGGCAGGCAGTCCAACTATGGAGGATTTGAATTTGGTCTGTGAACAGAATGCTGCAGCTTGCTTGCTGGCAGGGACCTTGAAACGCCACAGAGTTGTGGCAATAAAAATGGCTCCAGCGGTACCTCTGCCATGAGGCTGGAAAGCTAAGGAATGGGCTGGATCTAACTGTCAAAGCCATGGCTTTAGTCCTACCCATTAAAGACTCATGTGGTGAGAAAAAGAGAGATATACAGTAAAGAGAGATTCAGAGACAAAGAAAACCTCTAAATATTTTACAGTGTGTTAAAAATATATGCAGGCTAAAAGTTAAAATTCTTAAAGTAAAAAAGGAAGAAAGTAGTTGGGTGTGATGATACACACCTTTAATCCCAATGCCTGGGAGGCAGAGAAGACAGGTCTCTGTGAGTTCAAGGTGTGGTATCAAACACCTTTGAGCCCAGCACTGGGGAGGCAGAGACAGAGGGATCTCTGTGAGTTCAAGGACAGCCTAGTCTACATAGTTATTCCAGGACAAAGATATACAGAGAACCTGTCTCTAAAAGTAAAAGTAAAAATATAAGAAATAGAGGTTAAAGTAAAGTCACATAAAGATGGAAAATAAACAGAGAATCTTGATACTGTATGCTATTATGCTCTCTTTGAATTGTTTGAATGCTGAGGAAGGAGCAACAGCTGCTAAAAGATATTTGTTTATTAATGCTGCTGAACTAATCCAAGATAAATATTTTAAAAATACCTTGACTTCAAAATTTGGATCTAAGGTTATAATGCTTTGGAAAAGTTCTTTTGTTTTCACAGAGGATGAGACCCTGTGGATTGCTTCTATCCCACTATGGTATGATAGACCACACTCTCCTGAAAGGTTGCTGTGAACACCCTCAAAAAATTACTTCATTCAACTGTCAACTGAGATGAAGCTAGCAAACAGGTTTACTGTGAAAGACCTGATTAACAGCGCCCCTATACAGCAGGAAGAAGTTTGGAGAGAAATAACTACGTCCATATTCCCAGATATTGTTTATAAATGTTCTTTTACATTTAAAGGGGGATATGATATAGATATGAATAATTTGCTTTGTTATGGATTTTAAGGTCAATTTTGTTATATGTAAATAGGTTTCTGCTCTTGATTAAGGTATTGTGATTATGTAATACATTTAAAAATGTAATGTATATTTAGGATATATAGGTTGTTAATGGATAATCATCAATAATCGTCAAGCTTGTAGTCAAAACAGTTAGATTTTCTAGATGTGCATAGATATATTTCAGATAGGCATTCTTCATATCTTTCAAAGACTACAGAATATGGCATTTAATGTTTTAATAACTTAGGGTTTTCCATGACAATGAGACACATCTGCTCCTGGCAGCACCGATCTACTTCAAGAGGAAGATGGGCATCAAAGAGGCTACTTATGGAGTTTGATAGCCATTTGGGCAAGAAACTGCTCTTGCCTGGACTGTTGCATAAACTGGACACAGAGAACCCACAGAGAGAGGACTGCTGAACTTGCTTAAAGGTGAGATGGTCTTTCGGGGTTCCTGATTCATAAAAGAGTCTGTGAGACATTCTGCAGGACACAGCAGATAGTGACTGAACTGCCTTTGAAACTTCCTGCTTCATGGAAAAATCTGCTGGATACTATGGGCCTAAAGGCTGAAGATGGATGCCCCAACGGTACAGAGGAACTTTGGGTGACTGTCCAGGCAGCAAGATGTCTCTGTCACTTCTAGAGTTTTGGAAGTTGCTTACTTCTTGTTTACTTAGGTAATATTATATCCTTCTGGAGTCTTTGATGGAGTTGAAGAATGGTTAGTTATAGTTTTCCTTAGTTATGATAAAAGATAAAGTAGATGTAAATATTGTAACTGTAATTCTTGCTTTATAACTGTTTTGCTATATGTAATTTTACTATGTTAAAGTGAAAGCCTTTCATTTTTGTTTAAACAGAAAAAGGGGAAATGATGTAGGGTGTGTCTTTCTATGTGTTACTTTCATTGGTTAATAAAGAGACTGCCTTGGCCTTTGATAGGACATCAGCTTAGATAGGCAGAGTAGACAGAACAGAATGCTTGGAAGAAGGGAAGTGAGGCAGACACCATGGAGCCAGTCACCAGGTCAGACACGCTGAATCTTTTCCGGTAAGCCACCACCTCGTGGTGCTACACAGATTATTAGAAATGGGTTAATCAAGATGTGAGAGTTGGTCAGTAACTAACTCTCTAGAGATAATGGGCCAGGTAGTGTTTAAATGAATACAATTTGTGTGTTGTTATTTCCAGGGCTAAGCTAGCCATGCGGGAGCCAGCGGGATGAAAAGCAGGCCTGCCCACAGCTCCTCACTACATTCTAGAGCTCCCCAATGGGCTGATACGACCAACAGGAAGCAACCACCCGAGGCAGGGTTGTGGAAGAGTCGGATCTGAAGCCTGGAGTGCCTAGGCGCTGCTGTTGGCTCCCCTCATGTCGGCACTCAGCCCTTCACAGGTGCTGCTGGTTGTACTCTGTGGACAGCCAGGCAGACCCTCCACACTCCTGAAGCTGCAGCAGACCCAGTCATCTGCCTTCCATCTCCTGGGT
This sequence comes from Myodes glareolus, assembly GCF_982192425.1. Taxonomy (NCBI): domain Eukaryota; kingdom Metazoa; phylum Chordata; class Mammalia; order Rodentia; family Cricetidae; genus Myodes; species Myodes glareolus. The sequence goes on from NC_142046.1 coordinate 17,890,293, forward strand.
GCGGGCAGAGTCTCTAATCATCCTTCCCAACATGGCGGCACTGAGGCTGACTGAAGCAGTGACAACTCCAGAGCAGCCTTGCCCCACGGTGTATTTGCCCATCACTTGCCTGCTGTAAGAGGTCTTCTCTTGCTATTTAGAAAGTCATGTGTGCCTTTATTCAAAGTTCACCTAATTTGTGTTTACTGTCAGATCCTTGCTCCTTTCCCTCTGATTTGTCCCTACCCAGAGTCCCTGGAAGATCCCATCCTCCATTATAGCCTGGCCACCAACCCCCTAAGAAGTCACCACCTGCTCAGCCCAGGGCCCTTGAACCTCAGAGAGCCAATCCCCACTCCATCTCCCTGCTGCTCTGCTCTGCAGCTTTGTATGCCCCACACCATGGACGCCTCCTGGCCCCTTGCCAAAGCACTTTGATTCTCAACACCCTCGGGTCCACAATGGGTTCTGCATGTGCCAACCATGTACCCAGAAAAAGGACTGAGTTATCAGGTGATGGGACAGCCCCCATGGTCACCTGCAAGCCACCCAGTCACTTTATAAAGCAGCTGGTGTTCCAGTACACCTGAGCAAAGGAGTCGTTTAGACCCTAAGCTGAGAAGGGGAGACAGAGCAGAAGAGAGAGGAGAGAAGGTGTGAGATATCCCAGGAAACTCACTTCTCTCCAACACCACAGGGTGTATGTTCTAGTCCCTTCCTCCCTCATCTCCCTCTTAGACAGGAACAAAGCCACAGGTACTTTTAGAAAAGCCATGTCCTCACTTCTAGTAGGCAGGGTATCTCACAGGTGGCCTCCTGTCAACAGGCTGCTCTACATAAATCTGCAGGCAGCAATTTCTCTGGAACTCACCATGTACACCAGGCTGGACCCAAACACACAGAGCTCTGCCTGTCTGTCTCTTGAGTTCTGGAATTAAAAGTGTGTGCCACCACACCTGGATATAGCCCATTATTATATAGATTTAATATTTGCTAATAAAACCATTAAATAAAAACCACCTGGACTGTCATGCGCCCTAGTTTCCCCGTGGCTCCAACAGGGCATGCAGGTGTGGTGTAATGACCACACCCCATCATGCATTTTAAATTTTAGGATGGTTTTAAGTTTGTTGAGGCTACAGGCAGCAAAGATTCTGCAGCTCCATAGTTTCCTCTGCCTTCCTCCCTCTCTTTCTCCTCTCTCCATCCCTCCTCTCCTCCCCCAGTCTCTTCGTTCTCCTCCATCTTCATCACATGCCTTAGCTGAGATGATGCTGATAGCTCATGATCATGTCACTGAGCTGCATTTAGTCATTGTGTCCCCTCGTGCTTCTCAAGCCCTCCCTTTTGATGGCCTTAAGGTGTCTGGGATGCATGAGGGACTCATCTGGTGTACTTTCCTCTTGGTCAGTTTCTGCTATGCTGGAAGCATGTTGTTTCCTTTCTGATTCTACAGGGGCCCATACTGAGGGAGTCTCAGGTTGAACTCTTTTTAAGGGTCTTGGTATATATAGCTAAGCCTGGCCTCAAAATTGTGATGCTCCCGCCTCAGCCTCCTGAGTGTTGGAATTACAATATATATATTTCCCCAAAGGCTCCTATGTTAAAGGTTTGGTTCTCCGCTAGTGACACTACCAAGGGGTGGATGGATCCTGAGGCCACTAACTTTGTGACTGGATTAATTCACTAGATGGGCAGTCAGGAGCTGGTGACCAGCTGAAGCAAACAGCTCACAGGGGACCTGAGTTGAAGGGCATGGCTTGCCCTGGACCCTTCCTCTCTCACTGTCTGCTTCCTACCTGCCGTGAGCTATGCGGCTCTGCGACACAGCATCTTCTGCCCCTCCCCACGCTCACCCCTGGGATGTGTTACCCTGAGAGGGCCCAGAAACAGCACAACCAAGGGATGAGGACTGCAAATGGCCAAAGTGAGCCCAAGTGATTCTTTCCTTTCTACGTGTTTTTCTCAGGCATTGGTCATGTGAGAAAGGCTAATACACAGGTAATTGGAGACGTGATGTCACAGTGTGGCCCTTGGTCACTTTCCTCTCCCTTGCACACTAGGCACCTCCAGGGAAATCACTGGGCTGGGCCCACACTCAGGCGCCAATGGAAGCTTCCACTCCGTATCTGCTGAGGGCGGTAAAGTTTGTTTGGAATTTCCCTTCCTCTTCCCCACTCTTAGTTTATTTATTCAATCATTTATTTACATGAGCACAGCCTTGTGGATTTCAAACTTTTAGTTACAATCCAATTACTGCATTATTCATGCTGTCCCAACAGGTACTGCTTCTGCTCTGGACACCAGGGACTCTTGGTGGGCTCCTATATCCCTTTGATATGGACTGGGTTTTTTTGGGGGGGGGGAGAGTCATCTTTTAGCCCTTAATGTCTTTAACGCTTTTTTGCTTTTATCTGCCATCCCTGTAAAATATTCCAAGCTCTGTTTGTGCAGTGTCTGCTTCAACCCAAGACCCAGCTATTTCTCCCAGGACCCCCAAACCTGGAGAACAGAATTAGCACCAGACATCTGAGTGCTTGGACCCATTGCTCCCGGGACATTCTGGTTGTTGCAGGTGTCTCTCAGCTGACAGTGAGAATGTGGGGTGTCACCTACCCTGTGTGTGCACAAATCTAACTCCCACACGTAAGTGGTGTACATCTCCGCTGAGCCAGCACGGCATCCTTGGCTCCACCTCCCCTTGTCTCTCCCTCCATGATGCGGTTTCAGTGTGAACTGTCTCCAACAAGCTTGTGGGTTTGAACACATGCTCTCTGGCTGATGGTGCTGTCTGAGGCAAGGGTAGAACGTTCAGGTTGTGGGGGGTGATTATGGAGACAGATGCTGGGGGCAGAGCTTGAAAGGTATACCCTTCCTGCTCCAGCCACCATGGAGTCACCGTGGAGCCGCTCCAGCATGGCCTCACTGCCCTCTACTGGTTCAGCATTCACACCTCTGTGCTGCCCTTCTATGACACAGGCTAACCCTGCACACTGGGAGTCCCTGAAGTCCTGTGGACAGTAAAATTGCTCAGTGCTGGAACGCTCTGAAGTTTTGCCAAGTGTCCTCAGACCCTGGATGGCCCAGAATAATTTTACTACCCTATAAAAGGCTCCTGGGTTTCACCAGCTCTGCCTTCCTCCCAGCAGAACCCCAAGCACACGAATGAAGTTCCTCGATGGGGGCTTCTCCTTGATTTCACCATCATGATGCATTTAGGATGTTTCCACGTGTCCGGGGCTAGGCAACCCCACCCCCACCCATTTATTACTGAGCAGCATGCCGTGGTATGGCTGCATAATCAAAGTACATCTTGGTCACTTCCAGCTTGGAGTGATTAGGGAAAGGTGTTAGCAATGTTCCCTTACGGGGTTTTGGGTGGATGTAAGTTTTCAGACCTGTAGGCCACATGTCTTGGATGGTGACCATTGGGTGACGGGTCTGATACTGTGAGCCCTATGAGACCCACACTATGAAGTCAACTCCCGATGTCCCAGGTGCTGAGAGATGAGGGAGCTTTGTCCTCTGGGTCAGCTGCCTGGAGCATCACCTTCTGTCTTCCTGCTGTCAGCAGCTGTCGGTGTGTGGTCCAGCTTGTCTTGGGGGCAGTGGCTCTGGAAGTCAGGTGTGGGGCTCGAGTCTATCTCAGAGGAAGCAGACAATGCTCTCTCCTGGCTTCAGCTTCCCATGTGTGGGTAGTGTTAGGACTGCCAGAGTTACGGTGTTCTAAAGGCTCAGGAGGGCCACACAGCGTGAACTCTGACCAAAGGGTAGGGGTACATCCTCACAAGGATGGTTAGCCCACAGCTCAGGCTAGAAATTAATTGTCCAGGGGAGAAGGTCACTACTCTGGACCAGCTGAGCAAGCCTCTGCTCCCAGGTAGGTGCTCTGGGGTGAGAGCAGGCTCAGGCCTGCCACAGAGGGCCTCACAGCTGTGGGGGTGGAGCTACACAATCAGGGCCTGCAGCCTCAAACTGACTCTGCTCAGAGAAAAACCTGGAAGGAGAGCCAGCTGAGAGGCCCTTGGGTGGGCCTCACCTTCCTTCTGTTGCTACAGACCTGGTGTGTGTGTGGTACACACTCCAGATTCCCAGGATGCATCTGGGGCCTCACCTTCCTTCTGTTGCTACAGGCCCGGTGTGTGTATGTGCGTGCGCATTACACACTCTCGATTCCCAAGATGCATCTGAGGGTTCAGAAAGAAGAGAGGCTGCTGCCTCATCCAGAGGTGTCCCATAGTCCCACTTGCTGCAGGCCTTAGGGCAGCTATCAGCAAGCAGGTTTTGAAAAGGCTTGGACGGAAAGATTAAAGTGCCCCCAGAACAGGCCCTGGGCCTACAAAATGTCAGATGGTCAAAATAGATGGGGAGATGGAAAGACAGATGGACAGATGTGTGGATGGGCGAGTGGACATATGGAAGAGTAGAAGGATAAATGGGCAGAAGGTGAATAAATGGCTGTACAGACAGAAGGACAGATGCACGGGAAGGCGGCAGGAAGGCTGCATGCAATGAATGAGAGAAGGAAGATACAGGGAGGAGATGGTGAGAGGAGGAGGAGGGAAAGGTGAGGGAAAGAAGAGGGAGGGATAGAAGGGAAAAAAGAGGGGGGAAGGGGAAGAAGAAGGAGGGAGAGGGGAAGGGAAGGAGAGGAGGTGAAAGCAAGGGAGGGAGGGATGGGTAGAGAGGGGAGCTGTCAAGCTTCTCCACAGTCCCCAAGCTTTCCCTCACTTGACCACCTCAGGCAGCTCTTGGATTTCTGAGACTCGCTGTTCACCTTTGAGGGTGCCATGGTGCCTCGTCTTCAGGATCCTTCTCCCAGCAGGTAAGAGCAATGGTGCCCTCTCCTGAGACCTGGCCCACAGCCCTAATCCTCTCCAAGATCTCGAGACTGGTATCTGAGTCCATTCCGCCCCAACTCCAGTGCCAGCTTCAGAGCCTTCTCTAGCAGGAGAGCAAGTGGTAGCTGAAGACCATCTCCCAGGTGACCAGGACCCTGTCCATATCAGAGCTAAGGAAACAGGCCCAAGGTGGGCCATGCTGCCAATCAAGCACACAGTCCGCTCGCTGGCGTCCTGTCGAACACTGCAGAAGCTACAACCCTGCCAAACCCTGCCCTTGATATGATTAACTGTCTGCCTCAGGACCGGCCAGCATCCAGAGAATTCTCATAATGGGGGTGAGGGGGGAGGTAGAGTGCATTGCATAGCACAAGGCCCTAGGGGGACCAGAGGGCCCTGGAGGGAGTCAGCATTATCCAGACATATCCAGCAGGGGGCAGTGCCGCCTCACATTTGTGAACTAGTCACAAAACTGTCAGTCCTGGGCCACCCAGCAGCCTCCGGCTTTTAATCCACCTTGGCATAGCCTCCAGGCAGCCTCTTCACCCTCAGGGGGTTCTGCAAGGACTGGCAGACTAAGTTCTCAGCTGTGCCTCTCAGAGCCTCTCCTGGCATTTCTCTAGGGCTCTCCATTAAATAACCATCCACTCCTTCACTCTCTAAACTGAGGGGACAGTCACCAGCACACACACCCCTCTGAGAATCTCCACATGTCCTCTTGCTCCCTCGCTGCTCTGATCCCTACCTGCCCAGCTTTTCCAATACCTTAGCACTGCTGGAGTCCTCAGGCCTGGAGACAAGGCTAGCCCCATTTGCTCCAACTACCAACCACTCTTTTTACCACTATTGCTTGCTGATGGGAAGGTCTGTTCTTTCCTGTCCCTTGGCTCCTGGTACCAGGCGCAGGACCAGAGAAAGAATAGGGGCTTGGTGATATCCCAACCAAACATCATGTGTCCCCAGACCTGAGGCCCTGCCCCCACCCTGGCCTCTCATGTTACACAGGCCTAGAGGCTGGCTCAGCTTGCCACTGCCTGATTCTGCTGCTGATAAACTTATCAAGGCAGGCATCTCTGGTCCAGAGGGACTGCCCTGAGCAGGCATTGCCATGGCAACCAGAGGCAGGAAGGAGGCCTTACACCAGGTTGCCAAGTGATGCCGGCAGGCAGCCTGGGTCTGTTCAGGTGGCAGTCCATTCTTCGGTACCAGGTACCTGAAGGTGGTCAGTCCCGTGTACCACCCCAGGGAGACCTTATCTAGGGCCAATCCTGCCCCACCTGGACTTATCTGCCTCATCCCATCATCCATTGGTCACCAAGAGTCCTGAGAACCATCCCTTCTGCGGGTGTGTTGCCTTTACCAACTGTCACCTTGCTCCATGCCCCAACCTGAAGCCTCTTGCAGGGCCCCTTGTCCTTTCTGAGGACAGACTTCTATGGAAGGGTATGGCCAACAGAGACCGACCCCACTTCTAATCCGTGGTGAGGTTAGTAAAGAGAGAGCATGAAGCTGAGACAAGTTCCCACTTCTCTCAGAGGCGAACCTCTTTCCAGACCAAGGAACGGGCCAGCATGAGCCTCGGGCACAAGACTTTATCACAGAGGACCAGAGTGGCTGGCAGAAGGGTTGTACTGCCCCAAGGCATCAGATGGGCAGCTAAGTGGTTCAGGGACCCTCCAGGTCCCCTACCTCTAGACTGCCAAAGGTTCTTGTTGCTCCTAGGGATGGCACTGGCTCTACCAAGGGGAAGACCTGGCTCAGGACAAAGTTGCTCTAGCCAGCAGCACCTCCCAGTCAAGAGGAAAGAACACCTTGCAAGGTCTTGCTGACTGATTTGGGACCTGGGGGAGGCTCCTTCTGGGGACAGCAGCTTTTGTTCGCACGCCTGAGGAAGTGGGAACAACACTATGAAGGTCTTGAATCCCAGCACGCTGGGCCCAGCTTCCCACTGCCCTCCACAGTCAAGTGGGAAACATTTGGGGTGATGCAGCACGTGTGTGTGAAAGAGTGCACTTGATGGTGTGCTCCTAGGGAGCAACTTCAAGGAGCCTGGTTCTGCAGCCTGCTAGCCAGCAGCTAGAGACGGGTGTCCAACTCTTCAAGGCCCCTCAGGTTCCACTCCCAGCCTATTAAGTACCCAAGGCCTCATTTGGATAGAGGGGCATGAGATGATAGGACAGTGCCACCAAACTTGGGGGCAGATGCAGTCCAACCTGCAGACAGCATGGAGACAAAGGGCATTTATCATATGAGATGGCACAAATGGGGTATTGTTAACCTGTAATTAATCAGGCAGTTAGATGACATCATGTACCTGGGGCCCTCCGTGTGAACCTCTTGCCCACTGCACCCAGCACAGAGGTAGGTGCACGAGGGCCAGGCTGGGCAGACAGCAACACACGGTCCTTGCAAGTGTCCACAAGCTGGTACCCATTGGAGAGGGGTTCCAGGGGAGTGCATCACAGCAGAGCAGACGTGGACCCAGAGGGGAAAGAAACAGGGGAAGAAAGTTGGGTACTGGAGCTGACCACAAGCCCTCCCACTCCCATCACCCCACATATCTACAACTCCCAAGACAGGACAGATGCGAACCGAATGAGATATATTCTGAAACGCTCATATTTGTCTCTCCTCTCACGTTTTTCTGTGTTTCTTTTCTACAATCCTGAGACTGCTGTTCATCAACCCCCAGCGTCTGCGCCACAATGTCCCAGAGAGCAGTTACGCAGGGAAGTCATTTCACAGTCAGACGAGTGGCGGCCAGGCCGGCAGGCAGGCAGGCACCGAGGACAGAACAAGGCTGTTCAAATCACCAAGAAGGGGAAGGAAACCCTGCCGGTTGCGGCCCTCCCTCCCTTCAAAGGAAGTGTCTCTCTGTGCTGTTCTCACGAGTCTTCAGTCTCCTCGGGAGGGCCTCCTCTGCCATCTCAGCGTCCTGGTGTCCCCACGCTTCTCAACACTCCAAAGCAGAGACAAAACAGGTGCCCCGCCATGCCACCCAGTTTACATGAGGGATAAAATTACATTTGTACAAAAATAGATTCATTTACCCTTCCCGGTGCGTTAAACATTCCTCTATCTTTACTCCCTGCGGACGCGGCATCCTCCCCACAGTGGCCGCACATCCCAGCTAAGGCATGGCTAGAGATCAGGGCACTCCAGCCCTGCAGCATCTGAAAATAGATGCATCTCCTGCCTCCAGAGTCACCAGAGCCTGACTTCCCCACAGAAGGGGACCTCAGGTCCTTGCTCACAAGAAGCAAATGTACAGGAAAATGGGAAAGTCTTGATTAAAAAGAACACAAAACATCGGGAACTGTGCCGCATCTCCTGCCACTGCGGCCTCTGCAGTCTCTGGACAGCACATACGTGTTCACAACACACACCTGTGTGTACGGGGACCAGGTCACATACCCTGATTCTGTGATGGGGACAGCAAATGATTAGCCACTGGTTGCCTGCTCCAGCCAGGTCTTCTGGAATCCCAGGGGAGGGGGCGCAGATGTCCCTGGGCACTGTCACCAAACTGTCTAGTATCCACAGGGATACGGTAATTTGGAAAACTGAGGGTGTGGGGCCAAATTCCCTCAGTGACTGTGGTTTCAGGGTGACACGGGCCAGAAGCTGCCACAGGCTCTGTGGTCATCGTCACTTCTCAGCCATAGGAGCCCCAAGTGAATCTCCAAGCAGGGGGGTGACACAGATGAAGAATATGGCCCAGAAGCAGCAGTGTGGATGTCATATGACCATCGGTGGCAGTCATCCAACGAGGCTGAGGTTGGCATGGGTGCAGGGTGGCTAATGAGCTGGCATTAGTGCTATCTTTAGAAAATTAAAGATTGTCCCACCAAAATAATAATAACAATAATAATTACAATCACCTTAATTGAACCAGATTGGTAACTGACTAAACGTCTGGTTAAATGAACCCAATTCTTTCCTCAGTGACACCACGCCCACACCTCCCCTGCAAACAAACAGCACTGTACACACAATGATGATGACAATGAGGCTAAAGGAACAGGAAGGCCCACCAGGGAGTCTACCGTGACAAGCAGTGACAGGTAAGGCTATGTGGACCACTGAGACTAGGGGCCATGGCCCCAGTTCCTGAAAGCCAGCCGAGCCCAGACACAGCAGCATCCCAGAGTCAGCCCCAGGACCCTCTCTGCTGGAGCCAGGAACTATTCTCAGTGGCTCAGAAGAACACAGGGCATAGCATATAATTGGGCCAGCATAAACAAAGGGAGCCATGGTCTGCAGAAGGCACAGCGCTAGGTGTGGACTGGGGACTCTGTACCCTTCTGCTTGGTGCTACCATTTCTCAAAGGCTGCACGGGGTTTCTAGGAAAGCCTAGAAGGGGAAGCTGGCTGGTCCTGGGAACTGTGATGTCTCCGACACACATCTCTCATGCCACCACATGGAGAAAGCGGCTACAGGGAAGATGCTTCTGCAACCTTCTTTAGGTGCCTCAGCTGACTCTGGTTAGGGACACTGAAAAGGTGGAAAATGAATGTGTCCTTCCTTATAGAGCCTATGAAACTGGCTCCTCCTACCCACTACCTCCAGGCCCAACTAGATGGCTGGTTCCCTGAGGGTCTTCCTCTCTTACCGCTTTGCACCAACGGGAGACCAGCTGTTGGGGAGGCAGTGTGGTCATCCCCACGAAGGCCCCTGCTCCTGACAAACCTGGGCCCCTGGGTGTGGGACTAGATCATGAAGACTGGGACCCAGGGAGGCCTTGCAGTGCAATCAAGGCTGTTCGAGCAGAGAGGCACACGCAGAGCCTGAGAGGAAGCCACATGCACAAAGCTGAAGCCCGAGTCCACACCCTGCCGTCTGAGCAGGTGTGAAAAAGCCCTTGCTTGAGTAAGATTCTGGACATTGTCCACAGACAACATCATACCAAGAGGAATCCCAGAAAGGCCCATCAGCATTCCTCACAGAAGCGACCAGTCCAATAAGGGGTCCATGCAAGAGTCCCACACCAGGACACAGTCACCTTTCATATCTGCCTGGCCCATCCCCAAGTCCCTCTGGCCCCCTTTCAGGAAACCAGACAACAACCCTCTTCCTTCCCTGAGCCTCAGGATGTCCGGTGTCCTACAAGAGGCCAGCAAAAGGACAGTCCATGTGTTGCCCACAGGACCACTGAGTTAGAAAGCCAGGGGTAGCCTTCCAGGATGATCCTTGGCACCACCTTGCAGACCACAAAGGAAGATTTGGACTAGGGAAAAGACAGGCCACCACAGTTGGCTAACCTAACCTGGGCTGATGAGACATATGGTGCGGGACAATGACACAAAAACGAACGAGGCGGACACAACAGAGAACCTCCAGCCCATGCAGCCTCGCAGGGGTCCCAGGATCCCGCACAGTGGCTGTGGTGACATCTCAGGATATCTTTGGAAACAGGCTTTACAGGTTAGCTATGACCCAAGGGGATAGGACCTGTTCCCTCTTGACCCCAGGTGGATTCCCACCCTAGCTGGGTACCAGGACTCTGAACAGGCAAAGAGGGGCCACTCCCAACAGAGGTGCCACATGGGCATGTCGAAAACCAGCGACAGCAAACAGTGACTAGAACAAGCCCTTCTCCCAGCTCCTGTAGCTCCAGAAGCACCCCAAGCCCCTCAGGGTGACAGCAAGGAGGCCTCAGAGCCTGACGTGAGGGAGGGGGCTGGCTGGGTCTCAACCAGCTCTGGCCATGACCCTGGCCAAGCAGTAATAAAGATGACAAGGTGGTGACGCATCTTTTGATACCATAGGGACATTGCACCCCCAAAGGTCCACACGGGCCAGCAGAAAGAGCAGGGACAGGGCGGGAGCTGAGCAGCTGTGTCCAGGCAGGGCGCAGGACCGGCGCACAAGTGGCAGGGGCCTAGGTGGTTTGATGTGGGGCCTCCAGCATCTCCATAAGGAAGGTGTCAATGGGCGTGTCCCCGATGAGCTTGAAGAAGAAGAGGTGCTCCAGGCACTTGAGCCCGATGGAGCGCAGTGCAGGCAGGCGCAGCAGCAGCTTGGCGAACCTGCAGGATAGAAGAGAATAAGGATTTGCAAAGAGACCAGGCGGGGCTTCCCCTCTCCAGTGACCTGTCACTTCCCTAGAGACCAGCTGGGACCAGTGGCCTGGGACCCGAGTCTGGCCTGCAGAGGAAGCTGCCTGAGTTCACCGGTCAGGAAGATGGAGCAAGGAACTGGAGAAAGGGAGCTCCTTAGAGACCAAAGAGCACAAAGGGTAGGGTGAGATGCATCAAGATCCACGGGGCCCTGGAATGGAAGCGGGAAGACTACTGTTGGCCAGGACAGGCCCAACAGGATTTGGGAGAGAGAAGTTACAAGTGTGGGCTTGCTCCACGGGCAATGGGGAGCCACAGCAAAAATGTAAGCAGGTAAGAGCATGAATGGATTTGTGCGCGAGAGAGGCCTCTGCAAGAGCAGTTACCTTCTAGAGGCAGGAGGACCTGCCCTAGGAAGAGGCAACAGAAAGATCTGTGGGCAGCCTCGAGGGTAACATACCCAGTACTCAATGGGTGACTGAAAAGCCACAGGGTGGGGACCCCCATTGGAGGTGGAGCCGGCAGTGAGCTGGGGAATTCTGTGCTCCAGCAGGAATGTCAGCTTCCCACGAGCATCCCAGCATGGTGTGCAGGCCCCTCCCCAGAAAGGACTCTGCTGGGCTACTGACTAGGTGCTGGGAAGGGCCCTGGGTCCCTCTACCCCCGGAGTATTTCCCGGACAAAAGACTGATAGGTGCGGGAAAGGAGCCTAAGGGCTCATGGAAGACAGACGTCCAAGCCAATCAGCCACGGCAGACACGAAAGGATAGTGTGGTGTGGGGACAGGACCTGGGGTCCCACATGTGACCCTCTGGGTCTGATCGGGGGGTCCTCCTATACACTGGAGAGGGCTCTGAGCCTCATTAATTATTAACCATGTCTTTCACTTCCAGGGAGGAAGCCCTGTGGCTGGCTGCCCCACCGTCCTCAGTTTAAAGGCATAAGCATAACTTGGAGGCTGGAGAGGCGCCAGAGAACAGGCTGTTTTCTGCTGAGCTGGCGAGATGGGCTAAGGCAGGAAGCCAGGAAAAACAAGCCGTTGCCACCCTCCTGTCCTCCTCCGGGAAGTTTCACTTTAAACCAAACCAGATGAGGACTAAGCAGCAGTGTGGACAGTTAACTATGTACATGCCAGGCAACAAGATGGGTTCGTGTGCCCATCTGCCCAGTCCTCCCCTCCCCCACCCACACCAGTCTGCAGGCTGAGAGGCGCCCCACAAGAGGAGGAGCAGAACGAAACATCAGACTGAGTCCCGGGAATGCACCATTTCTCCTTCTGAACACCTACTGTGTGCCTAGCATTACAGACCGTCCACGACCGTAGACACCAGTCTTCTCTAGGCACACTGAGAAAATGTGTGCTCCGGCTTCAGCCATCTCCCCTGCACGAGTGTAAAGCACCTACATGGTGCTGGTATTTCCAGCCCTCTTAACAGGTTCACTTTACGAGTGAAGAACAAAAGGCTTCGTATTCACAAACAATGACAAGCACCGACTGTGCACCCAGAACTGGACCAATTCTCACAATGGGGTATAGGGGAAGGTCCTCAGAGCCTGTGAGCCAGAGGGTGGCCTAGTTCCTGCTCAGAGCCTTCAAAGCATTCCACGCTGGACCTGTGGAGGACACCACTGAATTGTGGCACACAAAGGACTTCAGAGATGGGTGGCTGAGCCCAGGGGTACAGGCAGGGGCCTGTCTGGGGGTGGAGGTGCAGCTCACCTGCCTGGCTGCTCCGGATACTTGTGTTTGCAATATGCCTCTAGTGATGCGTACACCTTCTCCCTCAGCGCCTCCACCTCGGCAGGGTTTGAAAGCCCCTTGGAGTCTGTAGGAAGAAGGAAGTGGCCTCATGTCAGAGCCCCCAGACTGTCTCCAAGCCACACATAAACACAGCAGAGAGTATACATAGCTGCCCTGCAGACTCACAGCTCACAGCCCAGGGGGATGGATGCTCTAGAGTCATGCCTTCACTCTGCCACTTGAAAGCCAAGGGACCGCCAACCAGCGCCTTGACTTTCAAGGACTTAGTTTTCCCACTTTTTTCCAGGTGCCCATGAGAGATAATCAATGCTTTCAATGCTTGGGCCCCAATCAACAAGAAGAAAGCTGCAAGCCCATCACTGAGGAGCCCTGGAAGCCCCTCCTCAGAGCCTACATGCTGGCCACAATCCAGGATGCAGAAATGCCACAACCACATCACCATCATCATCAAGGCACAGTGTCTCCATGCAAATACTGGTCTGGGTCTGGGGCTCCTTGGACTTTGTCAGACGTTCAACTAACCTAGTTCCTGACAGTTCCTCTCTCTCTCCTCCATAACCCCTGGCCAAGACCTCCCTGGTTCCCCAAGCCTCCAGCCAGGTCGCACAGACCTAACCTGGGATCTGTCGGTCTGGCCCAGGAATTACAGACTGGTGAGCTATCATGGGTATGCCCCTGCCCCTCCATACCTTCCACCTACCATGGAAAGGGTTGATGAGCCCTATCTGTCAAGCCTCCAACCCACATACAATCCCCTCCCCAGCAGACAAGGATGAACTTTCAAACACAAAAGCCCTGCATACCCCGCTGGACCAAGGGCCCCAGCCTCAGCAGCTCCCGAGGGCCTAGTTAGATCTACCCCCAAGCCCGCGGGCCATCCCCCAGAATCCTTGAATCTCTTCCCAAGGATCCCACACTCTCAACTATACTATGCTTCCATCACCACATGGAGTGGCCACTAATGGCATCTGTCACCAGCCCAGAGCTGTGAGCCCAGGCCTGGCCCACTCCTCACACTACAGCCTCCCATTGCACGGTGCTGTACAGAAGACAGTGTCCTAGCCTTTGTGACAGCAACAGCTTGGAGGCCTCGAATACCGTGGCTTCAGAGTCCCAGAAAGTACTTGCTATCCTTGGGAAGCTGCTCTCTGCAACTCCAAACACCCTTGAAGCTAAAGTTCAAGACAGTATGGGCTGCCCTCAGGATACCTAACAGGATGACATGATCACCAACCCCACCCTGGGAGCTCACTGTGACGGAAGACCACTGTGGACAGCAGAGCCCACTAGTGCCAAGTGGTTATACAGAGAGCCACTTGGACCTCTTGGTTAAGTCTCGATACAAGTGGAGGCACAAGATTGCTGTCTATTGTGATGGGGACACCGGGCCCTGAAAGTCAAGGTGTGAGGCAGAGCAGCCAGGAAGACACAAGTGCCCTTGGCCACACGGGAGGCAGGAGGGCTATACCAGGGTTGAAGAGGACGATGGCACGCAGGCAGCCCAGTTCCGTCTTGTCCATCTGCATGTCACGCATCTTAGACACCAGCTCCGTTAGCACCCTGCAGGAAAAAAAGCAGGTATCAAGGTCCACGTTAGATATAGCCTTACTAGAGCACCACCAAGGGAGACTCACTGGATTCCTGGGATGCCCAGGGTAGGCTGAGCGTAGCTGGATGCACTGGGCCTGGTCAGGGCCATAGGAGAAAAGCATCACCACGAGCCCATAGTTCTTTGCAGGGAGGGATCCTCCACTACCCCATGGCTGTCTGGGAATCTGGAGAAACCCCAAGACTGCTGAGTCAGGAAGAGCTGAGACAAGATCTCCTGCTGGGTGGCCATTCCTGGTTGCCCTGCACTCAGGGCTGCTTCCCTTAGCTCTAGGTTAGACTGTCCACTGGGACAAAGCCTCATCACCACACATCGCACAGCCTCCTCAGCAAGACAGGAACTGCTCCAAGTGCCTGCATGTGTCTTTACCCCACTCAACACGATTGCAGCTTGGAAGAATCCTAGGCCCCACTCCCGTGCCAGCCAGTCTCTCTGACCTCAGCAGCAAGGAGGAGCCCTGTCATTAAGGGTCAGACTCCACACCCCACTCACTTTGACAGTGAGGATAAGCTGGGACCTCTCCAATCAGTGCTTGGGATCCCCAGGAAATCTACGGATAAGGCCCCCAGCACTGTCACTTCACTGCTAGCTAGACATGTGGGTAGGGCGACATTCTCCAAAACCAGACTCCAGAGGGCTAAGCCCCAATACCGTCCCCTGTGGAGTGGCCGCACATGTGAGCTTGTCAAAGGCCCCCAGAAGGCTTGCAGCACAGAGCCCGGCACTGACTGAGGTGGCATTTGCCCCATCTGTGGTCACAAACACTTCTGTACTAATGCACTCTGTCTGTGTGTTCTAACCTGTCTTTTCCTGGGAAGAGCTCCGTCTGTGTACTGTCTCCTCTATCGCAGGGAGTACAGGTGGGTGGCTTTGCCCACCTCCAGCTTCAAGGCTCTGAAGCGCAGGGACTCACCGGCCCCACCCCAGCCCTGCTCCCTCCTAAGGGCCTGTTCATTCTTACGTCCCCTGTGCCATCCCCAGCCTCTCAACTTCAGCTGCCACTGAGGTCTGGCATGGGCCCTCAGCTTGTACAGGCAGTCGAAAGGACAAGCAGCCACAGTACCTCACCTGGTGGGCATAAGCAAGACAGGCAATTCAGGAGAGGAAGTGGGTGGGGCCAGGCGGCCACTGGACACGCCTGCACTCCAGGCTGCTCCTTTGAGAAGCAGCTAAGGCAGTGCAGAGGCACACATTCATGCCCGCTGCGGGTGTGAGGCCCAGCAGATCAGAAACACCAGCCACTCAGTGCTAGTTCAGGGCACAGGTTACCCTGGGGCTACAGCACCACTGCTTCTGTCTGGGACGTGCCAAATGTTGACACTTACAAAGCCGTACCAGAAACATAATCTGTTTTTGTTAACCAAGTGCAGCTGTCCTTGTAGATACACAGATCACAAAGAAGGAAGGCTGCCTATGGCCTCAACTCCCCTGACACTGGACTCCACAGACGACAGTCTCCATATGTCTGGCCTGCGTTTTCCACACTGATGTCTTTCCTAAGTAGAGGCTGTGCCCAACAGGGCAAGAAGAGACCAAGGGGCCTGTTGTCCACAAAGATAGCCCCACCCTGCCTACCTGTTGAAGACGGCCCAACCACTCAAGAGGGCAACTACCCCACCGACCTGCTGAATACAATGCATATTTAGCCAATTTGGTCAAAAATGGTCCCCAACCCTCTACCCATCAAAGATGATGCTACACCACTCATGTGATAAAGATGGCATCCATTCTACCTACTTATCAAAGATCATACCTATCTTGCCCCACCTACCAAAGACAATGCCACCCGGCTCACCTGTCAAAGATGGCGCCCACCCCAGCACTGTGAGCGCTGTTCCGGTGTACATGCAGGCCAGTGGCAAGGAGGATCCCATCTTTCACAGCTATGGAACGGTGGGAGAAGGAGGCAATAAGCAGCTCGTTCCAGCCTGGGGAGGGAGGGAGAAAAGCATACGGTCACTCCGCTGCTTCTGTGACCCCCATCACTGTCCCTTCCCCCACCTCTGGAAGCGGCATGTTCAGGACCCAATTCTTTCCACACCCAAGTCAAGGGTCCCAAAGAGCGACTCCAGCAAGTGTCGCCCAGAGGTGGCACTAAGTGTGAGCAACGCCTATTCCTTCTACCAGGTACACTGGCAATGTGTCATCCCTGAGCACCCTGCACCAAGCACACCCCTAACAAATTCAGGGCAAAACGGAAGCTTCTTTCTGTACCTGAAGAGGGCTCGTGCCTCGGAGGGGTTGGGAGAACTCCCAAAGACTTCCCTTGGGATGGCTACTACGGAATGACTAATGCTAGTCTGGGCCGTGTGGAGCGCCACAAGAGTTGAGTACTGAGAGGGAAAGCCTCCTTGGAGCCATGCATCCCAGGTCCCAGTACTAAGCAACCACAGCTGCTGTGCAAGCACTAAGAAGGGGTGTGGGGGAGGGGGATAAGGAGAGGACTCCGCACAAACAGCCAGGGGCTCCTCAACAGGGCACTGCACAAGCCTGCTCAACACCTGTGTCCTGGGATCCCAGGCCCCATGGTTCCCCTCTCATGGCTGCCAGCCTACATGGACATACTTATCCATCTTACACAGGAGAAACTGAGGCAGCCAGCACTTGAGAGGTGGGGTCTGTTATGCTTCTTGCCACAGGTCCAACCAACTTGGATACTAGAGATCACTCCCAGAACCATGACCTCAGGGACCCCACAAGAGCATGTGGGGCAAACTGTGCCCCATCTCATTTCTAGGCAATTGAGCCCTACACTGACCGGGCCACCTGAGGCCCCAACCTAGGGCCATCTCTTTCACATGGGTTGCCATGCCTCAGTGGCTAGGGCAAAGACCTGGACAGTTGTACACCTAGATAGCGTGCTTCCCAGAGCATCAGAGGAATCTGTGTTCACAAAGTGGGCCACACACCATCGTATAACAAATCCACCCAGGCAGAGGCAAACATGGCAGGATCCATTTTGCTCATCTCGGCAACCCATGCCCACCAACAGATTCTTTCAAGTGGAAGGCAGAAAGGCAAGGGTTTGTGTGAGCCTCACCCCCACCAAATAGCTTCCAAAACATTCCATGATGTACAGGAATCCACCTACATGGCTCATTTTATCTACTGGGGTGGGCTGAGCTGAGGCTGAAAGCCCTTGGTGCAGGCAGAAAACCCAAAGCAGTTGAGGATCTCAGGCGCCTCAGGACAGCACAGCCTCCAGGGTCCTTCACAGAAGTGAGGCAAGTGTCAACTGTCATCACAGCTCCGCAGCGAGCAAGCGCTGCAGATGCCATTCCCAACACATCCCCATCTCTCCACAGGCAGGAATATGAGCTAAGAATCCTAACTTTGGCACCCTCCTGGTCACTTGGTGGAATCCAACCAATGTTAATAAAGATTCTTCCTTATTATGTGTTAATAAGGAAGAATCAAGACAACCTGCAGAGCTAGCCCCATGCCAAGTTCCAAAGCTACACTCCTACCAAGCAGAGTCCCTTTTGGTGAGTATGAGAGACACCGCTTATGTTCCACACACTTGCATCAAGACCTCTGCTCAGAAAAGGACCTGCAGCTCCCAGAGGACAAGGTTGCAGAGGTCACAGAGACCTGGTGGGCAACCTGATGAGACCCTTTACTGACATCCTTGGCTGGAAGAGAGAAGTAGCTCTAGATAGAAGGGTTAACGCTCACCACCACTCGCAGCCTCCTGCCCCAGCCTCACCCAGCCTGGCTACTCACCTGCCCGAAGCAGGATGACCTGGTCGTCCAGAGGCAGCTCAGAGAAGTGCGGGATCCTCTTGGCCCACTCCACAAGAGTGAAGAGCTGCTTGTCTGCCGCTTGGCAGATGTTGGTAACGGGGTCATTTGGCTGGAGTGGAGGAAGGACACCAATCAAGTCTCACACCACTGGTATCCTGACAGAACGCCACCCCACACAAAAAACACCCCTGGGGCAGAGTCCCAGTACCCACATACCAACCCCTGGCATCTGAGACCTGACACAATGAAAGGACTTTGAAGAAGAGACCCAATCACAATACCAGGGATGGGGAATGACCCTGGCTTAATGGAGTTGGTCTAGTATCATGCCAGAGGTCATCAGAAGAAGTAGGAGGCTGAGAGTCTGAAGGAATGTATCAAGAAAAGCGGATTAGGGCACGTGGCTGACCTGAAGCTGGCAGGAGCCCCAAGCCAGGGAGTTAGAGACCTCCAAATGCAGGAAAGGCAGGAGGACTCAGTCCTGCCAATGTCCTGACCGTTGCCCAACAAGACAACATAGGGACACACAGATCAACGACAGAAGATAGCAGACTTTGTACCAAGGAAGCCACTGGATTTGTGGCACTTTGTGGGAGCAGCCCACACCCCTGAAGAAGAGGAACAGATATGGGAGAGGAGCCATGTAAGAGGCAGGTGAGGGAGCTGAGCTGGGGCCAGACCCCATCTTGATGGTAACAGGAACCCATCCAGGGGAGACATTCTAACAGACACGGATCTGGAAACTCGGGGCAGTCCATGCTTGGTCCAGATTCCAGGTCACAGGGAGAGAGGGCGTGTCATTAGAACCCTTCCAGAAAGTTCTGCCCAGAAGAGGAACACCCAGTCCTTCTGGGTGAGGAGGCTCATCTGGGGCCTTACAGTAGACTGGGAAGTCTATCCCAGTGCCTGGCAGGTGGGCTATGGCCATGGCCCTCTGATCTCAAAGTGTGGTAGGTAACAGTACCCCAGAACAGGACACAGGACTCCTGGCTTTGAAAACGGAAGAGGCCGAGCATCAGAA
This sequence comes from Myodes glareolus, assembly GCF_982192425.1. NCBI lineage: Eukaryota > Metazoa > Chordata > Mammalia > Rodentia > Cricetidae > Myodes > Myodes glareolus. Next base: position 17,909,309 of record NC_142046.1, read on the forward strand.
GAGAGAATCGCCTGTCTTAGAAGGACTTCAGCTGACAGAAACCATCTGGTCGGCAGTGACATTCAGTCTAAACAGCCAGGCCAGTGTGAAGGGCCTGTAAGGGCTCAGTGAAAGGCAGTTGACAACTCGGCTTCACACCGCTGGCCTGGCAGGACTGATGGCCGGAGAAGCCTAGAGCTGCAAGGGCAGGTGATGTCAGTACAAGATCCCCAGGACAGAGTCGAGAGGGGTGCTGATGTCACCCAGCCACGGAGAGTCATAACACAACAGGTACCAGAGACTCTGCTTAGCCTTTAGGCTTGTCTACTGCCTGGTCCTGCCTGTTAGCCAAAGCAGCGTCACTCCACGGTTGTCTTCCTTGCCTGCCACCTGGCAAGGTGGGAGGCAATGAGTGTGGGCACGAATTCAGCTGAGGGAATACACGGGCCAGACGACAAGGCAAAGATCACACTCACGCTCTGTGATCTTTGCCTTGCCACACGAAACAGTTTTCTCTCTGGCTGCCCTACTGAATCCTAGACTGCCACAATGCCACTGTGGTTGGGAAAAAGAGCCCAAAGCTATTCCTGGGCTGACTGTGACCTCTGCAGCCACGTGCACGTGTGCCATCTGTCAGGACTGGGCAGAAGGCTGGAGCAGAGGACCAGAGAAGGAAGGAGGCAGGCCCTGCACAGGTGTGAGGGCCAGCACAGCGGCAACTATCTATCTGGAGGGCTGTCTGGGAGGGAGGGGCTGGGTGGGCTCTGGCTCGGACCGACTCCATCTTACTGTATAGCTTCACTCCTCTGAACTGGCTCCACAGCAGACATTTAATGAGCCACTGCCTGCCAAGGAGGTGTGGTCACAAGACCACCCAGGCAGGGCCCAGAGGGGCCAGCAGCCCATCTGTGAGGCTAGGTGCTGCCTATCTGGCCTCTTTAGCTTGCAACTGAGGAAAGAAATACGCGGTCCATGTATGGATCAGATCAATGCCAGTCACAGGAAGCTAGGAGGACAATGACCTTCTACTGGGTAACTCTGAAGACCTGCCCCCTCACGGGAGGATGGCAAAGGCACTGTCAGAGGACATTACCAACAACAGCCTTACGTGACCTCAGTCACCCTTCACAGCCCAGGCAACCACCCGTAGGATCCTATTCCACAAGGTAGAATCCTGATGCTGCCCTCCCCTCCTTTCCAGGACTGGCAAGGAGTCAGAGGACAGGACCCTGGCCAGAGCACTGGGCAGGTTCAAGTGGGGAAGGTGTTCTGTGGTCTCCATGGTGGAGAAGTATCATAACACAGCCAGGGTTGGGTCCCCAAAAAGAGGCTATCCATAAGGCCCTACACCTTCTCCCCAGTAAGGCATCCCCGGGCCTTAGACACAGGAGAGGTGGGTAGTGGGGGTGGGGGTGGGGTGAGACAGTGATTCTGTCACAGGGCCTCCCAAGTATGCAAGAGGGGATTTCCACTCATAGACTACAGAGGGGGAAGAGACATGTCTAAGCCCCTGGGAGAGCTCAGACACACCCCACTGACTCCTGGGATAGCCTACTATGCCACTGCCCTGTGCCTAAAGCTGAAGGGAAAGAGCCAGTGTTCTGTGTCCAGCTTGCAGCAAAAGGCTGAGGCTAGGCACCAAGGAGCAAGAGAAGACAAACATCACCCTGACTAAAAGAGAGAGAAACCATAGGGCCCTCTCTGAGGTCTACCTGGACTGGGTGTCCAATGGTTAGCCACAGGGCTCTGATCCCAGCCCAGAGGCCCACACAGAGGTCAGATGGGAGTTTGGACATAATGCTGAAAACATGGGGCAGAGGGGCCAAGAGCTTGAGACAGCATGAAGCCTGCGGGTCTGTCCAAGGTTCTGTTCTTGGATCCGCACAAGAAATGCCCCAATCTGGGACATGACTGCCGTACCTCCTCATTGGGGCCTTGGGCAAATGGAGTCTCCCACCCAAACAAGCCCATCTTGGCCAATGTTCCCTGAAGTGATGGCAGGGGGTGAGGCAGGAAGAGTCAGGGGAAAAGTACAGGTGAGAGTCCAGGAACAGGCACGGAAGCCAGAAAGTTCTGAAATCAAGACCCTGAAGGCAGCCAGGCAGAGAGCCCGCAGTGGTTTTGTCTGGGGGTTGCAGCAGTTAGAGGTGGCAGGTGGTATAGGAAGACTGTGAAGGTGGCTGTCTAGGCCATTCCTACAGGTGGCCAGTTCAAGGGTGACCAACTAGAGGAACAAGAGACACTTCTGCTTCAACAGCAGTCATGGCAGCTGCCACCCACGAGCACTTCCCTGCCGGCTCCTCCACCTTCTCACAGCAGCGAGTGGGGCAGAGGCTGCAAAGTCACCCTGAGGCCACACACTCGTGACAGCCTCAGAGCCTAGCAGCTGCCACCAAGCTTTCTGCCCAGGCTCAGCTCCCTATAGCTTCTCTGGAGAATTCTCTTGCCCTGAGATCAAGCCTCACCATGCACATGAGCCAAGACCCCACAGTGACAGCTGGCCCTGGCCCTGAGTCTGTGGACAGGGCAGACACAGCACCCCAGGTATATCCCAGGCAGAGTAGGGCACTCACAGGGTCACCCAGCAGAACAGAGGTCCCACTGTTGGGGATAAGAGACCATAGCAACCACAGGACTCTGGTCCATTGGCTGATCAAGCAGGGGGGTAAGCGAGTTAGTAACAGGGGTAAACTAAGGCAGATAAATGTCTTGAGACTCACTGAGCTGGGGTTCAGCCCCATGTTTGCCTCCACGTATGTCTCAGTCTTGGGCTCAACTGCAAGCTCGGCTTCCAGAATCTTCTCCACAGGCATGTCTTCATTGGCACTGCTGGTGGACTCCACCTCATTCTCATTCCGGTCCTTGCCTCTCTGCCGCTCCTCCTGCACGGCTATATACAGGAGACAGTCACCCGGGCTGTCTACAGTTCCTGGAACACTCCCCCATGTTCAGAGCCAGGAAGAGCTAGCTCCAAGCCAGTGCATCCACAATCCTGGAGGCCCCTCCAGGGCTTGCCGAGGGAGACAACACTCAGAGCCCAGCCTTGTATCTGCCTGTACCTGGTCACTGGGTGGCTGCACACCCTGAACACACACTGCTGGTATTTGTACCAGGAGCCCATCTGAGGTCAAGGCAGATGGCCTATGCTGGAGCTGATGGGCCACAAGAATACTAAAGCAGGTGTGAAAGACTTTGATGGTCTGAAGGTGCAGAGAAACCCAAGAAGGCTTCCTGGAAGAGGTGGGAATGGGCCTGAAGAAGAAAATAAAATGAGGAAAATAATACAGCAGAAGAAACAACATATAAACACCCCCTAGAGGCGTGCAGGGCATGCTCCTGACCAGGACAGGAAGCAATGACAGAGATGAACAGGTGACCACTGAAGTAATATGCCAGAGCAAGGGACAATTACAGTCAGAAACACGTTGGGCATGTATGAAGCATGCATCTACTGCTCCTGTGTTCTCCATGCTTAGCTCTGCAGACGGGAGAGGCACCCCAGCCTCACACAGACCACATAGCTTTGCCCCCTTCCTCCATGATGGCACAGGCCTTGCACCAGACAACAGCTCCCAGACAGCTGTGAGCGGACCAGCTCTCAGGGATGTTCGGGGAAGTGTGGCAAGAAAGAATACAGCAGCAGGGGCTGGAGAGCAGTCCAGTGAGGAGCCTCAGGAAGGAGTCAAAGAGTGTGCTTTTCCCGCTAACGGCTCCCCTGAATCTATTCTGTCTCCACCCCTGCTCAGACACCAGTAAGGTCCTAACCCCTCCCTCCACACTGTGTTCCTGCAGCAGGCTAGGTGGAGACCTGATTCTCTCTCCTCTAGACAGATGCCTAGGATAAGGCAGGCCTTTCTAAGGGCCCAAGGGTGTGACCAGTGAGATCTAAGGCTGCCACCTCAGGACCTTGGTCAGAGCTCATTCAAACCTTGTCTCCCGTTCCCTAGGTGACAGAGCACAGGTTGGCAGCATCAGAATCGCAAGGACAGGGCTGCAGCAGCCTCCTCTTCTACAGCCAGACTTACCTCCTGATCCCAGGCTCTCTGACCCACAACCCCCGTAAATGGCTTTGGAAATACAGCACAAAGGTCAACAGGAGGGATGAAGGGAGAAGGGGTTCTCATACTGCAGGGGCCTCTCTGCCTAATACCCGGGGAGCAGGCCTCTCTCACGCTCACTGCCCCTCATTCCTCCACAGCTCCCACTGTAATGCTCGGCCCAGTGGTTCCTTTTCTGCATACATCTTGTGACAGTCCTGAGTGACCTTTATTCTGCTTATTTATTCATTTTTGGTTTTGTTTTTTGTTTTTGTTCTTAGACAGGGTTTTTCTCTAACAGTCCTGACTGTTCTGGAACTTACTTTGTAGACCAGGCTGGCCTTGAACTCACTGAGATCAAGGCACTGTCTCTGCCTCCCAAGTGCTGGGATTAAAGGCGTGCGCCACCACCACACAGCAAGTGACCATTTTTTAATCCCCCGGCTACTGCTCCTTGCTGGGTCCACCAACACCATTCGGTTGAGGGTCAGACTGAACCAATACATAGCTCTCCCATGTTGGTGCTATGATCCCCAAGACTCAATGGCCTGGCTGAGGCAGAGACTTTCTAGCCGTGAAAGAGGAAAGAATGGGAGGCTGCTCTGATGTCTGCAGAACACACCAGCTGGGCTGAGGAGCTGGGCAGAGGCTGGTGTTTTGCAAGCTTGGCTCTTTTGGAAAATCTGACAGCAGGTCGGGGCTGGTGTAGAGTTGAGTGCTATGGGCAGATGGTGCCCAGCCTACAGGGGCTACAGAAGGTTGCCAGCTCCATCCCTCCCCAGCTGGGCTTCTAGGGCCCTTTATGTGGCTGCTGAGCATCTGGGTTAGGGTCACTCCGTAAGTCAGAGGACTGTGGCCCAGAGCCTGGAGAAATCAGCCCGGCAACATGAAGCAGCCCCACTGACAAGCATCTGAATAGACCAATCACAGTCAAAGGTAGAGTCAAGAAGTCTACATCCCAAGGCCCAAAGACAGAACTCTTCAGCCTCAGGCTAGGACGATGTCAACTCAACAACCTCACCTTCCCAGATGGAAGGACTCAGAGAGCCAAGTGCCACAGTAAACCACAGGCCCTGGAAGGAGAGGGTCTCCCTTGAGCAGCTGCGGTGCTTCGGGCAACTGCTTTAGCATCTCTGTACCCAACCTCCTGTAAAATGTCAGTGTGGAGTCTGCCTTCCAGAGGACCCTAAAGGAAACACCTGAAGAGGCCCGCCCCACCGTGTTGGCCCAGTTTCACTCCCCAGGAAGGGACTTCCTTGCTCTCAGAGACAGCCTTGGGATTTGAGAAGCCCAAGGGAAGGCAACCCTGAGTGCAGGCCCTCACGGCAGCCAGCTATCCCTGCGAGCTTGTCCCTGGGTGGATGAGGGGCTCTTCACACCTGCCTACTGTGCGGGGGCAGCCGAGAATTAATTAGCAAATGTTTTGTGAGGCACTTTGAAGCCTCCAAGGGCCCCAGCAGCTCAGGGCGGCATCGTTATAAATATTATCGTTTTATTTATAGACAGTGGAGGGGGCAGAGGGAGCGGGGGATTTATGTTTTGCCAGCTCAATCACCTTTTAGACGCACTCATGTTTGACTTATGCTCCACTGGCGCCGGGAAGCCTCGGGCGGGAGGCGTCTGTAAATACAGGGCCTCGTTATCCTTCCAAGCCTGCGCAGGCCTTGCGGGGGAGGTGGTTGCCTCAGAGCCTAAGGTTCCCTCATCTGCCTGTGGCCTGTGGTTCAGTCCTCCCAGGAACCAGATGCAGGCTGAGCAGGGGATGACCCTCCTCCTGCACACCTGGGTCCACATGTAGGACATACAAAGTGGAGTGTGTCGGGACTGATCAGAAACAGGGCGCAAGCAGAACCCAGTGAGTCGGGTGTCAGAGTACAAGAATATCCCAGATCTTAATGCCTTCCTTGTTTGGGGGTCTGCCAGAAACTGTAGCCTTATTCTGACCCTCAACAGCCCAGGGCTGGGCCCTGAGAAGGCAGGACCAGGTTCTACCAGCATGCACTGGTCCAACTGCCCCTTCTTTAGACCCAGGCAGTGGAGGGCCAGAGCCAGTGGCTTCTTCCCGAAGCCACATAGTGCGTCAAGGCCCCTGCAGCTCAGAGGATGGCCTTCCCACTCTCAAGAACAAGTCTGGGACAAGTCACAAGAAAAGTGAAAACATAGACAGTCATGCATACATGCATAAACATAGACACAAACAAGCAGAAAACACACTGTGGCCACTATGCTCCAACCCCACTATCAGCTAGGCTTGAGCTGTCTTCTGCTCTGTTCCACCAACAAGTCTCAGAGGACCCTTGCTGAATCCCCATAGTTCAGATGGGGACACTAGGCTCAGAGAAGCAAAGTCATAAACTTAGAGAAACAACTAAGCCAGGGCCATTTCCCTACAGCAGAAATGGTGGGCTCATCCTTGTCATCCTTGTCTGTGTACAAACATATGTGTGTGCGTGCGTGCACGCACGCACGCACACGCGCGCGCGCACACACACACACACACACACACACTCACACACACACAGAGCAGAAATTGCCATTTCCGCACGCAAGTGCTCCAGAGCCAGAGGACAGGGTGCAGGAAGCTAAGAGAGTCAGGAAGGAAATGCAAAGAGGCCTCAGGGGAAGGGAGCTGAGGATGGGGTGTGCAGTGTGCAGCCTTTCCAGCCTGCAGATCAACGCACCTGCAGGCCCCCCAGCCCTACCACCACCTGCACCAGCCAACAGGCCCAGGCTCAGCCCGTAAAGGGCACTGCCCACCCCCAGCCGGGGAATGCTGCCAAACAAGTCCCCGTGGCTGCTTGCACACGCAGGCCCCTGCTATTGCCCAACATAGATGCTATCAGCCTGCAGTATCCTTCATCAGCCTGAAGCCATGGTGCCTCTCCCAGGGCAGGGCCACCCTACAGGGAAACATAGCCTTCTTGTGGTCAGCTCCTTCCTCACAACACTTCTGTTCAAGTCTCAGTTCATAGTTTTCAGGACTATGTGGGATGAAGCCTGGAAGAGGGAGACTCCAAAGTTTACTGTTAGTCGCAGGGGCTGAGCCAGCATTGGAGTCGGTGGTGCACATCCTGCCTTCTCAGGGCCAAAGGCCCCGGGTTGGCAACTAGGCCTCACAGCTTCTCCAGAGGCTGTCAGGCTATCCAGTTCACGCAGCCAACAGCCCTACCCACTACCCACAGAACTCTTTCTAGCGGTTAGCCCAGGAGAGCAGAGGGAATCACATATGAATTCGCTCTGGGGACTGGTCCAGACCCCAGAGTGGGGAGAGGGGCAGTGTCCACTACCTAAATGCAGGTAGAGATGGGGACAGGCCCTTGGGGATCCTCCCAGAGATCCCTGCAGGGTGAGATCCCAGGCCAACCACCTCGAAAGTGAAGCTTGGGACTAGGGGCCACAGGCTCTGTGAAATGCAATGGATCTCAAGTGGCCAAGACAAAGTCCCTTTCCCCTGCCCAGGAGTAGCCAATGGGTGGCAGGGCCCACCAGGCCTGAAGGCCTCAAGATGTCTTACAGCTGCCACACAGATACCCTGTGCAGCCCAAGGGGCCAAGCTCCATGGTTGCTGTGTCTGGAGCAAGAGAGTGCACCATGGGGCTTGTACTAATCACTTAGGGCTCATAAATCCCACTGGAACAGAGAGGCACGGGCTGGGGCTGGGGCGCATCTCTCCACAGGAATGGGTAAAGCATTTCTCAGGACTCAAAACACTGCCACAGAGTGACCCAAGGAACAGAGAAGGCTGCAGGACTCCGCACACGCAAACAGACAGCCTGGAGCTCTCTTCTCTGAACTCCACTTCCTCTTTGTGCAGGGTGGGCAGCATTAGCACAGGCATGGGGGGGTGAGTATTTTATGTGCAAGGACTGACTGGACAGGGGGTGCTCTGTGCTTCCCCCCACAGGAAGCACAGAGTAAGACCCACACTGCTAACTCCAGCCTCCCTATCTCAAGACCATTACACTGGGATTCGAGAGCATTGTCCAGCATCGTCCACACTGCCCACACCTCTGGAACGCCAGGCAGCTGGTGTCCAGACACCAAGCACCTAAGGGCAACTATGCAGGCAGTGGAGGAAGAGGTCACGGGAGCTGGAGGGTCAGAATTGTAGCGTCTGTCACATGCTAGGTCTACTGACAGCCTTGGCTTTCACAGACACCACTCCCTTCAGCTGGCACACGGCACCTGATCTGCCCACAATCAGGTGTTAGCCTGGGCATACCCCTGCACAGAGTCACGCTCAGCTCCCAAGTCTGGGTCAGGTACCAGTTCCCAAGCTCTTGCTGACCAAACCCAGGGATTTAAAGCCATCTACTTATCTGGTGGTCATTTTTAAGGGCTAGGAACACATACCCAAAGCCTAAACAGTGTTATCGGAACAATAGCACTGAGAAAGAGAAGGCTCGGGCTGAGCTCAGCTCCTGAGAGGCTCGCACAGTCCCACTTCCACCTTCTGGCCATGGCTCACCCAGGTCTGTTCACTCAAGCACCTGCCCTCTAGAGGATGTGTTGTATTGGTTATCCCCAGTAAGTGTTCCCTGATGACATGTGGTACCCCAAGACAATGTACTCCACCCTTGGCAGGGCACTCCCTCATTCTCCTTCTGTCCTCTCATTATAAGAAAAGGGGAGGGGACAGAAGCTGGGGTCTAGCTTAGCTAGACAAATGTGTTACGACTTGGCCTCTCATGGCCATAGTCAAGGTCAGACCTACAAGAACTCTATACTCTCTATGAAACTAAAACGTGTACTCAGTCAGAACGCCCTGGCTAGGGACATTCCCCCACACATTCCAGCCCACAGCACAGAGTTCTGCATATGCTGCCCTACACCAGCACTGGGAATGAGGTGCAGGTACCCCCTCCACCCCTGCTGACCTCACAGCATGGAAGAAACCCCACAGAAGCATAGGCTTCTCGTGAAGAAGAGGACCAGAACGTACTGAAAGAAGAACATTGCGAAGAGAGGAGCAAACCCCAGCACCAGACCTACTCAGGCTGGTGCCGGACAGGGACAATAAGAGCTGGTGAGAAGACGGAAGGACACACAACGGGCACTGGGGTAGCCCCATGGGTAGTTCTGCAGGCAGAGTGGTAGATCCTGCCTCAGAAAGTGCCCAGTCCTGTGAGGCCTGGGCCTAGGACTGATGGAAGAACCCCACCCAGGCACCCATACAGACACACGCACACTCACCCAGGCAGCCATAGAGGCATGTACACATACACGTGTGCGCACGCACACACACATGCACACATGCACGCACACACACACACACACTCACCCAGGCATCCATAGAGGCATATACGCACGCACGCGCACACACACACACACACACACACACATGCATACTCACCCAGGCACCCATACAGAGACACACACACACACTCAGCCAGGTACACATACAGAGACACATACACTCACCCAGGCACCCAGAGACCAGTGCACACACACAAGCACACACACGCACACACACACACACACACACACACACACACACACATTTCTAACTAGAGAACTAAAAGCAGGTTTAGGAGGAGACAATATAGCTGGGGAATCGAAGGCTCTAGTTACACAACTTGACATCTGGGACCTCTGAGGAGTCTCCTGGCCTGCTACATAACCTCCCTACTCCTTACATACATATCTTGCTAATAAAGAGGCTCGTCCTGATGCTCAGGTCTGTGGGCTAACAGGTGACCCTGCCAAGGGATGAAACTGGAAGTGGTCAAGTGGCCTTGAGAAGAAGGGAAGCTCAAGATGACCCTCACATTCAACAGGCTCTGGGGGATATTATGGTGGTCTCTAGAGCTCCATCACTCCATCCCAAACGTGCCTCATACCACAGGCTTCCCTGGCATACCCTCACTGGGCAGATGGAGAGACACTCTCTCGTCACCTTCCTTACAGCCACTTCTGCTCCCGGCCTCCTCTGCCATGCCTCCAGTCAGTGCTTGGTCTCCACAGACCACCTCGCCCAGTGTTGGCTCGGTCCTGCCACACCTCAAGAGGGGACTATTTGCTCAGCTCCTGTTCTTGGAGTCAAACTGCCAGGGGGACAGTCCTGGTCTGTCTTACCTATTGTAAAATACCGAGGTCTAGCCATATAGCAAGCACTCAGTAAAACTGGTTGGGGGAAGAGCTGGCATGAAGGCAGTCCCTCAATAGACAAGCTACACAGACAGCAGCCTTAACAGCACAGGCCGGGGACGCCACTGAGCTCTGAAGGAGGGAGCACCCAGTCATTGAAGGCATAAAAAGGAAGCCGTCAGGCTACACTAAAGTCTGGCAAACTACAAAATTCAGGCCTGAACTCTGCTCAAATCTCTCCACACTAAAAATGCTGGGGAAAGGGACAATGGAGGCCTCCTGGGTCTGATGAGAAGAGGATGCTGGGCAGGAGGACGGTGTTCAAGGCCTACCTTCCCGCTTCATGCCCATGGCCAGGCACTTCTGGTAGCGGCAATACTGACACCGGTTTCTCTGCCTCTTGTCGATCAGACAGTCCTTGTTGTCACGGCAGGTGTAGGTCAGGTCTTTGCGTACTGTCCTCTTAAAGAAGCCCTTGCAGCCCTCGCAACTGTACACCCCATAGTGCTTGCCTGTGGGGTGTAGACAGAGGAATGAATGACAAGACCTTCATCCATGTGTCTTGCTGTTGGCCAGGGCTCTGCCTTCAGGTCAGACTCCCTGTCTGGGCTCAGGCTAGACCCTGCCTGGTACTCCCTGGTTAGAGACCAGGTCCACCTTCTCTCTATCAGCAATGCTAGGGCTATGGGTAACACCGGGTCCACCTTCTCTCTATCTGCTAGGGCTATGGGTCACTACCCCTGAGGATCAGCATCGCCAACTCTGCTACTATTGTGCTCTCTATACCCGAGCTATTGTTCCCTAGAAGAGGACAGTTACTGTTCGTGGCTCAGGCTACTGGGGTTCAGTAGCACAATGCAGGGGAGCCCTTCACCAGGCTTGGCCCAGAGAGGAGGCTAGCTATCACTGCGCCTCAGCCATCCATGCTTGCATCTTCTCTTGGCACGCCTCCAAACCACCCTCCCATACTAGTGTCTACCTTACCTAAGGACAGCATGAGGCCCCTGGAGCTCTCGGCCCACCCCTTGCTCTAGGGCAGAGGAGGGACCCCTGGGTTCCCATCTCCCTGTACCCAGCCCAGTGGAAAATGCTAGGGAGGCCCTGTGAACTCTGTCTAGGTATCGTGCCCCTGCCTTACGGGCAGTCGGTCCTACCTGAGGAGCGGTCCCCACAGATAGCACAGATGTGCTTGGTGAAGGATGCCATATTTCCTGAGGGATGGGCAGGAACCTTGAGGACGCCATTGAGGCCCAGCGGGGGCTTGATGTCCTCACTGCTGCTCACGGGGTTCATGGGTGAGTTGAGCTGCAAGAGGATGAGTCAGGATAGGTCAGCCTTAGGAAGCTGGCGATGGGCACTAGTGAGTGCTGGGCTTCCTGAGACTCCACTCTGCCCAGGCTCACTCAGGCCACATAGCTACGGGACAGCAGGACCAGCATCCTTACAACAGGGTTCAGCTCTACGCACAGCCCTCAGAGGACCCCTCCCAGCAAACTCAGGCCACGGCAGGGTACCAGAGACCTCACATAAGCAGGGATCTCATGTCTCAGTGCTATACAGGAGGCCACTTATACTCCACCACCCACCTAGGAGCCCCTGTCACTTAACACCTGCGATGGGCTCTGGACATATGAGAGCGCAGGTGCTCTGGGCTCCCTCGCTACCCAGGTGAGGCCAAGAGGCCCAGGCTCTGGGAGGAGATTGGACTGGGCTCTTCCAGGGTCACACAGATCCCCACCACCTTCCATGACAGCAGAATCTGAGACAGGACAAGAGAGGAGAGCAAGTGGACACCACAGACATCAAGCCATGGGATCAATATGGCCATCCTGGCCTCGGCACACCCCTTGCCTCGCCCCGCCCGCTGGCCGCCAGGGGCAAGCGTGGGAAACTCACCCTGTCACCCAGGCAACAGCTGCGGCGTCGCAATGACACAGCAGTTTTGGTTCCGCAGCCTCCAGCCCAGCTCTGCAGTAAGCACAGGGCCCAGAGGCGCTTCCCTCTGCCTGCCTATCTGCCAGGGCGCCACAGCCCAGCTGGGCAATCCCCCCACTTCTGAAAACTCCTGACAAAGGCAAAAAGCCAGCTGTACAGCTGCACTGCCCTTGCATAGCCCCTGCTGCCCCCTGCAAGGGGAACCTCACCTCCTTCCTCAGGGCCTCCTGCCCCATCCCCCTCTTTCTCACGGGACAGGAATAGCACAGAGGCACCAGAATCTTTCTATGGGGGGCCTAGCTCTCAGAAGGATTCTGCAGCCCTAGCTGGCCAGGGCTGTGAGACAGGCAGGGAGGCTCTCTGCAAGGATGCCTCTTTCTGGTCAGCTTTAGGTGGGCTGCTGGGAAGCGTGGGCCCACATAATACTCTGAGTGTCAGGACGTGGAAGTCCTTGGTGGCAGGCACGGTGGCCACAGCAGAAGAGATCAGTTCATATGCTGACGAGTTGAAGGCCCTAGGTGGGAACCCTGGAGAAGGAGGGTAACACCACTGGATTTTGCTAGCAAGATTGCATGAACCCAGTCTGCTCACTGTATGGGAAGCCTAGCCCTGAGGTTCCTGGGGGTCTTAGCTCTGTAGCATAAACAGCTCAGGGCCCGTGAAGCCCTACTGTCACAGCAAAGCAAAGGCTGGGCTCCAGCACCCAACCTCACCACAGACCCACGGACACTCACAGGGCTCCTCAGTGCTCCACTAGTGAACAGTCCTGGGATCCCATAGCTTTTTTGCTCTTTCCAGATCTGACCTGATGAATCAGGGCAGTTTCTATTCTCCCCTTCCTCAACCTCCCCATGGACCATAAGCCCCGCCCACCTGGGACTTCTGTGTTCCCTATACAACTCTCAAGAGACCCAGGACTGGACAGCCCTCTGTTGAAGCCCATAGCCTCCCTGGGTGGGGTCATCCCATTTCCCCTTTCATATCCTTGGTATTTATTTCGGTTCTGCATCATTGGTGCCCCACCTGGGTCCCCACCTACTTCTCAGGCATCTTCTCTTCCACCCCTACCTCATTCTGTCCTCCCAGGTCCAGGCCAGCCCTCAACTAGCCCGCCTTGGATGGGCTATCCAGAGCAGATCTTGAGCCTCCATCTCAGGCTCTGTATGCTCCCCACAGCTCCATTCCCCACCTGGCGGGCTGCAGGCTTCAAAAAACATCCTGCGGGGTGGTGGTGGTGGTGCACGCCTTTAATCCCAGCACTTGAGAGGCAGAGGCAAGCAGATCTCTGTGAGTTCAAGGCCAACCTGGTCTAGTTCCAGGACAGGCTCCAAAGCTACAGAGAAACAAAGCAAGACTAAACAAAAAAACCAAAGTCACTGTGGCCCCCACAGTGGGAGATCCTCCTGCACACCAGGAGGATCAGAGGCCTCAACCCCTCACCAGCTCCACACTGAAGCACTCAGAAGTGCTTCTCATTTGTGAATCACCCGGGGAAATCAGCATGGCCAGATAGGCAGGATGGGAAAGTAGTGGTGGGTCTTATCCTAGGAGAGTCCCAGGATCAAATAAGACACAGGGATGGCTTGGGCACCAGGTGGCCACAGCCTGATATAGTTACATCCAGACCCAGCAAGGTGCCTCATGGAGCTAAGAGCCAAGAGGTGTCAACACTGAAGCCAGGGAACTGTGGCGGTCAGGTCTTCATCTACCATCTACCCTCTCTGTGTGTGGCATTCCGAGCTAGCAAGGGTATAGAAAAATAACATGGCCTGGCAGGGGAGGTAGCTGGGTGGTCCGGCCTGCTTCATACCAGCAGTCCCTCAGGCCTTCTGCCTGCTTCTGGACAGCAAGATGTGGAGTCGGGGGCAGGGTAACAGGAACCCCAGCTCTTCTATGCACATATGCACACAGGTACTTGTGGGAACAAGCACATGTGTACACAAGCACATGTGTACACAAGCACACGCGCACGCGCGCACACACACACACACACACACACACACACACACACACACATGTATTCTGGGGTAAAGAGGCTTAGGTGGGATCAGCCTAAAAAAACTAGCCAGATTGTCTGGAGCCGACGCTTAAGAGGCTCAAGCCAGTCCCAACAGGCTCCCTGGTCAGGCAGTGAGAGGTCCCCAGCATACCCAGCACCAGGAAGGGCGCACAGGAGATGGCATGGTTCAAGGTACAAGGCTGTGGGAACCTAAGGAGCACATGGGTGCTGTAGCCCTGTGGTTCTAGGGAGGAGGAGTCCCAGGTGTGCCACTGTGAGATGGCACAACAAAGCTACTTGTGCCAAGGCAGAACCCAAACTGAGAAAGTCAAAGCGGAAAGGAGGTCCCTGACCTGTTTCAGGGACAGCTGAAGGAAACCTGAAGGGCAGACTCTCCAGAGGCAGAGCTGTATGTATACCAAAGTCAAAACTCCTGGTAGAAATCCACCAGAAGCCTCGAGGAGACCGAGGCAGAGCACAGCTCTATCCAACAGGCATTCGGGGGCTTGAGAAGAAGAGGCTGAATAAGGAAGGACCCCAGGGCCCTGCTAGGCCCACGAAAAGGAAGTCAAGTCTTGCAGATAGCCAACATCCACAGAGCCACTGAAAGCCAGAGCCCAGGCAGAGGATGTCACCAGGGCCTCAGTGGGACCTCCAAGAAGTGGCATCCCTAGGCCCAGAGACATTGAGCCCAGTGGCCTGGGTAAAAGGACCTATGAGGTCTCAGGGGTCCCTGGAAGATAGACCTAAGCCTGAGAAAGCAGGTACCCCAGAGTTCTTCAATCATGAGGACAGGCTCCAGGGGGAGCCGAAGACCGACTGTGAGAAATTTCAAGTGACAGAGCTATGGAGGCCAGTCTGGGTCAGCCAGAGTGAGAGTGAGTGCCATCACCACCAGCACGGCGCTCTGAGGCTAGTGTTTGCTCTGCAGCCCACTTTCATAGAGAAAACGTTGGAATGACAGCTCTGATCCACAGATTCACAGCCCACAGATGAAGTCCCCACTTGCTGTTCCATTTCCCCCAAAGGTCGGCCCAGCACTCACCTGGGGGCTACCAGTCCCAAAGCCCAGTGTGGGTGTGGTGGGTACCGACATGGAGTGCGGGCCCATAGGGGAGCTGATGACAGAGAAGGGTGGGCCCATGCCATTGATGGGAGAGCTCAAGGTGCTGATAGGTGAGTGCAGTTGCCCAGGGGAGCCCAGTGGAGAGCCGATTCCTGGACCCAAGGAGGGGTGCAGCGAGGGGGCAGCCATGGAGCCTCGACCGGTTGGAGAGCTGAGGGATGAAGAGTTCACCTGGGTGGAGAAGTCTGCAAAACAAGAATTGGCAAGAAGGAGGGTCAGAGCAGCCTCTAGGACCCATCAGCTGCCCACGCCCACCCACTCAAGTCACAGGCAAACTTTCATGATCAAGGTCAAGCCAGGATGCCAGGACTTCTCTTGCGTACTCCAAGAGCTAGACCATCTTTGGAGGGCCCCAGTAGGTACACTCTCTGGGGTTCTCATAGCTGAGCAGGCAGAAGCCAGGCCCAGTACTGCAAGCTGAAGGCTCTAAAGTCTGTGACCCTGCCCTCTGGATCACATGACCTGAACTTCTGGGTACACAGCAAGGCAGCCCACTCCAGAGGAAAGAAAGGCACTGGCTGAGGAGCTTCCAGGTGACCTTGTGGAGGGCCTGGGAGTGTGCCAAGCATGAGACTGGCAAGCCACAGAGAAGGGCTGGGTCTGGGACCTCCCACATGTCAACCTTTCGTGCAATGTTTCAAACATGTAAAAAGTCTTATTAATCCAGCCTTCCCAGCTCCAGAGGCTGGGGAGGTTCCTGGGTGTTCGACCTGTTGCCAATAGACCTGGTAGGCCATGGAAAAGGCAGTGATGAGTCTGCACAGGGCAGAGGGAGTTGCCCACCTCTTCAAGGCTGATGCTCTGAGAAAGCTCCCTATCCCACTACCGTCCCTCCTTTCCTCTCATCCGGAGACTAGTCTTGATCTTTCCTGCCACCTCACTTCCATGGCATTTGCTTCTGATAAGACAAGAAGAACTACAGGCATGTGAAGTGATGGGAAGTGAGTGACCAGCACACCCCAGGTAGGGGACACAGACTGGTTACACTACTCAGCATCCTGGAAAGGCCTTGCCATTCTGAGCCTACCTCATCCTGGTCATGTCCTGGCATGTGAGCTTAGCAGGCAGAAGCCCAGAGCAGACACCGGAGGACACCACACGTCTTAAGACAACACTGGCACTCCGAGGTGACTCTTAGACCAGACTTGACTCTGGCCAAAGCCCATGCTCCCGTTCTGAACCTGATGACCAGCACAGTACAGGGCGATCCCAGTAGCTGTACCAATGCCAATTCCAAGCCAGGAGGAGCAAGGCCACGGCAGCAAGAACAGATCTTCAGAGAGAAACCTAACCAATATCCATCTCAAAGACTCTAAGGACTTCCTCCCTGTTTCCCCTCAAGAGGAGGATGCAGTAAAGGAGACCCCACAGTGACCAGGTCCACTATAGGGAGGCCAACCTGCCTACCATGACTATCCCAACTGACATACAGAAAGAACCAATTCCATCAGCAAATGACCTTCATTTGATCTGCCAGAAACCCTGGCCATTCATAAAACTGGGAACAAACCAGTTTGCTGAACAACAACACAAAGCCAATTTAAGAAATCTAAAACTAGTCCGTCGGTGGTGGCGCACATCTTTACTCCCAGCACTCAGGAGGCAGAGGCAGGTAGATCTCTCTGAGTTCGAGGCCAGCCTGGTCTACACAAGCCAGTTCCAGGACAGGCTCCAAAGCTACAGAGAAACCCTGTCTCAAAAAACAAAAAATAAAAAAAATCTAAAACTAACTGTGTAGGGTGGTAATATGTCTTTAATCCCAGGACTAGGCAGGCATAGGCAGGAGGATCTCTGTGAGTTCAAGACAAGCCTGATCTACAAAGTGAGACCCTGCCTTAAAACAAAGGGCTAACAAGATGGCTCGGTGGTTAAGGGCACTTGCTACTACTCTTCTCGAGACAAGGGTTTGGTTCCCAGCACCCACATGGTTTCAGGGAATCTGATGCGTTCTACTGGCCTCCACGGGGACCGCATGCACATAGTACACTTACACACATACAGGTATGTAGCACGATTAATAAAAACCCATAGACAGAAATTGGGGTTCAACCTGAAGACCAGAAAAGCAAAACAGTCGGCCACTGGCTCTTACCTCTACCTCCGTCCAAAAATGGCAATCCTGCCTCCAGGAATCTTCAGAATGAGACTGAGCCTGAAGCCTGTTTCCTCCCGCTTTATATTCCTCTCTAGTGCTGGGATTAAAGGCGTGCACCACTACCACCCGGTTTCTACTGCAAACTAATGTGGCTTCTGGAATTAAAGGTGTGTGTCACCACTGCCTGGTCTGTAAGGCTGATCAGTGCGGCTGTTTTACTCTCTGAGCTTCAGGTAAGTTTCATTTATTAGAATACAAATGAAATATCCACAGGTAAAACATCCAATACACATAAATAAAAACAAAAGGAAAAAAAAAAAAGTAATCCTAGAACCAAGAGGTGGCAGCACCTATTGGCCAAAACAGGAACTACAGACCAGCTCTATAGGCCACTAAACTACTTATGGAACTGTGGGAGGAACAGGGAAGGAGGTGGGAGACTGAAGAATGTGTCTAAAAGGAACAAATACAAATCCAATTGCTTACACGAACCTGGAATGCCTTTGTTCCTTTGACGTCAATTGAATTCTTGTGACCCTGTCAGAAAAGCCACCACCTCCTACCTACACCTCCTACCAAAGACAGAAGAAGAATCTGAAAAGGTTCATGGATAAGAACTGCCCAAAGGCAAACTTAGCACGCTCTGCAGCCGGCCCCGAGGCCAGGCAAACACAACCACTTCCACGCTGCTGGGACACCTGGAGGCCATACTGGGCTGACCCATCACAGCCCCGCCTCTCCTCTCCTCCAGATAAGGAAAGTGAGACAGCTCCTTCCCTGAGCTGGCTTTGTCTACTGAGGTCCCTGGACTGTGAGACCCAGGTTACCAGCTAAGCCCTCACTGGATCCCCTTTTAGCCCATTTGAGAGCCATATCTTGCTGAATTTGAGTACATCTACCTTCTGCAGGCATCCCAGAAGAAGACAGGATAATGCCGTGGGCACCCAGGAGGGAGCTGGGCTGGACCTAGAGAAGGCCCGCTTTTCCTGGCCTTTGAGAACAAGATGAGGGCATGACCAGAAGAGAAATCCCTCAGATTTCTCAGGCTCTTTGCACCCCCATGGGGAGATTTGGACAACAGGAGAGACACAGCTTAGGGGCAGCTTGTCACACTACCCTAAGCGTGGCTCTCATGAGCTGGCTGTCCCCAAATACCAGGAAAAACCGGCCATGTTCATCACATGAGAGTGTTTCTGCCCAGGAGAATCAAGGAAGGATCCTTGTAGACACAGGGAACAGCTGGGGAGGGAGGCTCGGGCTGTAAGATGCCAGGGTCTGCACTGCCACCCTCACTGTGGGCTTTGCTGTGGGAGTGGCAGAACAAAGTTTCAGCAGGAAGAAGGGAATGAAGGAAGGAGGGAGGCAGGGAGACAGGCTGTAAGGCTGCCAGCTACCGGCTGGACCCCGAAACTTCTCTGATCCTTCAAGGTACCACCCATACCTAGCTCAAGTCAGAAACTGCCACACCAATAGAGGAGAAAACCGGCCAAGGTGGCATATGGACAGACTTCAGGAAGAAGGGGAGACAGCAGCAGCGAGAGCCAAGTCTCCAGTCTGGGAATGTGGCTGTCCCTGTGAAGGTTCCCTTAGGCACCCCTCCCCCAGTTCTCCACCCTGCTGAAGTCTGATGTCCCTATAGCTCCAGTGTAGAAGAGGCTGCCACCAGAGCAATGTCTACCCTGGCAGGTCCCCACTGCCCCAGGCCCCCACCCCAGGCCTTCCTGTTTACAAAGAATATCCACTGCAGACACCTTCCCGGAGCCTGGGTGACAATAGGCTGGGTGTGTTTTCTGGGTCCTTCTAGAGGGAGAAACTTTCTAACCAGGAAGGGAATGAGCAAGAAACGCTCGTTCATCCTTGTGTGTGTGCAAGCCATGTGCACGTACACCATGTATGTGTATGCATATTCATATATGCTATGTCATGCTCTGCTTTCTCGGGCACTTAGCTACCACCACCCTGATAAGCCATGGCCCCCATAAGGCACAATTCCAACAGCCTCCCTTGGGCTTTGCAGGGGTGTGTTAACACCAGCCGACACCACCACTTAGAAAAATCTCCACACCCCTCCAGCATCAGAGCTTGTGGGGTGGGGCCTAGGGTTGCAATGTGTCAGCTTCAGACCTGGGGATTACAGGACACACAGTACTCCCTGCCCAAGAAGTCACAGAGAAGATCAAGAGCATGACTGAGAGGAAACTGAACCACAGAACCCCAAAACCTCAAATTCTGAGGCACAAAGATCCCATACATAATCTCACATCCCAAGATACCTCTGCAGGACTACCACCAACATAGCCAGGAACCCCGGCGAAGGAGTGTGGCTAAAGGGCGTGCATGTGCCTGAAGGACAGACACAGAGCAGGACGCCCATCTCTGCAGGGAAGATGTCCACCATCTCACACACTTCATGGGCAGCTGGCACTGCAGTCCCGGAAGGGGATGTGGAAGAAGGAGCACGCAGAACTCCCTGGGTACGAAACTGACCACAGTATGAATGCTTGGAGGTTTAAACACAGAGCAGAGATGGACTGTCCCCAGCCCAGAACCCAGGGCAGTTCCTAGACCTCAGAGAGAGAGCGCGAGAAGCTGGGTGACATTAATAAAGCTGAAATGCTGAATGCCTGGCAACAGCTCTGGTGACTCCAAGATGCCAGGCACTACTGAGGTCATAGGCAAGAGAGGAGTACCACTCCCACCAGAGTTCCTATGCCACACAGTGTCTGCAGATGACTGCCAACAGCAGGACCCCACAGCAGGAAGCCCAGGGAACTCCCACCAACTCCCTTGGAGCCTCTGTTTGGCAGGCAGGGTGCAGGAAATGGCACTGCAGCTCATTGCAGCTCATTGTAGCTGGGGTAGGGTAAGCCCCACAGCCCTCCAAGGTAGCCAGCAAACCCCAGCTCCTAGAGGGGGAAACTCAATCATCTAGAGCCCTTTGGCATAGTGGGATCTAAGTAGGTCATATGTCTGGGTAAAGAGAAGTGGACCGTGTGGCTGCTCCATCTAGAGCCAGGGAGGGAGGACAGATGGATCCAGAGGAGTGCATATGGGAAGTTGATACTCTAGGGCCACCAAGACAGGACCCGAGGAGGGTCGTCAGCATGCAGGCAACATGAAGCCACACAGTGAACCAGCACCAGGATGGCTGTCACGTTCGAAGCCTGGGGATACCCCCACCCCCTCAGGAACTGAAACTTTGCAGTAGGTAGCTCATGGGTCCCCAGAGTTTCCTGGGCTGCCCACCTCCAGCCTCCACCTTCTGGAAGTACCACTTCCCCTGAAGACCTGGGAGGGAGAAGTGGTGGCCCTGGAGGAGCAACGGGAATGTGGCAGGGACCATGGCACCAGAGTCTGAGGGAGGCCAAAGGTGGTCAGAGCAGGAGAGAGGAAGAAGACAGGCCACAGGCCCCAAGGGTAGGAGGGGGCGGATTCAGGCACTGAGAGGACAGGAAGATAAACGACTCACTGGCCAATGCTAACCATGGTGAGAAAAGACTGCAGCCCACACTTGAGGCCAAAGGGACCCCTCAATATTGAGTCTCAGTTCCCTTCTCTCTAAAAGGCTCTTGTGTCCGCACAAAGAACAGCCCCCAGCAGTCCTGTGTGCCCAGCTCTACGACAAGTCTGACTCCCACTCCCTGAGGAGGGACTCCTCGGTGGTCCCCTCCAGCCGTGAGTTTGGCTCATTCACTGTCTCCTCTGTTCTGGGGTCACCCTGCCCTTCCTCAAAAGTCCCAGCCTCCTCCTATGTGGTCAGAAAAAGCAAGCCTGAGATCCCAGAGGGCCCAGTACAGGCAGGCCACCACAGGGGCCTTTCAAGTAGAGAACTCAACTGTCAGGAGCAACCCAGTAGTCTCATAGATCCAGACCCAGAAAGTCTGTCAGCCCAAGGCCCTACTATCCTGACAAAACTCTCAACTCTTAGTGTACAATGTACCACTGCATGGTCTTCACAGAGATGGGATCACCAAAGTCTAAAAGATGTAAGCATGGGAAGCAATATCCACTGTGAGAGCCTCAAGAAGCACCAACGGTTGCCACCTCAGTATCATCACCATCATCAAAATTACCATCACTACACCATCACCACTATCAATACCATCACTACACCGTCACCGTCAGCATCGTTATCATCACTATCACCTGATGGAAACGGACACATTAATTCACACCTTGTTCTATTCTACTGTACAGATGGAGGCTAGAGCCCAAAGGGGCTGACGAATTCTGCAAGTGGCAAAGATAGAGTACTTTGGGTTCTCTTGACCATACTCAGCCAGCTTGGGGCTGGCTAGGGAGGGGCACAGGAGGAACAGAAAATAGTACCGAGGCTAGCAGCTACCTCCCATACAGCCCGGGGTGGTACTATGATTGGACCCGATGGTGACAGGTGTGGCTAGAGCCAACCACAGTAAAGGAAATGGGAAGCACAGCCAGGAAGACAAAGAAGGTAAGGAAGAGCCCCATCCCGCCCTCCCCCCATGCCCAGCCTATGATTGTGCCAAGCAGCATTCAATTAGGAGTTGAGAAGTGAAGATGCCAGTACACTCAGGCATGAAAGCCAAGGTGTTAACAAGAGGTTATCCCACATTCCAACTCTTCCTGAAGCCCACAGTCCACAGGGCTATTGCACAAGGCTTCCACCTCAATTCTTGCCAGTCAGTATCATCGCCCTCTGGGCCAACTGTGGTGGTCACTGTCTGGGATGCCTAGCTGCTGAGGTGACGTCACCCAGGGCAGTCCTGCCCAAACAACCAAGTCTGTCTCCATTCCCAAACTCCTAATGGCTTAGAGATGTGCTCGTCCACCCTCCGTGGGATAGTGGAGAGGTGAGTGGGGTACACTCTGACCAGACAGCTGGATGAGTCTGGCTGGACCCCTCCAGCCCCTGCTACATGGTACTTTCCCTTTGCCTGAGTACAACAGGGGGCAGCAGAGAGAAGACTCCTAAGCTGCTCAAGCCTCACAGGTACCAGGGCCTGCTGCAGACATCTTTGCTGGGCTCCAACTTGAGCGTAGTACACAGACATCCCCAATTTCTGGCTCCTTTGCTGTCACCTCCTTTTATGAGTCCAAGGTGTCTCAGTTGAGGGCAAGGCAGTTTCTTTGGAAAAGCTAAATAAGGACCTGTAGAGGCGATGGCTAGTGAGGGCCTTCAGGCAGTCTCGTCCTTAGAGGCCTGGGGTGGGCTGCTCCAGAGTCCTGGCACAAGCTATGGGTGAAGAGTACCATCCCAGGGTGCTTTATCTGGCACCAGGCTCCTGCCCTGGGTATTATCCTCTTACCTACCCAGGAGAGAAGAAGTCTTAATAGATGCTTGTCCCCAGTCTGCAGGTCACATAGCTATTACACAGGGTACTATAAAATTTCCTGGATCTATCAGCCAGGCCCAGGACCCCAGACTGGAACTTGGGTCCTTTCAGATAGCTCTGAGGCACTTAATTGTACTGAAAAGTACCCTTAATTTTCTATCCCAGAGACGGTTGCGGGGCAATAGTCAGATGGCCTGATTGTGCCAGCCAATGCTGAAAGTCAGAACACAGGAACAGGTAACATTCAGCTCCAGGGCCCTAGAAAAGCCTGTGATTGGCTCCCAAGCCCTAATAAGGGCCCCATGCATGCCCAGTCCATCCCTGAGCACAGCAGGCAGACTATCCCAGCCTGCTGCCTAGGGGCCGGGCCAAGTCTCCTGTCCTGTAGCCTGAGAGGTACTGCCAGGGGCAGGACTAGACAAAGGGTGGAAGTCACACCCACTCGTCCCTAGGCTGCTTGAATGAGAGAAAAGCCACAGGAGAGTGTGACCAGAGGGACAGGACAACTGAAGAGCTGTTAGCGGAGACTGACAGCTGTGTAATGCCCTCCCCACCCTGTGCTATGTGAGAAACTGATAACAGAAGTGCCTTCTCACATTCACACAGGGCAGGTAACTGTCAGCACCTCAGAAGCCGACTGCAGAGCGATGGCGACAGTCACAAGCAGTTTGGGTCCCCATTCTGCAGCCTCTCTAAGCTGGCATGGGATCATGTGGGCTAGTGGAAACATCGGGCCAGAAAGGACCTGCTGCTCTGTCCTGTGGCAAGGCCTCAGCTCTGGGAGGACGGGGGCTTGCCAAGCCCAGAACAGGAGCTGCCAGCCAGTCTGCATTCAGTTTTCTCACAACCCTCCCCACCACAACTTAGACCCACAGAAACTACCCTTGGCTTAGGCCCTGGACATCCCATCATAATGTCCTGGGCTGGGGGCTGAGGGTAGCATGCCAGCCTGGGAGCCTGGAAGGGTGCTTACCTCGCTAAGACCAGGCAGGGGCTTTCTTTCTGAACACTGAAGCCCCCCTCCTGGTTGTTCCCTTGAGCTGTTTGTCTGTCTGTTTCCAACACTGCGGTGCCTGCCCACACTTTAGAGGAGGGAAGGAGGGGGACTTCAAGAAAAACCCCAACTGCCCCACAGTGGCGGGGGAAGGGGGCCCTGAGGCGGCAGACTCTCGAAGGCAGTTTCTATTTAACAGGAAGAGAAATGATTGTTTCAATTTGAGCCACGTCGCCCCTGGTGGCTCAGAGGTCCCATCACCCACCTGCCCGCAGCTCTGTCGTGGAACCCACGGAACCCCGATTAGGCTTCCTGTCCTCCCCCGCAGGCCTCATCTTCATTTATATTCCTGACTGGTCTCAAACCACACTTAGAGGGGACCTAGGCCATACCCACCCAGGTCATACCCACCTACCGTGAAGTGAATTGGACTCCAGGGGACAGGGACACTGGGGACTCTGGAATGGTCAGGACAGAGGGGATACTCCAGGACAAAGAGTGCCTCTCTTGGGACATCCCCAAATCCTCCCACGCCCATTGAGCATCACTATTTTCCAGACATAAGTACGATGTGGTACAGTGGGTGGCTGTCCAGGACCACATGATAGACAGAAA
This sequence comes from Myodes glareolus, assembly GCF_982192425.1. Taxonomy (NCBI): domain Eukaryota; kingdom Metazoa; phylum Chordata; class Mammalia; order Rodentia; family Cricetidae; genus Myodes; species Myodes glareolus. The sequence goes on from NC_142046.1 coordinate 17,933,491, forward strand.
CAGGGCTGAGCCTGGAGGGTGGAGCCTCTGCTGGGGACCAGGGTCGGAAGTCAAGCTCCCCAAAGCCTCTCCAGAAGCCTTAGCCCACACCAGCACACACACCCGCCCCTCAACAGCTCACCCATGCCCTCGTGACTCCTCAACATACCCTAACAGCACGTTTATCTTCCCCTCAGCAGGGGCTTGCCCATGCCCTCGTGACTGGCCAGAGTATACAATGCAAGCACCCAACAAACACAGAGGTCTGGTTGCTGGAGCCTCTGCCGATGGGGCAGGATTTCATCTGTGAGACAGGGTGGGAATGAAACTTCCCAGTCACCACCCACAGTCAGGGGACCCTCCCCGTCCCTGACTCCACATGGACAGAGGCTGCACTGCAGCTCATGAAAAGCAGCAGAGACCCTCCACAATGTCCATCCACAGTTTGACAGGGCTCTCTCCATGGGACTCAACTTTACATCCTTCCTACTGCCTGGCCCCATGTCAAGTGTGTAAACACTCTGAGATACGCCCCTCACAGCCTGGGGCCCCAGGCTAAACCCCAGAAACTTGCCTTGCCACCGAGATCCCCATATCTTACTTCGCTGGGGTCTATGATGTCTATAAGCCTGAACCCTATCAAGAACATCAACACAGTGGATCTCTGCACACAGACTGTATGATCAGGCAGTCTGTACTTCTCCCTCAGCCCCCAGCAAGTGGGAGAGACCGGTGTCTAGGGGACGGCAGGCAAGTGTGGGGACAGATCTCCCGCCCAGTCATCTTTCAAACTCCCTAAAGCTGAGAAAGAGACCCTCACTAGCCTCGTGTCCCAGCCTTGCCAACTTGCACCATCAGGGCTGCAATGGCACAAGAATGGGCAGGAGATAGGCAGCACTGTGTGCTGTAGCCCGTGACACAGAACCGGAGAGGGGTGTGCAGTCAGCCACCAGCAGAGAAGGGCGTCAGGGACAGGGGATGGAATGAATGACAGGCTGCAGGGCAGCCTCTCTGCACTCTGGGGACCAAAACCTTCATCCAGATGGCACCTAGGATAGCTGTCTATCCCTTCAGTACAGATGAGAGCCAGTATTGACTAAACAACAGATGCAGCCCTTGCTAGGCTAAGCCCAGCTCAGCAAGCCTTCTCTGCTACCGCCCCCTCCATAGACAGGATGGCAGGGGTCTCCTCTGCTGCACCAGAGGCACCCATGATGCTCCACAAGCCCCCAACACCAAAGCCTCTGAGAAAGGGGCCTGAGTCTGCCTTGTCTTCTCTGCCAGGCCAGTCTACCCCTTCCTAGTCTGCTCCCAAAGTAGCTCTCAGGGCAACTGAGGCCGGAGCCAGTGTCAGGGGAGGGGGACCGGAAGAAATGGCATTTCTGCCACAAGGCATGGATACCATGTGGTAAGAGTACCCAGAGGGAAAGGGAGGAGAGCAGGCTGGACTATCCACAACAGGACCAGGGCATCAACACAGCACTCTCAAGGATGGGGCGCCAAGACACTTGGATGACCAAGTATCTCTGGAGGGCTGAGCTTGATAAGGAAACACAGCTTTATGAGATGAAGATGGAGGCCATAGCCACAGCCTGGGAGCCAAAAGGCCAGGCAGGAGGCACCATCAGGCCCCGCTTGGGCAGAAGAGGGAACACCATTTTAGCACCTGGCAGGAAGGGAAAGGGTCCTGAAAACTGCCTTCCAAGGTTTCAGGCCCACTCATCCTAGGAAGCCCTCAGCATCACCTAGTGAATGTGACAAAGGACAATGAGGCTTAATCTCACTAGGCCAGAGGTGACACGTCCAAGCCCTTCACCTGGGTAGCCAGACGCAGGGGAACAACAAAATGAGTCAGGAACGCCAGACTCTGAGAGACCGCACACACTGGGCCTAATTAAGAGACCCTGGCTCACAGCCTACTGACTCCCCTCCATACACAATGTTAACATACCACACTGGTCAGCTTCCTAGAAAACAAACAACCGACAAGAGGTGAGGAACAAGCCAGAAATCCACAGCGGGCTGGAGAGAAAGCTCAGCAGTTAAAACGCTTACTATTCTATAGAGAGCTGGGGTTCGGTTCCCAACATCCACATCAGGTGGCTCACAACTGTTATTTTAGCTCCAGGGGATCCCGTGCCTCCTGGCCTCTGTGGGCACCTGCATGCATGTGGTAACCTGGGTTTGGTTCCCAGCACCCATACGGCATAACCATCTATAAATCCGAGGCCCTCATCTGGCCTCTGCAGGCACTGGGCACACACATGGAACACTTACATACTTTAAGGCAAACACTCATACACACAAAATTAAAAGAAGTCTTTAAAAAGAAAGGCAGCAGGAAGTGAGAAAAAGATGAAAGCGCAAATCCCAGCAGGCCAGGGCAGCTGACACAGGAACACAAAAGGACTGGGCTCATCTTCGCATGGAGCCCATACCATGCTCCTGGGCTGTCTGTCTCAACCTCACATTCCGAACACAAAGGAGACTGCAAATGTCCAGAGAGACAACACGGTCCAGCGTCAACACTGATGCCCATATCGGAGCCTCCCACTGGCACTGGAAAAGTGACCCCACCTCTCTGAGCCTCAGTTTCCCCTCAAATGTGGACAGAAGAGTATGTCTCCAGGATATCTACGAAAACCTGTGAACACTGCATGCAGCCCGGGGCGTACCATACAAAGGATATCATTGCTGCTGGAAAGAGGAAAGACTCAAAGTCAGTCAATCAGCCACCAAGACAGCAGCTCTGGAGACTTATGAGAGTACTATGGGCCCTCAGAGTGCCAAAGGGCCCCCACTCTCGCCACCTCAAATGGCAGTCACAGGCAGATAGGACAGAGATCCAGGTTAGCTAGGGTTGAGGTCAGCTGTGCATCACAGCATCAGGTAGGCCAGAACTCTGCCACCCCACCAAGGGTATCTCAATGCCAGGCCCAGGAAGAGAGGGCCAGTCCTCCACATTCTCTAGTTAGACAAACCCCACTGTTCTCCCAACCCAGAAGAGGGAGGTCCCACCTACAGCCTCAAGATAAGGAAACCAACACCCCTGACTTAGTGAGAGTCTAAATCTGGGCCTTTTTCCTAAAACCTTCCTGGGGAAGAGATCTTCTGTTTCTGATACCCAGGTGAGACCCAAACATGTGGGGCATGGCACTCTTGAGATAAGCCTCATTTGCTCATCGTGGGCTGAGTTGAGCAGCCTGGATAGGCCCAGCCATGATAGGCTGGCAGAACCAGGAATCGCCCAGGAATATACCATTAAAAGGTCCATACCCAGGCCCTTGAACCATGACAGACTCCCTTCCCCTGTGGGAAGACCCTCTCTTTCTCCCCTGACACAACTCCTGAATCCTGCAATAAGATCCTCTACACCATACCAAACCCTACCCTCACCTGCCAGCCACCTGTGGTCCCCTGCCTGCCAGGCCAGGCCACCTCCTGAGAGAGAGGCAAGAAGGCGCAGCCTCATGGTGAGGGCAGGTGATAGGTCCCACCATGGTGGTGGCCCCATCAGTCCCCGGCCAGTTGGCTCGGGGTCCCACAGCCTCAGACGATGCAGCTTGGTCAATGAACAGGAGCCTGGAAGGAAAAGGCAGCAAGCAGGGTGAGCCTCTGGAGGCAGCTGGGCTCTCAGGAACAAGTGGTGCTGGCACTGGCCCTGTAGCCCAGTTCCCCTTTCCCAGGGCCCGCCCTGCCCTCCACCCTCAGCCAGACACCTGTGACCACAGGCAGCTCCTGATGGCCGAAACCAAGGGCTTCTTGGAAGCAGACTGGGAAGCAGCCTCATTTCCTCAATCTGAAACAGACAGTACTTGGTGCAAACAGACTCCCACCTGAGACAGCATGTAACTTGCCCAGCTGAGAAAGGTACGGAGCCATTATGGCTAACATAGATGAGAATAATGGGTTAATATAAGTTATAAGAGTTAACAAGAAGCCTGACCTAATGGGCCAATCAGTTTATAACCTGATATAGACTCCGTGTGATTTTCCTTGGGACTTGCTGGCTTGTTGCGGTACTGGGCGGGACAGAAACCCCAACAAGCTGGCCCTCATGTTACACAGATGCACTGACCCAAGTTCAAACCCACCTCCAAGTCCAGCCACCTGCCTGACTTGAAGCAGATCAGGTCACCCGGCTGGGCCTGCTCCCCATCTGTATGCTGGTGGGACAACAGAAGCCAGTGCCAGCTGGCACTCAGGTGTGCTCCGTGGTCTGACAGTGTGCCTATCCTCATCCTAGCCTGAACCCTGGGGGAACCTGCACGTTGCCTATACCCTCACATTACACTATGCCTCCTCCCACTCCCCCGCCTGCAGCACACTCGATAGCACGTCAGGCTTTCAAGTCCTGGGAAGTCCTACTGAGCAGATGCAAGGCTAGGTCCAGAGGCCAGGAGCCGCTGGTGCTAGGAACTGGTGTAAGAATGCAGTAAAAAAGGTCTCCAAAGCTGGGGAGACCAGGCCTGAGCAGCCAGGCCTGTGGAAGAGCCACGAGGGTGCTGCCTCTACTGCTGGAGGAGGACGGTACTCCAAGAAAGATGGCAGTAAAGAGGACTTTGTACTCCCAACCGCCTCCTACCTATACCAGGGCTTGTTCTTCAGGGTACAGGGTGCCTTCTGTGGCTTTCCAGTCAAGGACCAAACTCAGGCCCAACGATGGGAGCTGGGCATGGAGACACAGCAGAGTCTTCCACCCCACCATCACCTAAGGCTTTGTCATACTGGACTGCCCTACTCAAGACATGGGGTCTGCAGTATGGAGTCAATCTGCCGGGGCAGCTCTGAGTGGCAAGCACTGACTGCTGGTACACACACTATGTCACTACAGCAGCGCTGGGAACAGATTACCAAGATGTCATCAAGGCCAGAGGGGCACTGAAAGTCATCCGTGGCACACCCATGTGCAGATGCCCTTCTGAAAACTCTTCTGTTGGGGTTTGGGGCTGGGGGAGGGGCTGGCTGGGGCAGAAGGGGAGAACTGGCTTGGCTGAGCATGTGCAAACCCCACTGGCCACAACCTCCTGGGACACTCAGGTGCAAGAGGGTTCCCTTCTTCTTCGTCTGATAGCCATAGGCAGTCCTACTCTCCCTCATCACTCACTACCCCCAACTGGACTAAGCTAATACTATCTGGGATCTGCACCTGTTGCAGGGTTACAGCAGCTCCCCCGCCCCACCACATAAAGGTCCACACTCTGGAATGCACTGGACCTGTCTGCATGACATCTCCGCGCCATCCTACATTGCAAGTGACTCCCATCACAGGTACCTGACCTCTGTTCCCAGACCCAGCTACCTAGATTAGGAGCCCAGGGGTTGCACTTTGCAATAGAGGGTTCCTGGGATCTTGGATCTAAGCCAGAGAAAACACAGCCTATTTTTTGTGCTTTCCTTTGGCTTGGGCTTTGGGTTATTTTCATAATGACAGAACCCCTCTGACACACAAACCCAAGCTACTGTCCTGAGTGCTAGCCAGACCCCTGTTAATTTGGTTCAAGACAGGCTTCATCTAGACCAGCTACAGTCAACCGACCAAGTCGCTCTGTCTGGAGGGACTACCATAGCCAGCCTACCTGACCCTTCTCCTACTCTGACCAAGAGGGGAGCCATGCCACCTTTGCTGTGCCTAGTGGACATTTATGAAATCTTTGATCCCTCTGCCTTAGGTCTGGCAAGTAAATAAGGACTATACCCCCAAGACAGAATAGGGATGAGGTGGGGAGGCCCTTTATAGGATCATCCTGGCCATCTGTGAGAAAGCTGACTCTTGTCATCTAAGCAATGCTTAGATGGCAATCAAGAATGGCAATGCTCAATGTCATTCTTTCCACCTGTCCCCCAAGGCTCAACCTAGGCCCCAGAGCAGGTGGGGCCTAGGACTGCAGGGCCACCTCTCAAAGCTAACAGCCTTGCCTCCAGCCTCAGTATGGCTCCATGCTAAGCTCCGAACACATCCCATCCACACTCCACACAACAACCTCATTGCTTTCTGCACTGCCGGAGCCCTCTGAGAATATCATGCAGAGCAAGGCAGATGACTAGTCACTCACTGAGGGTCCTCACGTGAGGCACAGGTCTTTCTATGGCCCACCTGACTGTGCCAACTGCTGGAGAAGTCTCTAACAGGAATAGTTATTGAGTTATGTTCTCATCTCCGTGACACACACAGCCATGTCTGTGTAGATCATACATGGCCTGAGATCTGACCAGTGCCTACACCCATGGCACAGCCAGGGGGCATCTGGCTCACAGTAGCCCAGCCCTACCATGCCTCTCAGCTGGGGTCTTATTTGTCAGGTGCTGCCTAGGCCAAGCCATAGGTCCTCTGACACTTGGCAGTGTAACACTGGAGCAGATTTGTGAGCACTAAACTTGCTACTGTGAGCGGGCAGAATAGCAAGACCAGTTCTTCCGTGGTCACTTCTTCCTAACACAATGACATCAACATCACCTAGGTGGCTTGGGGTCAGTCACGGTGGTGTTCACACCAAGAGAACTAGAAAACGCCAAGATCAGCACCCATCACCACCCAAGTAGGCTGCTATACATGGACTAGAGCAACACAGCCATCAGTGAGGTAGACACATGATCAAAAGGGGCTACCTCTCATCCCTCAGACAGACCCAGTGAAGTATGAGGGTCCACTTGATCTCACTCCTGCCTCTCATCTTCCTTTCAGCCCAATAACCCAAGATAACACTGAGGCTCACCCCTGGGTGTTGGACCTTCCCGTACCCAGCTCATAGCCCCAGGGAGGCCCTGTAAGAAGCCCCACTGCCCCCACCCCGGCTTCACCCCTCTTAGTTTGGACACAGGCAGCCAGAGCCTGGGCCCAGGCAGGAGCCTCTGTGCCCCGTCAGAGCAAACAACCCCACACAGACCTCAGCTTCCTTCCTTCCAAAGGCAGCCAGACTGAGCACAAGCGGGCAGAGTGGTAGGAGGGCAGAAGACAGACCTAGCTCCTGGAGGCTAAATTTAGCCCTGGTGATGTGGTCACTAAGACTATGTCCCTCTCTTCCTCCACCTGACACGCTGACAGGCTCCTCGGCACAGAGACCAAAGGCTATCAAAAGGACTAGCTATCTAGCTAGCCTAGGTCTCAGGGCAGAAAGACGACAGCCTTGGAAGCACCTGCTAAATACCAAATCTGACATCTGACAATTTCCTGGCTCCCTGGAGAGAGTCATTTCTACCTGAGTAGTGCCTACCTAAGGAAGGGGGTAGATTCAATGTCCCTATGGGCCTAACATACAGAACGTTCCATGACCATCAGCAATCAGGGCCCATTCTGGTCCTGCCTCGTTATTCTCTCTGAGTCCTCCCACCAAGGGTACCTCCTCTATGAAGCCCTCCTTGTTCCTCTTGGAAGATCCAGTTGGTCTCTAGACTGAAGGCCATTTGGCAATCTGGGCCCAGTCATGAGTGAGGAGCCACTAAGGTCTGGCCTTGTAGACACTTGTAGACACCAAAGGAGGCTCCTTACTTCCTATGACCACTCTAGCCCTGACCTAGTCCCAGGCAGGTCCCCTCCAGGCTCCATCAGGTAACTATAAACAAGCCTTAGCCTGTCAGCCTCAGCCTCTCAGCGGCAGCCAGCCCTGCCACCCCCGCTCCCCAGGATCTAAATGACTCACAGGGCCAGCACGCTGCCACCTCCGGCCCACACCGCAGGCATCCATGAATGCTCACCTGCCCAGGCTTGCTGCCGGCAGGCAACAGCTGTGCCAAAGTCAAGTTTGATCCACTGGGAGGCAAGATAGGCCATGGGAACCAGGGTGTCCTGAACTCCACCAGGGCAGCCAGTCACACAGTCAAGAAAGGTCTTCAGGAAAGGGTTCCTGAAGGTCATGATCAGGTGACGGGAGAAGGAGGAGACACAGACAACACACACACACACCAACAGAACTGTAGTCCTCACCCTGAAACTGAACAGTCCATGAGAGACCCAGGCCTTCTTGTCCCCGAGAGACACAGCCCTGGACTCAGATGGAGGCTACTCCGCATGCCCGTGGGCCCAGGGAAACCTCCAACATTAGATCAAGGGAGATGCTGCCCCTCCCCCTGTGAGAGTCCTGCAAGTTTTGAGCCTGGGGAAGCTCATATTGATTGCCACCGTAGAGCAAGGCTGGCCTGCAGGCAGGGAGTGCCCAGCCAGAGTTCCACTTCTGACGAGACAGGACCTGGTGTCTTTTCATTGAGAAACCAGGGTGTCCTGTACATATTCCAGGAATGCGGGAGGCTAAGAACACAAGGTAAGGCCCTGGAGCTGCCAGAAGCTGTGGAAATACCATCTGTAACCCAGACACTGGCTCAGATCAGCTCAGCGTCCAGTGGGGACTGCTCCCAACCCAGGTCCCAAACACAGACCCCCATGGACAGCGGAGTGAAACAGGCCCTCGCACAGCACCCCAAGAGCAGCTCAGCCCTGGCCTGACTGCTTCCCCTCACCTCTGCCATTCCTCACAGCCACATTTTACCCTCCAACACCAGGCTTAAGGCAACTGTACTTTTGCCCAGAGCCATGGTCACATACAGTTAAGGGGGGGCAGGTTCAGGCTCCTGCTCTCTGGGAGTCCCCAGGTCATGGAACAGACTCCTGAGATGTGGGAGCTACTCTCAATCAAGAGAAGAAGTCAGAAGGGACACAGCCAGGCAAAGACCAAGAAGGCCTAACAGGGGACAACATGACATCAGTCCTGCTGTGCAGAGGTGTGGCCAGGGTGGGCTGAGGAATCTGGATGTGAGCCATGGAACTAAGTCAGAGGCAGGTGACCTGGCTGAGTTATATCTGCTAAGCAGGGACAGATGCAGAAAAGACAGACGAGGGACTGTCTTCTCCTAAAGACAAAGCAGGGCCTCTCTCTGGGCAGGGCATGGACAGAGCAGGACAAGATGACTTGAGGAACCCAAACAAAATCAGAGCCAGGCTAACGAGGTGTAAGAAGGCAGCGTGGAGCCTGTGGCTTGTGGAAGCCTACTTCTCAAAAGCTGCATGGAGTCAACACCCGCTCTCCACCCCAGATATCTCCTGGACCTAGTGGCCTACCATCTGAAGACCAGCTAGAACGCTAAGGGCTGCTCACAAGACTGTTCCTCAAGGACAGAGCCCCGCTTCTTGGATATGGGGGCCAAGGCCCATGCTCTTGGGCACGTTGGAGTTTAGCTCTTAAGAAGCTGGCAAGCATTCATGTACCCTAAAAGCCATGGAGCCACAGGGCCAGGCCACTTCTCCCTGCTCCACTTCTGAGCACAGGAAGTGTGGGTGGAGGGTCCTGGAGCAGGGCCCTCCACATAGCACACCACAACACCACAGTTGTCTGGGCTTTCAGATACTGGTCCGCAAGACAGCACTCATCCCCAAACAAGTCCCCAGTGCTCCCTGGGATGGTCAGGCGCTCCAGGAGCTTAGGGCCCCACAAGCTCCCCTCCCTGGCCTGGCCCTGAACCAGGCTGTCAGCTTCCTGCTGGGCTTGCTCCTAATCCCATCAATGTCACTGAAAGCCTGCTCACCGCCCTCAGCCCCGCCCTGGCCCGTGCAGCCACCCCTCAGGAGGACAGCAGCCTGCAGCCGCCTAGCTTGTACCAATGCCAAGCTGCACACCAGGGCTTCTGCCTATCTGGGTGGTCAGTGCCACCTCTAGCTCAGATCAACCTGGCACAGGAAGGAAGGCTCTCAGCTGGGTGCACCACCCTGAAACTTCACTGGACAGCCTCCGCCTTGCTCCGTCTGGGAGGGCAGGACAGGCTGCGGGGTAGAAGGAAGGTCTAACAGTGACAACACAGAGGGCAGAGGTGAAGAATCAGACATGGACAGAGCTTCTGAGTTTCCCTCACCCTCCGAAATCCAACAGGTCACCAAAGTCTCGAGCTCAGCTGCCAGCACGAGGTCTTGGTACTAGGACTAGGATTGGTGGCACTCATGTGTAGGGTTCACTGGTGGGCACAGGAGCATCCTGACAAAGGGGTGTGACCTGTCACCTCCAGGGAAAACAGCCACAAACACATTCCAGCAACCCTAACTCGGAGCCATGTATTCAGAGAGCGTGCATCACGGCATGGGTCCTGACAGCCCAAGGCCCACAGCAGCTGAAAGGAAAATGAACCGGGCACATTCACACAAGAAACATAAAACAAAAATGAAATCCGACGAAACAGAGCAGCAGCTTCCGGTTACAGCAGGACTAAAGCCACACTGCAGGGAAGGACTCTAATGGTGTTGTGGGAAAGGTGCTACGATGAGAGCCGATGGGGGACTTAGGGGACCCTCTAGCAGCCTCGTTGGGGAAAACATCATCAAGTTATGTGGGAAAGATGTTTGCCTCTCATGGTAACCCAGTGGCCCCTTCTGTTCACAAATCAGCTTTGTCCCTACACACCCAGGACACTTTTAAAACCCAAACCCCAGCCAGGACCCACCCTCAGGTTCCACACCTTGTGGATTCTGCAGGAGAATTCAACTGTGCTCCAGACACATGCTGCCCTGGTATCACCTACTCCTTACCAGGAAGGATGACAAGACAATCACCCTCCTCCAACTGGGGTACAGTGCACTGGGATGTGCAGGAGGCACCCAGCTTAGTCGGTTCAACACAGCCTCCCTCAATACTGCCCAGAGTCACTGGAGGGTGAGGACTCCGGGAAGTCAAGGCTCATCCTGGTTGCCTATCTCTGAGGCAGGGAAGATGGAGCTCTGTCTCCCCCCACCCCCCAGGTCTCAACACCTGAGCCTCCAGAGGTTGGGAAACCATCTGGAGTCGCTGTGTCCCAGTCTGGGTAGGAGGCAGTCATAGCAGCAGAGAACACGCCTGCACAGAGGGCACAGGGCCAGGACAGAGAAGGCTGGATGACACACTGCCCAGACCTCCTTCTGGCCTGCCCACCTGGCCAGCTGCCCAGGGAAGTAAATGCTTCCACCTCACTGGATGTTTCCTTCCCCAGACCCTGTGTTTACCTGTGCCCACAAGACTAGTTTTTCAGAGCCTAGCTTCCTCACTGGACTCAGCTCCAAGGGGCCAGGAGGGACCCCCCCGCAACCCCTGGCCTCCGCAGGTAAACACGCCCAACATCCACTTTCTACCTGCAGGAGCAGCCAGGAAAGGCTGCTGTCCACACAACCTGATTATCCAATAAGCTCCGTGTGGGGCAGCTGACAACTGGGACCTCTCCATCTCTCTCACACCTCCAACAAGCCTGCCTTCTTCTCGCAGGAAGAATAAAGAGGCTCAGAAGTAAAGTACAACCTGCCCAAGGCCATGCTGCTGGCCAGAGGCTAGCTGGTCAGGAGCCCAAGGCCACCGGAGTACATAGAGCATGGAGTCAGAGGTGGGGAAGGCAGGAGGGAGGGAGTAGGGACAGAACTACAGGAGGACTGGGCAGGAAGGACATGAAAAGGGAGAGGTACTGTTGGGGAAGTGGGAGAGGGACAAACCGATGGTCAGGCGGCTGTGGAAGGGGACCAGGCAGAGGAAGGGTGGCCATCTCTGGTCAGAAGAGACACAGTAGAGCTAAGGTAGGGGCATGGGAAGGCCCTGTCTCCAGAGGGATAAGAAGATACATTACACATTGGTCTCCTAGAGATCCAGGGCTTCTAGAAGCCCACACAAAGCAGGGTCACTGGGTGGAAATCTATGCAGGTACACACCCTGCCCCCAAATAAGAAGGCATCCATTTGGGGCCTGGGACCCCTCTTATACTGCTCCCAACACTGGTGGGGGGCTGCCTCCCACTGAAGCTCTGACCCTGGACATAACAGGCAAGTCAATGTCCACAGCAGAGCCAAAGGCACCAAGTAGCTCTACCCTGGGGAAATAGGGGAGATGGAGGGTCTGCTTTCTCTCTGGCTTGGATGACAGTCTTGGGGTGGCTGGAACTTGTTTGATTTTATTGGACACAGACATCTGACGCATACCCTTATACCACAGGAACCCTGGCTGCCTGTAACCACTCTGAAGCTCCATGACCCCACAGACCTGGGCTGGTGTTCCACCCCTAGGACCCATCCTGGGAATCCCAGCCATCATCTGCCCCCAGTCTGATTCAGTCCTAACTCTAAGTTGGGCCCATCACTGAGATGACCCTGGGATGAACAAGTTGTCCTCTGGGCCAAGATCTGCCTGGAGCCAGCCTTTCTAGTCTACCTTGGGGGAGGGGGACCAAGCTCCAAGAAAGGGTACAGGCTCAGCACTTAGCAACCTCTCCAAGGCTCACGGTCTCCCATTGAGGGTCTGGAGCCAGGTTTCCCCAGGGGCCAGTCAGCACTGGCCACCACACAGGACAGTTCCACCCCTGTTCACACACACACAATCAATCATCAAACACTCCCCCATCCCTGCCACCTCCTCAGCCTAGAGTTACTCTAATGTCTCTGGAGTCCTACTCTAGACTTGAACATGCTGTTCCTTGGGCTGAAACTGGCCCTGGGTGACTCCTACATAGCAACACAGCGCCCCCTGCAGGAACCCACCCCCAAAAAGCATTTGCTAGAGCAGCAGTGGTCAGCCAGTTCTCCCACAGCTCTGATCAGGTCATCAAGCCTGACCCAGTGGGACTGCCAAATAGACATTTGCTGGAGAATGTGAAAACAGAGCCCGGCACATTGGTCAGTGCCAGCTGCAGACCCATCAGGAACTTAGGAACCAGACAAGCATACTTTAGTTCCAACTAAGGCCCAGACTGTAAACCAAGGTACCGATGGCTATGTGACTCCACACAGGCTGACCAAACCCTCTGGGACTTATTTCCTCTTCTGCAAAGATTGCAGGCTAAGGAAGTGGCCTTGCAATGTCTCCCTCCTATGCCCCCACTTGCACAGCCTCTCAGGCAGCTGCTCTTCTGGCGCCATCCCCTCTGGACCCGCTCCTAAGGCTACATATGTGGGGCAGAGGGAGCGAGACACACCCACTACCACTGCAACCAAGACTTCCTTCAACCCTCAGGACAGGACCCCAGGGCCTGCCCACCCACAGGAGGGCACCCTGCTAGTCACTTGCTCTCTGTCACTCTAATGCAGACAGCCTGGAGCCTCACTGGGGAAGTGGACTTGCGGCCACTGCAAAGCTGGCTTTGCACAGCGCTGAGAACCAACTGGCGGCTCAGTTCTACCTAGGCACCTACCATCAGAAGTCTGGGCTCAAGTTCTGATCGTACCACACACGGCCAACAAGAGCTGTGGGCATCTGATTCAGTTCTCTGTGTCCACAGGTCCTGGTCCTCAGGAACAGTACCACCAGGAATATGCACCCCCTATACAGATGGGCACCGGAGAGCACTTGGTAATCGGACATCTTCACCCCTAATTGCCCATGTCAGGAAGAGACAGAATGGCAAGGTGGGCCCTGTTAGGGACTCCCATCCAGTTAGACAGAAGCTTTGTCCAGAGGCCCAGCTCACCTAGCAGGGCTACAGCCGGAAGTGGGTATCCCAGAAGGCTTCCAGATAGAAGCATTGCTCATCTCCCTCCAGCTACAGTACAATACACTCCCACACTCCCAAGCCTGCCCTGGGCCATCTGCACAGCTGGCGGGGTGGACAGAACAAACCTGCATACACATCACTATGAGAAGCCCCCAGCACAGTCCCAGGGCCAGCAGACAGATGCTGGGGGTCCCAGAAACAGGACACAGAAGGCCTCAGTCCAAGGCCAGAAAGTGACGTCAACTCTCTGGGCTGTCATGGTCTCACTAGAAGTGTAGCCAGAAAAACCTGGAACTCAAGGTGCAGAGCATGAGGTGACAGAGTTGGCATGCCATAGCACAAGTTCCCTGCAACTGATGGAACCCCTGTGTTCACTGCTCTGCCTGGTGTCATGTCTGCACCGAAACCACGCACACCTTCCTTCCCAGTCTTGGGCATCACAAATTCCTCTTTCGGGAAAGCAAGCTTCCAACTCCCCGCTACTGCAAACCTGGTAATACAGCTAGCTGCCATGCTGTGTGGCAGGCCCAGGTTCCTTGCCCTCTCTGAGGACCTGCTTCCTCATCTGTAAGGCACCTCCCTACTGATAAGTACAGGGCGGGTCACACACACACACACACACACACACACACACACACATCTGGAAGAATGGTCTCAAGCATTCTTGTGCCCCACCACTTCACTCACAGAGCCATAGCACAGTTGGTCCTCAGCCCTGGCCAGATCAGATAAAGAGCCATCTGCCTGGGGCCACTGAGCCCACCAGGTCAGAGCCAGCATCTGCCCCAAGGGTGTGTGAATCACCCCAAATTAATAACTAGATCTTCAGGCCCCAGTCCCTGGACATCTGATGATCTGCTCACAGGGCAGTATGTGAACCAGGACAGTCATGGAGGCTCCCTGAGTGTGTCTGCTCTCTAAACATAAACACAGGAACCTCCTGGGAGGAGGGGAAACCTTCCAGGCCAAGTGCCTGCACCACAGTGATGGTCATGGGGTTTTTCAGCCTTCCTGCCCACAGGGTGCTGCACAGCAGTGCTGGACATAGGGACACCACTGGGTGCTGCATAGGTTCCTACAGCCCATAACCTCCAGTATCCTTCAACACAGAAAGGATTCCAGGAGGTCAGTCCAGCCTTGTCTCAGGAGGGCCCTCGCGGTGTGCTGAGGTTCTCACACACGCCCACCGTGCTACTAAGGCACCCGCCTCACTCTGCCATCCACTCGCCTAGGCCGCTCTGCTCAGGCACAGGTTCAGAAGCCTGACATCAAATCCCACAGCTCTGCTTTTCCTCAGTTTCCCCCCTCATAAAATGGAGAAGTTATCAGGATTTCTTGAGCCTTGAGTATGACCACCCTGCCCTGACAGCACAACCTCAGCTGGTATCCTCTGCAGAAAAGGGGGGGCGAGTGGCCTCTCCTCTCAGGAGGAAAATGAGTGAGGCCTAGGCACCCCAGGAGGGAGACACAGGCCAAGCCTGGCACCAGGCACCTGACACCCAGTCCTGTGACGAGCTGGCAGGATATTGGGAAACTCACAAGAACTTATTTCAACATCTTGGCCACGTCAGAGATGGGTTTCAACACGCACAGCACCCAGGAAGAACGGTGGCCATCTTGCGCTGTTGGCCTACCCAACACACAGGGAAGACTGTGCTCCCCATGATTGCCTTTGCTACCCCCAACACCGGGACAGGCAGAGTCACGTCACGAGAGGGCCATGCCCAAGAGGCAAAGCTATGCTCCCCCGCAGTCCACTCCCCGGCACCAAGCTACACAGACCCCAGCCACTCCGCTCTATTCTAAGTCTCAGCTGTCCAGAAATAGGAGACTCTGCAATCTGCCAAGACTGAGGCTTCAGAAGACCACAATCTACAAAGAGCAACCCTGTGGCCCCCAGCTTGAACACCAAGAGCACCCAGTACCAAGGCCTAAGAGCTCCCTCCCTAGGTTATCTCCCTGTATGAAATGGACCTGTCCCACCACCCAGCCCACAGCCAGAGCTACTATGGGCTCTGGGCAGCCTGAAGGTCTTAGCTGAATTTTGAACAAAGGCATGGCACCCTGAAGACAGCAGGAGCCACTCAAGGCCCCCCCTCGGGTCCACAAGACTACCATAGCAGACAAGAAGGGAAACTAAGGCCTTGTGAGTTGGAAGAACTTTTCCCAGGACACAGACCCAGTAGGAACTGAGCCTGACACCCAGAGGGACGGAAGACTTCTTATGGGGTGGGAGTTAGATGATTGACTCTGGACCGAAGTCTCTTGCTGGAAAACTCTACAGTGTTGAGTTCCCAAGAGCAGGGACAGAGCCCCACCAACAACTGACACCCTGTGGCAGCCAACCTCACCCATGTTCCATCTTCAGCTCCAGAAGGGACATCTCAGCGTTAAGACCTGACAAGTTTTCAGGCCTGCCACCTTCCAAGGTACCAGAAGTGGTGTCTCCCCTACTGTCAAACCCCCATCCCAGAAGGCAACAGCACTCTGTAACGGGGCATCCAGCTGCACTATGTCCTACACTACCACCCACCTAGTCTTTGAGGCCCAAAGGTGTTTATGGCTTGGTGGCAGCAGGCTACAGTCCTGCACCACCACAGGCTCCACATGCAAGCACTTCTGTCCAGGTGTCTCAATTCCTGTATCCAACAAGCACAGGGAGAATTCTCAGGAGGTAATGAGGTCGTCACCTCTTATCAGCTCTCTGACTATATCAAGAAGCACAGACTATCATGCAGGGTTATGACCAGCTCTCCATCACAGAGATCCATCACAAGTGGATCTGGAGGCATGGAGGAGATCTGGGAAGGTTCGGTTCTTGCCCTGTGGAGAGGAAGTGCCTCCCAGAGAGATACAGAGGGACCAGCGTTCAAGAGAGCTGGGGACATAAGGATCAGAGAAGGAAGTTCAGTCTGGACCCTGAGGCCAGGAAAGACCTGGCAGAGACCAGGAGAGTAAATCACTGCTGATTTTCTGCTAGCTGCATGAAGACAAGAATCCCCGGCAGACAGAGAGCCTGCCCCACCCACTGTTACCCAAAGTCACACAGCCAGGTGGAGGTGGAGCAGGGCTCATCTCAGGAGAACACCAAAGCCTAGACTGCCCCAGGAGACTGTGGCTGCCACCCCACATGCCCCTCTGGGTTCCTCTAGAACCTCTTTCTATGGTTTCCTGCTGTGTCCCAAGGAATCAAGCAATCTGGTACTCTCTCCATGCCCTGGGCCTTGCTCAGCCATCCCAGGGATTCCCACAATGGGGAAGAATACAGCCTCATGTTTTGGTATACCGAATCCTGCAATGTGGTCAAGTTCACATACGTTCAAACACCCACATGTCAAAATGGGTAAAGGGAATCCCTAAGCTTTAGGCTAAATCAGGCCTTCAACCAGACAGCTAAGTCCCCCACCCAGCTGCTCCTCTCACACCTCAGAAAACATTGCGGTAGATGGCCAGAGAAAGGTAGGGACTGTCTGTCTCCCAGTCACTTGGCCAGAGAAGAACCAGCCACCCTGGCACTGGCCTGAACCCAAGGTAATCACAAGATCTAGGTCCACAGAGATGGAGGAGACAGGAGGTCCAAGGTCCTAGGAAATTCACCAGGTTCTCGATGCGGCGTATAAGAGACCTTCACAAGCACAGGGACCAACATGTACACGTAATCACATATGCACTTTCAACATATACATTCTGCAAATAGACACATACATACATACATACATAAACTCTCATATGCTCACACACAGGCACATACACCCATCCTCACACAAAGTCACATGCCTGGTTTCTCACAAAGAGTTCCGCAGAAACCCTCAGCCGACCTTCGCCATAGCTGGCTGGTCTAGGAGGGAACCTCAGTTGGCGGAGAAGTCTGGTATCACCAGAGCAATCAGACAACCAGAACAACAGCAATGACACTTGTACCTGGAAGGGACTGTAGGTCCAGATAGCTGGCACTCCTTGTAGGTACCTGATGATACCCACCAAGGAATCATTCATAGGGGAATAGGCAGGACCTAACCTTCCTCACTGCAGGACCACTTCTTGGGGAGCAGGACAGAGGACACAACACTCCCAATAGTAGAGTGAATGTAAGCATAATGGGTACCCTTCTCACCCACAGGGGAAACCTTATCCCATCAGAAGTCATTCTGCGAGTAGCTAGGGAGAGCCACGATGCCACTCACGAGGTGGGCTCTATGGACCTGGGAGCCAGGTTCCTTTGCAGGCAGCCCATGCCAGCAGACTTGGCTGTGCAAGCTGACCCCTCCAGACAGGAGCCTGTACTTATCAGCTGTATCTACAGCAAGGCCATCACCACAGGCAAAGACCTGGAGCTCTGAGAGCTGGGGCAGCATCTATAAGGTCAGTAAACACTACTAATTAAGCCAAGTTTACATGCAAGAGGGCCCACTGAGGCACTGCCCTCAGCTCCAAGGGAAAGCCCAAAACCTAAAGGTGCCTCCACACCACCTGCTGAGCTGGTAACCTCTGAATTACCATCCATACAGCCTCCTATCCCCCAATGTCTGTACCCTGAGGGGGTTTTGGAGGTTCCTTCCAACAACCCCAGCAGACAGAAGAGGAAAGGATTCTGTGGGCAGCCTGTGGGGCCCTTCTTACCCCTTACTGCCTTTGTAGGACTAGCTCTGGAATCAGGAAGCCAACCAAGGGGGATGGCTTCTCCAGCCCCACCCAGAGGAGCCCCAGAGTTCCCTCTGCCCCGCCTCTCTGTGCCCTGCCAGGCTAGCCTGGCTAGCTGCTCACCACGGAGGAGGCTTCTAGTGGTGCTGAGCGGGGCAGGGCGAATAGGGAGGTCCACCATGCCATGAAGAGACCACTCTACAGCTGACACCCTACGTAACTCATTCCAGATGTAGGGGGTGGGGGGAAGAAACAGGAGCAACAGGCGCCCTGCTGAGGAAGCTGGGAACAGACAATCACATGCAATTCCTGGTCCCATGCCAAGGTTTGATAGACCTGGAGGGGGTGGGGGGAAGAGGTAGGGCAGCCAGCAGCAACAGAAGAAAAGGTGCCTCCCTCCCCTTCTTCTTCCCCTCTGCAATACTACAGCCAGACACAGCAAACAAGCCTGGAGTGGCCTTGAAGCCTAACCCCGGGAACTGTGTCTCCTAGGGTCCTCACAGTGCATTGGCCTGAGAGATGCTGATCCTGACCCCCAGGAAGAAAGGGGTGAAAGTGGTACAGTTCTGAAAGACAAGCACCAAGGGTCATGCCCTTTGATCCCTGACCCGAGAGAACACGCAGCAGGGCTGCCCTGCCTCTTGGGTTCACACTTGAGCCTGCTCCAGTGGGCCTGTTCCAAGCGACCTTGTCAGTGGATAACCTTCCCCAGCCTCAGAAATCATGTATAGTGATCACAAAGCCAAGGCAGGGTCTGGCCAGCCAGAGTGGCCAGCAGGTCTCTCTTCCACAACCACCAAGGCTCTGGGGGCCTGTGCTGCTTGCTCCTTGGCCCTGTCCTAGATGTGAGTTTGAGAGGCTAGAACTGTTCCACCTGTGCCCATACCTCTAACGGGAAGTCCAGAGAATCTGCAGGAAGTAGGGCTAGTCCAGGCAGGCAAACCAGAGCTCCAGTCTGACAGTCTGGGCCTCAGTTTCTGTAGCTACAAAAGTCCCAGGGCTGAGCTTCAAGGAACTGCTCTTACATGCAGTAAGGTAGATCGCCAAGAAGGGGCTACTGAAATTATCTCGTCAAAGACACCAGCTAGGCCCTGCCTGCCTGAAGTCAAAACCGTTACCCACCCATCCGGCAACAGCGCTCCCTTCAGATGCCAACATCCACTCTCCACGAAGCCCATCGTCCGTGTGGCTGACTTCATCACAAACACCAGTCATGCTCTCAGCATTTCCCCTACGGCACACTTACAGTCAAAACAGCGAGGCCTTGACTGCTTGGCTGAAAGGTGAGCTACTATAATTGCCCTAGAAATGTACAAGAACCATCGCCACCACTGTGGAAAAATCTAGAGAAATGGGCAGAACTGGAAAACCCACATAGATGTGCACGGTAAGCTCCTAGCCCCCTTTTCTTTCTTTCTCCTTTGCCAGTTGGGTTCACAAAATATAAGCACCCCAGACTCTCATTAGGAGGCCCATTAGGCACTCACCATCCTAGGTGGTCTTAAGGGCCCCAAGCTTCAGGACTGTGAAGGAGTCCTTCTGATGACTGCTACCTGAGGATGTTGGGTATCCCTGGATGCTTAGGCCACAGGCTGTGCCTGGGGTAGACAGCAGCTGATACTGGACCAGTCGTGTCAAAACCTGCACTTGGTCCCTAGCATAGCACAATGACGAGGGTACCAGGTCATCCTTACCATCACCAGGATCCCAGCCCTCCACCATGGGCACCAGAGGGGAACTCTCTGAAGGACAGTGTTGGAGAGGCACTAACTGGCCCACGGGAGGAGCTCAGGGTCCTATGAGGCCAAGGAGGGCTGGTACTCAGACAAGAATCAGCCAGGGGTGAAGTTGATTATCCACATGTACACCTCCCATCAGAGTGGGATGTGCGGGTGGGCAGCTCCCTCAGAAGGGAGTATATCTTAGAAGCCCCCAAGCAGCCCTGTGGTCCAACAGACTGGGAAGGAACAGAGAGTGACATTTCCTGCCAACCTGGTCTATGACCATTACTTAGGCTACAGTCATTTCTAGGGTCACAGTGGCCCCAGAAAGGTCCCCATCCTGCAGAGAGAACAGTGAAGGGCAGGGGGCTCACCTCCCCAGCCCCAGCCCCTAGGCTGAGCCTACAGCTCTAGACTTGGCTCTGAGCCTGCCTAGAAGGATGAGCAAGATGGGAAGGCAGCTTTGCAGACCTTCCGCATCCTCTAATGTACGGAGAAGGATCTGCACAGGGCAGACTGCACAGCACGCGGTGGAGTCGGGATGACTGCTCTCACAGGGTACTTCAGGCCAGAGAGGGAGGGAGGCTGCCACAGGCTCAGACATGAGGCCTCCGCCTAAAAACCTGCCCTGCACTCACAGCGGCTAGAAGCAAGCCAGGAGCCAGTCATGGCAAGTGGAAGTGGAAGGGGGTATACAGAAAGGGGCTCCGCTGCACCAGCAGGCAGCGCAGACTGAGCCAGGTGGCAGTGCCAAGCCAGAGGGTGAGTGCAGAAAGACAGAGAGCCAAACTTGCAGGACAAGGAGCAGAGAGCTCAAGCTCTGAAGGGGACAAAATACACATCGTGGTCATTCCTCCACTGCCCCCCCCCACTCTTGTTCTACAGACAGGACACTGAGGACAAGTGCAAATGGAAAACCGAAGCATTCATGCTAGGTCACTATTCTGGAAACTTCCACCTGTGCCTGGTCACTTGGGCAGGCAGTACGCAGCCTTGGAATCCACATCCTGTTCCCAAATAAGGAGTCCCTTTGATTTTAATCAGAACCATTAGGCACTTGTTCGGTAATTAGGAGACACAAATTACAGTGTGAAAAAGCTCATTACCAACAAATGATGGGCGACAGCCACACAGAGGAGGACTTTACAGGCCCTGACGAATCCCTAAGACTGGAAGCATCTGGTCTCCAGAACCACACTTGGGCGACAGCCCACAGTCTCCTGTGTCACCTGTATCTCCCTGCCACTGCTCTTGCTGGTCAGGACACTGGCCAGGCTGGACCCTGGAAAGAAGAGGTGTATCTCAGAGAGAGACGGCAGGTCCTCTATGCAGACCTCACAAGGCAAGATGCTTCCAGTATGGTGGATGGGGGTACACAGGAGGAGAATGGCAGGTTTAGCCATAGGGGAGGCCTCAGTTTACCCGGCTGTGACATGAGACTAAAGTATATCTCCAGGGTCCAGAGAGACAGCTTAGCAGTTAAGAGCACTGGCTGCTCTTCCAGAGTACCCAGGCTCAATTCCCAGCATCTATATGACAGTTCAGAACTTTCTGTAATGCCATTCCCAGGGAATCCAACACCCTCTTCTGGCCTCCATGAGCACATGGTATACATATATACAAACAATTCATTATACATACAAAATCTTAATCCAGGCATGGGGCACACACCTGTAATCCTCGTTTTCCAGAGGCTAAGTCAAGAGGATCACTAAATTCAGGACAAAGTGAATTAAAATAAGATACTGCCTCAGAAAACAAAACAAGAATTATAAAATATCTCCACGGGGTAGGAGTGTGGCCCAGCGGTAGACCATTTGCTTAGTGCGCCAGGCCCTGTGTTCTAGTCCCATAACTGGGGGTGGGATCCTTGCAAATTTCCTTCCGGGTCTCAGGCCTAGCATCAACCAATTAGTTGACGAATAAATTAGCAATATAGCCACCATCTTAACTAGAAGTCAGATGGCAGGGCACATGAAAAAGTCCAATCTGACGGCAAGGCAGGGCTGGTGAGACAGTCACACAAGCACAGGGCACTGCCCCTTGTGGGCTTCCTGACTACCCAGGAACCCCCAGACCCAAGCTTCAGGGGAAAATGGGAGCTCATCCAGGGGTGGCAAGCCTCCATCCTGCTGGCAAGCCTCCATCCTGCTGGCAAGCCTCAAGGGCTCTACCCACTCCAGAGCCCAGCACCTGCAGGTC
The DNA here is from genome assembly GCF_982192425.1 of Myodes glareolus. Lineage (NCBI taxonomy): Eukaryota > Metazoa > Chordata > Mammalia > Rodentia > Cricetidae > Myodes > Myodes glareolus. The sequence continues at coordinate 17,955,453 of NC_142046.1, forward strand.
CAGCCTGACTACAGCCTACAACCACCCTCCAGTCCACAAGGAACTCCAGTCTTAGCTACCCGAGGGACATACACACCCACACCACACTCACACACACCCACACACACCATCTACACATACACATCCCACACATGAGACACACACACACATATACACATACCACACCACACACACACCACAGACACACACACACATATACACATACCACACACACACCACAAACACACACACACACACATACACACACACACACACACACACACACACGAACCACAGGCTTAAAATTCGCTGTTATGATCCTTGATGTTCCAGCCACTGTTCCTCTGTGACCTTGGATCCTAAATTTACCTCTGAGCCAGGGAATTTTCATGGCAGTGTCCCCCATGACAGGCTCACATCAAGGGCCTCAAAGTCTGGGACAGCACCTCCGCCTTGACAAAAACACCCTGAGCTGAGGACAGCCAGTGATCACAGCAGGAACAGTGATGGGAGGGTGCCAGATAGAGCCCCACACGGCCAGGACTCGCTGCCCACTATTCTCCCAACACCAGCCTCTCAGAAAGGAGAACTGGGGCTCAGGGATGGAGCAAGCCTGGACTGCTTCTGCAGAAAAGAAAGAGAATTTGAACCCAAATCTCCACCACCTATCAATCTCTGGCAGCCTGAGCCAGTGCTAGGGAGGGCGGGATATAGCGGGGGATGGACAGGGGAGAGGAACACAGCAGTCATTCCCTGCCTCTGTGCCTCAGTCTCCCAACAAGCAGTCATCTGCAGCCTGTCACCTGTTCAGGCCAGTGCCCTATGACCTCTACCCAGAGTTCACCAAAACAACTGACAGCTCTAATGTTCAGCTCAGGGACTCTGGGTCTCCCTAGCTAAGACAAGGCGAAAGCAGAGCCTCGTATAAGGACTTGGGTACTCCTGAGACAACATGCCACTTTGAGGCTACCACTTAGCTCCAGAACCTTCCAATAATTCCCAGTGAAGTCCTAGTGGCCTCACCACACCCACCAGGGCCACACAAGAAGCCCATAGGAAGGTAGACAGGGGTATCACTTTCAGGATCTGGCAGACGGGACAGGGTCAGGGTAGCCCAAGACCTGACAGAGCCCACACGTGCCCTAGCCAGAGTGTGTACTCATGTGGTTTTACTCTGGTCCCCAGGATCATGGGTCCCTGCTCTAACTGCAAGGCCTCCATGATGCCAAGGCTTGTTTTACTTATTGAATAAAGTGACAGTACTCCAGACCACTAATGGAGGCGGACAGCCATCAGGGCCTCTGTAGCCCAGCATCTCAACTCCTGGAGAGACAATGCCATAGTCAACATCCCTTGAGAGGCCAGGAGCCTGGAGATCAGTTGAACGGGATCTCTTTTATATTTTATAATTTGTAGAATCTATTTTCCATGGGGCTGGGCTTTAGCAGCACAGGGCTACATGAACCTGCTGGACGATGAAGACTGAGAAGCCAGGCACATGGTGCATCCCTCCAATCCTGCATTTGGGAGATGGAGACAGAAGGATCAGGAGTTTAAAGCCATCCTGCACTGCATAACATGTCTGAGCTACATGAGACCTTGTGGGAGGGAGAGGGAGGAAGAAGCTCAGGCCCTCACACCTGTAACAATTAATCAATTACTTATTAACAGATAATTACCAAAGAGTAAACTCTGAGGTATCACACATGTACACACACACATCTGAAGTAGAGGGTTAAATACCACCCTACTAGAATAGCATCCAAACAGTAGTCTGGGAAGTCTGGGAAGCAGGTCCCTCAAATGTCTGGAGACCCCAGAACTGATCCCTGTTGCCCCCACAGCTCCCCAAAGCCAAGGTCAGACTCATATAATATCTCTGGGAACTTCCCAGCCTCTGGGCTATACCTTTCCATGGCTTCTCTTACACGTTGGGGCCTATGTACAAGCTGTTCCCATCTGTTCCCTAGTCTGGACCTGCATGGTATCATTTCTCCAAGAAGCCCTCCTTCCAGCCCCATTCCATTCCAGTTTAAGGGAGGCCCTATGCCCTGGACTGCAACTACCACACCCTTCTCCCCATCCCAGCTCTATCACTGGGTCCCCATCCACCGACTGTTTCAGAGGCTTGTAAGAGCTGACCAGTCCAGTGTCCAGCTCACACCCATCAGCCATGACATTCACTCTACAGGTGAGGATGCTGTGACCTGAGCAGGCAGTTGCTCCTGGCCCTTCCCCAGCTAGGGACATGCCCACTGGCAGCCCTCTCACGCTGAAGGAACTGGTGTCAAATAGGAAAACCATTAGGACCTGTCTGTGACCTGAGCTGCCACACCCCAAAGAACTGTCTCCACCCGGAACTCAATCCTGGCCACTTCCCTACGTTCTTGGGGACACTATAGGTAGCTAGCTGTGTGTCCTCAGCCCTATACTCCAGACCACAAGCCGAACTCTGCACTCCTCACCGTGACTTCTCCCTCTGCCAGGATCAGTCACAAACTGCACCCTCAGTCTATACTCCAAGGACAAGTCAGATTATAGGCTGCTATGGGTAAAGGGATAAACAGGCCCTTTAGGAAGCCATGATGCATACAACAACATAGGCTCAACCCTAAGGGGCTCTTTTTGTCCTAAAGGGCCCACTTCTGGGGTCCATTGCTGTTCTGGATGATTCTGGCTAACAGAATCTGACTTTTGGTTAGGAAGGGCATGCAACCTCAAAGCTGACCTTCCTGGTCAAGAATAGCACAGACAAGCTACTACCTGGGACTCCACCCTAACACAATCCTACAGCTCACTTCCTTAGGGACACTACATTAGGGTCAGTCCTTGTGAACACACAAAGCTCTATTAACACACTGAACATTACTGATGTCCACGTGTGGCAGATGAGGAAACTGAGGCCCAGGAAAGGCCTGACTGACCCAGTCCTAGACTCCAGAGCTACCTTTCCCAGGACCCAGGGCCTGGGCAGTAGGTAGAGGCTGTGGCCGCCTGAGGCTGCAGCCGCCTGCGCACTGCACAGTGAACTCTGGCCAGGTTTCTCCCTGGCTCTGGAATGGCTCTCACCGCAGGCAGGTACCAAACCTGTCCAACCACCCTGACACCCAGCGGCTATCTGCTCATCGCATTTCTCAACCAGAGCAGGCTATTGCCACAGGCCTGCAGACAGCAGATAAGGAGCGGCAGGGGCTGCTGTGGGCTGGGGGTGGGGGTGTGCTCGGGCGTGGCTGGCTCAGCTTTGCTTTGTTTCTACTCTGGCTGTGCCTTCATACTTCTCTGCCCACTCGGGGCCTCGAGCTTCCCGGGGGTGCTGTGCTCAGGGCAGAGAGGGAGGCAGGGTGTGAAGGCCCTGAGGAGATAGCCTATCAGAGTCATCAAGGGTGGTGGCTAGGTAGGACCCCAGACAGGGTGAGACTGGGCAGGGCTGCCCCTACCTGGGAAAACCACCCTTTCCCAACCTCAAGGCCCACAAGGGCCACCAACCAGGCCAGTCAGATTCCCACCCTCCCCGTACGACATGGTTAACACATCATCAGAGTCCACTAAGCAAGACCATCACTAGGGAAGGCACAGTCTGATTAAGTCATGGCTCTCACATCCTCCAGCGTCAATAAGCAGTGGTGGCTCTGGCTATGTTGCCCAGAGGCCCACACAATGCAGCTCCAGGACCTGGCTAGCAAGCCAACTCCCACCCAGTCACAGCCATGGTCCCATATATTTAAGATGTGAACTAGTCAGTAAGGCCCTTCTTACAAAACCCAACTGGGTGGGAACGCTCTGCCTACCAGCTCACGATTGAGAGATGGCTCAGGTGGTGAAGCTCCCTCCACCACCTAAGAGCCTGACACTGACCCCTCCCTGCAGGGGACTAGGATGCCGAGGAGGTGGGGCCAGAGGAAGCAAGGCTTAGGCTTCCTGCTTTTCCAGGTCACCAGGGCAAGGAGGCCGAGCTGACCCAGGTTCCCATAAGGGTCGCCCTACCGTGCAGCCTTGGATTCTACAGGAGGAGTTAGGGCCCCAACATCATCCAAGGGCAAGAGCTACCCACCCTGGCCCACGAGCAGCCCCCAGCCTCCTCTAAGCCTCTGCTCCACTGGAAGGAGGTGCCAGGATGGTTTCCAAAGAACGCAGGCTCCAGGGCAGGGTGAGCCTAGCCTGGGAGGAGCTCCCCTGCCCGGCAGCAGGTTACACAACGAGGGGGCAGGCTGCCTCCCTCTCCAGTCCTGCTAGGCTGGGGAATACTTAGGGAGAGAAGCTCCCCACCCTCAGTGGGGTCCCTCAGCTCCTCAGCTAAACAGCCTCTGGGCCTTGGGAAACCTTTGGGCAACCACCAGGTCATCAATTTGGTCCCTGCTGTCCCTGTATTTTGAACCAAACAAGCCTTATCCTTCCTACCTCAATTCTGCAAAGTGGAGCCCAAAAGAGAAAAAAAAAAAAACTGAACAAAAATAATAGCAGTAAAGTCAAGCTGGGCAGTCTCCCAGTGAACATCATGTGGCTTTAAATTCACCTCCCAGCTCTTCAGAGGGCTCAGCAGATCAAGGACCTGGGGCTGGGAGGCCATACCTCCCTGGTCTGCTATGACTGACCAAGAGGCAGCTGGAGCTCGACTTCCCTCAAAAACAGTTCTACCAGCAAACCCACTGTGGGGGACCAGCCAGTGAGTGAGTTCAAACATACAGGCTGCTTGAAGTTGGCCCTGGCCCACAGGGCAGTACTGGTGGCTGGAAGACCCATACCACGGATTCTATACGCTTGGGCCTGCATCTCCCCAGGCGGCTAGGGACCTATGGGGAAAAGATCAAGACAGACAAGTCTCCCACAACACAGTCACTCTCTCCTGCCTTCCAGTATGTCCTGCTCTGTGCACCCACATGGTGCCCATGAGATGTAGAGGGACGCTGGGATCCCGCCTGCAGGCACAGAGTGGCCCACCCCTGCTCTGCATCCCAATGTCTGCCTGTAATCTCAGCTCTGAGAACCAGAGTAGAGTCCTTTGAATTCCAGAGTTCCGAGGCAAGACCCCTGGCTCCAATAAAGGCTTCTGGCAGCCTCTCAGCAACTCTGTCCCCCCACATTTGCCTTGAGCTGGAAGCCTAGGGGTACCTGGGCATGTGGAACGGTAACTGCTGTGGTCTGAGCAGTGTGAGGGGAGATCTGACCCAGATTTGGGCTCCATGAGCAGCAATGGAGCAAGGTGTGCTCCTGGCTGAGCTCAGTCCAGGGTTGCCCCTGACTACACAGCAGGACCACTATTAAGGGGGAAAGGCTTTGTGCCAGGCCCTGCCCCAAGACTACTGCCCAGATAGGGTGCCGGAAGCCACAGCCCTTGGGGCATGGTCATCATCTACTCAACACTGCTTAACTACTCAATAGCATGATGGCCTGTGAACAGGCATCCCCGAGAGCTGCAAACGGGATGAAGGAAGTTGCCATCCCTGAAACGGAAGACACCGGGAGATCCGCTGAAACAGACTGCAGTCCGGGCCCCTGCCTGAGCGGCTCTTCCACAGACGACAGCACCAATGCAGCCTTCCACAATCACTGCTGAGCCCAGTGAGCAGGCCTCCTGCAGGCTGGTCCACAGCTGTCCGGAGCCCCAGTCCCAATCTATTACGTCTCCGAGACATTTCCAAGTTTGCGCCCAGGGAGGCTCATCTAGGTATTGTGAGCTGTCTTGAGTCTCTTGGCTTCGCACATAGATGTGGCTACAGACAAGAATGAATCACATCTCAAAGGCACCAATGGGTGGTGTACACACACACACACACACAGAGAGAGAGAGAGAGAGAGAGAGAGAGAGAGAGAGAGAGAGAGAGAGAGAGAGAAAGAGAGAGAGAGAGAGAAGCAACCCAGTGCTGAAACATTTCAGTCCTCCTGTTCCTGTCCTGGGGAAGAATAGAAAGGTACAATCAAGTCTTAGTACACTCTTCCATGGCTGGAAAAAGAAGGTTACACACAGACTACCACATTCAAAACAATCTCTCTGGTCCTGCTGGGCACATGTACACACGGGTACCAAGCACCTTTTAGAAGCAACTAAGGGTCTGGAGTGAGGAGCATTTGTGACAGGGCCACACAAGGCAAGAGCTTATGGGACACAGAGTGTGGCATACACACATACAGTCTGTCGCCTAGATCTCCTCTCTCCTCCTCACCTGCCCATGGGGCTCCCACCACCAAGAGCCATCAGAAATTCAAGTTGTACTTTGGGAAGCGTTCTGAGCAGGACTCGGCAGTTCTCCACATCCTCCCCAGCCTCGCTGTTCAATGTTGTGTCTGTTCTCACAAGACTTAAATGCTGTCTTTTTCTTCAAGCCAGAAACCTCAGCCATGGGCCTGCCCTTCCCAGTCACATGAAGACCCCGTGCCCCAACTCCCCAGACACAGAGAAGATCTAAGCTGCTCATCGGTCCTCCACCTGTACTCCAGGAGCCCGTCCTATAGAGAACCTAAACAGGCGTCAACGGCTGGCCATCCTGAGCAGACATCAGAAGGGCTGAATATCCCCAAAGGGGAAGCATGACTGAGGGCTGACCTCCTCTTGCCAAGGAAGGTGGAAGGCAGAGCCAAGGTATCAAAGCATGGCTGGCTGATCTAGCCCACCTCCACCCAGAGAGAAGGTTAGAGTCCTTCATGTCGCTGAAGGGAGCCAGACTTGTGAGTTCCCAGCTGACCACACAGCAATATGGGGAGACAAAAAGGGCTAGCCGGCAGCCACAAGACCAAGGCCACACTGTGCACTGTGGGGTCTAGCCCACATACTCTCCCTCTCAGTCAGTCCTGGCAACCATCTACAGCATCACCAGGGAAGCTGACCCTAGAGTCAAGCCCCAGTCCTGGGAGCTGCAGAATGCAGCCAGGGTGCGCCTGGCCCCGCCAAAGCAAAACAAGCAGTGGCCAGCACGCAGCAGTGCTGAGCACAGAGCTGCAGGAGACCTGGAGGCCCAGACACTTCCCCTTGCACAGCCTGCTGCCTTGGCAGGTGGCCACTCTGCCTGCTGCTGGACAGGGGCTAGGCAAGGAAGACAAGGCAATCCAGCCAGGTCCTGTGCCGCCATCTGGGGGCCTGGAGAGGAGCCCCTGCTCACAGAGTTAGAACATATGACCCTCCCCTTCACAGCGCTTTACGAGCTCCCAGGAAGCCAATGCAGCCCTTCCCCATTCTTACTCTTCAGAGCCTAAAAAGTCACCTAGAGGCCCACACCTCTCTGGCCCCCTCTGTGATCTCCTACACACTTTCCTCCAAGGTTTTCCACACATCGACGTATACTGAAGCTCCTGAGAGCCACAGCCATCTTGTCCTCCCCACTGGACTTATCAGTCCCTGCCTCAACAGCATTTCTTACAGCCCCAGGCAGCCCCAAGAGGGCTGTCCACCCGCTCGGACCCAGAACACCTTCCCCTACTGTGTCCCAGCCCTGCTCATCATCCGGAACCCTCTAGCCTTGGCAGCATTGTTCCTTTCCACGGGGCTGCAGCCGATCAGGACTGTGCACCCCACAGGCTGCAAACTAACATGGTCACACACACACATGCACACTAGTGCAGCCCGCACCAGGCCACGGCCTCCATCCATCACCCAGGGCTCTGCACCCACTCCATGACAAAGCCCGCTCCACGTCATCACCTCTCATTCTGATGTTTAAAATTTCATTCACGGCAACAGATTGGTTATTCCATCTCGGCCTTAATTAAAGAGGGCCCCAGAACGACATTTTAAACAGCAATGTCATTTTCTAATTGACATGGCTCCATTACCAAGAAAAATACGCAAACCCGCCAGAGACCGAGTACAAGCCCCTCCCCCGCCCTCCCAGAGGAGAGAGGGACGGCATAGCTTCAATTTTTAATCTGCTGATGAAATATTCAGGGGCCACGAAAGGATTGCATTTCTCCAAGGCATGGGATCATTGCCCTCTCCAGGCTCCCCATGTCAGTAAGATACCAAGTCAGGGTGATGGGTCAGGGCAAACTGGAAGACAGGGAGCCCACATGCATAGGAGCTAGAAACTGGCCTGCTCGGCTACCACTGCACACTCATCCCCAGCCCCATGATGCTGTCCCACTCCTAGCCCAGCTCTTCCTGTGTTCCCCAACAACACCCACTTTGTGCAAGTAGAATACTTCAGCCAGAGGGACTAAGTGTCTGTCCAAGGCCCCAGTGATACTCACCAGGTCTATTGGCCCATCTTGGTGCCGGTCTGAGCTACATATGTTAAGGCCTACAGGCAACAATCAGGCCCCTAGCATGCTAATTTCCCAAGCAAAGAGCTGAGGGCTCGGGGCCTGGCGCACTAGTGCCAACACCTCTCCACAGCTGGTCACTTACACCTCAAGGCTACGCAAGCCTGCACAAAGTCTGGCAAGGTGGGTGCCACCGTGGAGAGGAAGTTCTGTCTGTCTTGCTAGATTCAGGGGCCTGATTAGATACATGTGCACAGCATGCAGCCCCCAGCAGTGCCAGCCAAGCCAAATCCGGCCCAAGGCCACTATCAGCTTGGCTGGACACAGACTCAGTACAGAGAGGGCCAAGGCACTCACCAGAACAGGGGCAGGTCCCAGCTGATCCCTCAGCCTCGCCACTGCATCTCCTCATGCAGCATACAGCTAGAAAAGCAGAGCCTACTCATAACTGCTCCCACTTCTGCCTCTCAACCAAGAATAAAAACGTTCTGACGAGATGACTCCAGGCCACAGCCAGATGGCTCCCAGTAAAAGGGGTCACCTGGCCAGGGAACCCCACTCAGCAGGTGTCTTCACCCCCCACGCAGGTTCACTAGTGAGTTCAGGTGGAGCACACAGGTTATATCCCACCCTCCTTGCGGCACTGGCCGGACCACTAGGTCCACTCAGGGGAAAGCGCTATGAGAAACCATAGGAAGAACTCTGGCAGTCCCCACAGGACCTAGTCACTAAGACACCATCAGGGCTGCTGTTATACACTGTGTCAGACTCGAGGCTACCACCTCCAAAAAAGAGTCAACCTCCCCTTGCAGGGGAAACTGAGGCTCAAGGAGGTCAAGGGGTCGGCTAAAAGACACAGCTGAGGAGTGGGGGGCCAGGGAGTAAAGCCAATGCTATACTAGGTACATGGCTCTGCTGCACCAGCCCAAGGGCTCCCTGAGGCCGGATCTTCCCTCCTCTGTGGTTTCCGCACCCAGTGTAGAGTGGGGGCTGATGTTGCCCAGCTGCCCAGCCAGCTCCAGACAGGCCAGTTAATCAAACACTCTCTAAATGATGCAGCCTAATGCTGCTGGCCCAATATGCCGGCTCAGCCATCTGGTAGACCAGCTTTCTCTGACCCCAGAGCTGATCAAGCTGTGAACAGAAGCAATGAGTCTGGGGTCCAGGGAAGAAAGAACAGGACCCAGCTGGGGTCACGAGGTACTGAAGGCACAATGAGTAGCACTCACTGTCCATGCTACTTCCACTCCAGAATGACCTGCGTATGCTCTACCCACCTCCCCAGCCAGCCAGGCTGCCCCTCCTCTGTGCACTCTCCCAGAGGGACATAACATTGCAGACTCAGCACTAGGGGATGGGGACACAGAGCTGCAATTTCGAGGGAAGTAAGCATGCATGTAAGACTCAAGATCCCAAACATTATGAGACAAGGTGGCAGGTGCCTAGAAGGCCCAGACCAAAGCGGGATGTCACTACACAGAGGAGCCACCGAGGGAAGTCACCATGCCAAGGCAATCCTGCTCCCTAACCCCAAGATGATGGGCCCATATCCACACACAATCCTAATCTAGCACTAGTGAGCCACTCAGTCATCAACCTTCCCTGTCACCACTGAAGGCACTGAGGTCTTCAGCCAAGGGTGCAGGTCACTGTATCCCACAGCAAGGAGCTATCAGCCTTGCCAAAGGTGTTGACCAGGATCAGCAGCTGGGCCCTCTTCCTTCCCAACCTCTAGTCAGGCTTCCCAACACCCAGCATCTGCCTGTCTACTCCCTCCAGGTCCCTTTGGATAAGGGCAGCTGGAGACATAGGAGACAGTAGTTCTAAATCAGCTGGGGAACTGGTCTCTTCATGACCAGTCAAATCTTCTCCTGGAAGGGGCTAAAAGTGTGTTGAGTGGAACAGGATGGCCTAAGTCCCTTCCTGGGCAATGGTAAGCAGCTCCACCCAGCCAATATCCTCAGCAAAATCTGCCTTCTCTCTTAGGGGACACAACTAAGTGGCATCTGCTCCTTCCAAGGCTTCACATAGAAACAATGGACAGCTAGGGTTCCATGGAAGCCTACTGACTACAGGCTGGGCAGGGTCGCAGGGCTGGGGAGGCTGGGTGTGTGAGCTATGCACTGAAACTCAGTTCTCATTGGGACTCTCACCCAGGCCCCACAGCCCAAGTCTCAACATTCAGCATCTTTTCTTTCACCCTGAGACAGGGTTTCTCTGTGTAGCCCTGGCTGGCCTGGAACTCGCTCTGTAGAAAAGGCTGGCCTTGAACTCAGAGATCCTCCTGCCTCTGCCTCCTGAGAGCTGGGATTAATTAATTAATTAACATGTGCCACCACGACCCAGCATGCACCCAGTGACATCCAATGCCTCTGACAGGGTGAGCAGTTGTAGACAGATACGTCAGGCAGGAGCTAGAGAGCCACCTCAGCAGACAGGGAGGTGGCCACTTGGGCACAGTTGAACACAGCTAAAGCCTCACCTGTGTATCAGTCACCAGACTGGTCTTCTAAGTAAGACGGTCCTCAGATTTGTAACTGGCACAAGTGATCAACGTCACAGTCCCCAGGAACCTTTGCAGGCAACTGCCCTGTGCTGGCTGAGAACAGGAGCCAAGCATTTACAGCCACATATCCAAGACACATCATACTACAACACCAGTGCCCACTTTCAACAAAATGTCCCACCTGACAGCAGACACCCTAGTTCTACCTCCTAGGAAACTTCAAAGTCTCCCTAAAGCCTGTCAAAAATGCATCATCGTTCTGCTCAGAGCAGCCATGCTCCAGTACACACCCTCAGCATCTTCCCATCCATGTCCCCACACACCCTCAGCATCTTCCCATCCATGAGGCATCATCAGGCCTTAACAGTGTGGTCACTCCAAGTCTACAGCCCAAGTCATCACTTAGACATCACCGCAATCCACCAGCCCCGAACACATAGTTGCCACACTCCCCACAGCCTCTGGATTCACTCCTGCCATCAGGCCCTTTCTCACCAGGCCTCACCAGATTCTACAGACAGAACCCATTTGGCAGTCTGCATCACCGGATCTGGTGCCTACTGGCCCCTCATTCTCTGTCCTTTCCCCAGGAGCAGTGAGCCCCCACCTCAGGGCCTTTGCATACACTGCAACTCAACCCAGAAGGCATTTCCTCTCCATCTCCACGTGCCTACTTCTCATTCTGCACCTTCTGTTCAAATGCCACCCTGAGGAAGACTTTCTGGCCCCCGTGGCCAGGGACCCCTCTACATACCAGGACTTGACCAAGCTCAGTGCATCCTAGATCAGTCCCCGCTCTTCCGGGAGGTGAAGGACAGGTGATACAAAGGCTGGTCTGTCTAGCCAGGCTGCCCAGAGCTCCTCTGCAGCCCTCCTCAACAGATGCCCAGGTGTTCCAGCTGCCCATTCGGCCAGGGAGGTGGAGGGAGGAGAGCGTCTGACCCTCAGTGTCCAGCCTCCTGGACAGCAGGAAGCAGCAGTCTGCTGGGAGTGCAGAGACAAAGGCAGGCTGACCACGGAGCACACGCAATCCATCTCGGTCAACACTGTGGCGGTGCGGCCGTCCACCCAGCGATTTACATTTTTATTAAATCACATGGGGAAATTAGAGACATTATTACTTGCCTGAGCTTCTTAACCCTTCTTATGCCCATTCCCCACACTACTGATGCGCACTGTTGTGGGTGTAGGCTAAAGATCCCCAGCATCTACCTGGCAGTTCCACAATGGTGTGTGGCCCCCCTGGAGGCCATGAGTGCAGTCTAGGTCACACAGTCTGTTCTCATAACACCTCAGCTGCCCTTCTGACCACTAGGCTAATCAGGCAAACAGGAAGGGGCAGGCAGAAAGGTCTGCCCCCTCCTCAGCCTCCCCAGACTCCTAAAGCCTCAGTGAGAACCCTCCCTGGGCAGGTCCCACAAGCGCCTAAGGGTGAACGCTGCCCACTACTGAGCGAACAAAAGGGAGAGAGGCTAGGCAGCTGCCAGGTCAGTGGAACCAACCCAGCAAACCCTTGTCCAGCTCCATGCAGGCCCAGAGCTGGTGCAAAGTGAAGGCAGCCAGTCAGACCCATCGCTGCCACCAAAGGGGCATAAACCTTACACAGCTGGACTTTCAGTTACCGGCCTCCTCCCAGCAATGCTCAGGATCACTAGAGAACTGTCCTCCCAAGGCACTGTGACCTCACTAGCGACCTGTCTCCAGAAGATGTCAGACTGTGCCAGCATCTGCCAGCTGAGGACACTAAAGCCCCACTAAGGTTACAGCCACTGGGCACACCCACTGTCTTCTCAAGCACCACTGGCCTAGAGCTCACCAGGAAGCAGTTCGAGAACGAGCCATCCAGGCAGCTACGGCTCAGGACTCCAACCTCAACTCTCTCTAGGCACCTCTGTCCAGTCAAGATGTAACCACGAGGCCCAGACTCCCAGGAAGCAAAGACCGCAAGTAGGAGAGTCTTTTCCTCTGCCTCCACCTCCATGTCCCCTCCCTCTTATAGTCAGGTTCCACACCAGGCCATGGCCCAGCACTGAGTCCCTGAAAGCACAGGAGCCATGGGGACGGTGGGAGGACCCTAACCCAGCACGGCTGCTTGGTGGAGGTGGTATACACGTGAACACCTGTCAGAGACAGAGGGTGGAGTGCACCAAGGACAGTGGCAGAGTCTGGCAGGCATTCACATGGACCCAGGAGGAGTCTAAAACCTGGGACTTAGCCCTACCCCGTTCTTCTAGGAACTGAGGACTCCACACCCACCTACAAGAGGAATCTGGGCTGTGGGAGGGTGCCTGGGCTGGGGTTAGACAAGAAACCTCCGGTTTCCCCCACCCTGTGGCTGCTGAGTCAGGCACATGGGGCGGACCCCAATCACAGCCCCTTCCGGAGGGTGGCGGGTGTTGAGGCAGGAAGCTGAACCCTAAGAGAGAGCATGAAGTCTAGCTGGTACCAGTCCACACAGTCTGTAAAAGCTAGCTCCCCTCCCCCACACACGCAGGACAGACACTCTCACACAGAAAGGGGTAGGAAAAGGGGAGTGGTCTTGTTCATATTTATGTTGCAGACTCCAGACAGGTAGGTCCCCACTAACCCACATCTGATAAACTCATGAAGGTAGAGATGGGGCTCAGGCCAGGGCTACTCCTAAAGATACTGAATCTAAGACCCCAGAGATGAGAGCAAGAAGCACAAGGGACAAGGAGATCACTAACCAGAGGGAGGACATGAACAAAGGCCCAGAGATGGGAATGCACAGAGGACAGGCATTAGGTATCGTGGGCTCAGCAGCCAGGCCTGGCACAAAGACAGTCCGATGTCTGTATGTCATACATTTGTAAGACACAACGGCCAGAGAGCTTGAGGCACACAATATATCTGCTGAGCACACTCCTGGCTGCTCCGAGGGAGGAAGCACTCTCTCCCACAGTTACAAAAACCTTGCACAGAGGAGAAAGAAACCCAGCATCGAACACACAGGCTCCAGGCTGTGCTCAGTACAGTACTAGTGAGGATGGGTCCTGAGGCAAGGGGACCCTCCTGGACAAGTGTCTCCTCTGGTCACTAGAAAGACCAGTGGAGCTGGGACAATGGATCTATTCCCAAGCCCCCCGTTGGGGCTACAACCAATAACAGCCTCCCTTTCTGGCCCTGGAAACTCCTGCACTCCAGGATGGGTCTAGACCCATCCCAGATGCCCCTTCCAGAAAAATACCTTCTCCCCCAGAGGCAGATCTGTGCACCTGATCACCTTCCCCATAGTGAATGTTCCCATCCCAGTCTGCAGACTCTTCTCCCTGCCCCTGGGACTAGGACTCTGCAGTTCTGAGATACCCTCAGCCATCACTCCCCACTTCAGGGCCAATACCAAGCAATAAGCCCTACTTCGGTACCTCTTATGACCACTCTAAAGGTGAAAGCCATGGCCCCACACACGGAGAGATGAGAAAGCAAAGACTCAAAGATGGAAACGCGCTAGCTAGGCGCACATACTATCCAAGACACAGCTGCTGCCCAGGGTTCACATACTGCTGATGGCTCCCACAATGTCCAGGGCTCACATACCAACTAGGACACACACACTGCCTAAGGATAAATGTTGCCCAGCCCTGCAGCCCACTGATGACTTACACAGCTCTGAGACAGGGGTGCCCTCATTTCCCACAGGCCAAATGCCTGAGCTCAGGGCACCTCCAATAGGCAGTCACATGGAAATCTGTAAGGTGATGGACTTATCCAAGAAAGACCCCACACATACACACACACTGTGAGGTTGTCTTTCCTGGTCTCTAATCAAAGGATTACCTGAAAACCCCAGCATGCACACATGCAGGTTCCGTGGGCACTACCTCTGCCATATCTCCCATGTGGTTTACACTGCGGAGAAGCCACCACTACCACCTGAGCCAGCACCAAGCCACCCAGGGCAAGAAGGACTAGGAGGGAAGTCAGAGGAGTCCTGTTCCTGCTGGCCAAATCCCCCAAACCTGATGAGTAGCCTAGTGCACAGAGACAGTTGGCTTCAGCCACCTCTTCGTGGAGGTCACCACCCGGCCGTAAGCTAAGCAACTCCAGGCCTCGGTGGCACCTCTCTGAGCCTGGTCCTCCTGTGAATGGGGCAACTCTCTCCCAGGATTCTTAAAAGGTGGAAAGGCTTAGCAGGCTGACACTGAGAGAACTCAGTGAACCCAGATGTCCATGAAAACAGCCCTGCCCAGGCCTGGAGGTCATGGCAGCCTGAGAGGAGTTTAGGATCCCATGTCCACCGGTCACCAGTACAAGTCCTGGCTATGCTGAAATGGCAGCCAGTAGGTAAGAACCCCCAACCCAGGATGAGCTCTGCAGACCCCTAACACCCCTAACACAGCATACACACTGTGGGCTGGGACAGGGCCAGGAAACAAATCTACACAAGCCACAGCGCAGCTCGGTACTGCCCTCACTACACCCTGCCCAGCCGGGTCTCAGCTGGGCACACTGCCAATATATTTACCAAAGTCTATGCCCCACCCTGCCAAGAGCACACACCTCTACCAAGAACCAGAGAGATGAGAGGGAAACTGAGTCAGACACTAAGGTATACACCTGCCGCCACCCACTGCCCAGGGCTGCTCCCAGGGCGAGAAGGGAAGGAGTCACCCCTCCACACCAGCGCGAGGTGTGGACGAGCAGAAACAGGGTCCTGTTCCCAGGCCACACAGACATCCATGTGAGCTCCTGTCCAGAGTTTGAGGCTTGGGCCAGGAAGCCGGGTGGAGACTGGAGGGTGGGGCCCTTCTAACCCAGAGTTGCTGAAAAGAGCCCACGAGGAAGTAAAAATAGGAAATAAAAATAAAATTGCTCTGACCGGCCCCAGTTGTTTGTGAAGGAAACAGGGTATCTCCTTGCCTAGCAAGGCAGGCTGGCTCCAGTCCCTCCCAGATGCAAGGCGTCCCCACCCCTGCTGACACCATAAGGCTAACCAGGCGCCTGAGACCCAGCAGGAAGTGTTGAAAAGGGGAGTCCTGAGGTCCTGGATTCAAATTCTAGCTCAGCAGCTAACCAGCCACATGACTTCTCTATATCTCCCTGTGGCTTCAGGCATGGGGAGGGAGAAGGGAGGAGCTATACCACACTGTACCCCATCCTGCTGAAGCCCCCTGTGGCAGGAGCTGCAGCCCAGTGAGCCCTGCTCTGTCCCCCACATCTGCAAATCTGCTCGCTTTGCCTGAAGTGGACAGTAGAAAACAAGGCACTAGAGAGCAGTCCTCCACAGGCAGCCTAACCCTTGGCTCCCCCACCCGCACAGCCTGCCTGCAGCTCTCAGACCTGATTTCCTCATCACACAATGAGAGGAAGCCTTCCTTCCTACCCTTCCCTGCTGAGCCTTGCCAGCATTCACGCCAGGCTCCTTTACACTAAAGTGTGCGCAACTGACCCTGGCTTTGGGCCCTACTAACTACATCCCCTGGGGCATAGACCTCCCTTGGAGACACAATTAGAAAGCAGGGACAGGCCACTGGACCTTAGCTGGCACACTGCCCTCTCCCTGACAGCACCAGGCACCTTCTGGGTCAATAATCAGACGAGTAGGGAGTGGGGAGGGTGCCTCAGAAAGGAAGCTGAGGTGCTGCAGACAACTAGCAATACCTGTTGTGGTCTAGGCCTGGGGACACTGGGATAGAACAGATGACAAGCCCCTGTGCATGGACACAGGTGTGCATACAGACATACAGATACACACAGACAATGCACAAACCTCATGCATGAACACAGTTACACATGAATAGAGATACACTCAAGCATAGTCGTGCACACTCACATGTGGGCACTACACAGAATCTCAAACATGGATGTAGGTATGCACTTAGATATGCTCACATAGGGCCACATATACAGGCAATACATGAACTTCATATATGGACACAGGTATGCACAGACACACAACCATCCAGACTCACACATGGCCAACAGAGCAAACCTCTTGTATAACACAGGTGTGCGCAGACATAAGCTTACATATGGCCATGCACACTCCACACATGGACAATACACAGAATCTCCCACATGAACAAGTGTGCATACTTGCTACAGGTGGCTAACACACAGAAGCTCATGCACAGACGCAGTATGCAGACATATGCACACATGCATGCACATTCACAGGTAGACAATACATAAAATTTCATGCACAGACACAGAGTGCACAAAGATACAAGCTCACACATAGCCGTGAACACTTATATGTGAACAAAACCCAGAACCTCATACGTGGACACACATATGCAGATATGATACACATGAGGCTAGGCACACTTACATGTGTATAATACACAGAACCTCATACATGAATACAAGTGTATATACAGATACATAACACAGCCATGCACACTCACATGTGAATGATACACAGAACTTTATTAATAGACACAAGCACACATACAGAGACACACACGCATAGCCACATAAACTCAACGTAGCTAATACACATGAGCACAGGCATACCTACACATGGTCATACACACTCATAAGTGGACAATAAGCAGCACCTCACACACAGACATGATGCACGCACAGAGGGTCAGACATGGGCACAAGTCCATCCACCTACACAGGTACGTACACAAAGAACAAAGACTTCCTCTCTCACACTTTGCCTAGCACCCAGTTGCACAAACAAGCAGGAGGGCCCTGCGCTCATAGTGTTAGGGCTCTAAAAGTCCAGGGAAAGTCTGAGGTGGCCAGCATGGCCTAGATCCAAGCAGGAAGACTAGAAGAGAGGATCACACATTACAAACCAGGTCCAGGCTTTCTGCCAAGTGGGCCACAGGCTGTAGACCCTATAAGCTAACCAGGAGACTGGCGAGGCCCAGGTCCCCACAAGTGAGATAACAAGTGGGGACCGAGGACAAAAGAACAAAAGGACCTGCAGCCCTCTAGTCCCCCAGGTATAAACAACTAGCCCCATGTGCCTACTGCCAGCCCTGTTCAGATGCCCATTGGTCAACAACTTAGGACCCTCAGTCCCCAGGTTCCCACACCCAGTGAGGAGGCCACAGCAGGAGGCGGATGGTAATAGTGACAACAGTCACAGTGTTGTTCTCAGGAAGGCAGCCAGGGAAACCCGAGGGAGGGAAGGGGTGACCAGTAGGCCTGCCGCCAGGAGGGGTGGAGGGGTCTCATGGAGAGAGGCCGCTTAAGAGTTCTGGAGGAACCTGAGCCCCCAAAACCAGCTCCCACACCATTTCACCCACAAGTCCCAGCAGGTGCAATGCCCCCCAGAGTCTCCACTATGCAAGGCTGGAATCATGGCCAAGAGTAAGAACAGCACAGCCCC
Organism: Myodes glareolus; assembly: GCF_982192425.1. Lineage (NCBI taxonomy): Eukaryota > Metazoa > Chordata > Mammalia > Rodentia > Cricetidae > Myodes > Myodes glareolus. The sequence continues at coordinate 17,973,437 of NC_142046.1, forward strand.
CTCTGATAATGACTTCACAGCTTATCAGGCATGTCCAGGGCCACGTGGGCCCAGCAGCCGTCCTCTCCTCTGCCCCATGAGTGACTGTGTGTCCAGTCGCCTGGCACGGGAGACACAATAACTATCCACAAGTAGATAAGTTCCCAAGCCACTGTAGGCAGGGAGGCCATGACATCAGCATAGCAATACCAGCTGGCCAGCCACAGCTTCAAGAGCCAGCTGTACACACCACCCACCAGTGGGCTATCCAAGGGTGGCTCAGTGACCTGTCCCATGACCCTATGACCTGGAAGGTGCTGTCAGCTGGGTCAGAGTCTGACCCAGGAGCCAGAAGTTGTTTTCATGTCCTGCAGCCAGGTGGACAGAGAGTATGTCCGACACAAGAAGGCCCTGCAACACTACAAAATTCCCCCTTATAAACCACAACACATCAGTCATGGGAGCTTGAACGAGCCAACCGGGTCAGCTGCCTGGCTGTAGCTGCACCCCAAACATCTGCCCAGAGAGGCCTTGCAGAGAACACTGGCCAGGACAGCCAGGGAAGCTGCCAGTGCCCACAGCTCTGCCTCCCAGACCAAAGACGCCTCATAAGGAAAGGAGCAGGCCAGTCCTCCTCACCTGGGCCATCAGGGGCAGGAAGAATATGCAGTTAAAGAGGACATCCTGAGTCAAAAGCTGTCTGTAGGCCGTAACGTCAGTGCATGCCCCACCCAGGTCAGTCAAACTTCTCCAAAGACCACAAGTAGTCCTGTGAGGGTGAAGGAGCCAGAACCACAGGGGTCTAGGCACCCATCCCAAGACAAAGCTGGGACCACCTCCCCTCTTACTCACGCCAGCCCTGGGGCCCATCCTACTAGTGGTGGCTTAGCCTTGGTCCAAGCACTGCCTTGAGCTATACAGCGCCATCAAGACAGAGTCCATGGCACCCAGAAGGGAGTGGAGGCCTAGGATACAGATGGGCTAGAGTCCATCCAAAATCTGGCCCACAGCAGCATCCTCTGGACATCTGGGAAGGACCTCATCCCTCCGAGACCTTCCCTGGACCTCCCTTACTTCTCCTAGGAACTGCCCTCCATCTGCTACTTTCTGCCTTGACTTGTGTAGTAGCCTTCACCACACATCACCTCCACAGGATCTATCCCCCAAGAGAAGTCGAACATTCAGACCCCAGTTCCTCTGACCTACCTCTGGCCTTCTGCCCTCACTAAAGACCTAACCCCATGCTTTTCCTGGCCAATGCCCCTAGACAGGTCTGTGACCACACAGCTTGCCTCTGGCCTCTCTAAAGCTCCTCCTGAGCACATTTTCTCCCACTCTGCGTCTCCACATCCTGCTGGAATCCCAGCCTTCCTCAGGATGCCATGCCTGCCCCCTGCATATCTCCCCATAGCCGTAGCTACAGGGAGGCCTTGCCTGTGCGCCTAGGGAGCTCCTCTGTGGGCCAGGTACTCACGGCCCTGCCTCAGCTCCCTAGTCCCTTGCAAGACTGGCACTCAGCAGGCAGAGCTACAAGAAACCAGCACGTCTGACTTCTCTTTGGGGTTGAAGTTCTGAAACTGCACCCACTCGTGCTGTGGTCAGAAACATAACCTGCTGGAGGCCGCAGCCAAGGGACACCCAGAAGTCTTAAAGCAGATCACAAGAGCGGAAAGAGCATGGCTGTCAAACTCAGGGACGACAGCATCAAAGAAATCTGCCCCAGAAGCCAGGGAAGACACCTGCTGATTCTGGGGTAGTGGCTCTGCAGAGGGCCTTTTCCATAAACACCCAGCAGGGTTTTAACACAGGAGATTCCACAGCAAAAGGCCCTGGTGTCACCTACCCTGAAGGACAGGGTACTCAGAGCCAGCCTATCCAGAGAGACTCGGGTACTGGGCCCTGGGGGAAAAGGCTGAAACCAATTCTGCCATGAACTGCCAAGGATCCTGGAGGGAAAAGCTAACATACACCCTCCCCCCACCTCCACCAAAGTCGGGTGTCCATCCTTCCTGCTTGCCACCACGGAAAACAAGAGAGGAAGAGTTATACAGCTTGAGTCAGAAAGTACACGCAGCAGGGAGTGAGGGATAGCAGTACCTAAGTAGCTGCAGGGCCTGGAGACCACATCACCCAGCCTTTCTAGGCCAGGCCTCCAGGGTCCCAACACCAAGTGGTGGCAGGTGCCCTGTCATCATACCCAGGGAGTCCAAGAGGGAAAGAAGCTCTGTCCGTCTTGGCCCTGGTATCCAATGACTAAGGTCCCCACCTCCCCAACCCTCCTCAACCTTGATCCTGGGCAGAAAGTCCAGAGCAGGTAAGTAGGGGTGGCTCTGCCACCTCCCCTGGACTCTGGTCCCAATCAGAGAGCTGTCCCACAGCCATCAAAGAGGGACAGGGCCAGTACTTCTTGTAGTCTCTGTGGCAGATAATACCAAAAATGACCCTAGGAATAGAAATGGGGATGGACCAAAAACGTGAAGATTGACTGTGGGGAGAAGCCTATTGTTCCATCCAAAATGGGCCTGGATAGGGCCACCTACCCTAAAGATAGCATCTCCAGTGGGCAGTGACCCATAGAGGGCCAGCGGGGTCACATTCCACACCTTGAGAACCAGAGGAGAGACTGGAAATCGGGTCATCAGGGGAGCAGCTAAGAGGGGATCTGTGGCCACCACATCCCCACCAGGTCTGGACTCAGCCTCAGCTCCACACAGAGTTAATCATTCCCACATAAGCCAGCCACATGCCCCCACATCACACACACACACACACACACACACACACACACACACACACTCACATGGTTCCCACAACACACACCTGTGACCCAGCTAGCAAGAAGAAGGCCAGAGAAGCCTGGCTAGGCAGCTGGATCCTTCTGGAACTCTTCAGGAGAAGACCCATGCTCATGCCCACCTGGGCATCCCATCCCTAGAGTCTCAGCTGGGGCCGCAGCTCTCTGGAGAAGGTCTGCTTTAACTTCACGGCCTACCTAGCAAACTTGTACTCATGATTCAAAACCTAACTGTCACACTTCCACAAAGCGTCCTCAATTTCCCAGGCGCCTTAAACTTGGGTGGTGGCTGGCCAGGGATTGACCCACTCATCTGTAGGCCCCATGCCCCTGCCCTTCCCCATCCCTTTCTTAAAAACCACAGTATCTGCAATGCATGTCCCTTGCCCTCAAAGGGTCTTCTCTAATACTCCCAGTTGAAATCCAGAGTCACGTCCAGTTCCACCACCAATGACTGGCTAAGAGCCCATGGGATCCTGGGTCTCAGGGGCACTCCAGTCTGATTCCTGTCCCCCTAAGCCAGGGAAGGGAACACAGTCATTTCTAAGGAGCTGGTCCCCAGATGTGTCATAAGACTGAATGGCCACCAACCCAGAACAAAGCCAAGATGCCAGAAAGGAAATACAGAGGCCTCCAGCTGCCAGGGGCCCTACGGAGGCCAAGGCCCAGAGGGAGAAGAAGAGCTACTTAGGGACACATAGACATCTGGGGAGAGAGAACCTGAGCAGGGCAGAATCAGAGGCTCAGGAGGACCCCTCTCCCCCAAACTAAGAGTAGCTGTAACATCTCTAAAAGCCCATTCTGCAGAGCTAGGTAACAAAAGGCATGTCCAGACATCAGAAGTCTGAAGGAGGGACATCTACCAGGATCACTGAGCTGAAGGAATGGCTTATGCTGTCGCTAACATAGGCTGCATGGTGCCCAGTGCTGTCTGAGGGGCACCTGTCTGGTAAAATGTCTAGACACCAGGCCTTGGCTTTCCAAAGAATGAGGTTACATGGCCCTGCCAGCCCTTTCCAGAGCACTGGGCATCTTCCAGCTCCAGCAAAGCCAGAGGCCGATTCCATCAACTCAAGTTGGGCAATACATGCTTGGCCCTGCCCTCAGGAAGTCTCAGAAAGAGACACAGGATCAAAGCCGGCCACTCAGGACTCACTCTGGCTAAGCATGCACTCTACCAGCCAGGCCTGGAATCCAGTCTCATAAGCCCCATAAGGAAGCAGAGGGACAGTAGGCAGAGAAGCAACTGGTTTGAAGACAAAACTGAAACCCAGACTGGTGGTCTGATGCCACCCTTTGCATGGTCCAAGGCAAACACACAGAGGGTAGCGCATGTGGAAAGCCAGCGAGCTGTAGACAATGGGGAGGGGAGGCTACCACGCTTCTGAAGGCCAGGTCAGTCACCTAGGGCTCCACTCCAGAGATCCTGGACAAATGAAGCACCTTCTGAGCCTGCAAGCAGCTACTCCAGCCACCTGGATTGTCACCCCCGCCTGACCTCTGCCCGGGGCCAGCACGGACACTTAAGCTAAATTGGTCAATTATGGGATACTTAGATCCCTCATGGGGCTTCCCAGCCTCCCTGCACTCTGGGCCGCAGCACCAGGAAGCCAGTTGAATCAGTAACCTCATTACAGCTTGCGCACACCCAGTGGCTTTGAACTCCGCAGGGCTTATCCACAGGCACTGCAGGATTTACACACACACACACACACAGCCTAGCTTACACCCAGCCTAGCATGCTCCCATCCCCTCCCACTCAGGATGCTATAGCTTCCACTAATAGCCCTGAGCTCCGGGATGCTGCCTGGGGAGATGGCCAATGGGACAGCAGAGACACAGGGAGGCTAGGACAGGCTCTGTTCTCCATGGAAGACAGACATAGCTCCCGAGTTTCAAGACCAACTGACAGAACTTGCCCCTGAAACAGGACTTGAACCTCAGTGATGACCTCTCTCTAAAGAAATCCAGGGTCCCAGTGCCAAGCCCCAAAGCCTTTTCTTCACCACAGCCCGCAGGGTACCTACTCTGATCCCATAGAGTTGGCTCGCCCAAAGCCAACCTGGTCCCTAGCACCATCCAGTACACCAGGCCTGCCTGTCCTTCCAGGCCAGGGCATAAATTTATGACCACCATACTCACCTATCTGGGAAACCCTGAAGACACTCCCTGACATCATAAGCCCCAGGCCTTGGGATAGATCAGTCAATAAGTTAAGAGATTTCCCCAAGAACAGGCCAAAGGCATAAATGGAGGAAGTGGATAAACTACAAGGGATGGGCAATACGGGGTCCTCTCCTCAACCCTCATAGCAAGACTACTGGCCAGGAAAGGTGAAGACCCCACAGGCCAGGCAGGGGCCAGCCTAAGAGGAAGCCCCTGGGAGCCCCCTCACCAGTCGAGACACTGACGAGGCGATACTTCCACCTTAGCCCCCGTCCGCAGCCTCCAGTCCACCCCTGCAAGCGCAGGGGGCCTGAGCTGACTCCACCTGTCACCATGCTTGCTCCAGCCTAGCCTCATACAGTGCCACCTCTCACCATGACTGCTGCATCCAGGCCTGCCTTTGGGCCTTTGGTCTGGCTATCCTTGTCATGCACCCCCTCCTCTGCCAGTCTCTCCATGAGCTGAAAGAGGCTGAGCCCAGCAGGTACTCCCTACATCCATGGGGACAGAGGTCACCAGCAGGCCGGGGGCCTCCTTAGGAAGGACTTGACACAATGCTGCTGGATTCCTAAAGGCCAGGTCACAGTGCACATTTATGTGTGCATACACATGTGCATTCATATATGTGTGCATTCATGTTCTGGGAAGGGACTGCAGATATAACAAGTCCTTGCCCTGAGAACCCAGTGAGGCTGCCCTCCTCTGGCCCCTGTCACAGGCCCCTACGGATCTTGCTGCCAAACAACTCGGCCCTGGTAAGGTGAGGCAGAATAGCCAAGCTACTGGGTCTTTGGGTAGAAGGTACCTCTTACTGCCCACTACCCCCAACCTGCAATAGCCCAGTGGAACCTGGTAACTTTTAGACGCTCTCGGAGTGCTAATCAAGGAGTCTCCACTCTCCAGTGGATCTTGAGGAAGGAGGGCAAACCTCTGAGGGTCAAGGGTCTAGAGCCATCACAATGAGACCTCAGACCTGCCAGTCCAAAGGCAAAACAGCTACTCAGCCTAGGGGTGGAAGCAGAGAGAGTACCAGGGCTCCTGGAAAACCAGACTGGGCACGGACCCCACTCTTAGAGGCAGCTTCTTGAGATGCTGACAGAACAGGACCCGAACGAGTTCAAGAACAAGTTTTGGCCCAGCTGAAGATCAGGGCTGGGCCAGTCTGGGGAATCAATTTGCACAGCAGAGAACCTCACGGAGACATGACAGTGACGTATCAAGGCAAACATACCCTACCGTGAAGCTGCCATCACTAAGTGAGGTTGCTCCTGGGTCACCCATGAGGTCCTGAATTAAGTACCAGTACACAGCAGACACCCAGTGGATGCATATCAGCACCCTCTCCAGGTGGGCGGGTCCTGAACAGGATAGGAGAGATTTCAAAGAACAGGGCTGTGAGAAGCAGCCAGGCCCACAGATCCATGTGAAGTCTAGGAGGCCCTGAGAGACCTGCAGCACTGGCCTGCTGCCTCATAGTGGGGTGGAAGGCAGCACCAGGTAAGGGTGGGGGGTATGTGTCTGTGCACACCCAGGCCGCTCCCCACACGTCCTGGGCCAATTTTATTTAGCTGCTTTCTGCTCCGTTTCACGCTCATTCAGCTGCTGAGCTAGACAATTGCTTTGTAACTCTAGGGTGCAATTTCCCTGTCTGTGAGGCGCTGGGGCACGACTGCTCAGAACATCTCGCACCAGACTCGGGTGGGTGTGCTCACGCGCAGTTCTTCGCTCCACCAGACTCGCTGAGCCTTGAGGAGAGGCATGCAGCAGCTGGGGTCTGTCAAGGGAGCCCAGCAAGGGACTGGAAACCTAGGCAGGGGACACCCAGCCAAGGAAGGGGCCAAGGGGCTGCAGCTGTGTTTTCTTGATACCCACTTTCCACCTCTGCTCCCATACCCAACGGCACGGGGGAGTCTCAGGATGGTTTGGGCTCAACACTGGTGACCTGGCCCTGTCCTGACACAAGGCAGAAGACCAGAGAGGACCTGGTTACAGACCTCACCTTGGGAAAGAAAGAGGCACACCCCACAAAGAGCTCTGTGAACTCCCAACCAGCCAAAACAGGCTACAGGCCCAACAGCCTTGAAAAACAAGGAATGCGTCCATTTTACAGATGCAGGTGGCTGAAATCAATTGTCCAGATATGTTTGTCCTTCAGGGCCCTCTGTGGCCATGGAAGAGAGTCTGAATGGAAGGGAGAAAGGACAGGGAAGGAACAAGTACACCTTACATCAAGAACAGACTGCAGGCCCATGAGCAGGTGGACAGTCCATCTCCCCCAACCCTTCCCCAGCACTGAAACTAGCCCGTTTCAAAAGCACTGGGGGCTGGTGAGGTGACTTAGTGGGTAAGGTACTTGCTTACCAAGGTCTGAGTTAGATCCCTAAGACCCGCATGATAGTGGAAGAAGCAACCCCCAAAAGCTGTTCTCTGACCTCCACACAAATGCTGTGGCATGTGTGCCTGCAAGTACACACACACACACACACAAACACACACACATATACACACACACACAAATAAAAGTAATTTTAAAATTTCTTTAAAAGAGCATTGTGACAAAGGTCTGGAAGGTCAGCCTGAAAACGAACACACTCCAAGCCACAAATCGGACGCCTACACTCAGAGAGCTAGGACTCCAGTACCCATCTCTGGCCCCGCTGATGGCCAGTTCCCATGAAAATTCAGCAGCCAATCTGATACCTCAAGGCCTTCCCAGGCCCACAAGCTTTAGGCATAAGGAGCAGGGAAGGAAAGCAGGTCTTGGCTTGTCCTGGCCCTAGGCCATCCACAAGGCCTACGTCTTGAGGCAGCTGAGCCAGGTCCACCAGCCCAATTCTCCGCAGAGCCAGGCCTCACTCACCGTGGAGACCCTGGCCCTAACATGTTCTAACATAGTGAAACCCCGTATCACTAAAGATAGGAAGCCTGGGGCAACCTCACTGACTGGTGGGTCAACACTTTCTCATAGCACATTCTGCGCAGGTTGGGTCTGTTCACACATATGGATAATAGAGCCCCTTTGATATGCACGGCTAGCCCTTGGGTGGAGGGACGCAGGCCGGAGCACCCCTACAGTGACCAGAGAGCGGCAAACCCTCTAAGCCTCTTCCTTTCCTAAAGGAAGGCATGAGGGTGGGGCAGGGTCCCTGCTCTTATGCTCAGCCTCCAGGACAGTCGTGGCATGAATGGGACAGGACACTAGCATAGCAATCAGAGGGACCTCCCGGAGGAGGCGCACCTAGCCCAGGCCCTGAAGGACATGCACAGCTGGAAGAGCCGCCTGGGCCCTGGCAGACCTGGCCCTGGGAGCCAGCCCACGGCAGCTGCCCCACGTCACCAAGCTGTGGACTCAGCTCTACACCCCACACATCCCACAGCCTCTGAGCAGGGCAGACCTGTGCTGTGTGGAGGGTTCCCCACCCTCAGTCAGTCCTTCCTGTGGGCCTAGCTCTCTGAGCCCACATCTGAGCAAATGCTTGTGCCCAACACAACAGTCAGTGCCAGCCCAAAGAAGAATACAGGCAGGCAAGGCCACTGCCACAGTCGGGGCACCATCAGGGGGTCACTTTTTCTCGCCCTAACACCTCCTCAGTCAACAACTGAGTCCCCTCCAGAGTTTCCCAAAACAAATGCCCAAATCAGTAGGCAGCTGGGGGCCTAACCGTGAACTGCCTGTCAGGCCCAAGCTGGACTCCAAGCCCAGCCTCCTGAGAGTCATGTGACCCTGTTATTTCGGGACGCCCGGAATGTGCTCTATTTTGGGTCACAAGGGCTCTGATGCTACTAAAAGCCCCCTCACACAGGCCCCAAGTTCACTAGGTCCCCAAGTACCCCACAAGAGAGTGGTTGGAGACCTAGAGCTCTGCTTCTGGGAACCTGTTACCCTCGCAAACAAACGGGCCACTAACAGCTGAGAGGGTCAGTGCAGTCTTGGGACCTTTGGACTCTGCAGGCTCAGCCTTCCAGTCCCACCATCCAGGCTGAGGCCAGCCCTTACCCCACTCCCCGACAGGCATGGAGGAAGGCCAGCCCTGGGCAGCAAGGCCAGGGAACAGGGGCTGCCTGGGGCAAATTCCCCAGCCTCCCTTTTTTCTCAGTTCTGTCCCACGCAGATCAATTCAGTGGACAGAGGCTCAGAGGCTACCTGGACTACCAAACCCCACACAGTGCAGGCTGGGAGGAGCCCTCAGTCCCAGACCCCAAAAGTAGCAGGATAGTGAAAAAGGGATGGCCAAACCTTCCTAGCCACTTCAAGTCAGACCCAAGCAGCCAGTGGAGACCCTGGATGAGCCGGCTCCTCTGACACTCAGCCCCCAGGAAGGATTAGACTGTGTTGACAGAAGGGCTTAGGCAAGTAGCCACTTAAATGGACCTTCAACTGCACTGGACTTCAGAGCTGGTCACAAGCTTAGGAAAAAATAAAATGTAATCAGAGCCCAGGACTCAGCCCTGGGGCATGGGCTGCCTGAGAGGCCACAAGCTGGTCCTGAGAGCCACTTTGTGAACCCAAGAATCTGGGTCTCCTAGTGGGGGGGACAGAAGCTCCAAGACACGACTCCTCTTCTTGGAGTCTCCAGTCCAGCCACCCTTCAATCTCATTCCCAGTTCTGTGTGTACCAGCTTTTAGAAGAGGGCTCTGTCCCTCCCGTGGTGTCACTTCCCATCCCAAGACCCTAGCCATGGCCCAGGTCTGCAGATGAGCAAAGCCTTGCTGTCCTAAGGACCCAGCTCTGAGCACATGAAGCCTTGGGTGGAAGAGAAAGAGGTGTCTCAGGAGCCCAGCCAACCCGACATCAGGCCCTGCAGCAACAAGCCACAGCAACACAGCCTTTTTTGTCCGCAGACTTTGGCAGGGGGCTCCAACGCCAAATCCACCACTTAGTCTCTAAGTGTGGCCTCTACCAGTCAGTTTCTCAACTGCAACATGGACAGGAGTTTACAGTCTGGGAGGCAGACCCGCAAGCTCAGCTGAGCTCCCATGGTCTCCATCGCTACTCATAAGGACAGGAGTGTCTGAAGCTTTGACAAACTTGGAACACTCTACCCAAGTCACTGCTGCAGCAGACCTGTAAGAAGGCTGGGGCCAAGAAGGGGGCCACCTCCCCAAATCACCAAAAGTCTTAGATGCCATGCTAGGTTCTGATCACCCCAGGGTAGCCAAACTGCACCCCGAGCTTCATAGGGGATGGTAGGCAAAGAGGCAAGGATCATCATGGAGCTTCTCCCATAATCAGCTGTCCTGATTGCCATTCAGCACAAATTCTTCACCAGCCTGACAGCCTGGCTGCTGTCCTCACCACCAAATTAATATCCTTCCCAGAGCTCATTTATAAAGTCTCTCTACACTGCTTCCCTCTGGCTCCCAAAACCCCAGCGAGAGCAATGGTTGGGGGGTTCCGACCCTGTTCGGTTCTACTCTCGGAGTTGGCAGGCTGTCTACGGCTGAGAACTGCTGGCGGGAGGGCAACAGGACAAGAAAACGGACTTTTCTGTCGATGGGCTATCCTCCCCCTAAATACCAGGGAGAACAACTAGGGGTGCCAGAGCGTGGGGCCCCGGCTCTGGGTTTGATGTTCCTGATCACAGGCCCCTGAGTGACCGTGCCCACCTAGGTTTGGTCTGCTATCGGGGAATGGCAAGATCGCAGACTCCGTCCTGGGCGAACAGACACCCAGGGGCCAGCGGCCTGCTCCAAATAGCATCCCGAAGAGCACGGAGGAGCAGTGGCCTCCTGAAGCACAGCGCGTCGCCCCCATCCCAGTGCCAGGGAGGCCTGGAGCCCTCCAGCGAGCGCAGAAGTTGCTCCTCCAGCGTGGCCCGGTTCCTGGGCGGTTGGGGCTCGGAGCCCCGGGGTTCTGCGGACGCGCTAGGCGCACCGTGAGGGACCCTCTCCACGTCCCGAGCGAACCTGCCGCTCGCCCCAGCCCAGCCGCCCACTCCTGCTCCCCGACAAGTCAAGAGGCCCGGCGCCTTCGCCCTCTCCCGCCGCGCGCTCGGGCCCGGGAAAAGTTGCCCTGCGCCCACTCGCCTCCCCCGGGCCCGGCGCGCCAACTCTCGGTACCGCCACGGCGCGGGGCCCAGCGGGCCCGGCCGGACCCCCCACGCGCGCTGCGCACGCGCCCCCGCCCCGCCGGCCCCGGCCCCCTCCCTCGCCCGCGCCGCCGCGGCCGGCACTTACCGAGCGGCAGGAAATGTTTGGTGTCCATGTCTGCGACTAACTCATGCCCGGCCGGCGGCAGAGCAGCGGGGCGGCAGCGCGGCGGCCCCCGGCGCGGCCGGCCCGGGCCCGGGCGGCGGGGAGCCGGCGGCGGCAGCGGCGGCGGCGGCGCGCGGAGGCCGCGGCGCGGCGAGTTGTTGCAAAAGTCGCCCAACAATGTAAACTACTTGTGCTTGCGCGCGCCTCGCGCGCGCGCCCGCCACCCGCGCCTCCGCCGCGCGCCCGCGACCCGCTCCGGCCCGGCCTGCAGCGGGGGGAGCGGCGGGGGGCCCGCGACGGGCGCGGACTCGGCGCAGCGCCGCCGCCGCCACTCGCCCCGCCCGCAGCCGGTGCGCGCCCCGCCCGCCGCCGCCGCCGCCGCCCCGCGCTCGCCTCCAGACCCCGAGTTGTGAGCGTCCTGCAAACTTGCAAGTTTGCGTCTGCCAGGGGATCCCGGGAGCCCGTGGGGCGGCGGCGTGGGAGGAGGGCGGGGCGGCGGGTTGAAGCAGCCTTCCCTCCCCAGCTGCCCAAAATCCCCGCGGCCCGCGGTGGTGGAGGAGGAGAGCGGGGCCGGGAGGAGAGCTCAGCGGCCGGGCCATTGTCTGCGCGGACACACAAAGAGGCCGGCCGTGGCCGCTCGGGGACCCTGGTCCGGCAGGGCTCCTTATAAGAGAGTCAAGGCCCCGGTACACCCCGACGGACACATGGGGAAACTGAGGCCGGGGAAGGGCTATGAGACAGAAGCAAACAGTTGAGCAGGGGGATGCTGCCCTTCCGATGCCCCCAGTCCCTCCCACTTACACGCGGGAGGCCCCAAAAAGACCATGGTGTCTGACCGAAGGCCAGACTGGTGGGGGTGGGGGGCGCTCCGCGTACCGGTGTTACCCCGACGGCTCCCACCCTCCTCTGAGGTGCGGGGTTCAAGAGGCGCTGCGCCGGCTTCGGACATTGCCCAGTGGCCCTAAGCTATTTTTATACCTTGGGCAGCTCTCTGCCCTGACTTTTAAATTCATGATTTGTTTGTTTAAAAACGAAAGGAAGCACTCCTACCCAGGGAGAGCCTGGGCCTCCTCCGCAACCCGCTCGCCGTCTTGGGCGGCTGGAATTCGGATTTGGGTGTGAGCTACCTGAGCAGAGCCAAGCCAGCTCCCTAAGCGCACTGTGTCCCTGAGCCAAGCTAGGCAACCGGCAGTCCCGCCTCCCTCCACTCCCAGCTGGTGCCTGCCAGACCAACCTCCAGCGTGGAGGCCCTGGCAGAGGGGCTTACCAAAGTCCACAGGCCACACAGAGTGGGTGCTGCCCAAAGAGAGCACCTCCCCTCCATACAAAAAGGAAAGCCCTGCCTGGGTGCACTACTGCCACCCTTCAGAACTGCACTTTTTCTTCTCTGTAAAGAGGAAAATTATGGGACCCTCTAAAGATGCTTCTTTGCAGCATCCCAGAAGGCCCACAGACCTGTCCCAGAGGAAGGTCATCCTTGGTGCTCCTATGGCCTGTCCATACGGGGCAGGAGAAAAGAAAGAGCAAAACAGGGGCACTAAACGCTTGTGCTACAAACCAGGCCCCCTTTCCCAGGCCTGTCCCATCACCTGGGTGGTTCCCTTAGTGTGACACCCAATTTACAGTGCTTCTGCTGGTGCACCTAGTCCAAGGGAAAGCACCCAGACTCCCTTCCTTGACAGGGCCATTTTGAGAATCCTCTGGCAGGCCGTGAGTGCGTAGAACAAACTCCCTGCGTCCACAGCAAGGCCAGAGAGGTGTTCTTAGAACCCCCAGGGCACCCTCCGAGTGCATAGCCAGTGCAGTGCAGTCTATGGGCTGCAGACAGCCTGCCCACACTGAGTCTCAGAACAGAGAGGATGAGGAAGGTTGGGGGGAGAGGTGATAAACAGAGAAACTTCAATGATCCCTAGTCTCCAATCAGCAGTTCATACTGAAGACCCGACCCTGGGTGCTCAGGGAAGGCATGGTCAAGACCAGCAAGGGAAGTGCAGACCCCAGCTCTGCCTCTCAGCTGTCTAGTGGCCTAGCCGAGCCTGCCCTCTGCTCCCTGATATGTAAAGTGCAGATAATCCCACCGTCATTACTGGGTCATTGGAATGACTAACCAGGCAATATAGAGACTGTTAGGCCAGGAGGAGGGCTTGGCAGGTGGCAGTCGTTTTGTCACAAGATAGGGAAGACACAGGCAAGAGTGGCCACACCACGACCCCAGAAGCCATAGTTCAGGATGAAGTCGTGCAGCAGGCAGAACCAAAGCACCATGAACAGAGACAGGAGGACAAGGCCCAGCCAGGGGCTCTGGTGACTTCCTGATGGCTGGTCCTTGAGCTGTGCCGTGAAGAAGGGACATGTTTGTCCGGTTGAGTCAGGATGACACACCCAAGTAGAAGGGTTGGCATGGCAGTGGCCTAGAGGTAGGAAGAAGCTGAAAGCCAGCCTGGCCGTCAGACCACACACTCGGGTCTACTGTGGGAAAGCTCAGCCCAAAGGTCCCCAGGGCTACCAGTGGAATCTGAGGTCACCTCCCGATGACGGGCAGCCGGACTTTCTGGTGTCCAGCATCCTCCCCATCCCAACTCTCCTCCAGCCTTGTCACTTGCTATGGAAAGCTATAACTGTTGGGAGACAGAGAGGCCTAGGCAGGCAGGTTTCCATGCGGGGACTTTAGTTGGGCACAGGGACAGCCTGGCCACTCTAGGATATAGGTGGACAGTGGGGAACATAAGGGGTCCAGACCGTACTAACCCAGGCCAGTCTCACATCCAGCCTCAGGAATCACCTTGTCTTTCTAACACAGGACAGGGACACAGACAGGTACTCAGGACAAAGGGCAGGTAGGGTACCGTAGGGAGGCCTTACATCAAACCCTCCAGCTGTGGAATGGAAAACAGCAGGCTGCTTACTATTTCTGCAGCCACCATGTCCCCCCTTCCCCTCAACTTGGGGCTTTTTGGTGGGAGTGAACACACACAAAACTGCCAGAGACAGTGGCTGTCTCAGGACCAAGTCAGGACCAAGCTGACCATGGGAAAAACCTCCCTGTACCATGAACTTCGGCAGCCAAAAGCTTCTGTGATAATATCTTCTCTGCTTATGCCTACAGTCTGAGAGCCATTTGGTTTGTTTGTTTGAGTTTTCTTTTTTTTTTTTAACTCCGTGAAGGATGCTTTTTAAGGTACCTTGGCTCTTTTCTTACACTGCTTCAACTCAGCCTTATAAACAGTCTAGGGATTGCCTAGTGAATGGAGTTTTTAAAGGCCAGTGTTGCTGGGCACCCTGAGGCTACATCAGACAGACATCTGGGGCCCAACAGTTCCTGGGACTCAAGGGGGAATGAGCTGTTCCCATTTCATTTCTAGTGGAATATTCTTGACCAGGAAATTCAAATTCTGAACTAGTGGTAGATAACAGGGGGCTGGAGTGTCTAACTCTCAACAAGGTAGCCTAGGAGCTTGGCATTCTGCCAGGCCCTCTTCTGGACTCCAGCACCCTAACCTACAGAGACCCTTGGTCACCACCCCCTCAGTGGCTCAGTCTGGAGTAACCATGAGCCAGGCTGGATGATGGTAGGCGAAGCTCAGAGAGGCAAGGCCGCATGGAGCTGTGACTAACCCAATGGTCCAGACTCAACCCCCCCTCTCCCTGCCTGTCTTTCCAGAGGGTAAGAGGAAAAGTTGTTTGGACTCCTGTCTGTCCTAATTGGTAGCCACAAAGGACAGTAGTGCCTATGGATCAGGACCTTGGGGGGGGGGGGGTCTTCAGTCCCAAGGGATCCTTCTGTCTGTCACCAGCAGCAGAGAAGTGCGGGATGGGGTGGGACAGATGTGCTTACAATTAGGACCTCGATGAGAGAGGGAACAGGATTAGGGAGCAGCTCTGTGCAAGAACCTGTGCGTTTCAGAGGCCCCTAGGAGTTCCAGGGGTGCTGGGGAAAGTGGAGGGACAGGAAAGATGAGTCCCGAGAGAAGGGTGTCTGTGTTTCGCAGGTGCCAGGTCTGCAGCATACTCCAGGCAGCATCTCCTCCAGTGCCTTCCCAGCCAGGAAGACCCTACTTCCTCCCCATTCCATAGATAGAGACACTGATTGAAGCTGATGCAGCTGAGATTGACTCTGGGTCCCACAGAGGACCCAGCACCATGGACACCAGCCAGTGGCCAGATTTCCCAAAAAGTCCCCAGAAGACTGCCAGTCCCACATGCCTCCGTCCAGTGAGCCACTGCACCTGCCTCCTCACAGGGTGGGGGTCAGACAGACAGGACAGGAGATGACAGGGAAGATTGGAGACCAGAGAGAAAGGACAGCTGATGGCATTGGAGAAAGGGGTGTTGTGGGAGGTTTCAGGAGGAAGAGGCCAAAACGGCCAACTCTACCCTCGGACAAAGACCCTCCACGGACATCGGTCTCTTCCTCTATAAGATAAGAGGACATGATCAATGAATCACAGAGGACCTTGGGGCTTAAAATGAGAAGATGACCATGAGCAGTGGATACTAACACATCACAGGAGCTAAGAATGCTAAGGGAATCTCCCAGCCTAGGACAGGATCCCAACCTCACCTGTGTTCAGGCAGCATAGTCTCGCCGCCTCCTGCACCCTGCCCCTCTCCACACGTAGCCCATCAAGCGAGGAGATAATGTGTTTTATCGGGGCATTTATTATCGACAATTGCTCCATAAATTTCCTGTTCACATACATATACATACGAACTGAATAAATATTCAGAGAAAAGACTCCCTGCCCAATCCCCTGATGTCACCAACTTGCCCCCATAAAGATAACGGGAAATGATTCATAATATTTATTTGACAGACATGATATGAACCGTAATAGTCTGTTGGGATTAAAAATATCCGTCTGTCTCTGTCATCCACCAATGTGGTTTAAATATTATGTATGTGGCCACTGCGGCAGCAGGAGAGGCGAGCGGTTATTGATAGCGCCATAAAGAGGCGTCATTTTTGCATTGAAGAATGGGTAAAGTAACCCTGGAGTTTGCCGAGTGCTTCTCCTCGGGGCTTGCAGCAAGGGAGACTGTACTCAAAGTGCTGCTCTCCCTTGCCCAGCCCTCCAGTCAACGAAAGAGGCAAAGACACACCCTGGCACACATCATCCAACCAGTGTTGGCTCACGTGGCCCATGAGAGGAGCCCTGGCTAGGCTCCAGGCTGCAGCTCAGCCGAGGGAGGCTGCCATCCTACCTCTGGAGGTCTGGGGCCAACTGCAGGCCTTGGGAATGAAGACCCCCCAAAGGCCCACACTTTACTTCCTACTGGGCAAAGGCTGCCCAACCCAGAGCAGGCAGTTCTTCTACCCCCACCCAGCTCTAACCCCTTTTCCAGCTCCCTTTGCCCTGGGGATGAAGTCCAGACTCCTAGCAAAACTCACGAGGCCTGCACTCTCCCTCCCTCCCTGAGTCATCTTCTTCCTGCACACCAGCCCTACCCACAGCCACCCCTCCTCAGGCTAGCTGAGAAGGAATGGCTGTCCCACGCCTCGTCTACACTGGCCACTCCACGTTTTACCTGAAGACCCAGCTTCCATGCGACACCCACAACAGTTTGCTGATCCCACCCACTTACCAATATACACATGCCTTTGCACATGTATTACACACACACACACACACACACACACACACACACACACGCATCTTCTTTCACTCACTGTAGGCAGACT
This sequence comes from Myodes glareolus, assembly GCF_982192425.1. Taxonomy (NCBI): domain Eukaryota; kingdom Metazoa; phylum Chordata; class Mammalia; order Rodentia; family Cricetidae; genus Myodes; species Myodes glareolus. Next base: position 17,990,252 of record NC_142046.1, read on the forward strand.
TGTAATCCATACCTCTCCATGCCCCACCGGACAACGTCCCAACACTTAAAAAGCTAATGGAGGGGCCGGGCGGTGGTAGCACACACCCTAAATCTCAACACTAGGAGGCAGAAGCAGGTGAGTTCAAGGCCAGCCTGGTCTACAAGAGCTGGTTCCAGGACAGACTTGGACAGGCTCCAAAGCTACAGAGAAACCCAGTCTCAAAAAACAAAGCAAAACAAGAAAGCTAATGGAGGGACACAGGGACCTTGTTTTGAAGGGGCCTGAGGGAGGCATTTCCAATTCCGACATCAGAGTCCTCCACTTATACGGCCCCCCACCCAAAAAAAGATCTTCCACCCTAGTGCCTCAACTTATCTATCAGTGTGGTTGTGCCCCCTACCCCAACCCCTGCCTCAAGATTTAGGTCCCTCTGAGAAAAAGGCTCATTTACTCATAAAGACTTTAGGGGTTTGCTTTGGAGAGCAGCCAATGTCCTATCACTGAGACAATCTCTGACGGGGTGGGTTTACCCCCACCCTGCCTCATCCTGGGCCCCTAATCAAGCCCCCCATCTTGAATCCCAGAAGACAAGACAGCCACAATAACCGGGGGAGCCCAGTTCCTAAGCTGATGAATTACCAGCTCATGGTGACAATTGGCCTTTGTTTGTCCCTCTAATAAGGGTCCCCTTCCCCCAAAAGAGCCTCTTCTAAACTGAGACACAAGAAGGGGCTGTCCTGGAAATGAGGTCACCCGGAGGAGGCCAGACAGATGCCTGCAGTCAGCAGGCCTGAGAGCTTAGTCCCAGGCCTCAGAGCCTCCCTGAAACAAGGGAAATACCCCAAGATAGGTCTGTACTGTCCAGAGCATCACTAAGAGCATCACTGAGGGGAAACCCTGGGCATTAGGGTTGCCCCTCACCACACTCTACCTGGTTGAGTCTACCCTCCTAGGACACCTGCTTCTCGTCAACATTCACATGTGGGGCTCCCATGAGGTGCCTGCTCTCAATATGTCCTCACAGCTTGGAAGTTTCCTACTGCCCTAAACTGGAGCTTTCCTTGGGCAGGACACCCCTAGGCTGCAGGAGCTCTCTGCTTTCTTCACAGCCTATTGGAGCCCTTCCCTAGAGTGATGGAAGCCCAGAAAAGGCAAAGAATAGATACAGAAGGGAAACTGCCTAAGGCCAGTGGGCTGTGCAGGGGCTCAGCAATCAACACTAACTATGACTGTCCTTGGTATGGAAGGCAGCAATCAGGTAGAGAGTTGTGTCCTGCTTGAAGCTGCCTAGGGACCCCAGACCTTGGTTAGTATGCGCTTGTCACTGAGTCACCTGATGGACTCCCCTGTAGTAACAGATCTAGAAGGAATCCTAACGCCCCAGCTTCCTGTCCTATGGCTTTAACAACTGGAAGACTGTGGACATTCAGGAATGGAAGCCAAGGCTCCCCTCCCCCTTCCACAGCAGCAGGGCAGGGAAAGAACCTAGCTCTGCCAGTTCTGTCATCCCAAAAATCCTCCTCACCTGGCCATGCACTGTTAGTGGTGTTTGGAATTTTGTTGTTATAGAAGGGATGGTGAGCTTTTTCAGACCGTATGGATGCTATTTTGTTGTTGTTGTTTTCTGAGTGTCTTAGTCACTGTTCTGTTGCTGTGAAGAGACAACCTGATCAGAGAAAACATTCATTGGGGGATTGCTTACAGTTTCACAGGGTTAGTCCATTAGCATCATGGTGGAGGCGTGGCAGAAGCATGGTGCCACTTACGGCACTAGAGCAGTCCTTGAGAGTTACATCCTGATCTGCAGGCAGAGATGCCAAGAGGAGGTAGGGGCCTGGGTCTGAAATCAAGGTTTTGAAACCTTGAAGCCCGCCTCTAGTGACATGCTTCCTCCAACAAGAACACACCTTCTAATCCTTCTCAAACAGTGCCCCTCCCTGGTGACTAAGCATTCAAATATATGAGCCTTTAGGGACCGTTCTTATCCAAACCACCACACCAAGTTAATCATATTCATGCTAAATCCAGCTATAGTGGAGAGACGTTGGGATCTCAGGTTTATGGGGTTCAGGGTCAGATCTATCTGTGCATGTACCCCTCTCTCTGCTGACTGGTCAGGTTCCAGGTATCAGTGTCCATCTCGGAGAGGACTGACCATGTAGCGCTCTCTCCATCAAATGATGCAATGTCTCTGAGCCGGGTCTTAGCAAATCCTCTCTCTACACATGGTATGAGCAGCAGGATCCAGACTGCGACATGAGGGAATTCTCTACAGTGCAAGGGCTGGCAGTTTGGCAACAGACAACTAAATCACGTGGCTGGAAGCTTCAAGATCACTCTAGTGATGGCACCCTTGCCCCAAACTTCATGGCACCAAGGCTGTCAGACAGCGCAGGTCATGTAAGCTGAGTCTGTCCAAGGATGTAACCCTTAAGGTTCGAGCCATGCTAGGAGACCTCCCCATAACTTGTCTGGCCTCTGATCTCAACTTTCAAGAATTTCTGTCCTTGGAAAACCAAGGGAGAACCAAGTGCCTCTCAGCAGATCCGGGAACCACTCAGAGATGCTGAATAGCTAGGAAGGGCACAGGTCCCTGCTGTCAGGTAGCCACAAGGACAAGAGCAGAGAGGTGACTTCTGCCTTGCCAATCATACGCAGATTCACAGCTCAGCTTGGAATGAGTGTGCATACCTGAGACAGCTGACTACCTGTTGCTGTACCACGTAGACTGCCCCTGTGGTCAGCAGTGCAGAGGAGCTGGCCAGCCCCGGGGTCCTGAGTAGCCTCATATGAGCCTGTGATAGAATTGCTACACTTCAATGCAAGGGGAAGCGAAAAGCAGCGTGATGCATAGACGGTGGGAGCCCAATCCCCAATACATACAGTAAAGCCTGGAAGGAAACGGACCCCACCTCACTCACTGATGAGAGTGAGGCTCTACAGAGAGCCTGGGCTTGCACAGCCTCCTCTGCGTTTTTCCTCATCTTTCCCAATGAATTTTGTTACTTTCATCATCAGATATAGTCTCGGACCCCCACCCTCCACAAAGTCCAGTATGAGAGCCAGCAGGACAGCACCCTACCCCACCTCAGCTACACTGCCCGTTGCCCCATGTCGCCCCTGTAACATCCAGAAACAGGGTTCAAACCCCAAGGACATTCTCCTCTTGATAAGCCCCAATGCCACAGGCCTTCCTCAGCTCTGGTCAGCTCTCCTCAAGGGTCAGCTCCCCTCCAAGCGCCTGCAGAAACACCAGCGTCTTCCTTGTACGATAAGAAGGCATTCATCCTTCCCTCTCTGTGCTGCCAGGAGATTTATCTGATCTGCCTACCCTGTCACCGGGCCAGGCAAGATTAATAATGCACTTAATTTCACAAGCACAGAAGGTTGCATCTAAATGGCCAAAATATTTGGACCACAGCACGACAAGTGAGCTCATTTCAGTGGTTTTAAAAGCTGACGCAGACGTGGCTTGGCTTGGCTCACAGTTGCGCCAACACAAGTGAATGGCTCGCTCCTCCAGGAGGAGGGAGTCCTGGACCCCAGTGCTCCAGACTCTAGCAGTGAAGCCCAATACCCTCAACACCAACATGTTGTATACAAGGATGCCATATTCCAACACCCTAAATCTGAGCAATCTAGGCTCTAGTACCCCCAAATCAGAACCTTAACCCCAACATGCTGGATCCAAGATCACCAGATACCAGCACCCTCAAAGCCATTAACCCAGATCCCAGCACCTCTTACCACAGCACCCCAGACATTAAAATCCACAGTTCTAGACTCCAGCAGTATGAACTCCAGCACCTCAGTTGCCAGCACCCTGAACTTAGTACCCCTCCCAGCCTAGCACCCCACAAACACATCTCATGAGAGAGTCACAGGTCACAGGTCAATGCAGCAAGGAGCGGCCACTGTACTGGAACACTGGTACTGGACACGTGTTTCTGTGGGCCAGGTCTATCCAGGACAGATAAGGAACCCAAAGCACAAGGAGATGAGGTGGAAGAGACACCCAAGGGGGACTCTGAGGCCTGAGCAAGACTTAGAATATCCCAAAAGCACCCAGGCCCTTTGGAGGTCTGCTCTCCCTCACCCTCCAATTTTACACATTGGGACTGAGGTTCAGAGGATAAGAGGATTTCCCAAGGCTATCCAGGGAGTAGGGCCCCCAGTCCTACCAGGACCCAGCAGCCTCAGCTGTGGCCCCTCCCTTGGGCTGCCCTGTCCTGTTGCTGTCCCCAGGAACCCTTTGAACTGCTTTGTCTGGAACCTCTGGACACGCGCCCTCCAGAGACACAAGCAAAGCACTAACAGGATTTGTGGCTCCACCATTTCTGTGCTTTTCTGAGAATGAAGAGGAATTAGCACGAACGCCAGCCCCCTACCCCACTCTACAGGCATTTTTCTATCTTGGTCACCCTTCCTCCAGGCTAAGCTGCACACCCGGCAGTTAGGCAAGGGCTCTAGCTGGTTGTCGGCTCTCCTGTGAGTTCCCAGCCTTCTGTCCTATTACCAGGAGGTCTTGTCTGGCAAAGGCAGAGATAGCTGGGCTTTCCTGATGCTCTGTCATTAAAATCACAAGTCCTATGGCTGCAAGGCCAAGGCCAGCATCTTGGTTCTCAGACCCTTCCCTACATCGTCCAGCAGATTGCGAAGCTCTCCGTGAAGGCTGAGGTAGTTCCAGAGGGCATGGGTGCTGGAGAGTGTGAAGAACCCTCTGGGCACACTCCAAGATGGAAGGTACTACGGAGAGTAACTGAGCCTGACATCTCATATAAATGGACTCCTCATGGACAATGGCACTGGCTTTTCTTGGTCCCCTTGTAAGAGATAACCATTGTGCTATAACTGTCCCCAGGGTTCATCTGGGGCTACTGAGAAATTCTAGGTTGTCACTATCTCAGGGGCTTTCTGGCTGGCTCCTACTGGCCCCTGTATCTGGATCAACACCTCAAGATAGGTTGGCACTCATACAAGTGAGGGGTCTGTGGCTTAACCTGTGAGGATGACGGACCAGGACTGCACCACTCTTGCCTGAATGCCCTAGGACACAGCCTCAGTTTCCTCTCCTGTGCAGTAGACTCTAATAGTAGACAAGACACGTAGCACAATGTCCATTAAGAGCAAATGATACTCAGCTTTTGTCATATTGTGTTTTGTTTCTGCAGGTCAGGCAAGGCATTGAACCTAGTGAGTGTCTCGTGCTTGCCAGGCAAGCCTCTACTGCTGAGTCACACACCCCCAAACAAAAACATACTTAATTTAAAAACAAGATAGAATTTGACTCTGAGAAGGAAACACTCAAGAAAACTCAGTTAATTCCTTCTTCATGGCAAGGGAAGGAGACGACACACCCCATCCTGATGGGCAGCCTCCCTGGTCTCCAGCTTTAGGATCTCATTAAAAGGAGATGCCCCTTTGACAGTAGAGGGTGTGGCCCCTCCCCAGCTGGAGCAAGAGAGTATCAGACTGTATCTGCATCTATGGCAGCCAGAAGTCGGTGATGTGGAATTCCCCTCTGTATGCTGTGAATGTGTTTTATTATCACTGGTTAATAAAAAAAAAAAAGCTGCTTTGGCCTATGGCAAGGCAGAATAGAGGCGGGAAACTAAACTGAATGCAGGGAGAAAGAAGACGGAGTCGGGGAGATAACCATGTGGCTGCAAAAGGCACTAGAGAGACGACTTGGTGGTTAAGAGTGTGTGATGCCCTTGCGGAGAACCTGAGCTCTGTTCCCAACCCCCATGTCAGATGGCTCACAGCCACTGTACCTCCAGCACTTGGACAATCAGTGCCCTCCATGGGCACCTATACTCACTTGTACGCACACACATAAGCACACACTTAATAAAATAGCTGGGTGTGGTGGCACACATCTTTAATCCTTGCACTCAAGGCACAGAGGCAGATGGATCTCTGTGAGTTCAAGGTCAGCCTGGTCTACACAGTAAGACTGTTTCAAAAAGAAAAGAAAAGAAAAGAAAAGTTGCTGAGGGAGTAAAAAAGACTGTATATAAATGATATACCAAGCTGGGCAGTGGTGACACACGCCTTTAATCCCAGCACTTGGGAGGCAGAGTTCGGGACCAGCTTGGTCTAAAAGAGCTAGTTCCAGGACAGGCTCCAAAGCTACAGAGAAACCTGTCTTGAAAAAAATGATAGATAGATAGATAGATAGATAGATAGATAGATAGATAGATAGATAGATAAAATGTCATATTCATGGATTAGAGATCTCGATGTTTGACTTTGGGTTTCTTAAACCGATTCTACACAATCCTATTGAAAATCCCTATATGATTTTTTGACGGAAGTTAACAATTTATTTGTAGGAATGCAACTAAATTACCTAGAACAGTCAAAGCAACTTTTGAAAGAAAAATGAGACTGAATAATTTACTTGATTTTAAGTGTGTCTACAAAAACTAACACAAAGTGATTTGATGTTAGTTTAAAATAAATAAGTGGGGGCTAGAAAGGTGGCCCAGCAGTTAAGCGCACACTGCTCTGGCAGAGGATCTGGGTTCAGTTTCCAGCACCCACATCAGCCTTCGATTCTGCAGGCACCTGCACTCCCGTGTGTGTGTATGTGTACACTCATGCACATGTGCGTGAACACACACAACTTTTAAATGAAATATTGAACAAATGAAAGATGTTATGTATATTTTAGAACCCTGAAATAAGACCTCATGACAATTGACACAGGAGCCTAGACCGTGCAGCAGAGAACTTGTTACAAAAAGGCTCTCAAGAGTTGTATCCACTAGATACCATATAAAAAATTAAACATCAACCCCAACATCAAACACAGATGTTAACTTGAACTAGATCACAGAGAACTGAAGGGAATTAGCTAAATTAACTAAACTAAGTTAACAAACATTAAAAGGGCCCTGACAAAAAAAAAATAGATGAAATCTTTGAAAACTTATGATAACATTGGCACACAAAAATCTTGAATTCTTTTTTAAAGGTAAATTGAACTTTACCAGAATTAAAAGCCTTCATTCTGCAAAACTTGTCATTCAAAATAGAAAATCCAAGACACATATTGATAGACAATATGTGCAAGGCACAGATCACAAAGGGGGGGTGTGTGTGTATAAAGAGAAGCATTCAGGTTGTCACAGTGAGGTAGGAGAGAGAAGGTAGCTTTGAAGGCCCTGGTGATCCAAACCCGCTCCTGCCACTGGCCAGCTGCATGACTTCAGTTCTTCAACCCACTACTTCCTCAGCAATAAGAGCGAGAGAAGAGAAGAGCTGTCATAGCGGGTATAACAACTTCACCTCCATGAGCCGCAGGCTCCATGTGGGAGAGCCGGGTCTCAGGGGCTACCCACACTGCAGGTCTTTACGGTCACGATGTCCATCCACGGCAAGTGTGAGCCCGGTGCGTGTCCACGGCATGCATACCTAAGTGTGGGCCTGGGCTCACAGTGTACCTGCCCATGGTGTGGTGTCCATTTTGTGGGTACCATTGAAATACATATGAGGTGAAAACGGGGTCAATGATAAGCAGCCAGACAGAGGGACAGGTTGACTCCACATCATATCCAGGAGGGAAGGGATGTGTCTCAGATCTCAAACCTCAGAGGATATGGTGACTTAGGAAAGAGCTGTCCAACTGGAACATCTAGGGCAGAAGGAGTAGATACGCAGAGCTTAGAATGTTGTGGTAGGAGTCCCTTGGTGGTGAAGGAGCCTTATGTCAAAGCCACTTCGGGCCTAGGTTTGTAACTCAATTGATAAAGTACATGAGACCCCGAGTTCAGTTTCTAATATCACACAGACTAGGTGTGGTGGCACATGCCTGTAATCCCAGCAGCCAGGAGTTGGGTGGGAGAGAATGCGGAGGCCGTCAGGATCCTGCCCTGCTACACACTGAGTTCAAAGCCAGGCTGAACTCTTGAGACAGGTTCCAAACCCTGTCTCCAAAGCAAAAAGAAAAAGAGAAGTGTGACACACATCCTTACCCTCCTGGATGTGACTGTGGAGCTACCCTGTCCCTCTATCTGGCTGCTTATCCCAGGCCCGGTGTCTGTAGGCCCTTGATGTCCCCTGAAGCCCTGGCTCCATAGTTTACCCCACAGTATCTGAAACCCTCAGCACAAGGGCATATCAAAGATGGTCCTAACCTTGCTGGATACAACGAGCAAAGAGCTTTCTCCTGGTCCCCACATCCACAGCTTAGCATTTTACTGCATTCTCCTTCAAGCCCCCAAATAAAACATAAGATCTATTGCACTGGGTGTGTTCAATTAGAGGAGACTTTGAGCTTTGCCCTATTGGGAGGGGTTACCCTCTTCAGGGGAGGAGCCTGCTCCAAGGAAACCACACGTTTCTCTAAGGAAAGGGAGCTTCTCAGAAAGATGCCCCTTGTCCTTAACTAAAGCTCATTCGATTTCTACAGTGTGGCCCCATGAGATGGCAAGCAGACAGTCTCAGGAGTCCTGCAGATCTTGTATCAAATTCCAGCCCTAGCATTGACCCTTCGGTCCAGTCCCTGAAGCTTAAAGGCTCTAAGTCCTCCTTTGTGTCACGCCCCTTCTCCCAGGTAAGTTCTGAGGGCTCAGAGAAATCAGGATGGCAAGCCAGTGCTGACACACTTCCCTCTGGCTGGTACAAAAGGGAGCAGGGACTGCTCCCATAGCCCCTCAGGGTAGCTTTGGGCAACAAGCCAGAGCCTGTAAGAGCTCCTTATCCTCAAGGATCAGCAGAGCAAAACTCTAGCCAGCATCAGGACCCTAGAACTGTATAGGAGACACCCTCATGCCTGTCCCTTCCTTGTGAATGCCCTGCTTGGTGCCACTATGGTTAAATCTCTTTGATCACACTGGCTTTTTCTACGGGGATGTCTTATAGTTCTGTTAGTGCTGGCCTCAAAGTATATTACCTTCGCACATGGAGGAACCAAATGTTAAAGCATTCTTTGGACAAAAGAACCCCCATGGCAAGACAAGGCCAGGCGGGCTTAGGCCTGAGATACTGAGCTGAACCGCCCCCCGACAGATGCCATGCCCATCCAGAACATGGCTCAGAACCTGAAGCAGGCAAACATATTACCTCAGTGTCGGCTGCAGTGTACCAGGGGGCCCCTACATCTGGGGGCTCACAAAGACAGTCAACTATATTCCAAGACTGTGTAGGTCAGGAGTCACACAGGCCTCCAGCTAATACGATGTTCTGGATGCATGTTCGTGGGTATTCAGATAGCAGTGAGCTGCTCTGGACGGTTGACCGTGGCTTTCTTTACAGCATGATCAGATGACCCAGCTCAGTGGGTACCATCCCCTGACACAGCCTGGTCAGTACCTTCTCAGGGAAAGTGGACTTCTGAGGTCTCAGCTCAGGGCTCACAGAATGTCTGGAAAGGCTCAGGTAGGGAGCTTCATGGCTTCCTCTCACCTAGCCTTGGAAGTCAGGTGACTTCGTTTCTATTGTAGTTTATTGGTTCAGCAAGCTGCAGAGCCGCTCAGAATTAATGGAAACATTTAGACCCCAACTCTAAAGCAGAGGAATGTCTGTGAAAGGGCTCCGTGCAAGGCCAGTTCCTTCATTGGCTGTCCAGGTGAACCAAAAGAAAGGTGTTTTCACTTACTACCACCAAAATCATCCTTTCCTTCAGCAGTATTCCTACCATCATTGGTACCACCAGCATCACAGTACCATCTACACCTAAGCAGTATCACCACCACCATTGACAATACCCTCAGCGCCATCAAGCACCATCATTCCCTGCGTCATTAGCACCATCACTATTAGCATTCTCAAAGCTGTCAGCATCACTATCACATTACCATCCGCACTTCAGCAGGCCCACCGCCACCGTGGTGTCAGCATCATCACCGTCAGCATCACCAGCACCATCTGTGTCATCAACACGGTTAACATCCTTACTGTTATCACCATCAGTATGACGTCATCACCCACGTCTCATCAGTTCCAGCAATTACCATTAACACTGTCAGCAGCACCACCACCACCACCATCACTATTAAATCACTAGCTACTCCTCAGCATTACCAATAATCACCATCAGCATCTTCACCACTATCACCACCAGCGTTTTCTTCTTTGGCGTCAGTATCACCATCACTACCATCAACACCAGTAAGTATCACCGACAAAATCAGCAGCATCACTGGTACCATCAATATCCATAACCATCACTCACCATCATCACCACCAACACTACCCAAACCATTACCATCATTATTGTCAATCATCATCGTCACCACTAACACTACCATAATCATCACCATCAATTCCATCAAATCATTACCATCAATATCATGACCACCAACAAAGAGCACAATCAGCCTCGATAATAATTCGACCACCACCAAAACATAGCTTTCATCGTCGCCACTATTTCCACCATTGGCATTAACACTCCCATCGCTATTGTGGTAGCTGTTCTCCTTGTGAAATACCAGCCTGTTCTTTCTGGGGCTCTGGGACCATGAAAATAGAGGCACAAAGTTGCTGTGTTTTGTACACACATGCCGCCCTAGGAGAAGCTCCTGGCTGTAGGTTGGTCTGTCCCGTGTGCTTCCTCAAGTGCTTTTTGTTCATGTGCCTGCTTCTCTGGTCTCCTCAGAGGCTCCCACCCGGGTTAGCCTATGAATCATAGTAGACTGACTTATCACGGGCACAAGGTCATTATCTCCAAACAAAAGTCAGAGGAGTCAGGCACTGAGAGGGGCAGGCTGGAGTCTCTGGAGGCCCAGCCTCTCCCTCCCGGCGTCCTCTGCGCTGAGCAGCTGATAGAGCACACGAAGTGGGAGGCAGGGGCTGCAGAGCAGACATTGTTAGTGCAGTCTACACTAATCACATTAATTGGATAATTGCCACTTCATGGTGTTTGGTGTTAACACAACCTTGAACTTGGCTTTCTTTCAGAAGCTTTTATCCAAGCCTCTAGAGGAGGCAGCTCTGATCGGTAAAAAGAGCTTCCTGCTCCCCGAAACCAGGGGCCCCAAAGTCTGCTTTTCTAACCAAGGGACATGTAGTAGCAGAGAAAGGCTAAAGGACCCTCCCAGGTCACCAAATGACCCGTGGATGAGGTGACACAGGAGCCAGGTGACTGCCCACTGCCTTAGGCTCTGACAAGTAAATCACCCCAAAGAGACCAATGTGATTTCATTTCTATTCTATCTACAGGAGGGGGGAAAAAATCAATGTTTGCTAAATGAAAAGGAAAAAGATCGGCAGGAGGAAAATACATTTTCAACTCTTAATAGGATATCATCGACAGTGACGAGTCAGAAGGGGAGTGACAAAGTCGACTGGCTGGGCTGGGGGCAGGGGCTGACTTGACAGTAAGGGGAGGGACATGATCTCATGGGCTAGGGACAATGAGGAGAAAGCTTAGGCTGAAGCCAGCAGGCACCCCTGCTTAGCTGGGGTGGCCAACACCTCCAGGCAGGTACAAAATGGCTGTTCCCAATGAACAGAAAAGCCCCAGAGGGGCTGGAGAGACAGTGCAGTGTTTAAGTTATGGTGTGTGTACTTGTTCATGCAGAAGACCCAGGTTCACTTCCCAGCACCCATGTGGTGGCTCACAGCTACCCATAATTCCAGTTCCAAGGGATCCAACATCTTCTGGCCTCCAGGGCACGGCGCATTCATGTGGTGTACAGCCATGTGTGCACACAAAACATCCACACACGAAACAATAAATAAAAAAGAAGGGGAACTGGGGCATCCATGAAAAGATGGAAGGAAGCAAACAGTAAGGACCTAGGTTTCCTGGTCAAAGGAGGGATGACTCCAGGCTGTGTACCTTCCTGTGCTCTCCGTATATTTCCAAGGCCAACCTCGGTCGGCATGTATGTGGGGGTTATTCTCCCTTCCCCGGGTGACCAAAGCAGACTTCATCCTGTCCTAGAGCAATAGGTGAGCCGTGGCTAATAAGTGTCTACTTCAATTTCAGATCCCTTTTTCCTTCCAGAAAAGGTCCTGACTTTTGGGGTCAGGGTGTGACAAGAGAGGAATCCAGTCTGGACTAGGCAGTCAGAAGAGGCCTCCAGAGGGAGAAGGCACCATGAACCCCTGGTGGGCCAAGGAAAGAGGAGGAGAGGTTGCCATTAAAGAGAGCCACAGATATGAAGGGTGGGAGCCGAGAGAGCCTAGGAAGGCAGAGGATTAATGCGGCTTTCTTCAGGCTCATTTTGAGGCAGGAGGGAAGCAGGGACTGAGGGCTTCTGTATGGACTTGACTGGGACAACGATACATGACTTTCTCGGCACATGGCAGCCCCCCCCCCTTGCTCACACCCTCAGCTCTTCACCAAATCTCTCTGATGTTCTTGCCCTCACACACCTCTGGATCACACTCATGAGAAATTATCTTATCATCATCTTAACCCTGACATCAGAACATCTAGCTTTTCCTTGTTGACTTCATTGTGAGTGTAAGAGTGTATGTGTGTGTGTGTTTGTGTGTGTGTGTGTTTGTCTGTGTGTGTGTGTGTGTGTGTGTGTGTACAGGTGTGCATGTGCACGTGTGAGCACATGTGCACATGGAGGTCAACCTCAGGTGTCAATTCTCGACACCCTCCACTTTATTTTTTGAGGCAGGGTCTCTCACTGGAAGCCGGGATTCATACACAGGGCCTGGCTGGCTGGGCAGCAAACCCCAGGGATCTGCTTGTCTTCCCATGCCAGCACTGAACTACTGACCCATCAGTCCTCTGCCTTTTCACAGGGATGCTGGGAACCTAGCTTGGGTCCTTCTACCTACATTGGAAACACTTCACCAACTGAGACACACCCCTCACCCCCCCGACCCCAGTCTTTGGCCTCATCTTGATTTCTCCATTTTGATCCAGCTTCTTTTTCTTTCCAGGTTTGGTGTTTGTTTGTTTCATCCTGTCTCCAGGTGCCCAAGAATCAACATTTCTTGGTGACCTGAGAGGGTTCTACTGTCTCCTCAGCCAGCTGCCACTCTGCTTAGAAGAGCCCAGGCCCTCTGAGGTGATACCCTCTCCTTGACCTGGCGTGGATGTCCCCTTGCAGAGACAGAACTCAAGAGAACAGTTGCGGGGGGGAGCCTTGAAGAGGCATCTGACACTTGTGAGGGGAAAACCTGACCCAGGTGAAGGAAGGGGGTTGTCCAGGTTCAGAGTAACCCTGAGGCCGGCAACAGATGCTCAGTTGTCTCGAGCCTGTTTCTACCTTTCCCACCAAGACACCTTTATAAGCTGTAGAGCAGTGTTTTTCATCCTGTGGGTAGTGACCCCTTGGGGGTGGGTCAAATGATCTTGTCAAAGGAGTTACTAAGACCATCAAAAGACATAGATATTTACATTACAATTGCCAACAGCAAAACTACAGTTATGAAGTAGCAATGAAAGCAATTTTATGGTTAGGGTCACCACAACCTGAGGAACTGTGTTAAAGGGTCACTGTGTTAGAAGGTTGAGAACCACTGCTGTAAAGGGTTGTGCATGGGCATGCTAGGGGTTGTCATGGGCACACTATGGGTTGTCAGCATGCTATGACCTTAAAGAAGAGTCCTAAAAGAGGCACAGCCGGCCACAGCGATTGCAGAGTGGAGCTGGGGAAATCAGCCCTTGACCACACTTTGCTAACTTCTCCTGATACTGGAGAGCAGGGAACTGTCAGCTCCGCCCTCGGAACCAGCCTCTGAAGATGCTGAACCCTGAAGAAGTCAGGAGCCAGGGATATCCACAGTGGTCGCCCTACAGCCTTCACGACCGTGGACTGCTCACCTCGGAGCACCTTCTGCACGCCCACTCTCATTGCCAGTGTCCCATGTGAGCCATGCACAGGAGCTTTTCTGCCACCAGCATTCAGGTTTGTCAGCCTTCTGGCCCACTGAGCAGACAGTGTTTAGGCAGCTTTAAAAACATTCCCTCTGGCACGGGGACGCTCCTGAGTTCAGCGCAACGTGGGCAATCATGGCGCATTACCATCAATCTATTCCAAAGTTCTAGAAACTACGGTGTCGAGGGCTTGAAGGGGGCAGCACACATCAACTCTGAAAAGTCTGGCTTTCGGTGTCAATGTCAAGAGTTTCTGCCTCCGAAACTACAAACACCAGGTCATCCCTATTACAGTATACATCAATAGTGTTCCCGCAAAGACTCAAGTGTCGAAAGTTTGGTACTGAGGGCAGCAGTGTTCAGAGGTGACTGGATGCTCTGACTTCATCCATAGATGGGTTCCTAATTGAAAGGACCAATGGGGAACTGGAGGAAGAGGGCCCTAGCTGGAAGAAGTGGCTCACCGGGCGCATGCCTTTGATGAACAGGTCCAGGGCTACTGTTCTCTCTCTTTCAGCATTTGCTCCAGAGAACATGGGGTGTCATGGCATGGGGACACTGGAGTTCTATGGGGAGGTGATGGCACGAAGGAGCAGAGGCCTCTCATCTACAGCCTACTCCAGCTACCCAGCCATGTGGGTGAGCCCTGAAATGAGGGCCTTCCATCTGTCAAGCCATGGGAATCTAGCTGACATCTTACTAATTGTTCCTTAGTGGCTAGATTAGACCTGTGCAGTCACACTGTCCCCAGACTCCTGACCCACAGAGATTTGGAAAGAATAAAGAGCCCCTGCAGTTGGAGGCACTGCGTGGGAAGGAATTATTTCTACACCGTAATAGATAGCTGCTGTAAGGCTTAACGGTGCAGCTTGAGATCAAGGGTTAACATCCAGATTCTGGGTATTGAGGCAAACCCATTAGAAACACAACCCAACTCGGGGCTGCCCGTGAAGCTTCTGCGATAACAATCCCTGAGAACAAGTTCAACTGAATGTGAGAAATTTCCGACTCTCCGCAGGAGTTGAGACAGTCGTTTCTTTATGAGGATTCATCCTTGAGAGAACTAATTTAGATCCATAGACCTCTTCCACCCAGGGAGATATCATCAGTTCCTTCTGAGGCTGGAACCCCAAGGATCTGAAATCAGCTTTCACTTGAGCCCACTTCCTAATGGTCCCACCATCTCTCAAGAGCCTTACAGTAAGGACCACACGCCCAACATACAAGCCTTTGGGTGGGGAACATCCAAACCTCATCACCCTTCCTTCACTTCTTTGTTCTGTTCAGGCCCTGGCATTGCGTGATATCACCCCATGTGGGTGGACACTGGTTTATTTGTTAAACAGTGGTTTATCCATTCAAATGTTGGTCTCATCCAGAAATGATGTTTTACTGGGTTACTGGACAACCCAGCTGGACAGACACATAAAAATGGTCATGACATCCCACTTAGGACATTTTAAAGAAATGGAGATATCACACACACACACACACACACACACACACGCACGCACGCACGCGCACACACACACACACTATAGAGTTCATCGTTCAAAGTACAACTTGGGGCAGGGGTGTCCAGAATATTCACAGAATTGTGTAACTGTCTTTGCTACTGAATTCAAGAACAGCTTTACCACCCCAAAAAAGGAGCCCCCTATATTTGGCCACCGCTCCCATCCTACCGGTTCCCTGGGCTCTGAGAACCGTTACTCCGCTCTGTGGATCTGCTTGCCCTGAATGCTTCCTCAGAACAGAGCGCCATTCTGCACAAGCTTGAAGTTTGTGCCCTTTTTACGGCTGAACACCACTCGCCAAGCCACATGTTGGCCATTGGCTGTTGTTACCAGAGGTGTCCCACCCCCAGGGCTAGAGAAGCTGCAGAACCACCATCCAGTCAAGATATTACGGACGTAAATTTCTATTTCAATCGAGTTTAATCTGAGAGCTGTGGCTCGGGAGGGGAGGTGCGCCCTGTGGGCGTTTAAAGGCTCTGGCTTATTGAGTAAGACAGAATGGGTTCAGAGGCTCGAGCCTGTTTCTTGATGTTAAATACCCCTGTTAGCTTGGGATGGAGTGACACCAAGAGGTCAGGGGTCAGGAAGAGCCCTTGCCAAGACAAAGCTTCTCTTGACCCCAGCACTTGACCCAGTCACTGAGCCCCAGAGCCCCAGGGACCAGGCAGGGTACGTCCCTGCTCCTGCTAGGCAGAGGCTCAGGGCTGTGATTCAGGCTCCAACTTTTCCCAGTTTGTCTGCTGCCGGGGCTGTGTGCGATACGAGGGAGCTTCAGCTTTGTGTGTCCAACACAGATATGAACAAAGGGCCCACAAGGAGTCTGGCACAAGCCCGCCAAGTACGGGGTGCTGGGGACTGAACCTAAGGACTTGTGCATGCAGCTGATCTCAGCCTCCCAAGTGATACATGAAGGAGGAGGAAGGAAAGCCTCGCTGGGTGCATTCCGCCCAGGTGGGGGTTGGGCCGGTGTCATCTCTGTCCTACCTCCTCCTCCTTCTCCTCCCCACACACACAAAGGCTGGGCATGCACAGGATGGGCCCCTCTCTCCACAAACGGCCTTCTGCTGGAGCAGGAGGAAGCAGAAAACAGAGACTTGGAATCACTGGAGAACCATAGGCCAGGTCCTGGGGAAGGAGTACCCAGGAGACCAGTCAGCAGGTACCCTGCCGTCAGTCCTTATGGACCTCATCCACTCGGCTCTGTAGAGCACACCAGAGCTCCAAAACAGGGCTGGGTAGAGGCAAGGCCTTTCCCATCCCAGCCTAGGCCATCTATCTTGGTCTGTTCCTATTAAAATACATAATAAAAGGACGAAAAGCCTGGGCCAGAGGGTGAAGGGGAGAAAAATGATGCGGCTTCTGGGCCTTTGTTTGTCCCTTCCCCCCAAGACCTCGTGCAGGGAGGAGAGGAGGAGAGAAGGGGCCCTAGGCTGCAGCAATCTGGGCAGGGAGGTGGAGCTCTGGGCTGACCCTGTGGGGAAAAGAAGCTCCCGGTGGGGTGGGGGGGGGCACAGGCTGCTTTTGCCTGGGCCAGCCCCACCACCAGCAGCCTCGCACACACAGCTGCCTGGATCCCCAGATGAGGACATGCTCCGTCCCTCCACAGAAGCAGCTGTGTAGCCTCAAGCCAGTCACTCCGAAGACCCAGGGCAAGCCACAAACTCTGACAGCCTCCGTAGGGCATGGAAACTACACACTGGCTTGATTTAAAAAAAAAAAAAAAAAAGCGTCCTGTAAAAAAATGCTCCTGCCCCAGGGACTACATTCCTGCTCCCACTGTGGGTCGTGAAGAGCCTATGGGTGACATTCACCCGTCTGCACATCCTGCCACAGGGTGGTAGCTCCAGGAGGTGGGTGTTTAACTGGAGGAAGTAGGTTACCAAGGGTGGACCTTTGAAGGTCCTCCACAGTTCACTTCTTACCTACTGTGAAGTGAGCATCCTGCAGGCCCAACCCACTAAGTTGCTGTGTCATGCCTTCCAGGCCATGGAGGATGAACGCCCTCTGAAACCAAAACAAAGCAAGCCACCTTTAAGTCCTTGGGTCAGAGGTGACAAAAGTAACCAACAGCCCTAAAAAGATGAGGGTGTGCAAGACACCCACGGCACCCTCCACGATGCCCAGGAGTTGTGACATATGACCTGTGGGAAAGTCAGTCCCCTGATAGACCCAGGTCCCCCCACCCTCAGCCCCTGCTTGTAATAAGCATTTTTTCTGGGCACCTCAAAATCATCGTTATATCTCCAAGTGAGACACTCAACATTCTGACTAGCACTATGTCAAGTTTGTTGGCCCTCCTGCTCTGAAAATACAACCACACAATTTGGAGACCAAGGCTTGCTACATGATAAAGGCCACAGTGACAACCCACTGCCTCATAAGGCATCGACGGAGCCCCTTCTCTATTCCGTTGGCTGTGTCTGCAAAGCGTTTGCTCTGGCTTGGAGTTGGCGTGGTTTGTAGCTGTGTGCACCAATGCCTGCAAAGCTGACCGTCTCAGCTGCACCCATCTGGGAAGGTCAGGTCCTCAGGGATCAGGTGTCTGTGAAAACTATCCCCGAGAATCATCTAGAAATTCCATGTTTAGCAGGGTAGGGTTCCTGAGGTTGACCCAAGTTTGTTATCAATACCACGTATCGAATCAACCCCTGTCCCTCCTACCTCCCCTCTGAGGACTCAGGGTGCTCTGTGGGGTCTGCTTGCCTACTCAGCTGATTCCCACCGTGAGCTCAGGGGAACGAGCTCAAGCTGCGCAACAGCGGCAACAGAGATAACGAGACAAGCCGTCCACTTTTACGGAATCTACCGGGAGGCAGTCCTGGCTGCCTTTCACTGTGTCACAGTCCTGGGACCACGTCTGGGAAGAAGCCACCAGGGCAATTAGAATATCAATAGAGAGCTGTCAGTGCCAGGCCTTACCTGTCACCTGCGCCCATCAGCTCAGGTGAGATCCAAGGTACACAGCAGTCACCTGGGCCCCATAAGGCATGTGTCTGCAGCAGCATACTTCCAGCTCCCAGCCCACATCCCCTGTTAGAGGGACCTTGGCCAGGAGTCCTCCATATCCATCCCCTTAGCATCTGCTTACTTGGGAGACAGCTCACTGGGCAGGGAAAACCAGCGAGGAATCTGAGCTTCCACTGGATCCTGGGCAGAGACGGCCTCTGCCCCTGTTAGAAATAGGACGATAGTAACACATTCAAGAGAATGGTGAAAATGGGGTAGTTTTGAATATACAGCTAACTCTGCAGAGCGGGACACCAACATGCAGAAAAGGTGCAGACGGTCGAGGTGCTGATGCGGTGCAAGACAAGTGTTTATTTTTGTTTTGTTTAGCTCTTGCTTTTAGACATATTTATTGTATATGTATGACTGTTTTGCCTGTGTGTGCTTAGGTGTACTACACGTGTGGCTGGTGCCTTTGGAGGTCTGTTCCCCGGGAACTGGAATTACAGGACAGTATGAGCCACCGTGTGGATGCTGTGCAAAAGGAGCAAATGCTCTTAACCACTGAGCATCTCTCCAAGCCGAGACAGATTTTAAATTCCTCACGTCTTGAGAAATCTCTGTTCTCGCTTCCCATAGGCCAGGACTTGTCCCCTTCCCAAATTCCCTGTCTCATTATCCAAGGACAGAGTCTTATCTAATGAATAAATTGGGTCTTGAGATTGCTGGGGTTTTTCTGCTCGTGGGCTCGGTCACATGGCAGACTGCCTATACCTTTCCAACTCTCAAGAGTTCTGAGACAAACAGAGGCCAACTGCCAGCTAGGGGAGAGGGGGGCCTGGCGCCTTCAGCTTCTCTGTAACTCTGGCACACTCCAAGTACACCTCATATTGAAAAATGGACAGTCTACTTTTTACAGCTTGTGCCAGAAATAGCACCCACGCCCCACATCCAGGCCACAGTATACACTATCAAGAAAAGAGCCTTCCAGGACTGGGACCATGGCTGGGTGGTGGGTGAAATGCTTACTGGGTAAGCCTGAGAGCTTAGCTTCAAATCCTTAGCACCGCGTAAAAATCAGTATGCAACATGCTTGTAAGCCCAGAGCTACCCTCCCCCCCTCCCAGATGAGTGGATCTCTGGGGTTTATTGGCCAGCCTGCCTAGCCAATCAATGAGCTCCAGGTTCAGTGAGAGAGATCCTGTCTCAAAAAATAAGATAGAGGGAGATTGAGGAAAACACCAACATCAATCTCTGGCCCAACACACACGTGAACATAGACATACACATACACCACATGTAGACAAAAGAAAGGAAAAAGTCCCCCTGCTCCCCTGCAACATCACCAAGGAAAGAGTCCTCTATTCCCCTCCCAGACTCCACCAAGGAACAGCCCTCTATCCCCTCCCTGCTTCTCTCCCAGCTGCAAAACTCCCAGGGCTTGCTGGAGTGCCCACGACTTCGCTCGTTTGAAATGGAAATTCCCCTCCTCTTACTCTTATTGTCCCTCATCTTGTTCTCTCTAGAAGCAGGATGTGGACTTGATGGCAGCTCACAGTAGCTGGGGCGCAGAGGAACTCACACAGCTGTCCCCACTTGGGCTCTGGGTCCGAATGGGAGTATGGGCTTCAGTCTGATCCCGAGTGAAGATGGGAAATGAGCCAGCCAGCCGAGCCCAAGTCAGGGCTCTCTGTCAGACAGCTGTGCAGAGTCTGAGTCCCAAGAACCTCTACCCCTTCCTGTGACCTTGGAGACCACTAGAATCTCTGTGCCTTTGCCCTGTGCACCCCTACCCAGGAGTGAGCACCCTGTGGTCAGGGTCTACAGTACCCTGGCCAGGAGTGCCGCAGTCTTCCAATCCTAACTCGATTATTTCTGCTGCAGAATTGGCACGGACCAGTGCTCACAGGATGAGTGGCAACAGGGCTTGCATGTTCCAGGCTGAGCGAGGCCTGGGATTACACAGCTTTGAACCACCTCCTTGGCCTGCTCTCTAGCTGGCTCTGTCACCTCCTGAGCTAGGTGACATGTGGATGATAACAAAAGTGACCCTCAAGATGGTCCACCACAGGAGTCCCCACCCTCCGAGAAGGACAAGGTTTCCTTGGTCAGATGTGACAGAAGTGAATGGAGTAGCCATTAGCACCCCATTAGAGCCATGACCCCCGAGCTCAACTCCAGGGTCTATGCAGCATCACTTGACCACAAAGCAGTGAGGCCATAAGCCAACCTTCTCAAGACAGAACAGGTATCCCTCACGGTGACATCCAGAGGTCAGTAGAGACTTGGCATGTCTGCGTCGGAGCCCATATGTGAGCAGGCCTTGCCTACATAGCCCTGCACGCAGGCATGGACCTACAAGCACAATATGCAAACATGTCCCCCCAGAGCAGATCACATACTCTCATAAACATGTGCAAACACGTATGCATAAGCATGCAGACCATGTGGTAGAATGTGCATCCATCCCCCAGGGAAACTGAGGAATTCATTCTGACCTACAAAGAGCAAGACCACACAAGCAGATCAGATTTGTGCATAAGGCCTGGGTGCCTGGACAGGTTAAGGACCCTTTCTTTGTGAGTGAATATAGATTCTAGGGAGACACAAATTGGCTCTGTAGACTTCATGAAAGCTACAGGCGAAGTTGGCCTCATGAATACATGGGTGTTGGGGGATAGAACAAAAGACTAGAGAAGATGGACCCACTCTCCTTGCCTGCCTGATGGAACGGGGATATGGTCTTCTTGGAGGCAATGGTTTTCCTGGGTCTAGGGTCTCTAGCTCCCAACTCAGCTGTACCTCAGAGTCCCCTGGAAGCCAGAGAAGAACCTGAGACTCAGGAGTTCCATAGTCATGTGAACCAGGTTATACATAGAGTCCTATTGGCCTGATCTCCCTGGAGAACCCAGGCCAAGATGCTACCCAAGCAAACATCTCCCAAGCAACAACACTCTTCAGACAGTGACCACACAGGCCTGGAGCACGGGGAACTCTATGTATAGCTTTCTACTGCAGGGCTCAGCTCCCTCTCAACAAGCATGTGACATCTCTCTGCCTTCTTCTAGGCCTTCAGATGAGTAGAAGCTCACCCAGTCAGCAGTAAAGATTGGAAGTGGGTCCCCTGTACACCTCCATCTGTTCCTGTTCCCCATTCTCCAAGTCTATGCCACACATGCAAAGCCTCTAACCCAGGGAGCCTGGAACTTCCTGGGGGCCTGAGTGTGTAGGCACAGGACCCAGAGTGCACCTCAAGACCTATACCAACTCACATCTGTGGAGGGAAGGTTGTAACACAGGCCAGCGTGCCTACAAATCCATGCATGAACCCCCACATACACTCACCTTAGGGCTGAATCCCAGTGTTGCCCCCACCCCCACATAACAACTGTCCAACTCCTACCCGGAATGGGTAGAAGAAGAGACCCATCCGTTCCCTCCCTGTCCCCAAAGCAATGACATCGCCCTCTCCTTCCATTATCTGAGGCTGATGGATTGCCCCCTGTGGTGATTCAGCAGTCCCTGGCCAGCCTATGAAATCACACTCATCCTGCCAGGGCTGCAGAGTGGCCCCAGCATAATCCATTAAACACTGGCAGCTGTGGCCACTCCCCAGCCTTTGACAGAGGGAGAAGGGGATGCCCGAACAGACTCCACTGTAGATCCTGAGTCACTAGCCAGGACCAGGCAGGAGGACCAGGACGTGTGTCAAAGCCCCTCCAAGTCCCACATTCTCTACCACAGTGAAGGATCCAGACAGAGAAGATCTGTGCCAGAAGAGGGCCCAGCAGAGGTCAGGAGAGTCCATGGGCCTGATGCCACCTGAAACCATGAGGGCCACATCACTCACCAAGGACCCCAGCCAAAGCACTCACTAAAGCACTCATGGGTCATGTTATTGGAGGATAGGAAGCCACCACCACTGCTCCACCAGCTGTAGAGCCACACTAGAATGTTGGATAGAGGAGAGGAGCAAAGAAAATAATTTCAAGACAGGCAGAGGTGGCACATTTCAGAAAAGAGCAGACAGGTTGGAGAGATGACTCAGTGGTTGGAGGTACTGGCTGCTCTTCCAGAGGATCCGGGTTCGATTCCCATCATGCACATGACAGCTCACACCTGTCTGTCACTACAGTTCCAGAGTATCTGATCCCTTCTTCTGACTTTCACACGGTGCACAGATATGCAGGCAAACTATCCATACACATAAGATAAAACAAATAGAAGAAGAAAAAGGAGGAGGAGGAAGAGGTGGTGGAGGAAGAGGAGGAGGAGGAGGAGGAGGAGGAGGAGGAAGAAGAAGAAGAAGAAGAAGAAGAAGAAGAAGAAGAAGAAGAAGAAGAAGAAGAAGCAGCAGCAGCAGCAGCAGCAGCAGCAGCAGCAGCAGCAGCAGCAGCAGCAGTAGCAGCAGCAGCAGCCGCCGCCAGGCAGTGGAGATGCGTGCCTTTAATCCCAGCACTTGAGAGGCAAGACAAGCGGATCTCTAGGAGTTCAAGGCCAGACTGGTCTACAGAGTGAGTTCCAGGACAGCCAGGGCTACACAGAGAAACTCTGTGTCAAGAAAAAAAAAAAAAAAAGGCAAGTAGTAAAAGAGAGAGGTGATTTTAGACCTTTCTTCTCTGACAGGTCTACTGTGTTCTGGGGGTGGTGTGTGCAGGAGCCCACTCACCCCCACTTCCTGGTTTGCTCCATTCCACAGACCAAAAGGCCATCTAGGTTCCAAACTCCAGCCCCTAAGCCAGACACTATTGCTCCATGGCTGACCATGACAGGAGGTACACTTAGGGGAAAGAGAAGGTCTGTCTCTGGGAGTCTAGCCAAGGCCAGCTTGCTGCTCCTGAGTTTCCTAGGTCGGCCTGAACAGACCCATGTGACCACTGCCTCATCTGATGAATCCATCTTCCTGTGGAGAGGTGCCTTTGTACCCCAACCTGGCAGAGGGGAGGGAACAGCTTGGGTCTTGCTCTAGGCAGGGGCAGGAGAGGTCTCTACTTTATAAATCCCCTGGGGTGAGCTCCCCCCATCCCCTCTGCCTAAAGCCCAGCCTATCTCTGGCAGCCAGGGCCTCCATCCCAGGTGTGAGACTGTCACCAAGATAAAAGAGACGTAATTAAATTCCAATCAGCTGAGTGATTTGTTATCATAATGTAATATTTCCCTCCAGCCCCTAACTCCCACAGATCAGTCTCCGTCAGGCCTTCCAAGTGGGGGGTCCCTGCCTGTTAGCCTGGGTCCAGCTGCTGGAGGAGCCCCTGGAGGTGATGTCCACCGCTTGCTCCTCCCAGTCACACACACGTGTCCCTCCCCCAGTGCCAGGCCCTGAAGGTGATAATGAAGTCATTTTTCTGAGGAACAGTCACCTGGAAGACAGCCTTGCCTGGCTAATCAAGCTGGGAAGGCAGGCCCAAGGGAGAAAAGAGGAAGCAAAGAAGGGTGAGCACAGAGGGCTAGGTGGGCAAGGTAGGTGGGGGGCAGGTGGTGTAATGGGCTGCAAGCTTTCCCTGAGGCACAGGGGGTGGCTTATGCAGGAGCCTCTGCCTCCATACCCCCCCTTTGGCCTGATGCAGCAGTGGCCAGCCGCACTGCCATGAGAAAAGAGCCTGTGGAAGTGGGGGTGGAATGCCGTCTTTGGGGACTGTGAGAACCTTGGGAACCACCTTGGAAAGTTTCACTTGAGGCTCCTGACAGCATTTACTCCCAGATCCCACAGGACCCTTGAGGAAGACCCGCCTGCTGTCCTCACTTTGTAAGCGGCAAGACTGTGATTCAGACCACACTTGACTTTTACTTGTGGCCTCACAGACACCCCAGAGCACAAACACAAAGGACTATGTAGTTTCTTAACATGGAGACCCCTGCAGAGAGTCTAAGACCCCCCCGGTCATTCACACGGTCACTGGTCTAGCACTTTGGTTTCCTCTTGCGTGCCCGGATAGCTGGGGTCAGAGGCCATGGTCTACTATCTGCACCCCTCAGCTGGTCACCTGCCTGGGTCCTCAGTTTCCTCACCTATGAAGTGACTGTCATTGTCATAGGTTGTCTGAGGACAGAGGTCCTGGTGTGTCTGGCGCAGAGCTGGCTCTGCATAGTGCTCAGTCTCATTGACTGTGAGCAGCAGCGGTGGGAAGGAAGGATCTGGAAGGAGCAGAGGTGGGAACAGCAGCTTGTTTACACCTTCCTGCTTCTGTGGCTTCTCCGTTTGCTAAAACGGGTCTGTTGACTCTTCAGGGGTGGGAGGTGCAGGCTGTGTGTGGTCAACCTGGCAGGCAAGGGTGGTGAGTGGGCAGCCCGAGGCAGCGAGCCCAGTCTCCCCTGTAGGCAAGCCCGCTCCAGGCCTTGCACTCACACATGCAGGGAGGAGCTGATGGCAGAGGGCACCCCTGGGACCCATCCCAGACCTGAACTGTGCGGGTGTGGCCTGCTGCCAACCCAAGCTCTCCCTTCTCCGAGCCAGACTGTCTCTACATGGTGAGGCACACGGACGAAGAGCCTGGGACTCTTCCCAGACTCTGAGGGGAAGGAGGTCCCAAGGGTTGTGCGAAGTTTCTAAAGTCACACAGTTCCAAGTGCTAAGCGCTGAGGCTCAGACACAGTGTACTAGTCAGAGGGATCTTCTAGCTAACTAGGGGGCTTCTGGCTGGGCCAGGTCAAGCCCCAGCATCATGAGATCTACTGGTGATGGGTCATGGATGCTGGAGGCCACACCACTTCTGAAGAAACGGAGGGAAAATTCATATTCGGAGTCATGAAAGGCTGGAGACGGCTCATGACTTTCCTTCACCCACATGATTTATTTATTTATTTTTTCTTTGAGACAGGTTCTCATGTGCCCCCAGGCTGGCCTCAAACTCACTACATAGCCAAGGACAACTTTGAGTTGATCCTCCTGTCCTGCCTCCACCTCCCGCACGCTGTGACGACAAGCACATGCCGCCGCCATACCTGGCTTATTTGGTGCTGCGGATGGACACCAGAGCTTCCTGTATGCTTCTCATCGAGTTACTTCCCTAGGCCCACAGGTGACGTTTTTTTAAAACAGGCAATAAAAGGCAGAACGTGCAGGTGTTTAGGGTGTTGCTATCAGAGCTTCCTAGCCAGGGAGAGATCAGTATCTACAAGCATTTTACCTACTTCCGCCTTGAGAAGATTCTGAGATGGGGCTGGGATGTGCACGAATGAGTGTACACACACAAGCACACGTGCATGCACACACACACACACACACACACACACACACACACACACACACCACCGCAAAGTCCGAGCACATGCAGACAGGTGCAAACTCTTAAAAGGACGGAAGCAGGTGGAACCTAGGAGAATGGGGCTTCCCCAAAGGGGTTATTAAGATCCAGTCACTGAGCTGGGCCGTGGTGGCGCACGCCTTTAATCCCAGCACTTGAGAGGCAGAGGCAGGAGGAGCTCTGTGAGTTCAAGGCCAGCCTGGTCTACAAGAGCTAGTTCAGGGCAGGCAACAAAATAACACAGAGAAACCCTGTCTCAACCCTCCCCCACAAAAAAAGATCCAGTCACTGGACAGGCAATTGCCCAGAGGTGTGGACCATGACATGCCCTCCCCGAAACATATCTGAGAACCAATGAAGCTATGACCATCAGGTAGGAACACCCACCATAAGCCGGAGGGAGGATTCTGGGCTATGAATCTGTGGCCAGATCATCTCTCCATGAGCTGAGCTTTTGAAGGGCAAAAACAACCAGCCAGCCAGCCATACAGACCAGCATACCCAGAGCTGTGCCCCAGACTACTGAACCTGCTAGGAAACATGTAGTTCCAAATTTGTCTTGGCCACTAGCATAACCCAGGCAAATTCGAGTCCCTCTTCTGGTACATAAAACCCCAGTGTGAGGTCCAGGTGCAGGTGGACCCCTATACAAGCCTAGTGCTTCAAACCTGGCCCCTTGAAATCTGTCCTTGTCAGTAAAGCAGGCAGGTATGGAGGGGACCCTTGAAGGAGGTCAGGGAAACTTGGGTCTCCATTAGCAACAGCCGCGATAGTGATGAAGCGTGACTCTCACGTGCCACCTGCAATCTATTGCTCTTGGCTTACTGGGAGAATTGGGAACCAGTCCAGTTTGTGGGAGAATGGCCCTGGTTGATTAGTCATGTCTGCCACAGGTGCAGGAAAGGACCCAACAGCTGGAGAACTGGCTTGCCATGTAGAAGACGAATTATATCCCAACATTGCTTCTTCCTACATGCTGGGGTGTGGGCCCAAAGCAGCCCTCCTCTCCCATTAGGAGTGTCTATACCTCTCTCTGAGGCCCCTATGACTCAGCCCGGCACCCCTAAGCCACCCACACACCTGTTGGCCCGATGTTCACCTCATGTCAGGCCATCCATCTGTCCCTTCATCAGCTGGCTGGGTCATTTAGAAAGCTCTAGGAGAGATCTACAGGGCAAAGGGGCTAGAAGGTGACCAGCGGCCTCCAGGTGTGCCCTGCCCTTAGGGATGTTCAAGTCTGCAGCTGAAAGCCCCACCCTACAGCTGATGAGATGAGCTGAACCCACAGATGGCCCCAGATGACCAGTCAAGACTTGGTTCTCTGAGGATCCTGAGTCCTGTGTAGGAACTTCAGCAGGGAAGAGTCTTCTTCCTGGAGGACACCCTTTTCGGGGAGGACAGCAGAGAGGAGAGGTATATATAGAAGGTACACAGAACCAATGTGTGTGCAGAAGGGCCTTGGGGATGGTCTTGTTTTAGATCTCTGGCCTCCAATCAGCCTGACCCAGGTCAAGCTCTCCTCCCTCCTGCCACCTCAGGGCCACTACTAACCATCTCTAGGCCTCAGCTTCCTCATCTGAGAAATAGGGAATCAATCATTCTCACCTTGTGAAAGTCAGAAGACCCAGGGTGGGACAGAAGCACTGGGCAAGAGGACAGAGTCCCTGGCCTGAACAAACTCCCCGTAGCAAAAGGTTGAAGCTGATACCCTGGGAGGCTTCCAGCACCTCCAAGGAGTTATCCTGCCTGTTCCTGTCTACAAATGAACGAACGAGTCAGGAAAGGACTCAAAGCCTCGCAAGAGGGAAGGAACTCGCCGAGGAGAGGGAAGAGGCAGCTTGTGCCAAGATGGTTATAACAACCCAGTTCATGCTGTGAGGGACTGGAAAGCACCCAGGCACCCAACAATAGCGTGTGGGGTGTGGGGAACCAGCGGCCACAGAGGCAGCTGCACGGGCCCTGTGGGCACAAAGCGTTTGACAGAATCTGCATCAGGGTGGAGTTGGTAGGATGGACGGAGGTGAAAGCACACTGTAGAGGGTCTGGGTGAGCACGCATGGTGTGGGGGACAGGGCTTTGGCTGTCCTGTGCCCTTGACTGCAGGAGACCCTAAGACTTGCTGCCCTCCTTACGGTCTAGGGAAGGAACTTTAGTTAAGGACAGGTCCAACCTGTCATTACCAAAAGTGTCATTCCCCTGCCTTCTCCTTGCTATGCCTCAGTTTCCTCCACTTCAAATTGGGTGGCCACAACTCATAGCATGAGAACGGGAGTATGGCTCCCAGGTCTTCAAAAAGAGACAGCTGCAGCTTCTTTGGATAGAGCTTGCCAGAGAGGGGGCGCCTGTGGACCCACATAACATCAGTACTTACCCCCCACTCACCCACACGCAGAGATGCTCAAGTCACCCGAGGCTGAGTCTGCAGACCTACAGCATATTCCCCAGACTGGACCTCCATCAGCAGAGAAACAGTGGATGAGAGGGAGGGGGCCCACACTTCCCCAACCCCAGCACTGGTCAGAGCCCAGACCTCAACACCACAGGACCTGACTAACCCCATGAGGACTCCCCCACCGGGGTACAAGCCATTGCACAGAGTCAGGAGTCTAAAGCTGCAGACAGGGTTGGGACTACAGCAGTCATGTGGTCAGGGTGAGGAATAGCGGTGTCTCTGCTCCAACCTTCCGCACTGGGGCTGCTGCAGTAGCCTTGGCCCTAGAGGAGCAGGCACGTGGGGGGAGCAAGAACTTTGGGAAGTCAAAGGAGAGCCTCCGGAATTGTGAGGAGATCCATAGATCCTAGAGAACCCAGGCAAGAGCTATGCCCTTGAGTCTCAGACCTAGCTGGGGCTCAACCCTAATGCGAGTCTTTCCTGGATCCTTCAAGGAATACCCAGGCATGTTCAAGAGCAATGCTTTACAAAGGCTATTCTTGCTATCATTTTAGTTAGCTCATAGGTGTCGTTAACATTTTGATTTTTATATGTGTTTTATTTAGCGTGTATATGTGTGTGTGTGTGTGTGTGTGTGTGTGTGCGTGTGCACGGCTGTGCAAGTGGAAGTGAGGGAGCAACTGTTGGAGTCAGCTCCCTCCTCCCACTGTGTAGATCCAAGAGACTGAACTCAGATCGTCAGGCTTGGCAGCAGGTGTCTTTGCTGGCCGAACCATCTCGCCAAGCCTATCACCACCATCTTATAAATTAGAAATGGAGCCTCTACACAATGGCAGATTCAGAATTCAAACATGGTCCCAAACTGTTTATTATCTTTCAGTGAATCACTTTGTCCCTGCCTTCCAAGAGAGAAGGGTAGTTGCCCTCTCTGTGTTCCCGTGCCCCGCTGTCCTGCACTGGGACAGGACATGGCACCCACTTGCCCACAATCCCTGTGTCCTGCTGCGGGCTTTGTGGGGGGGACACAGCTGCTGTATCTCTCCCTCTCTCCTCTGGCCTGGTGGCTGGACCTGGGGCGGCTCCTCTGGAAGCCACCGGAGAGCTGAGCACGTACCAGCTATTTTCTCAGATGAGTTATAATTTTCCTTCATTTCCCCTTCAAAACACGCTAATTAAACGGACATTGTTGAAACAGCCGATTGAGATTCAAAAGCGCATCCCTTTTCTAAAGCACATCCTTTTTCTAAAGAACATCCTCATTTCTGTGGAGGCAATTGCATGCATTGTGAGAGTTGGGCAGGGACACACACGTGCACATACACGTGCACTGGTGTGCGTGCCTGTGCACGTACACATGCTCTCTCTCTCTCTCTCTCATACACACACACACACACACACACAAGCACATGCAAGCCCGATGCAGGCACACTTAGGCTCACCTCACATCCCAGGCCTTTTTTTTCCTATACATGTATTTATTTGGTGTGTGCCAGGGTGCACGTGTGCTTTTCACACTTACAATGCTTCTGACTCATGGCCAGTGCAGAATGGTCTGCCCATCTTCCTAACCTCCTTCCTTCATCCCTCCTTCCCTCTCTTACTCCGTCCCTTCCTTTCTATTTTTCTCCTTCCCACCCTGGTCCACCACCACCTCTCTGGCTCTAAGACATGACCTTGAATGTTGTGAGCCTAGAACCTAGGGACCAGACAGCCCCGCCCTGAACCCTCAAATGTTGAAGACCTACTTGGTGGCTTGAGTTCCTCCTCGGGTCTGGGCCGGCAGACGACCCAGGAACAGTCAGGCCGACCTATACCTTTAACTCCTCTGCGGCAAGAGCAAAAGACGGTAGAGGTTAGGGTGATCACATGGAGGCAATTGGAGGCTCTGTAGTCTGGATCAACCTTAGTCAAAAGCCCCGCCTGCCTCCAAGCCAGAGGTCCTGCAGTGGTACCTCCACACCTCCAGAGATGGGCCTCTCACTTCTGCTGTGGCTGTGGGTCGTGAGCTCCTCATTTGACCTGAGCAGGGCCTGGGGTCCTACTTCTGCCTCCACAGGGCAGATCCTCAGCAAACCAAAGCACAGTCTGGTACATTTCTGAAGTACCTGCTGGATTCGGTACGTGGCCGATAGTCCACCACACCTCACAGATAACTGCCCAATTCCCCAATCCTAAGAGCTCGGAGGAGATCAGACAAGAGCTGAAGACTGCACGGGGCCTTGGTGGCCCTGCCTACCCCACTTCCCTCGTCAACAGCAGGGGGCCACTCCCACAGCTGGTTACAGCCCTGAGCTGGAGCAGTCACCTGCCAGAGTGCTTTGCCCATACCCCAGACCATGATGTGGGGAGATGGAGAAACAGGGAGAGGAAAAGGGACTGAGAGTGAGAGGGGTGGGGGACAGGGGGTGGAAGAGGCCATCTTCTGCACCAGACTTGTCTCCTTAGCACCACTTAGCCCAGCTGTTGAAGATCAGAGGTGGCCAGGCTCAGGGGAAGCCATAAATCTCAATTAGCCATCAGTCCCACTTTGTGGGCCTCCTTGAGTCAACAGACATAATTTCATTGGTTGGGCCCAGACTCCCAGAGGGCACACCGATAAAAAGCCACTTCTTCTAGTCATCAAGCCAAGTTCCTCGGCCTCCATACTACCTGGGGTCAGATTTCTGAGAGGCAGGGCCTGTGTCGGGGCAGCAGGGCACAACCTGGGGGGCCTTTTGAGCCTAGGAGCAGGCAGTCTTTGAGACCAGAGTGTCAACACTGCGACTGAGGACTCTTTGCCTGTGACCTGACACCCCCAAGAGAGACTGCATAGGTTCCCCCCATGCTGAGAGCGTCCTCCTTCTCCAAGAGTGCTCTGAGGATCCTCATGAGCCCTGCCCAACTGCCCGGGAACATACAGAGAAAACAGAACCCAAGTAGGGATTGAGCACAGGGTTATCTGGACTCTGGACTGGGTTAGAAGCCCCGCATTCCACCGCAAAGACCTTCCTTATGGAAGCAGACAAGCCCTTGGTGCTGACCAGTGTCCCACCCCCCACCTCCCATGCAGTACGTTGGAGCAACATGTTGCCCTTGGCCATGTGTCTCTGCTTGTCCCTTAGCGACTCTGGGTCCAAGCATCCTTCACCCTCCTTAGCTCTCTGGTCTCGCCTGCAATCCAATCTGCATAAAGAAGTTCCCAGCAGATCCGGGGCAACTGGAGGCCTCCCCAGGGAGGATGGGGACATCTATGCTCTCTCCAGCTTCTGCACCCTTAAGGACAACCCCCTCAATATCACTGCCCACTGCTTTGGCTCCCCCGACAGTGGTTGGAAGTGCCTTCCTATCCTCGGAGCCCTCTCTTCCATATGCTGAGGGCTGGCAACTCTTCCTCCGAGGAGCCTACCCAGCAGCATCCCTTTTTATTTTTTTTTTTAAAGATTTATTTATTACGTATACAGTGTTCTGCTTGCATGTATACTTGCAGGCCAGAAGAGGGAACCAGATCTCATTACAGATGGTTGTGAGCCACCATGTGGTTGTTGGGAATTGAACTCAGGACCTCTGGAAGAGCAGTCAGTGCTCTTAACCTCTGAGCCATCTCTCCAGTCCGCAGCATCCCTTTTTAGTCACCCCGCAACTGGCTCGCTCTGTCCCCTCTGGGTCCCATGCTGTTCACATCCTGCTGCCATCCAAGTTTCCGGTCCAGCTGCCCACAGTGCCCAGTACAGGCACCACTTCCTGGTAATCAGGCTGGCAAAGGTGGCCACTTCGTACTGAGACTCCAGGGGGCAGATGGCTGGGAACATGGCTGAGCCTTATCCTGATGCACACCCCAGATCAGCAGGAAATCCACAGAGCTGCACCCCCACCCCAAGCTGGACTGGAAGGAGGGAGCCGCACCATGCTGCTTCCACCTGGGGCTCCCGCTATGACATTTGCTGATTTGCAATCTCACTGCAGTAACAAACGGTTTGGAGGTGGATTGACAGAGGTGGGCTCATGTTAGGCCTTTGCCCACAGCTGTCCAGTTCTGCCTGAAAGCAACAGTATACAATCCAGGCAGCCACAGCCTTCAAGAGGTCTGGATATACAAGGGATAAAAGCATAAGCTCAGAACCTGAAACTTAAAAGCCCCATGCTTGATTTCCCCTTCCTGCAGGCCAGGAGTCCAGGTATGGTTTGGTTGGGTCTGGGTTCTGTGTCTCCCGCTACCCATCAGATGGCTAAAGGCAGAGTAATTAGCTACATCCTTAGCAGGAGACTCCCTTAAGGAAAGGACCTCCCCAGGCTCCCTGGAGGGGGGGGGGAGAACATTCACTTTCTTGTATTTATAGAACTGAAGGATGCTTGCTTCGTTAAAGTCAATGGGAAAGAGGAGGAAGGGAAGAATGGGGGGCATGACAAGGAGAAAGTTGTGGGGAGGATAAAAGGATGAGGTTGGGGAGAGGGAGGAAGAGGAGGAGGACGAAGAAGAGAAGAATGGGAAGGAGGTGGGGGAGTCTGCTACTACTTTAAATCTCTGATTTCCAGACTCTTTTAAAAACCTTGCCTGGCCAGGCGGTGGTGGCGCACACCTTTAATCCCAGCACTCGGGAGGCAGAGGCAGGGGGATCTCTGTGAGTTCAAGGCCAGCCTGGGCTACAAGAGCTAGTTCCAGGACAGGCTCCAAAGCTACAGAGAAACTCTGTCTCGAAAAACAAAAAAACAAAACAAAACAAAACAAAAAAAGCTTGCCTGATTAGAGTAAGTCCTGAAATCTCAGTAGATTAGAAACTATCTGTGAATCACAGATTTTGCCAACACTGGAAGAGATGCTACCTTCTTGTGGAGGTCGCCGGGGTGAGGAGGTTACCTTAGAGTCTGCCACTAAATCTTGCTTGCACAGCCCCCGGTGTGCTGACGGGTTTATGAAATTTAATACATTTCTTTTATGGCAGAGGTAGGGGCCTGAGAGTCCCGTGTAACTGCTTTCAGGCTGGCCACCCTCCCCGAGCCACTCTTCCGGTCCCAGGGAGAGTCTTTGGATTCCTCCCATACTCGACACCCTTTCTGTCTCAGGGCCTTCGCACAAGTTGGTCTTGGCTTCTAGAATACACCCGCAACCATTTCTGCACAACCTTACTTTCTCAACTCTCGGGACTCATCTTGAATGTCACTCTCCTGATGGTGACAGGCCTGGCCCCAGCCCACTGCCATGACTCCAGGCACTCTGTTCTTTGTTTTACATGCCTGTATCCCTTTGACCCTGCGATCTTCCACACCAAGCCGTACAAGAGGGCTATGTGATCTGTGTCCAGAAAGACTTTCCTGTCCGTTGTCACTGAAGCTCTGTGGCTGCCACACAGAAGGCAGAGTTCCAAAGGAACACCTGACTCTGTTCCCAGATGTGGGGAATCTGCCAGAAGCCAGCCAGGCCTCACAGACACGCAGAGGACAGTGGATGGGACAGAGGGCCCTAAGCAACTGGCGCTGAGAGCATAAGGTAGCTGAGCTCCACATGATGTGCTGGAGGGAGGCACGGGCAAACCAAGAGTGCACTGGCTAAGCAGAAGCGGTCCTGGGCAGGAGGCCCGCAAGGAGGGGCCCTGCTGAGTCACCGAAGCAAAGATGTCATCTAGTCACCTTCTGCCAGGAAGCAGTTCCCTCCCAACCTGAGCATCCAGGTGAGAACCCAGCCCAGTCAACACCCTGAAGTCACCTGCTGAGACACCTTCTGAACCAGAGATCTCTAGGACTGAGGTGGTATTGTTGCTTTGTTTATTTTAGTTTTCTTTGTAGAAACAGGGTCTCACTCTGTAGCCTGTAGCCTAAACTGGCCTGGAACTCACTTTGTAGCCCAGGCTGGCCTCTAACTTCCAACAGTCTCCTGCCTGGGTCTCTCAAACTCTAGGGAGGGGATGAGCCACCACACCCGGTGATGAGTTCTTTTAAGCCTCTGACTTTGTGGAAACTTGCAACCCAGCCACGCCCCCGCAACTCACCCTCACCCTGAGCCAGAATCCAATTCAGCTGAGTTAGGAATTTCCTCTTCACAACTGAGAAATTAAAGCTCCGAGAGGCTGGTAACCTGCCTAGGGTCACACAGCTAGTAAGTATTCTAAGCCAGAACCTTCTGCTAACCATCACCATGTCAGAGCCAAAGGAGCTACCTACCAGCATGGCACTGGGTGCTCAGGGGAGCATCTCAAACACGTGCCACCTGCTCAGCACCCACCCTTCTACCCTGCCTGTCACACGACATAAAAACTAAACGAGGAGCAAACAAAGCACACCTTTAATCGCAGCAGAGGCAGGCAGATTTCGGAGTTTGAGATTAGTCTGCTCTCTGTGTCTAGTTCAAGGCCAGACAAAGTTACACAGGGAGACCCTGTCTCAAAACAAACAACAACAAAGAAGATGGAGGGCTAGGAGGTAACTCGGGGGGTAAAGGCTC
The DNA here is from genome assembly GCF_982192425.1 of Myodes glareolus. NCBI lineage: Eukaryota > Metazoa > Chordata > Mammalia > Rodentia > Cricetidae > Myodes > Myodes glareolus. Next base: position 18,024,543 of record NC_142046.1, read on the forward strand.
GCCACCCAGTGTGATGATCTGAGCCCCATCTCTGGGGCCCACAAGATGAAGGAGAGAAGCAGCTTCTTCAAATTGTCTTCTGATCCCCACACATGCGCTGTAAGTGCGTACGTACACAATAAATACATGCGTGCATGAAGTGGTTTGAAGGAGAGAGAGGAAGAGAGAGCAGAGGACAAGCTGTGGGAACTGAGTTCTCGGGTCACTAGACGACATGGCAGAGCCGGCCCAACCAACAGACCTCCTTCTGCCCCTCCAGATTCCAGACTTGAGCAAACTGCTGACTCAGGTCACTCCCGGAGTCCTGGAGCCCAGACTGGGCCAAGCTCAGGGGTCACACGGGGTCATCAAGACCTCAGCTCTAAGGGCTGGAGAGATGGCTCAGAGGTTAAGAGCATTGACTGTTCTTCCAGAGGTCCTGAGTTCAATTCCCAGCAACCACATGGTGGCTCACAGCCATCCGCAATGAGACCTGGTGCCCTCTTCTGACCTGCAGGCCTACATGCAGGCAGAATATTGTATACATAATAAATTTAAAAAAAAAAAGACCTCGGCTCTACATAGACATCTGTGGAGACCTGTGGCCTCCGGTTCCTACCTGAGCCCAGGGCCTCACAACTGCAGGGCACCCACCTCCCTTACTTCCTGCCCCACTACCCATAGCTCCATTAGACCCTGGTTCAAAACTCTGCCACTATTGCTGTCTGAAGGGCAGAGTCACCAAAAGACTGGCTATAATCTCTGGCTATTCTCCACTCCTATTGCTAGACCAAGACCAGTAGGCCTCGAAGTTTCCTGAGCCATTATCCATTATCCGCATTGACTGATGCTGGGTGGTTCCGGGATATTGACACTGACCTCTGGCTGCACTGAGCACTATATATAGCTGGTGCACTATAAGTAGCAGCATTATGGGATGGCAAGATGGCTCAGCGGGTCCAGGTGTCTACCTGATCACCTGAGTTGCATCCATCCTAGAGACCCGTGTGGTAGAGGGAGAGAACCACCTCTCACAAGATGTCTTCTGACCTCTGCATGTGTGTCTACAAACTTAAACATGCACATACTCAATACTAGACATTCCGCAAACCTGCCTAACAGGACTCTGCCCTCTCTGCTTTCTGGATGAAGCTGTGGGTGCCAACTGTCTTCATAGGGACAGTGAATGGCAGGGAAGCCCTTGGAAGTTGTCTGGCCTGATGTCAGTTGGTGAGCAGCCCAAGAGCCCTCTGCCACAGAGGGAGAGGAAGATCCTGGGGCAGGGGAGGGGCAGGACGGCTCACATCCAGGAAGAACCTTGCCAGGCCTCCACACAGTACCTGCTACCCAAGGTCAGGACTCCTCCCTGGGCCACACACCGTCCTCCTTGATGGTCTCTGCTTCTCGGAGGCTGCCTTCTTTTGACTCTCCAAAGTTCTACCAACAAAAACATGGATGCTGTGCTAAGCATGTGTGTTGGCTGTTTTCTCTTTCTGTTGTTTTGCTTTTTTTATTATTATTTATTTGTTTGGCCCACATGTATATCTGTGTGAGGATGTCGAGTCTTGGAGTTACAGACAGTTGTGAGCTGACTGGTGAGTGCTAGGAATTAAACCCAGATCCTCTGGATGAGCAGTCAGTGCTCTTAACACCGAGCCATCTCTTAGCCCCATGGGGTTGGTTTTGTGTCAACTTAACACCAGCTAGAGTCGTCAGAGAGGAATGAGCCTCAGTTGAGGAAATACCTCCATGAGATCCAGGTATAAAGGCATTCTCTCATTTAGTGGTCAACGGGGAGAGTCCAGCCCATGGCGGGCAGTGCCTTCCCTGGGTTGCTGATCCCAGCTTCTATTAGAAGGTGAGATAGCCAGGCAGTGGTGGTGCACGCCTTTAATCCCAGCACTCGGGAGGCAGAGGCAGGTGGATCTCTGTGAATTCAAGGCCATCCTGGTTTACAAGAGCTAGATTCAGGACAGGCTCCAAAGCTACAGAGAAATCCTGTCTCTAAAAACAAAAACAAAAGAAAGAAAGACAGAAAGATAGAAAGGAAGGAAGGAAAGAAAGGTAGAAGGAAGAAAGGAAAGAAGAAGGTTGCTGAGCAGTGCCTCTCCATGGTTTCTTCATCAACTTCTGCCTCCAGTTCCTGACCTGCTTGAGCTGCTGTCCTGACTTCCTTTGGTGATGAACAGTGCTGTGGAAGCGTAAGCCAGATAAACACTTTCCTTTCCAGCTTGCTTTTTGGTCATGGTGTTTCATCACAGCAACAGAAACCCTGACTAAGACAGTATAGAAGGCAGGCACACCAGGGAGTTGCTCCCACTAGCCTGAAACCTGAGGGATGGATAAGACCAGCTTTCTCTCTCTCTCTCTCTCTCTCTCTCTCTCTCTCTCTCTCTCTCTCTCTCTCTCTCTCGTGTGTGTGTGTGTGTGTGTGTGTGTGTGTGTGTGTGTTTTCTCCCATCATTAAACTCCTCAAAAAAGGATTCTTAGAGTGCCTCCATGTCCTCCTTCACACCTGCTTTCAAAAAACTGCATTCTGGCCAGGCGATGGTGGCGCACGCTTTTTATCCCAACTCTCGGGAGGCAGAGGCAGGCGGATCTGTGATCTGTGTGAGTTCAAGGCCAGTCAGGGATACATAGAGAAACCCTGTCTCAAATAACAAAAAACCAAAACAAACAGAAAAACCCAACTACACTCTTAGAAGTGGTCCCTCCTTCTAGTGAGGAGGACCTGTGGACCGCAGCACCATGCCTAACACCACCAGAGACTTTAATATTTGCTTCAGATCAGGCAGAGCATCTCTACCCTCAGAGAGGCTCAGTGACTCCTATGAAAGTCTAAAATGTCAGATCTAAGCTAAACTCACTCATTCACCTGGCTCTCCACTCTGTCATCAAACATCTGCTCTACCATCCAGTCTCCCTCTCCTTCATCCATCCATCCATCCATCCATCCATCACTCACTCACTCACCAGTCCATCTACCCATGTACACACCCATCCAGCGAGCTATCTGTGGTCCATTCATCTAACTTACTACACATCCACACAGCCATCCATCCACCCTTCTGTACTGCCATCCATGCATCTACCATCCACCTTTCATCCATCCATCTGTCTACCCATCCATCCATCCACCTCCCCACCTGTCATTTATCCATTCATCCATCTATCTATCCACCTCTCACCTATCCCTCCATCTACCTTTCCTTCCTTCCTCCCATCCATCCACCTATCCAGCTGTTGCCTATCCACCCGCCCATCCATTCACCTACCTCCCATCACCCCATCAGGATACACTCAGCACCTATCACTGTTCTTAGCTTTGGCCAGTCTCAGAACTCACAAATTCATTCCCTGGTTACTGCCCTTGAGGACAGACATGGGCCCAAAGGAAAACCTGTAAAACATGTCCAGGAACATCCGGACATTGTCATGGTCATTGGTCAATGCACGGTCATGGTGTCAACCCACCTGGGGCTTCTTATTGAGCCTTCCCAGACTTCCCTAGGACTAAAATTTGTGTTTAGAGTACAAAAGGAATGACCAAAGACTCTTCAGAATTGCTGCCAGGGTCCTCCTGGTCCTCTCTGGTGGGAGGCCTGGTACCTGCTTGTGGTTGATTACTAGGTCATGCTGTCCTAGGCCCGCTGGACCCTGCACCTGGATGAATTGAATCCTTGGGAGAGGAGGCTTTCCACTCTCCTCCAGGCCCCTGGGTACCCAATCCTGCTCAACAACCAAGAGTGCTTGAGAGTTTCTTCAATACTGGCCCATTTCTGGAGTTTCTGGATTTTTTTGTTGTTGGTGGTGGTAGTGTGGTTTTTGTTTTTTGTTTTTGGTTTTTTTTTTCTGTCTTTTCATGATAATCACTTAGAAAGTCTGTGTCCTAGAGAAGCCCCAGTCAAGGCCGAGAGCCACAGCCTTGACCATCAGCCCTGGCACAAGAGAACACAATTTCCCAGCACATACTGCTTAATGTTTAACCTCCTGTGGGGCTTCCAACTGCTAATGACGTGACATTAACTCTGCACAAATAAGACGGTTCAGAGGAGCCAACCCCAGTCCACAGGGCATAGGCCAAACACTACCCCCCTCTAGCCTTTGAATTCCTCAAGTCAGGTCTGGGAACAGGGGTCTTGATTTACTACATCATGCAGTAGAGGTCTCAGATGCAATGGGGGCCTCAGGGAATACAGTGAGACTTATAAGGAATGCAGTGGGGAGGGCCACAGGGAATGCAGTGGGGGTTTAGGGGCTACAGTGGGGGCTATCGGTATACAATGGTATTCTCAGGACCAACTTCCTCCCTGTGTTCAAATCTATTAAAAAAAATTGCTCCTGCCATCTCCTCTACTGAGCTATGCCAGAGCTGGGCCACGGCTGGCTTTCCTGTCTTCTGTGCACTCCTATGGGCCTAGGGAATCAACCATAAACTGTCTTTCTTATGCCGGACAAGGAGTAGGTGCTGGGGCAATACTGAAAACACGTTGTTGGTGTAGGGGAAGGCTGGAAGGGGATGACAGCCAGTGCTCTCCCCAGTGGGCTTCTGCTACAGCAGGGATGGCTTGCCCTCTTGCACCGTCATGGGGTAGCCCAACTGGGCCCTTGTTGAGGGTTATTCTTGAGGTATTAACTCCCCTGCCAAAGAACTTCTGGAAACCAAGCACAGGGCTTGGAGGTGTCCTGACCCCTAAAGGAGCATCCTGAGATATGAGCATGTGGACCATGATCCACACACACACACACATACACACCCCTGCAAGCTTCTTCACAGTGTTTTGGGTTTCCTGTCCCCAGCACTAACGGTTAACACTCACTCAGGGGAAGGCTTCAGACTTCACCCTGGATCCAGAACTCACTCCAAATCTTTCTCCAACTCAGCACCTAACTTGTCCCCTAGACAGTTTACAAAAAAGAAAGATGGGGCGGAAGGGCCAGGGCCCTTCGACTACCTCAGGCTCCGAGAGCGTCCTCTGAGCCTCCAGCTTGCCACAGTTTCTGTCTACACCTGCAGTGAAGGCAGCGGTGAGATGAACTGAGTGTGGGGGGAGTTGCAGGAAGGAGGAAGCTTGGGCTGGACACCAAGCCTCATGGGTATTTCAATTTTCTGTCCTGTGTGAGGCGGCAGTTCCCCGATGACAGGTAGCCTCTCCTCTGTTCTCAGAATACCACGAGCAAACCCCTCCCATTTGCCCCAAACCTGCCTAGAGCAGGTTCTCCACCCAGGAGTTGTCTCTAGCGTTAAACCACTTCCAGGCCCTGTCAACTGCGAAACTCTTCTTAGATTCTGAGCCCAACCGGGCTTGCTCTGAAGAGTTTAGACCCCAGAGCTGATGGTGGAAACCAAAATCCTAACCCCACAGTTCCACAAAAGATATCCCTACAATGGGCAGCCTGGTCCCCCCTGAGCCCACAGAATCCCAGAAACTAGGTGTCAGATCTCCAGCCACTTTGGTGGTTTGGGCCTGGGTGTGGCAGGGGGAGACAGATAAACATTTGGGGACAGTAAATAAACCCACAGGGTAGGTGAGGTGAGAGCCCCTTCACCTTTGGCACCCATTAGCCAAGTCTTATCTGCCCTCTCTCTCTGCTTGTCCTGTCCTCTGTCTATTTGCTTAGGTGGGGACAGATGGACAGCAGAGTAAACAGGGCCCCAGTGGGGAGCTGGCCAAAGGGACACAGTCAGGAGACAGCCTTAGCAGAAGCCAGGTTAGACCCCGGATCAGAGTGAGCCTACGGCACAGTCGCACTGAGCTGACTGTGGCCAGAACCAAGGCGTTACACATACTCCCAGGCTAGCCCCACTGTCCCAGGCTAAACCACAGTCCCCAGTAATCATGCCACAGATGTAACACTGAGACCCAGAAACAGAGACACTCCCATGTAGTATCATGTGACACCTCATCCAACCAGTCAGAAGCAGAGTCATGGCCTGGCTTCAAGTCTCCTACCCTTGGAATTCCCAGCATGTGTTCAGGTGGTCCCAAGGCATGAGGAGGTCCTGGAAAGTAGGGTGCCCTGCTGTCCTCTGTGTCCTACCTACCTGTCTCAGGGACAAGCTGTGTTTGAGGATAGGGTTCAGATCCATAGCCTATTGGCTATGAATTTTTCTCTCTACCAAACCTCCAGAAATTTCTAAGAAAACTCCCAGGGCTGACCCTCTGGTCACTACAGTGCATGAGTGTCAGAGTAGGAGAGACATGGCTCACAAATGGCTCTCTCAAAGGACACAGATATGGCTTGTGGTCGGGGTTCAAAGGCAACTCCAGTGGTAGAAGCCCCGGCTTCCTCCCGCAACCCACCCACAATCCTCTCCATGGCCCACCTGCTCGAAATGGAACTCTAGTCAGTGTGAGCCACCGTGTGTGAGGGGGGGAAAGTCGGAAGAGCCCAAGTCCACCTGCCTTCCAGACAGGATCAGAGCTGTCACCGTACGTCTGCGGCCCACCTGTCACCTCAGTTGGGCATAGCCGCTTACTGCCTCTGCTCTGCACAGCCCCACTCCCTGCCTGGCAGGAGCTCCGCCTTCCAACCTTGGCTAAGAACCTGCCTGGGGACATAGCCCCGCTATTAGTCATCCTGATCCCCACCCTAGAGCACCCCCAGTAGGGTTGTGGCCCCTACCCTCACCCCTGTGATTGCTAGAGAAAGTCAGGGGACAACCCACATTCTCTGATGCATGAATTCACGTGACGGGTCACTCAGGGTACCTGATGCCTCCATCACTAGGTTGGCTTGAGGGTGTTATGGAAAGCAAGGTGACTGGTCCCACCCCATAGAGCCTGCTCGGTGGGGGGACTCCACCCAGGATTTGCTGTCAGAAGGGTTCGTGTCTGCTCAGCTAACTCTGCACTCAGCCAGCTGCCTTACACACACCAAGCTGAGCTTCAGCCGAGGGCCCATGAAGAAAACACCCAACAGAAGACTCTCTTATTTTTGTAAGGAGATACAAAATAAATTAGTCTGGGACTTTCACACCAGAAAAATTAGTCCTCCTGGGGATCCTGAACTCTTTCATTTTTAGGCAGACCCCACAAAACCTTTCTGTTGTGTCCTTTCTTATGTGGACAGAATTTAGAATCACCTGTGTTGCCATCTCAGCACACAGCTGTGAGGGATCACCTTGATTGGTTTAATTGAGGTGGGGGAGCCTGCCCACCACGGGCAATGCCATCCCCTGGCTGGGGAGCTGAGCAGCCACATTCATTGATTGCTTTCTGCTTTCTGGTTGTGGGTATTGTGAGCAGCTGCTTCAGGCGCTACCTTGATTCCTCACTATGACAGACGGTACCCTGGAACTGTGAGCCAGGATAACCCCTTCCTTAAAGTGTTTTTGTTAGAGTTCCAATACAGCAATGGGGAACGAGATTAAAACAGTGACCAATGACAAGCATCGACTCCTCTCGGACTCAAAGGTCATTGTCGCTTCCCTCTGTCCACACAACATTCCTTAGCCTTTTCCTCCATTTCCATGTTTCAGCTCTGTTTGGGTATGCTTTTGCTTTTTAGGTTTTCTTGGGTTTTGTTTGTTTGTTTGTGTTTGTTGAGGAAAAAGTCTGACTATGTAAGTCTGACTGCACTGGAATACACTATGTAGACCAGGTTGGCCTCTAGTTTACAGAGGTCTGCCTGCCTCTACCTCCCTAGTGCTGGAATTAACCAATGTGCCTTACCACACCAGGCTTTAATGTGTTTATTTTTTTCAAAATGTATCCAGAATGTGTTTAAGTTCCTACCCATGCATGTAACATTGTGTCAGATTTTCTAACCCTAAAGTCCAGAGTAGTGGTCCATCCTTTAAACCTAGCAACCAGGAGACAAAAACAAGGGCACCCTCTGAATTTGAGGTCAGCTTGATCTATATAGTGAGTTCCAGGCCTGCCAAAACCACCCAGTGAGACTCAGTTTCAACAATTAACAACAAATTCCAACTTTATTCTCGCCTTCCCCTACCACCAGCCTTTACCCCTTTGTGATGATGGGAACAAAGCACAGGGCCTCAAGTATACCAGGCAAACGTCTTACCGCTCACAGCCTCCCAGGCTCCCAACTTCCCTTACCTTTGAAAAACTTCCAGGGAAAACACATTGCCCTTCCCTAGCCCTTGTGAATAGACCACTGGAGGCTTTCTCCAGCCCCTCTTGGGTCTGACCCACGGCTTTGAGTGCACAGTGAACTGCTGGGGTTATGTGAGGCAAACAGGCATCATCGGGGCTCCTGGCTGTGTCTCCCAAATGCCCAGCCTGGGGAAAGTCCTGCCAATCTCTCCCTCCCCACACCATTCTGCCATTGTGTATATCTGGACTACGAGAATTATTGTTGGAGAGGAGATGCCCTGGTGGACAGATCTGATATCCGGGCATCCACTTTCTGCCTCTGGGCTCCTGTCCCCAAAGACTCTGACAAAAACCTAGGCCACCACTAGAGTCCTCCAAATACCAAGCCAGACACAGAGTGCTGGGCAGAACTGGGTGCCCACTTCCTGACGGATAGTCTCCCTGGCCCAGTCCTTGTTCCTGCCCTAGGTCACCGCCCACATTTGCCCCTGGCCAAACCCAACACCTAGACTTTGCTTGCCCAAGGGCATCACAACCTCCTTCCTAGTACCTGTTCCTAGGAGGCTGAGGTTGCAAGCACAGAACTACGACCCAATGCCAGGTCTCCAGCACCCGTGCAGGGCATGAACCCTGCCACCTGGAGATCAAGATTGAGGTGGGAAACAAGACCTTGTGGGGGGGAAAAACTCACCCAAGTGGAAGGAGAAAGCCTTGTAGCCAGGTGTAGCCAGGCAAAACTGCCAGTGTGAACCCCCAGCCCTGTGAGGCTACAGGGTCCATGCCCCCATTCTCCCGTCTCCCCATCCCCCCTCCCCGCCCACTAGTCTCAGAAACAATCCCTGCCCAGCAGCATAGAGCAATGTAGCAGGGTCATCAGTATTAATATTAGTTATTGCTATTGATTTCAGCTTTAGGAAATTGATTTTCAGTCCAGGCCCTTTTATCAGGCTCTCTGCAGAAGACACAATGGGCATAGAGTCTAGAAACTGCCTGCAAGCAGTCAGAGTTGCCAAACTCACCCCAGGGGACGTATGGGCCAGGAGCAGCCCAGAAGGATGAACACTGCAAAACAAACCTCTCTGACTCAGGTCAAGCCCTGGGGAGGTCCCGGTTCACCGCAGGCCTCAACAGCCTCCCTCCAATGGCTCCAGTACGAAACAGGCTGCTGGGCCCAGAAAGACAGGCTTCACTCTGGCTCTCAGACCTCTGCTGCTTCTCCTTAACTCCTCCATATGCCCCTGTATCCTCACCCTTGCTCTAGAGCCCTAGGTTTGATACAGCCCCAATCTCTGGGACTTCCACTCGTCCTAAGCTAACCGGAGCCACTGACAGCCCAGTCAGTAACCTGCTCTCCATGCAGGCACAGGAACTCGAATTTGACCTTTAGATCCCATATTTTAAAAAGCGAGGCATGGCGGTGGAGCATTTATAATCCTAGTAGCGGGGAGGCAGAGGCAGGATTATTGAGCTCACTGGCCACTCAGCCTAAGCTAATCTGCAAGCTCTGGGCAAGGGACAGACCTTGTCTCAGAAAACAAGGTGGGGGGCTGGTGAGAGGGCTCCATGGATAAAGGTGCTTGCTACAGAATCTGATGGCATGAGTGTGATCTCTGGCACCCGCATGGTAGAGGGAGATAAGTAACTCCCACAGGGTGTCCTCAAGGACTGTGGCACACCTGCATATACATACACACAATAAAATGTAGTTTTTTACAAGTAGACAGCACCCCAGGTCCTTGGATTCCACAAGTATTTATACACACACACACACACACACACACACACACACGAATAGACACATATACACACTTTTGAGTACACACAGTCAACTCCCTCTTCCGCACCCACCCTCCTGAATTCCACTTCATGAACGTGTCCAGCATTAGCCTGAGGATAACAGAGAAGGAGGAGAAGATGAAGATGATATGGTGATCTCCACCCAGCAACTCCCGCCGTCTGGTCCCTCAGCCTCTGAGTATCCTGCTTCATGCTGCTCCGGTGCAGTACGGAACCACTGAGCTTCCCTCTGCCTCCTACAGGCAAGACTGGTGTGTCCCTTGTCTCCACTGCCCGAGAGCCACTAGCAGTCCAGCACGTCTGGCAACAAGTGAAGGGCCCAGGAACTGGGCGTGCCAACAGGCTGTGAAATGGGTCTTCCCAGAGTTACATCCTCAAGCTCCCCTGAAAAGTGACATTGGGCCAAATTACTTTAAATATTGTTTTAGCCAATTACCAGCCTGCAAACTAATTGTTCACAGCAGGCAGAAGGCAGTGTAAGGGGGTGGCTGGGAGACTGCTGAGAAGTAATTACACAGCAGCAGAAGAGGCGGGCTTTACTCTTAAATTATAATTAAAGTTAGAGAATTCCCTTCCACCCCGTGCACAAACATAATCCGTGGCAGTGTCCCTGAGCACTGCGCTCTAATTGATTTACTATCTGCCATGGAAGCCTTGAAGCTGAGGCCCCCAGCCCCACTGTCAGTGTGGCACAGCAGACATGGACCTACGGGAGCCCCGGCGGCAGTCGTCAACCCAGCTCTGTGGCTATTAAACCTGAAGATCAGAACCTCCAAGGGGAGACCGACAGAGAAGTGAAAAACAGTGAGCCTCCAAGACAGGGGTCCCTGGAGTCAGAAGCCAGAGTGAGGTAAGGAACGGTCCCAGACAATGCTAGGGCTAACAGAAGCTCCCTCCATCTCCCCAGCAGGTGACACTCTGGGCTGGGTGGGGTTGGGGGTGGTGTCCAGCCACACTCAGATAAAGGACACGCTTGTGTCCCTAAGGAGCTAGAATCTTCTACTTTAATCGATCAATTTATTTAAAAGTAAAGATGCCAGGGACTGAGGAGATGGCTCGGTGGTTATGAGCACATGTTCTTACAGAGGATCTGGGCTCAGTTCCCAGCCACCCACACAGAGGCTCACAACCATCCGGAACCCCAGGAAATACGATGCCCTCTTCCAACCTCCATAGGCACTGGGCACACAAATAGTGCACATACATACACACAAACAAGACATTTGTGCACAGAAAAGTAAATCTAAAACGAAGATTTTTTTCTTTCTTTTTTAGTTTTTCAAAATAGAATTTCTCTGTGTAACAGCCCTGGCTGTCCTGAAACCCAGAGATCCATCTGCCTCTGCCTCCCGAGTGCTTGGACTAAAGGCATGTGCCAATAAGAGCAATCAAGAAAGATGCCAAGGGTTCACTCCTGACTTAGAGACAGACACACTAGTGATTCCACAGTCACAGTACAGGAGGGCAGGAAGGGTTCTGCCTGGCCCTGCTCCCTTCTTCCCAGAATTCTCTTTTATTCTCTCCCTAAAAGGGTAGATTCCACAGCAGACTGAGAGGTGGAAGGCCAAGCAAGCACCAGCCTCATAGCCTCCAACCAGATCACCACTCACTGCCTCTCACCACACAGGGCAGTGCACCCCAAAGCCCACCGACTCAGCCAGCCTTCCCCAGCCCAGATCAATAGACAAGCCCAGTCCCAGGGCCACCATCCTCCAACAGGTTCCCCCTTAGATGAGTCTGGGTCTAAGGGTCACTACATGGGGTTTTCATGTGTGTGTTTGCTGGGGTTGTACTGCTCTGCAGTCCACTGGCGTGAGGTGAACCCACACTGCCAGCCACTACCACAGTCTGACGGGGCTCAGGCAGACATATGCAGTCCCACGTTTGTGCCACCAGTGGTGGGAATGCAGAGCTTCTAGTTCCCACCACAGTAAAGAAGACCCTTGGGGATCTCCCCTAGCAGATCTAGGCCGCAGTTCCGTTGTGTCTTCACATCGATGGGCAGTGGGAGGCCAGACCTCTGGGAATATACATTTCCAGCTCTATAAACAACACTAACCAGCTCTTCAAGGCAACCAATTAGTTGAGTGTTCTCAGCATCCAAGAAACGAGGTTGCCCTGTCTCCTCAGAATGCCAAGACCTGCCAGAGTCTAAAGTCTTCCCACAGAAGCCGTGATGGGCCCCCGGGGGTTCAAGTGGACATACCCTCACAGCTCCTTCGACAGAACAAAGATCCCGATACTTACTTTAATATCCTATTTGTAAAGTCCCCAGGTGAGGCGTCTGTTCATTTCCTGCTGGTTAGCTGTTATCAGCTTGCATAAGGCCCTTACAGAGATACCACCTTGGCAGATGTCCAGACACCAACGACATCCCGAGGACTTCATCTCTTCTGACACCTCCGTGCTGGGATAAATATTTCATGGAGCCTGGTGCACAGCTGCGAACCATTTCCCCACAGTCTGACCTACACAGAATGTTCATGCTTCATGCGGGCCTTTCAAGGTTTTGCGCTGATGGTGCGTGTCCAGGCCATTGGAATCGATTCCCTGTGCTCTCCTCCAGCCATGCCCTGTCTGGGCTCCTCTCCTAACCTAGCTCTTTCCACTGGCCCAATCAGCTTCCTGCTGGCCGGGCCATTGCCTGCCTTAGGTTGGGAGACCTGAGTTGCCGTGGACTCCTCTGGCCGTGGCTGCTGCTTTACCTACTGCGATTGTCACCTGGACAGGACTTGGAATCATCTAGGCGTCACACACCTCCGGGGGTGTCTTTAGGGTGTTTCTAGAGAGCCTGAGCCGAGGAGGGAAGATCCACTCCAGGCCTGAGTGACATCATTCAGGGGTCTGGGATCCCGGAATGAGTAAGAAGAAAGAGAGAAAGATTTGAACCCCAGCTACGGTGTGACGAACTACCTTACCTTCCTGCCACTGTGGTGAGCTGTACTCTCAATCTGTGAGCCAAAACAAACGGTTCCTTCTTAAGCTCCTTTGGTTGGGTACTCTGTCCCAGAGACAAGAGAAACAATGTCGTTACAGACATCACGGCTGGACAGGTATACAGCAAGCGATGCCTCCACGGGCCCCCTGGGTACTAAAGCTATTTTTTTCTACCTAGCAGGGTGACACCAGCCACCCGATGTCTTTGGCTGAGGGTCCCTCCCAGGATGGCTACATGGGCTGACATTCAGTGGGACTCTTGTGCTGTCCCCTGAAGAACAAGATTCCCTGTGGTGACATGGTGCCTGGACCGCTGAGCCAGGAGCTGTGACGAATAAAATACAAATGCCCATTTCCACCTTGGCTTCTGGGCTGAGGACTGCCTACAGAGAACAGCTTCTCCTCACACTGTCCTAGGGAGGGTGGTCCAGCTTTAAGCAACGTCGCCACCGTGGCCGGTAGCTGGGCCTCCTCTGCATGGCTGTCTGTCCCTCGCAAAGCCTGAAGTTGCCGGGCATGCATGTGACATACCCACTGACAGTGTCTTTGTTACAGGTTCCTTTTCTAGTTCATTACAGTGAGTAGTTAGGTGATGGGTATGTTCTATGTGTCTGGTGTGTGCGCACATGCGTGGGCAGGTGCATGTGCCCACGCACACGTGTGCAGAGGCCAGAGGCGAACATACGCCATCCTGCTGTATCACTGTCCACCTTATGCCCTTGACACAGGGTCTTTCACTGAACGTGGAGCCAGGCTGAGTGGCCAGAAAGTCCCAGAGATCCTCCTGTCTCCACCCCAACTCCATAGCCCTGGTTGCAGCACTGTGACACCACTACTGGCTTTGACCTGAGTGCTGGAGCTTTAAACTGAGGTCCCCGTGGTTGCACAGCGGCCTTTTCACCCGGAGCCAGCGCCCCGCTCCATCCTCCCTTCTCAAGGCAGACTGTGCGTCACAGCACTGCCTTTTCTGCATCCTTGAAGGTTTGGGTCGTTGCATCTTTGTCTCCATTCTCCTCAGATCATTTTCTTATTGCCAGCTGGTTGCTTAAGGGGGCATTTCATTTCTGCAGATCTACTGCCGAACTACGAATTTTCCAAATTAACCCGGGGCTATTAGCTCCTGACACAGCCACATGTATGTCTCACTACGATCAGAGAACAGACCTTTACAATTCCGGTCTTTTTGGACGTACTGAGACCCGGTCTATGCCCAGATGTCTGTCTGTCCTAAAACTGTTTCATGTACTGGAAAAGAAGGTGAGCTCTCCTGTGGGCACAGCGATGTACTGCTTAATTTGTTGACTTGACACAAGCTGGAGTTAGCTGAAGAGGACACCATGAGAGAAAATGCCCCCACTAGAATGGCCTTTGGGCATATCCATGGGCCATTTTCTTAATTAATGGATGTGAGAGGACCCAGCTCACTGTGGGCTGTGCCATTCCTGAGCTGCTGGTCTTGAGTGCTACAAGAAAGCAAGCTGAACGAGCCAGTAAGCAGTGTTTGTCTATGGCCTCCGATGCAGTTCCTGCCCTGATCTCCCTGATGATGGACCGTAATGTGGAAGTATAAACCCAATAACCCCTGTCCTCCCCAGGCTTTTGGCCAGTGTTATCACAACAGCAGAGAGAAAGCTGGGATGAGCATTCTGCGGGATTTGAAAGACGGTGGAGAGAGAGTTTTATTTCCTTGCCAGTTTTCTTTCCAGTTGTTTCGGCTGTTTCATTATTGAAAGTGGGGAACGTAAGTTTCCCCTTGCTCTAATTGAATTATCTGTTTCTTCTCTGGTTTTTACTCATTATTATAGGGTTCTGTTATCAGGCGCACACGTGTTTATGATAAGTTTTCATTCACATGGGATCAATCCTCTTATCACTACGTATTTCCCTTCCTTATCTATAGTTATAACTTTTCTACTAAAGTCTGTTTTGACCATTTAATGTTACCACACCATCTCTCTGTTGGATGATGTTGGCACTAACTGTCTTTTTGTAAATATTTATTTATCTATTTTACTTTATATGTATGATGCGTGAGTGCCCGAGTAAATGCATGTGGATCACAAACATGCAGGAACCTGAGGAGATCTGTCAGAGCCCCTGGAACTTGAATTACAGATGATTGTGAGCCAACGGGTAAGTGTCAGCAACCAAACCCAGCTCCTCCACGAGAGCAGTAAGAGCCCTCTTAACCACTGACCCATCTCTCCAGCCCCAGAAATATCTGCCACCCCCCCCCCCCATTTTGTTGCCAGGTAGGCTTCAGACAGGCTAGGTAGCCCAGGCTGGCCTGAAATGAGCAAGCCTCTTACTCGGACTCCCAAGTGCTGGGATTTCAGGTGCGCACCACCACACCTGGCAGGAGTATGTTTTTTGTTATTCGGTTACCTTCAACCTATTTAAGCCTATGGTTGTAAAATGAGTCAGCCTGACAGGCAGCTTATAATTGTGTCGTGTTGTTTCCATCCGACTGCTAGTCCCAGCCTTTTAATTGAAGGTTTAATCTGTTTACATTAATGTAGTTCCTCATAAAAAAAAAAAAAGAACAAACTTCTATCACATTTTTACTACGTGTTGTCTACAGGCCTTTGTTGTTCCTCTGACCCTTCACTAGTTCACACTTTGCACAAAGTAGGCGCTTCTCGTGTTCTATTTCAGTTTCACCGTCATCTCTCTTGGAGGTGCTTGAGTTCTTTCTTGGGCCGCTTTGGGGGTTACACTTTATATCCTGTAACCTTCCGGGCGCAATTAACACCAACCTAGTTTAAGCAGTATCCGCAGTCTCTGCTCCTGGACCTCCCCAATCACATCTTTATACAACTTGTAATTTTAAAAACGTCTTTTAAATAAGACACATGAGAGAGAGGTCCAAACTGAGAGGCACCCGTGCTGCCTCGTCTGTTTCCCCGTGTTGGGACCGCTTCCGAGTTCCTTATCCCCTTACTAGAGCTGACTTTCGGCCTCAGGTTTTTACTTTCTGAAATTTTTGTTCGCAGAACAGGTCTGGCAACGGCAAACGTTCTCCATCATTTTTCTTAATGGTATGTGTATGTGTATGTGCGAGAGAGAGATAGAGAGACAGACAAACAGAGGGAGAGGGTGCAGATGCATGTGGACATGTGCAGGCTAAAGGAGGAAGCAGGGTGTCCTGCTCCATCGCTCTCCTCTTGTTCCCTGACATCCAGGCTTCACACTGAAGCTGGAGTTAGACAGCCCAGCAAGCCCAGGGGACCTCACTGTGTCTCCTGCTCCACAGACCTGAGGCTCTCAGCATACACAGCCACAGCCAACTTCTTACTTGGGTTCTGGGGGTTTGAACTTTCCTACCTGCTGATCCATCTCTCAGACCTCTATATCTTATCAAAAAAAAAAAAACCACACACACACTTCAATTCTTCATTTTTGTTTGCTTTATATTTTTTGCTTGTTTACTTCTGTTTGAAATTGGGTCTCACTGTGTAGCCCAAGCTGGCCAAGACTCATAGAGACCCATGGCCACCTGGCCTTAAATTCTTCATTTTGTTTTGTTTTATTTTGTTTTGTTTTTTTTTTTTTTTGAGACAGGGTTTCTCTGTTTAACAGTCCTAGCTGTCCTGAAAGTAGCTCTTGTAGACCAGGCTGGCCTTGAACTCAAGGAGATCCGCCTGCCTCTGCCTCCCAAGTGCTGGGATTAAAGGCATGCGCCACTATCACCCAGCTAAATTCTTCATTTTTGAAATACGGTTTTTGTTAGATGCCAAATTCTTGCTCAGCAGGATTTGCTTTTACCCTTTGACAATGTCATCTACCTGCAGACACCCATGGTTTCTACTGAGGAGCTGTCTGTTGGCTGTACTGAGGGTTCCTGGCATGTATGTCTTGTTGTTTTTCTCACTACTTGAAAAAAATCTTTTTTGAGCTAGAGAAATGGCTCAGTGGTTAAGAGTACTTCCTACTCTTCCACAGGACCCATATTTGGTTCCTAGAAGTCAGATAGGGAAGCTCAGAATGGCTTATAACTCCAACTCCAAGCAATCAGCCCTTTTCTGCTCTCCACAGGCGCCTGAACACACACACACACACACACACACACACACACACACACACAGAGCAACACACAAATAAATTAAATTGAAACAATTTTGTTACATTTTCTATTGGGAGTGGGCATAAGCCCCTGAATGTACCTGGAGGTCAGAGAACAATTTATGGAGGGCGGTTCTCTCCTACCCTGTGGGTCCCAGGAATCGAACTCAGGTTATGAGGCTTGACAGCAAGCACCTCTACCTCTTGAGCTATTTTGCCACCTCTCTTTAACCACTTTTAAGAATTTTTGTTTTGTTTTGGTTTGGTTTGGTTTGGTTTAGTTTGGTTTTGGTTTTGGTTTTTCAAGACAAGGTTTCTTTATGTAGCCCTGGCTGTCCTAGAACTCACTCTGTAGGCCAGACTGCCTTCACCTCCCGAGTGCTGGGATTAAAAGTGAATACCACCACTGCCCGGGTCATTTTCAAGATTCTCTGCCTTGGGGCTCAGCAGCTAAAAGCACTAACTGTTTGCTTTATCAGTGGACCAGAGTTCAGATCACAGCACCTGCACCGGATGTAACTTCAAGGGACCCAGTGCTCACTTCTGGCTTCCATGGGCAGCTTCCCACACAGGTGCGCACATGCACATCCCCCCCCACACACACAAAATTATTCAAAGTATATCCTATGCTTGCTGCAATTTGATTACAGTGTGTCCTGAGTAGGTCTATTGAGTCAATCACTCTTGGCCTTTCATAACTGGTCTCCCATCCTCTGATGACAGTGGTAGCTGCCATCCACTTATTCTACACAAACTCTAAAATACATAAGCAATTGTACCCACCACTAGTCTCTTCCAGCGGTACGTGGTACGCATGCATACATACAGGTAAAACACTCAGGCACATACAATGTAAACAATGTGGTAAAGAAATGATATTCTTGGGGTTAGAGAGAGAGACGGCTTAGTGGTGAAGAACACGTACTGCTCTTGTAGAGAACCCAGCACCCAGGAGACAGAGATAGGTTGAACTCTGCAGATTTAAGGCTATCCTTGTCTAAGTAGCACATTCTAGGTCAGCCAGAGCTACACAGTAAAAACCTACCTAAAAGAAAATGTGTGGCTGGGCGGTGGTGGTGCACGCCTTTAAAGCCAGCACTTTAAGAGGCAGGTGGATCTCTGTGAGTTCAAGGACAACCTAGTCTACAAGAGCTAGTTCCAGGACAACTAAGGCTGCTACACAGAGAAATCCTGTCTCAAAAAAATCAAAAAAAAAAAAAGAAAAGAAAAGAAAAAAGAAGAAAGAAAGAAAAAGAAAATGTGTGGGGATTAGAAATATGACTCAATGGTTAAGAGCACTCTTCCAAAGGACCCAGGTCCAATTCCCAGCACCTATGGTTTGTCTTACATCTAAGACAATTCCTCCTCCTCCTCCTCCTCAGTAACTCCAGCTCCAAGAGATCTGAAACCAACCCTCACACAGACATACATGTAAGCAGAGCAACAACACACATAAAATAAAAATAAATAAATCATTGAAAAAAAAAAAAGAAAGCCACTCCTCACTACAAACGAGAATGAACCTACCCTGAGGGTATGAGTGTAGGGGAGCTGGCCCCGCCCTTTTGGCTGAAACCTGTGGCCGCAGTGGCCCAGAATGACCAGCTCAGCTACCACCCAGGCCCACAAGCTGGGCCTTGGGTTAGCCCACCCTAACACCTACCCCATCTAGGACCTGCTGGAGTGCGCAAAAGGACTGGTCCTGTGGAGCGATACCTGCGGGATCTCCATGACTCAGGGTGGCCATGGGATATCCCAGAGGAGTTCCGGTGAGGATCCAGTGATGATGGTGTGCCAGAAACCAGAGGTTTGAGTCAGACCAGTGACTCATGGTTTGCTAGGAAAGCTGATAGGACGAAAGGGTCTACAGTGTAACATGCCGAGGCTCCCAGTGCCACCAGGACAAGGAGGAGGCGTTGGAGAGGCAGGAAAGAGCGAGACGCAAAGAGGTGAGAGGGCAGCTTTGTTTGTTTGTTTGTTTTTGCTTTGTTCTTGTTTTTGTTTGTTTGCTTGATGTTTTTGGTTTAGTTTGATTTTTAAATTTTTTGTGGAGGGCACTGCAAGGGTGAGGGGAAGATATCGGGGCCTAGGAGGTGAGTGGAACTGGGAGCATGGTGTGAAACTTCCAAAAAAATCAATAAATAAGTTAAGTTTTTAAGAAAGAAAGTGTGTGTGCTCATATGTGCATACATGTATGTGTGTGTGTGCTCGCATGCACGCATGTGTGCATGTGTCTGTGTGTGCGAACACACACTTGTACACTTGTGCTTCTTGCCTGTCATCTCGCCGTCTCTTCCCTCATCTCGACTGCCCATGTTGGCCATGCTTGTTAGTTCCCTGAATCCTCTCCTCTCTCCACATCCCATCCAGCGCTGCTGCTGCACACGGCCCATGTGGTTTTGTTGCCCCCAGCACACCTCCCACATTTCCACTGTACTAGAACGTTCTCTGGCCTGCTAGTCAGCCTGTTCAGATGTTCATTTCGGGACTCACATTTATCAATTGCAAACTTTCTTCTTGTAGATTCCAGGCATCCCCTGGAATTCTCTGCTGCATCACGGGTTCACTGACGTGATTTCTTTGCAGGTCCCTCTGCGGTAGCTGTCACAGCTGCACAGCTGGCGGGTCTGTTCACTGCCGTCCTGATTCCTCCCCTTGGCATATCTTGCAATAGTTTTGAGGTCTGGTTATACCTGTTCCCACTTTCTGATGAATCCCCTCCGGCACTCCAGCCCAGAACACAGCAAGCCCTGACCTAGCTTCCTGCTCAAGGGAAACGTTCACTTTTCTTCTTGCCAGAATTTTTGATGTTCCATTTGGGCCACCCGGATGGATCTAAAGCTCGGTTTTAACCTGCATTGGTTATTCTCCTTGTTGCTTCAACAAAATACCTGACCAAAGCAAGTTAAGGTAGGGAAGTTTTAACCTGACGTACACTTAGGGGATCATACTGTTACAGTAGCCTTGCTCAGGGCTCTGCTGAAGCCCATTAAGAAATCCTTTTGGGCCAGGCACTGGTGGCACATGCCTTTAATCCCAACACTTGAGATGCAGAGGCGGGCGGATGTTTGAGTCCAAGGCCAGTGTGCTCTACAGAGTGAGTTCCAGGACAGGCTCCAAAGCTACGCAGAGAAATCCTGTTTTGAAAAACCAACACAAACAAAAACAAAACAAAATTGTTTTGGTCAAGAGACTCTTGTGGAGGACTTACTTTTCAAGCTACCCAAAGCATAAGAATTAATCCATGTTGTGCTGGCCACCACCTAGCAGAGGATCATTCCTCCGGGAGTCAGACTCATCTAACACCACACTAAAGAGATGGGAGGAGGGCTGGAGAGATGGCTCGGCGGTTAAGAGCATTGCCCGCTCTTCCAAAGGTCCTGAGTTCAATTCCCAGCAACCACACGGTGGCTCACAACCATCTGTAATGAGGTCTGGTACCCTCTTCTGGCCTGCAGGCATACAGAATACAGAATATTGTATACATAATAAATAAATTTTAAAAAAAGAGATGGGAGGAATAATTATCCTCTTGGCAAGGAACTGTTCGTTTCATCGAAGTTTCCCCGCTCTCTACAATTGTTTCAGAACTACCATGAGGTCCCGGTAGGTCTGTCTGTCCGCCTTTCCAAGCGCTGACCCAGAACTTTTTCTTCTTTTCTGCCTCTTTCAGATGTCAGCCAGAGTCTAATTATGCTTCTGCTGGTGCTTTGGGGTGTTCGTCATTCTCTCTGAAACCTCTCTCTCTACCTTGTAGCTGCTTCTGAACCTCCATGCCTCACACAGCATGGCTTTCTTTTCTCCTCCTCTTCTCCACCTTTCTCCTCCGAGCAGCAACAAGATTTACAGATTATCTGCCTTGCTGTGCTTTTTCTTTTAAACTCTAATAGATTGTTCTGATGCTTCTCTCGGAGTCTGGGCCTACATTCTTTTAAGGCCAAGAGTCCAAATGAGCGAGCCCAATTTCCCTAGAAATTCATGGTGCCCAACATGGGGCTCCCCTAAATTTCCAGTAACAGTTCTATCATGACATAGAAGGCACAATAGCAACCCAGGAAGATACCATCCCGGAATCGGGAGATTGAATACATGGTCTCAGCAGTCAGAAAGCAGAGACTAAATGGGGAGTGAGGCCACGCTATCAAACATCAAGGCCAGTTCCCGGTGACTTGCTTCTTCAATCAAGGCTTCACCTCCCAAAGGTTCTACATCCTTTCCAAACAGCACCACCAACCGAGGACCAAGTATCCAAACATACAGCCATCTGGGGGCCAGTTCACATTCTAACCATGACACAGCGCCATGAAATTCACCCCTTGTGACACCTTGTCCATTTGTGTGAGACAGGGTTATGTAGCTCCCGATGGCCTCGAACTCATAGAGATCCACTTGCCTCTGCCTCCTGAGGGATGGGATTAAAGACATGGGCCACCATGTCTAGCCCAGTGTCATCTTTCAGACCTCTCTATCTCTAGCATTGATTGGCAGCTTCCTGTCTGAGTCTGAAAGCTTCCCCATCCCCATACTGAGCAGTAGTCACTGGTGCCGTGCTGTATCTTAGCTACAATGTCTTTTATTTATTCTTGCTGGCTTTGAGTTTTAAGGATTTGTTTATTTGTTTGCTTGTTTGGGGGTTTGTTTTTTTGTTTTTGAGACAGGGTTTCTCCGTGTGGCCCTGGCTGTCCTGAAACACTCTCTGTGTAGACCTCAGAACTCAGGATCTTTCTGACCGGATTAAAGGTGTGTGCCGCCACTGCCCAGAATTATTTTTAAATGTGTAAATGTTTGCCTGAATGTATCTATCTATACCACAGACATACCTAGTGCCCACAGAGGCCAAAAGAGGGCATCCAATCCCCTGAAATAGGAGTTAAAGACAATTGTGAGCTGTCACGTGGGTGCTGGGCGTCAAAACCAGGTCCTCTGCAAGACCGGTATGCACTTTCAACAACTGAGCCATCTCTCCGGCCCCCACCACACGTATTTTAAATCAACTCTAGATTATACATAACATCAAAGCAGTCGAGTGCAGTGTGAATAATTGCTAGACTGCATTGTTTAGGGAATGACAACATGAGACTAAGTCTCTGCATGTCCAGCACACATGCAGTTTTTTTCAAATCTATCTGATTTGTGGTCACTTCAGTCCTCAGCACAGAATCTACCAATGCAGAGAAATGGCTACATTCATGTGTCTGCTTATTTTTGCCGGAAGATCTGTGACTTTCATTCGATTTTCAAAGAGATCTATGACCAAGAACAAGAATAACAAAGTCAGATTCTTTGGGCTAGAGAAGGCATGGTCACTGGGCTAAAATCTCTGGTCTATCTCTAATGGGCCATGTGACTTTGATTTCTCTTTCCTGCTCTTAGCCTCAATGTCCACTCTGTCCTATAAGGACCCTGGCGACTGAACATGCCTCTAAGATCTCATATCTGAGGACCCTGATGGCTGAACATGCCTGTAAGATCTTGTATCTGTTTGCACCCTTTTCCCACTCTGCTTTGGTGTCATGGGGTCCCCACTTCCAGGTCCTGGTTACACTCTGTCACAAGGCCTGAGTGAAAGGTGGGAGGAGGGAGGAAGCAGGTCTTTCCCCCGTTCTTTTCTGCTGTGGGCTTCTTCTCCGATTCCACTCCAGCAGGTGGCACTTCTTCCCAGAGTACAGCACACCCTGAGCTGTGAGTTCTCTCAGATTCTTGCCTGGCCTTCCTACTCTCCCATCATCTTTGGGACCTGCCACCAGCATAGATCCTCTCTCTCAGCTGAACACCCAGCACCAGCTTTGATGTCCCTTCTGCATCCTCTGGTGAATAGAGGATCCCTAAGTCCCTCGACACTGCCGTTCTCTCAAGTGTTCCCATTGAGTTTACAATGGGGTAGAGATTCCAGCCAAGGATGCTTGCTGTCCAGGCCAGTGTTCTGGGTCTAGCTCTGGCTGGACCCCTGAGTAAGGACACTAATGCAGCTTCCTGGTATCAGTGGGCCGCCTGGTGAAAATTGAAGATTTCCAGGACAGGACAGTTCTGAGCGGCCAGCTCTGGGGAGAGCAAACTCACAGAATTAGTGAGTTGTCCCACTGAGTGGACATTAAGGACTGATCCTCTCCTGCCCCTATTCCCAACCACCCTCTCAGGCACACAGCAGGAGGACAAAGATGCCCTTCCTCCAGAGGACAGAACTTCCAGGAAACAGGCTGTGACACTTTTGAGCACGGAGGGGAAGCATCTCCGTGGGATCTCCAAGGGCTCTGTCTCCTCCACTACCTTGGGCCAACACAGGCCTTCCTTGCTCTTCCTATGGCAGGCCCTTTCTGATGATAGAGGAAAAGTGTGTTTTTGGGTTTTGTTTTGTTTTTTTTCAAGGCAGGGTTTCTCTGTAGCTTTGGAGCCTGTCCTGGAACTAGCTCTTGTAGACCAGGCTGGCCTCAAACTCACAGAGATCTGTCTGCCTCTGCCTCCCAAGTGCTGGGATTAAAGGCGTGCGCCACCACCACCCGGCTTAGAGGAAAAATGTGAAATCAAGACCCAAAACTGCCTGGGCACGTGAGCTAGTTGACTTTCCCATCATGGTGATAAAACACACAAGAAGCAAGTACAGGGTGGAAGGGTTTATTTGACTCCATCATAGCAGGAGCAGTATGGCAGCAGGAGCCAGAAGCTACCTGCTCACATCTGGGCAGCTCAGAAGGCAGAGAAAGGAACCGTGGCTCTTAGTTGGCTTTTGTAGTGATGTAATGTCAGAATCCAGCTGCTGGGCAACAATGCCCACAGCAGCCATTCTCCTCTCATACACACACACCCACAGGCACACTAAGAAAGCCTCTGTGAGTCCCCAGATCACAGACTCCCTGGTGCCAGGGTCTCTCAGCTGGGAAGTGAGTTTACACCGAAGAGGTTACTGGTGGCTGCATACGCCACTCCTCACCCGTTCCCTGCCTCCTGCCTGGGAATCAGAGAGCCTGGCTACAGGCAGGGAGCCTCCCCATCCTCAGAGAGGTGGAAGAAGAGACTCTACTCTGCCCTGTGGGCTCTGATTCCTCTCCTCAGAGCCACCACCCACCATTGTGTCTGTCTCCAGCGCTGGGACCTGACTCACCTAGGAGCCCCTACCATGCCATCATCCCTGTCCCTGTCTGTTCATGGCACTGAGAACTCTTCTAAAAAAATTCCTTACTTTCCAGTAATCTATCTCAGGATCCATCTCGAGTACCGAATCCCACACCAAACCTTTCAGCTTCCTCCCTTTTCTTGAGGGTTGTTTAACTCTATTATGCATCTTTGAACATGGATGTGCCGGTGAACCTGGAACTTGAGTTACAGAATGTTTTAGGCTGCCACGTGGATGCTAGGAGCTGAACTGTGCTCCTCTGCAAGAGCAAGAAGCTCTCTTACCGCTGAGCCATCTCTCTCCAGCCCTCTAAATTTCATCTTTTTCTGCATTATTCATCCCAGGATTCCAGGGGCTGGGGAGGCCTTGCCCACATTCAGGGAGGGCTTTCCTTCCTCAGCTAACCCAATCTAGATGCCCGGATGTGTGCCCCACTAATGCGTAGGTGCTTTTTAATCCCATCTAGTTGGTGAAGGAAATTAATCAGCACATCCAAGAACCCCTTTTTTTGCTCATAAACTTAATATTATTGACTTGTTTAAGATGATATCAAAATAGAGGAAATAGAACTGACAGACGACTCCCCCCGCCCTTTCCCAGCAGCCTCCATCCAGACTGTCTCGTTGCTCACTTATCATAATGACCCATCCATGTGGCCAGGAGCTGAAGTCTGTCCTGGATTCAGACAGCATTGGTTTTTACCAGTGTCGGTGTCTTGCCTTGGCACAGTTGTCTGTCTGATCCTGTGGGCTTCCCCCTTGGCTGTGAAGTTTCTCAGACTTTCCATTTCTGGGATGACCTTGGCTATTCGAGCCAGGTGCTTTGTAGAACATTCTCAGATGGGCTTCATCTGCCACATCTCTGGCTAACCCAGAGTGATGGGCTCTTGGGAAGAGGACCAAAGAGCAGTCACCTCCTTCTTGTCCTATCACATCAGGGGTGCATGTCACTGATGGTTGACCTCTGTGCTAGCCAGGCGCTTTCATGGCAAATGCCACCTCTCTCTGCTCCCCTTCCATCAGGTCCCCAGCTGGGCACTTCAGAAATACCAGATCAGTTCAAGCAGAGTGCACAGTGGATGCCTAATCCATGTTCTCCACACTGTAGGGCCTGGTTAACCTCTCTGTGTTAATGAGAGGGTACTGTGGAATTCAGACCCTGCTGCATGCCTCAATCAGAAGCTGAATTTCCCTGGGGAATTCCCTCCCTCTGTCCACTGACTCCAGCTTCTGCCAACCCTGAGGGAGCACATGGGAACCCGAGCAAATCGCCACCAATGACTTCCCTAGCAAAGGGACCTCTATCGCCTCACCAGACACTCTGCTTCCAACAACACAAATATTGGAACCACAGCGCAGGAAAATCCATAGACATTTGGACAGACAGTGTCTTAAAAACCAGGTATGTCCACGGAGACAGATGCTCCTCTAGGGCTCCAGCCCCCCCCCCACAAATATGAATGGCTATCCACACCCCCCAATATAAGAGGGGACCTGTCATACCTTGAGGTGACAGAGAAAGGCACAAAGCCCAAGCAGAGAAAACACCCTTGGGTCAGGTGGGCCACTGACAGCGAAGGGCAGACAGGACCAGGGAGCCATTCATGGCCTCACAGCCTGACTCAGGCTGGCTACCAACACCTGGGTTATCCTAATGGGTTATCCCCATCTACGAGGGTATCCTGCCTCATAGATGGGCCCCCCTCCACACCCACACAGGCTCTGTTTTCTCCCTGCTTTGTTTTAAGGCTGTGATTCTCAACCCGTGGGTCGCAACTCATTTGGGGGTCCCATATCAGATCTTTACATGACAATTCATAACAGTGGCCAAGTTACAGTTATGAAGTAGCAACAAAAATACTTTTATGGTTGGGGACCACCACTCCATGAGGAACTGTATTAAAGGATCGTAGTATTAGGAAGGTTGAGAACCACTGTTTTAGGGAAGAATGGGAGAGAACTGCCTTCTCTGCCTTGCCTTGGGGCCCCCAAACTAGGAAAGAGCAGGGTCCTTTCTCTTCTGGGCTCTTCGATTCGCCTCCACCTCCAGAGAAGGGAGCAGGAAGTGCCGGCATAGCTTTGGCGTCACCCTGAGGGTCAAAGCCACAGGGCAGCCTGCAAGTCCTGGAGTGAGGGAGGGAGGACAGCTCACCACGCACAGTTCCAGAGAAAGCTGCACCCCCCACACACACCCTGGGGCTGGAGCATCAGGCCTGGACAAGAGTGTCCTGGCCTGCCCTAGGCTGCTCTGCTGGCTGTGTGTCCTTAGCAATAGCTTCACTCAACCATTTCCTCCTGATTTGAGACAAGAAGAAGCAGAAGTCAGAGTGGGATTCCTTCTTACCGTAGTCTTAGAAATGGTCCAACAGGAGAGCCCATTTCCTTCCAGTCCCAAGCTCAGGTGGCCTTGTGGTGGCCAGAGTGGGATCCTAAGGGCTGGGAAGTTCCCTTGGCTTCCTCTGGCTTGATGTTCAGCTTCCTGCCTTTCGGAAAGACTTGGGAGGCTCATCGGGCCTGGACAAAGCCCGTCACTGACTTTTGTGATCAATTAGAAAAGTATTGAAGAAGGCTGGGAATATGGCTCAGTTGCGAGAGTGCTCACCCTACGTGCACAAAACCTAGGTTCCACCTCCAGCACTTCATACACTGGGTGTAGCGATGTAGGTTTGTGAACCCAGCACTTGGGATGTGGAGATAAGGGGATCACAGGTCCCAGGTCATCTTTAGCTACACAGCCCACAGCCTGAAATACCCCAGACCCTGTTTCAAAGAGAGGAGAGAAGAGAAGGGAGAGGAGGAAAGGAGAGGAGAGTGGAGGGGAGGAGAAGGAAGGAGGGAGGGGAGGGAGGGAGGGAAAAGAGGAGGAAGGGAGAATAGAAGAGAGAAAAAGACAAGGGAAGGAAGAGTAAGGGGGGAGGGAAGAAAAGAGGAGAGGAGGGGAGAAACACTGCCTGCTTGCCGTCTCTCAGAGTATGAAAATTCAGAGGAAATGTGCTGAGGGAAAGAAGCATAGGCGCCAACTCCAGTTCCCAGACAGAGCTCCGAGGGGACCCCCAGGCCCTGAATGTGTTCTGGATATCTGACAGCCTCCGGGCAGAGCCACAGCCAGGAAGCGTGCAGCCAAGTTGGCCGAAGGTGCTGGAAAGTGACTCAGTTCCAGAGTCTGCGCCCTCTCCTGGGTCTGTTGGGGCCTCTGATCTTCCCTCTGTCCTGCCTTCCTGGTCTTGGTTTACCTACCTATCCAATGGCCCCCAGAACCTTCTTACCCAAGGTCTAAATAGGAGGCCAGTCTTGAGGTGGGGATGCATCAGACTGTTAGAAAGGTCGCAAGGGTCTTTTGTCCTTGATGGCCTCAACCCAATCACCATACACCCAAACTGTCCTATCACGGAGACCTGTGCCTCAGAGGCCAAATAAGCTGGAAGCTGTCTCTGCTGTTCATCACAAAGATACCCCTCAGACCTTCTGGCACCTGCTCTCACATCTACCGTACCCCTGGGGAGAGTCAAAGCCAGCGAGAAAGCTCACAGCCTCCTTGAGACTGGCTAAGACTGCTGCCCAGCTCTTGATTAGGGTTGTCCCCACCACACTGCTATGCAGACTTCATGGGAGGTCCCAGAGCTCTAGGCGGTGCATTGGGTGGGTGGGGCTGAGGCGGTAGGTTAGCTGCATTCATTTCTACTGCTGGGATAGAAATGCCCTGACAAGAGCATCTTGGGCGGGAGGGGCTGTTGTAGCACACAATTCCAGGTTACACAGCGGGGAAGTCACAGGCTCAGGAGCTGGAGAGAACTGGTTGCTCACACAACGTTCAGAATGACCAAGAGCAGCAAGCTGGGATTCAAGCGTGCATGCTGTACTCAGCTCCCTCCCTCCACATTTAAACAGTTGACCTAGAGAATGTTGCCGCCCACTGTAGCCAGCTCTTCCAACTTCAGTTAACTTAAGATAATCCCCAAGAGAGCAACAGGCCAATCAGATCTGGAAAATCCCTCACTGAGACTTGCTTCCCAGTTGATTCTAGATTGTGTCGAGTTGACAAAACTCTCCTGAGGAGGGAGTGCTTCCAACACCCTGGACAAGTGCTGGGAATGGGGCAAGTTCTAGAGCCATGGGCGGGGGAGCTCAGAGTTATAGTCAAGCGCTTGAAGGGGGCTTTCAGAAACCACGCGAGGACAGCATGATATTAGGGAGACTCGGGCTGTCAGCCAGGCGGTGGAGATAGAGAAAGAACAGTGACTGCAGTGTTTCCTTGGGAAATTTGGGCAGCCCCTGACTCTGGCCCAAGCCTATGTACAAACGAGGGGGGTGGGGCAATGCCCTAGAGAGGAAAGTTACAACTCAGGAGTGGGGAGCCAAGGCTGCCAGGGAGCACCCCACCCATGGCACTGCCATAGGAACAGAAACAAACAGGCCTGAAAAGGCCATTGAGCCGGCCCTGGGTAATCCCCAGACACTGGAAAGACGGGCATCCATCCTGGCCACAGCGCGGTCACAGTGCCAGGCATGATGACCAGCCCCAAGAGTTGTGTGACCGCAGACCTGCTAAGGCCCAGACTTAAGAGGTCACAGCACAAAGGAGGGACAAAAGCTGGATCCCAAGCCCGTGCCTAGAGGAAGGATGGCCACCCCTCTGAGGATAGGACTGGGGGATTCCGGGGCCATGATACCTGAGCTGGTGGTGAAGGCAGAGTGGGCTGAGCAGACAGGAAACAGGAACACAGGCAGGGCAGGCATTAGTTACAGGACTCAAGGCCTTGGTAGCCACGCCTCCAGGGCCCATTTGGAGCAAGTGTGCCAGGTGCCAGGGTAGAGGGGTGAGGAGGAGGCCTGCATAGTTAGTTCAGGAGTCTCACATTCTCTAGGAGTGTGGGGAGGTAAGGAAGACTACCCAGCATCTGTCTCTCGATGCTTTGAGATCAGGAGAGCGAGCAGACTAAAAAAAGGGACAGCCAAGGGTGGGTAATCCAAGGAAGCCAAGAAAGACAAGGGAGGTACATGGGCTCTGTGAAGCAGTCAGTATCCTACCACTGCCTCCCAGTCCACCCTCCGGGGAACCAGCGCCTTGCCCCATGGCCCCGGGCATTCTCATAGGGCAAGTCAAACCAGACAAGACTCTAAACAGCCCTGGCCTTGGACGTTACCCCATTCCTCACAGGGACCATAGAGCAGAACGGGAGCCTCTTCCTTCCAGGATCCACAGCTCTGAAGCTTGGCCTCTATTCAGGACCCTGTGTCCTAGGAAGGTGCTTGGATAGTGCTAGAGACAAGCCCTGGGCAGGTGACAGCAAAAGGGCCTCGAAGCAGTGTAGGAGTGAAGACCATTGAGGAGAAGTGATCTGGGTGGGTTAGCATTGTCCCATCGGGGCCTGCTGAAGAGAAGAGATCTGTGTGGGTTAGCATTGTCCCGTCAGGGCCCCCCTGGTGCAGCAGCTCCTGTCCCTCCCAGGCTGCCAGGAGTCAGACTGTTCCCTTGGAGAAACAGAGGCAGACACTACCCTCTCAGGTGCCTGTCCATCTCTCTCCCCCTCCTGTGCACAGAGATAGTCACCGGTTCCTCCATCCGCAAATAAGAACTGTGATGGCCGCTATCAGTGGTTCCCTAGCATATATGTATGACCATCGCCCTGGGAGCCTCTGTCTCCATTTTCATAGGATAAGAAAGAGACCATAAGTATAACTTCACACAACCACTGACTCATAGCTAGTGGATGATCTGTGTCCACACTGTGCTGTGCCCATGGTCAAAGCCAGATCAGCAGCCCTATCATTGGTAGGCGCATGGGAGCAGGAGAGGAGGGTATCCAGGTCAGTCCCCAAAGACCTTGGCCCCACATGCCAGAATTCCGCCATGAAGCCAAATTTGATTTTTCTGTTTTGTTTTGTTTTGAGACAAGGTCTCACGAAGCCCAAACTGTTCTCAAATTTGCTATGTAACCAGGAATGACCTTGAACTTCCTATCCCCATTCCACCTCCCCTGTGCTGGGACTGATTACTGCCACCACTCAGGTTTGTTTGGTTGGTTGATTTGGTTTGGTTTTTGTTATATTTTGGTTTTTGGTTTTTTGAGACAGGGTTTCTCTGTAGCTTTGGAGCCTATCCTGGAACTTGCTTTGTAAACCAGGCTTCCCTCGAACTCACAGAGACACACCTGCCTCTGCCTTCCAAATGCTGGGATTAAAGGCCTGCGCCACCACCACCTGGCTCACTGCCACTCAGTTGGATGTGGTGCTGGACATCAAAGTCCAGAGTTTTGAGCTAGGTAAGCACCCTACCTCCTACCACATCCCCAGCTTCTACCCTAAAATATGAACATTGAAGACTCCAGGATAAGGGTCTCAGGCTGGATAGGCAAGGTATGGAGGCCAGAGAGAACTGACCCATGTGGAGGTTGGGGCTAGGCCAGCGAATGCAGATAGAGCCCTGGCAGGATCGCCTACAACCGGAGAAAGCTAGAGGTTCAATTCAGCCCAGACCTTGACCCGAACCTGGGGTGAAAAGAAGGGTTTGGATGTCTTGAGCTTGTCTAGCCTATATGGTACCTGACTGCTGCAGACATCCTTGGAGGAGCCACAGGGCCATGGAATAAAGGGAAGACATACCGAAGCTCTGTGTGTAAAGGGAGGGCAGATGATATGGGACCAAGGCCTGCTGGCCATGTGAGAGGCTCAGAACATTGGGGCTGGAAGTGCTAGGATGGAGAGGGCAAAAAAACACTGCTTTTTAGAGCCCCTTTCTGAGACCCTGCATGGAAAGAGCAGGGTCTTTGTCCCTAAAGAAAAGGTCAGCATCTCTGTGACACAGGGAGTCTACCAGGCTGATGGCTGCAGGTAGGACACACCAGGGCAGAGCCCATGATCCAACTGCCAGGGTGAGCTGCTGTGTTACAGGCATGGATTAGAGTTCAGAGGGCACCTGCTGGACCACCACTGAGATTTCCAGGACCTTACGTCCCAGAACAAAGGATTGGACCAGGGATATGTGGATAGTGGCAGAAACAGACAGTTTATTACACAAGAGAAAGGTGTTCTTTTTTTTTTCTAGTTTTTTTTTAATGTATACAATATTCTGTCTGTATGTATGCCTGCAGGCCAGAAGAGGGCACCAGACCCCATTACAGATGGTTGTGAGCCACCATGTGGTTGCTGGGAATTGAACTCAGGACCTTTGGAAGAGCAGTCAATGCTCTTAACCACTGAGCCATCTCTCCAGCCCGAGAAAGGTGTTCTTGAGAATGAAAGTGAGCTGAAGAGCTGGATAAAGTCTGAGGTTCAAAAGGTCCCGACCACAAGAGGATCCTACACGGGTCCTCCGTGACACCCGCCTCCTCCAGGATTAGAGAGTGCGGGCCATTCTTGAACGTATTCTATCACATGCAGCCTTGGTGAGGTAGTTTGGAATATTAGTTTAAGATGTGCTGCTTTTGTTTATACTGTGGAGTATTTGTTTAATGATGCAAAGATGTGTTGCATTCTTTCATGCTGCATTTGTTTAGCTCCATGAAGCTGTGTTATTTTGCCTGTCTAAAACACCCGATTGGGCTAATAAAGAGCTGAATGGCCAATAGCAAGGCAGGAGAGAGAAATAGGTGGGGCTGCCAGGCAGAGAGAATAAACAGGAAGAGAATGCTAGGCTTGAGAGAGAACAAGAAAAGGAGGAGAAGACACCAAGGGCCAGCCACCCAACCAGCCAGCCACCTAGCCAGCCGTGGAATAAGAAGGAAAGAAAGATATATAAAATAAAGAAAGGTAGAAATCCCAGAGGCAAAACATAGTTAAAGAGAAAGGGGATAATTTAGTTATAAAAGCTGGTTGGAAACAAGTCAAGCTAAGGCCGGGCATTCATAAGTAAGAATAACTCTCCATGTATTTATTTGGGAGCTGGGAGGCTGGCCCCAAAGAGAAAAAACCCCAAAGAGAAAAAAAAAACAAAACAGTGAGGTGTCTCCTGTTTTTTAGCCCATTGACCACTGACTTTTTCTAGACTTTATCAGTCTTGATGCTTCTGGAACCTTCTTTCACCTCACTGGGGCCTCCTGTGTGATGAGCATGGCCTCCCCGCTCCCAAGTTTGGCCACAACCCAGTCTGGTGCCTAGGCCTTGCATCCAGGTAGAAACCGAGCAGGAGGCAGTTAGGACACCAGCTCCCACCACTTGCCTTGTGTTCCTGTCACAGAGCCAAGACTCTCGTCAGTCAGTCTGTGTAGAGGAGGAGCTGTGGGAGAGGAGGCCCTTGGACAGGCTAGACCCCCATCTCAAGTCCAACATGCTCCTATGGAAGTGGAACACCAAAGCATCTCCCACAACCACAGACATGAAGCTGTAAAGCCCACACACCACTCCCAGTCCCAACTGACTTTGAGAAACTGACTTTGAGCCAGTCTCTCCCTCCTAACTCACTGCGTAACTCAGAACCTGGCATTTCCTCCCCTTCTTTCTCAGAGGGAACAGACTTAGCAGCATCTCCATAACCTGGAAGCAGGGCTGGGTAGGACCCAGGGTTCTAGAATGAAGGCAAGACTGTCCTCTTCCCAGAGGCTGAGAAAGGGGCACTGAGCACCCTTGACCCCCTGAAGAGCTGCTGGGTTCCAGGACTCTGACACAGACTCCATGGCCCATGAGCAAGCCCTACCCACCTTCAGAGAGCGCATCTTGGGGGGATGGGTATTCAGTGTTCCTGTAGTCCCCCCACAAAGCCACAGGGACACCTTCAAGCTGCCCACATATTCAGGTGCAAGCCTCTGAGCGCACCCACAGCACACTCTCAGGCTCTGAGGCTTCAGGGACCGTAGGGCCATCTGCCTGAAATCGGTCATAGTCTCCAAACCTCCCTCTGTCTCACTGGTGCCCCACAGCCTCCTCCTCAGAACAGCTGGTCCTCAGCAGGTCCCTCACGTGCTTGCTTTAGGCAAGAGTTCTTCTGACAGGAGTCTCGGCTGCATTTTACTCTGCCCCTGCCAGCCTGGGTTCAAGAACCCTCTCGCACATAACATAAAAGACTGGAAAAAACTCTCCTTGGCCGCGTTTCCTTTCTTGTCCTGGCTATTCAGCCCCATGGTGGGAGCCCAGCATAGAGCCATTCTGCATGCTTCCCCGCTCGACCTCCCGGGAGCTGGCTTTGCTTCTGTCTCCCGTCTATGTCCCCGGCATACCCCGAGCTGAAGAGACTTTGCTTACTTCATGTCCTATATCAAAAGAGGCTGAGGTCATGAGCTAGGCACACGGCTGACTAGGCAAGAACAGAGAGTGGAGTGGACGGAAAAGGTTGGAGTCTTTCATCAGCCTTGCCACGGGGAGCACGGTATAGCTAAGAGCAGTGCCTATCATGGCTAGAACCTGGAGAGGCGGCTGGACGGAGGGTGAGGCTTGGAAAGAATTCATAAGGGAAACAAGGCAACGATCACTGCCCAAAAACACCAGCCAAGGGGAACTTCTGGCAGTACGCTGACTCCACAGGGTGGCCAGGCTTCCCAGCAAATGCCTGGACCCCACTGCCAGGTTGGCATGGCCAGGCCACTCTCTGTGATACTCCATCTCCCACCGTCTCTAGAGCCTGTTCGGCATAACTGGCATATGCCTCTGGCACAGTCCATACCTCACACCAGCAGGAGCATGACTCTTGCCTCGCTGCCATGATAACCTGACAATGTCGCCTCCACAGTCCACCCCCATGAACCGCTCCCAGGCTGGTTCCTGGGCTCTGGCCCTTTAAAGCTTCATCACAAGGGACCTGGCGTGAGGAGCCAGCAGCCATTGAGATGGCAAGAGCTGGCCAGCTGGTCTCTGTCCAAGCCCCACTGTCCTTCTCTGAGGTGTGCCCAGCTAGCCCTTTAAGAGGCCAGGGGCACTGTTGGCAAATGCACAGCTGGCCCGGCGCTGGGCCAGGCACGTTCCTGCTCCTTGTGGAAGGCTTCGCTGGAGAAGAGACAAAATGTTCTTGCACAGCTTGGTAAACAAGCCTGGAGTGTTTGGAAAGCTTCTGCCTATACAAAGGACTGCGCCGGGAATGCAAGAGTTGCAAAAGAAGACTCTGGGCTGTGGGAGGGGGCTGCGCTGCAACAGAACTGCCCTGGGTGTGCATGTGTGCGCACGCCAGACAGCTGTGGCCTCAGCCTGTGTTGAGGAAGGGTGGGTGCACACCTGTGTACCACTGTTGGATCTCCCTGTGTGGGTGGAGGGAGGGGTATACATACACATGGAAGTGTCAGCTGGAGAGGCACACATACAATCCTCCTTGGGTGCACGCACACACAGTAGGTGAAAAGCTATGGCTGTATATGAGCACTGGGTGGTTGGGAGCATGTAAACATGAGCTCATATGTGTAAGTACAGCTCCACACAGCCTTTCCTGGAGCCCAGATGTCTTCGTTAGGGTTACTATTGCTGGGATGAAACACCATGAGCAAAGCAAGTTGGGGAGGAAAGGGTGCCACAGAACTGTTCATCACTGAAGGAAGATAGGGCAGGAACTCAAGCAGGTCAGGAACTAGAGGCGGGAGCTCATGTAGTGACCATGGAGGGCCACTACTCACTGGCTTGCTCCCCATGGCTTACTCAGCCTGCTTTCTTCTAGAACCCAGGCCCACCAGCCCAGGGATGGCGCCACCCGCAGTGGGCTGGGCCCTCCCCCATCAATCACTAATTAAGAAAATGCCTTTCAGCTGGATCTTATGGAGGCATTTCCTTAGTTGAGGTTCCCTCCTTTCAGATGACTCCAGCTTGTGTCAAGTTGACGTAAGATGAACCAGAAGAGGCAGATGGATCTCTGAGTCTACAGAGTGAGTTCCAGGACAGCCGGAGTTACACAGAGAAACCTTGTCTTGAAAAACCAAGGACAAAAAAAAAAAAAAAAAAAGACTAGACAGGATACCAGCCCTAAGGAGCACAGGCTAAGGTTGTCCTTTGCCCGGGCTGCAGGGTCCCTAGCCTAGGATGGGAAGGATGCCAGGAGCCTTGCTCCCCTGACAGCTAATTAGGGTCAGGAGCCCTGCGACCTGGTGAGTGACGGCAAGGAGCCTGAGGAGCCACGAAGCCAAAGAAACCAGGTGAGCAGCCCTCAGGGGCAAGAACTTGTCAGAGGGCCAGACTCAGCTCATCCAGGACTGATCTTGGTTGTAATGATGGTGCCAAGGGCTTTGACACCCCATTGGGAGCTTGCCCAGGGCTGGCAGATACCAGAGGCTGGCCTTAACTACAAAGATCTATCCTCACACCAGCTCAGCTACCTGGACCATGTCAACCCTAGGCATGTCAGAGCATGCCCTCCAAGGCCACCTTGCTATGTGGAATGGGCAGATAGCAGTGTGCAATTGGATTAGAGCCAAACACGGAGCCTGGCACTAGGAAGCAGCCCTCACGGCCCACATCTGTGTCAGCGACGGGAGCTGGCCAAGTCCACAGCTTGTCCTCTGGCTGTAGCCATTCTGCAGAGGAGGCAGAGTTTCCTCTGAGTCATCCCACATGGAGTCGGCAGACACCCCTCAAGATCCTCTATGCAAAAACTTAAGGAGAGGGTGAGGCACTGGGAATATCAACACAGGGCAGCCTTTGCCCTAGGACAAGCCAAAAAGCAGGACCTCCCTGTGTGCCAGTCTGGGAGAGAGACTTATGATAGGAGGAGCACAGCGAGGCATAGACCCAGTCTAGGGCGTAAAGACAGGGGAGGCTCTGTAGAGAGGACGCTAGAGAAAGGTCTGAAGGAAGAAGGCCGGGCCCATCAGAAGTGAGACCAGAACAGAACTGGGTCTACAGTGGTTACTCAAGCAGTGCTTGTCCAGCGGGCGGCTGAACCCAGTGAGACAGAACCCTAAAATGCAGAGAGGACGTAAAAGTGGCAGAGCCCTGCCATCCTGGTGCCAAACCTGACCTGAGCTCGATCCCACCTGGCCCTGTCAGAGAGAAGGTTGGTAGGTTGGTGCTCTCAATGCCCCCACTCCCCCCACCCATGCAGCATTGATGTTCCCCAGAGCCAGGGGTGGACTCTGTCCTTAGAATGACTAGAGAGCCGGGTGGAATGGAATAGTCGAGTCCCTGGCCACCTGCCCAGCCCACTGAGGGCGGCCTTGGGAGGTACATCCACCTCTTGGCTACTGCAGGAGGCAGCATAGCCAGGAGAACCATTTGGGAAATGCGTATTATTAGAGCTTGCAGCAGAGCCAGCCAATGCCAGGACAGCCAGGGTGTCCACCCCTTCAGCTCTCACAGGAAGGGTAGAGGTGGGGTCTCCTGACAGGGCTGAGCCTCTAGCTACCTGTGAACCAAAGCCACTCAAAACTCGTCAGCTATGAATCCTCCCGAAGTATCCCACGAGAGGGAAGAAGGTGGAGATCCCACTGCCCCCCACCAGCAAAGCATAATAAGGCAGCCGGCAGGGAGTAGGAATGATGTCTTAAGCTGCCCCCCCAAATCCTCAGCCAGGCAGACACATGGTGCAGATGCTTCTTGTGTGCCCTGTGATGGCCCTGGTCCTGTAAAGCCAGCTTATGGCTCATGCCCTTCCCAGGAAAGTAGAGAGGCTCTAAGGCCTGAAGAAGTAAGGGAAGAGGCACAGGAGGCCACTACAATAGCTGTGGCCATTTGAGGCCAGGCCTGTATATCCCCCCATGGTCTAGTGCCCAGGTAGTACTGGGACTTGTGTAAATGTGCCACCATGTCAAAGGCGGTCAGGCAGAAGAGTCCAAGGTCACATGATCAAAGAAACAAAAGGCCTTCAGCCCAGAATCCACTTCTGAATATAAGGGGTGAAGACAGACTGAGCTGCCAAATCCTCTAGGTCTGAGAGAGATGGGAGGACAGGGACAGGAGTCCAGCCTGGAGGGTGGCCCTGAGGCAGGTAGGCCAAGAGACTGCCTAAGGAGGCCGGCCCTTCCTCCAGTGAGCCACAGTGTGGGAACCAGTGGTGCTGGCCCAGGACCAGAGGAGGAAGAGAAAAGGTGGCCAGATCTGCCCCCAGTTCCTTCTGCTACAAGTCCAGGGCCCGGGACGCAAGGGCAGGGAGTGAGGGGAAGTCTGGGTTAGTCGCTCAGCAATGCAGAGAGAACCATGTCTGTCTCTCCAAAGGTCCAGATATGGGGGAATCTTCTGCCTCCCAGGACCAGAAAGACAGGAATGTCCCCCATGAGATTAGGTCGGAGTCTCCCACCTAGGGACACAGCCGCAGTAAAGGCCCCATTAAAGAAAAAGTTTTTCATGTGGTCAAGAGGATGATGGAATCTCTGACCTGGGTGGAGCCCTAACATTCCAGATTGATCTGCCTAGGAGGTCACCTGGAGGAAATCAGGCTCCCCATCAGCCACGCGACAGAGATGGGTGGAATAATTATCCCTCTAATGAGAGACTGTACCTCTCTTTCTCAGAGTCTCACCCTGGAGTGTGGTGGCTTGCAGGGGCACAGCCATGAATCCTAAGCCTACCCACTTTTCTGAATCGCTCAGAAAAACGTAAAAATTTCCTTTTTGAATGTCTTTGTTCTAAACATGACTCATCTCATACTTTAGGCTTCCCTGCTCTTTTCCTAAAGCTCCCCTCCCTGCCACGTGGTTGTTTGTCTGGCATGTGGCTGGCTTACCTCTGTGCCAGCTTAACTCATTCAGCTTGGTGTTTTTCCTCCTCTCCTCTATTCTCCTCTCCTCTATTCTCCTCTGGGCAACTGCTGAGATTTACCTCTGGTCAACCCTGGGGTTTTTCTTATAAACTCTAATAAAATTATCCTGGAGCTTCTGTTTGAGTCCATTCTTGAATTCTTTATTAATGAGACTAATAACCCCAAGAGAGGACCTCAATACCCATAATATCACCAGAGAAGTCCCTTGTCTCCCGCTATATTATATATATATATATATATATATATATATATATATATAGAGAGAGAGAGAGAGAGAGAGAGAGAAAGAGAGAGAGAGAGAGAATATATATATAGAGAGAGAGAGAGAATATATATATATATAGAGAGAGAGAGAGATAGAGAGATAGATAGATAGATAGATAGATAGATAGATAGATAGATAGATAGATAGATAGAGATAGATAGAGATATATAGAGATAGACTGGATATATATATAGACCTGCAGGTAGGAGGTCTTCACATACCAGGACCTATGACAATACAATACAGTGCATGGGGACCCTCCAAGGGTTTATGGGAGAGGGAAAGGAAGAAAGCCACTAAAGGGGGTGACACAGAGGTGGCAGTATCATCAGAAGGGTCCTCCCTTCCCTCTAGAGCAGAAGTGTCCAGGGCTTCCTAGGTCACAGAAGCATAAAGTCTAGAGAGAAGACAGATTATAGAAGGGGCTACAGAAGTCCAGAAGAGATTGGCTGTTTTCGGCCAGGGGCACACTCTGAGCCTGAGCACCATGATCTGTGGGATAAGCAAGCTCCTGGCCCACCTCACAAAACCACCACG
Organism: Myodes glareolus; assembly: GCF_982192425.1. NCBI lineage: Eukaryota > Metazoa > Chordata > Mammalia > Rodentia > Cricetidae > Myodes > Myodes glareolus. The sequence goes on from NC_142046.1 coordinate 18,062,893, forward strand.
AGAATACATGTGGGCATTCAGCCTAAGGGGACCCCGTATGTCCCCAACCAACCGGCATCCCTTCTAAAATCCAGGGATGGCGATGGTAGCCACACCTCCACTGCCCACTTTGCAAGCATAGAAGGGCCACCCCACGGAAGTCTGCATGAGGTTCTTCTTACCGTAGAATCCTGGCTCATCCTCCTCCCCAGAAAGAACTTCATTCACTCAGAAGGTTTGAGGGGCAGTAGGAACTGACCGAGTTGAGAGGTCCCTTAGTAAAGATGGATAGAACTTGGCTCCCAGTATGTTCCACAGAAACCTCTGAGGGTCAGCACCGCACTGAACTATCACCCAGGATCTCTGGAAGGTCGCCGAACTCCCCGTTATCCAGGAATGGAGGCTCTGAGGCAGCCTTCATCATTCTTCCTTCACGGATTCCATCATCCACTCTGCCACCCTTTCCCAACATGGCTCTCCAAATTGAGGTCACACCTCCTCCTCCTGGCCCACCTTCCCGGGGATCCCAGCAATGCAGCCCCTGCACCCATAAACATCTCATCCCAGCTCTACTCCTCCACACTGCGTAGACAAGAAAGCCTGGGTGGTTTTCCTCTGGACTCGTACCCCGGCTTAAACGGAGCTGAGATGCAGCTCCTGCAGTCAGAGGCGTGACCCTGTGTATATCAGAGCATAGACACATACACACACCGAGCAGAGGGTACTGTGCTAAACTCAGCCTTGGAATTCAGTTTGTAACTCCGTATTCCAGTTTCCTCTGTTACTGTGACAAATGACACGACCAGAAACAGCTTAGGGGAGGAAAGTGTTTGCTGACACTTACAGCTTATAGAGCATCAGTGAGGAAGGCAGCGTTGGTCCGTGAAGCGGAAAGCATGACTCGTTCAGAGAGACCCAGGTTCGGCTAGCTTTCTTATACCACCTGAGCCCATCTGTCTAGGGATAGTGCTGCCCACAGCGGACCTCCTACGTCAGTTAACAATCAAGACAATTCCCCACAAACATGCCCAAAGGCCAATCCTTCATTTGGGACTCCCTTCTCAGGTGGATCAGGGCTTTGTCAAGTGGACAGTGAAAGCTGATTAGAATGCTCAGTCTCCCCCTCCCTTCTCAGAAGGGTACAGCGACTCAAGAGTACACGGGTGACCTGGAAACAGGACCAGGGTGGGAGCCAGGGATCTAGAATGAAGGCCAACCCCCCCCCTCCCAAAGGCTAAGGTTGAGAAAGGACCACCAACACCCTGAAGTGCCCTAGGTTATCCGACTCTGGAGCAAAGAGGGGCCTGGAGGGTGGATCACACAGCCTACAGCCAGGCAGACAGAGGCTTGTGTCATACAGGCTGGCTGGCGTCTGACAGACCAGGCTCCACACAGCAGGATGACACCCCAAGTGCCCCCCCAAATCCAAACTGACCTGTCTCTACCCTGTTAGGCACTAGGCAGCCTGGAGCCACACATCCAGGGGGAAAGAGGGCCCAGTGTTACGGGGAAGCCAGCCAGGGGGACACACACGCTCCAGGAGCTTGGGAGATTAAAGTCAGCCACATAAACATGACCAGGAAGTGTCCCCACTGCAGTGCTCCCCACAGACAGCGTCCCCACAGGAATTGCCCAATGGATCTGTTGCAATGGTTTTAAATTCCGGCGCCAGGCCTGCAGACACATGGCTGTCAGATCCTGGCCTCCCAGGCCCCCGCCACCCTGGCTGCTCCAGATGCAAGCCAGAGAGAGCTCCTCTGGTTTGGGCCTAGGATGGTTGTGGAACTGGGTATGTCAGGAGGGAGATTGGTAGTCAGGATCAGCTCCAGAATGAATCTGTCATCCCTCCAGGACAGTACCAGGGTGTCACTGACCTGTCCCCAAAAAAAGGGGGAGCCCCAAACTCCCACTGCTCTTTACTTCCAGGGTCCTGTGGGCAGTTGGACTCCTCACTTTCATTACCTGGAAACAGGAGGGTCTGACCTGTCCCTCACATGCAGATCTATCTAATCTAAGGACCTTCCCTCTGTCTCTGCACCAAGCCTGATTGGCCTTGGATGTCCTGGCCTCTCTTGCTGCTTTCTCCTCCCCCAGAAGGAAAAGCCACCACCGCAAGCCATTCCCTGTCAATTGCCACACCTCCCCATCAAGGACGTGTGGCAATTTTTTTTTTCACATCACACATTTCTTGTTGAATGCAAACTTCCAGAAGGGCCTCAGCACACCTCCGTCCTGGATCCTGCCTAGAAATGGGTTCTGTCACTCATTTTACACGAGAGAAAACTCAGGGTGAGGATGCAGAGGCCCAGCCAGGACCACACCCCAAATCTCAGATGTGCTCCCTCTCATGCCCATCCCCCTTGGTCTAGACAAGAGCCAGACTCTTCCCCCCATGTTCCCCACCATCCAGTAGGGTATCATTTCCTACCTCCAATGTATTCTGACCTGCCCATTCCAAGCTGCCCAGCTCCCGCGGGACATGGATCAGGACCAGCCCTGGAGTCTTAGGTCCAGCTGCCTGGACCTCCCCAGCCTCTTCAGAGCAGCAGACCCTGGGGAAACTGAGACTGTCCAAATGTGGAGAAGTCACCTTCAAAAAGAGGACTCTCCCTCAGCAGTCCTCTGGCTGGAGCCTGCCTCAGAGCGGGACTCCCACTCCTAAGGACCCCCGATGGACTATTCTCTGCTGTCTCCCACCCTGGGATCCCTTGTGTCTCAGATCACTTCAACTCAGAACAGTTCAAGTTAGCCAAACACCCGCCTGGCCCAGTTGGGACAGGCCAGCTCACCCTCGTTGACCAAGCTCCTCCCAAGCCTGTGTCTGTGACATTGGTGAGGATTTCACCCGCTTCATGGGCAGCCAAGCTCAGCTGTGAAGGCCAGGGTCTCCCCAGCCTGCCTCTCAGAGCCAGCCCTGATTCTCTCACAGGCACACCCTCTTCCTTTGCCCCTCAGGGGACATGTGGACCTCTCGCTATGGTGCTGGTGGGCAGTGCTGGCCTGGGCTCCACATTCACCTCCCTACCATGAAACCATGACGGGAAGCAGATGCTGCTGCAAGGTTCAGAGGTGAGCCACTGTTCAGCCACAGGCAAACCCAGGCTGTGGCCAAGACAGTGCCTCCCCATCGGCCACCAAAGCAAGTTCAAAGTTTCACTGACCGAACACGTCGGGGGTGGAATGTGAGCCTTCTCCCACAGAACCTGCTTTTCTTAATGGGTAATCACAGACACTCAGGTTTATATGTTAAAGGAGGTTTAGGACCATTTAATAGCTCATAAAATTTTATAGTCCCAGCTAAAACCAGTGATAACTGGCCTGCGCAATGACTGTCCCCTCCCCCGACACCCCACCCCATTTATTGAAAAGTACACATTTTCTCAGCACGGGGCAGCAAAAAGGAGAAATGATCCCTCTTTCCTGAAGGGGTGTCCGACCGTGCCCTCCCCTCCGCACGCATGCTCCTTTCCATTCCCAAGCAGACATGTAGCTCACCAAGCTGTACCGTAGGTGCCACTGCCCATCCCCCAGCTGCGGACCCTGTTCCCTCCGAGTCACAGCCCAATCTTGGGATCCACTAGAACCTGGTGAATGCCACATGCATCAAGAGTGATCATCCACACATTCTACTGTGTACCCTGTTGGAGCCACAGAGAATGAGGACACATGCCAAGCCAGGTGTTTTTTATTTAATGTTTTATTAGTATACATTAATTATACATAATACAGGGTTTCAGCCAGATGCGGTGGTGCATGTCTCTAATCCCCGGCCTCAGAAAGCAAAGGCAGGTGGCCCTCTGGAAGTTGGAGGCCAGTCTGGTCGACATAGCGAGTTCTAGGACAGCCAGGGCTACATAGTGAGATACTGTCTCAAGCAGCAGCAGCAACAACAAAAATGTAATAATGGGTCTTATTACAGCATTTTTCTTTTTAAAAAATATTTATCTTTTTTATGTGTGTGAACATTTTGCATGTGTCTGGTGCCCAGGGAGGCAGGAAGGAGGCAGGAAGAGTTAGGGATGTCTGTGTGTGATCACGTGGGTGCTGGAACCTGAGGCCTCTGCAAAAGTAGTAAGTTCTCTTACCCAGGGAGCCATTTCTCCAGCTCCGGCATGTTTTCATATGTGTACTTTACATGGTCTTGTTTATGTTTAAAAGGTAGGTCCAGCAGCCCACGCCTTTGATGGCAGCCCACGCCTTTGATAGCAGGGGCAAGCAGATCTCTGTGAGTTCAATCCCAGCCTCACAAATGTTGGGGTGCCGGGCATATATCACCAAACCTAAGCCCAGGGTCTTCAAAGAGTTGGCACACCAGGTTAGAGTTCTGAGCCCAGAAAAATGGCTCTTCTGAAGACTTTTGGAAGGAATGGGATAGGTCCTAGGTCTTCAGGAACAGACAGACTTAGCGTAAGATGAAAGGGAGGGAGAGCCTATGTCCTGGCGGGAACAGTCATCAGCGTCTTACCTGGCCTCAGAAGCCTCAGTTTTTTCCACAGAAACCACCACATCAGCATCAGCATCCTGGGTCAGGGTGTGGGTAAAATGTGGTAAGCATCTATCAGTAGATGAAAAACAGTATGGACTACCCTCAGCCACCAAAGAGGAATATCACCCAGCCACAAAAGCTCACATGGTGGCTTGAATAATAACGGCCCCTGTAGACTCATAGATTTGAATGCTTGGTCACCAGAGAGTGGCACTATTTGAAAGGATCAGGTGTGGCCTTGTTGGAGGAAGTGTGCCCCTGGGAGCAGGTCTTGAGGTTAAAGTCCAAATCAGGCACAATGGCTCGCTCTCTCTCTCTCTCTCTCTCTCTCTCTCTCTCTCTCTCTCTCTCCCTGCTCCCTGCTGATCCAGATGTAGAACTCTCAGCTCCTTCTCCAGCTCCATGTCTGCCTGCAGGCCACCATCTCCTCCCCACCGTGATGGTAATGGGATAAACCTCTGAAACTGTAAGCCAGCCCAATTAAATGCTTTATTTTGTAAAAGCTGCCATGGCCATGGTGTCTCTTCACAGCAACAGAACACTAAGACAAGAAGTGACACTCTAATGTCTACCACAGCATGGGGGTGGGGGGGAGGGGGAGGTAAACCTTCAAAGTGCAGTGTTTGGTGATGTGAGCCAGACACAAGAGGTCACCTTGTGTTTTACATGGGAAAAACAGAATAAACTAATCCATACAGACAGCGCAGTGGAAGACTCCAGGCCCTGAGAGAAGACACACACACACACACAGGAACGACTGGATTCATGAGCATGGCTTTCTTTCATTCTTTCTTTTGCTTTGGTTTTTGCCCTTGTTCCTTGTTTGACAGGGTGTCTTGTAGCCCAGGATAACCTCAAACTTCATGTATAGCCTAATGATCTCCCCCGATCCTCCTACCTCTATGTGAGTGTGTGAGTGCTGGGATTACAACTACGTACCTAACGGATATAATATTGGGTATGGAACCTGGGGCTTTGTGGATGCTAGGAAACCATCTGCTAACTGAGCCACATCCCTGCCCCAGATATGACTCTCTTTCAGAGTGTTGAAAGTGCACTAGAACTAGACAGAGGTGCTGGCCACACCACCCTGTACACCTACTGTGTGCTACTGATTCCCACTGAACTGCACCTACTATGTGCCACTGATTCCCACTGAACTGCACCTACTGTGTGCCACTGATTCCCACTGAACTGCACCTACTGTGTGCCACTGATTCCCACTGAACTACTCCTGCTGCGTGTTACTAATTCCCACTGAACTGCACCTACTGTGTGCTACTGATTACCACTGAGCTACACCTACTGTGTGCTACTGATTCCCACTGAACTGCACCTACTGTGTGCTACTGATTCCCACTGAACTGCACCTAATATGTGCTACTGATTCCCGCTGAACTACACACTTAATGACAGCTCATTCTGGGTGGCCCAGATTCCATCAGAATAGACTTTAATGAAGAAAGTACACTCAAACACGGATCTAGAACTCCGCAGACCCTGGCCTTCTTACCTTCCATGCTGGCCACGGCATGATTGGGTCTGAACTTGAAGCTCAGAGTAAGTGGGTTCAGTAGGTGTGAGTGAGGGATGGGGGTTGGCAGCCTGGAACACTGGGCAGTGGCTGGTGCCTCCTCCCTCGTAGGCTATGGGTTAAATTCAGTCAAATTAAGGTCATTCATTTGTAGGGGGACAAGTGCTAAAGAGCTACGGTCAGCTTGAAGTTCAAACTCTCGGACATGCTGGCTGTGGGTATCAGACAGTGACTTCTCCAGGTAACCCAACCCATGAGGGGAGGGTACAGCAGGGGAACCCCCTCCCCTCCAGCCACTCCCCTGCCTTTCCTACACACCCCTGGACTTCCAATCCCTCATCCCCACCCAGAGAAGGGGTACTTAGGGTATATTGCCACCGGCCTAAACGGAAGTCCTGCACAGCGAGTTGACACCACAAAGACGTGACACACGAGTTTGGCCTCTAGCTTTCTTTCTCGGCCTCTCTCATGCCCACTTCCAAGTTCCCCTGACCAGTCATGTGCTGGCCTAGCTCCCTGGGCTTTTGTCCATTGGGGGAAAAGATTGTTTTAAAAGCCGCAGAACCTTCGTCTCTTACTACACGAACACACCCGTGCCTGCACAGTGAGGCTGAATGCCAACATCAGTCTCAGACATTAGGGAGGGAAGCAAGAGGGAAGCCAGTTAGTCCGACAGTGGGGCACCGACTTCTCAGGGGTCCTGGGCTCAGAGGAGCCGCACCATGCTGGGCTCCTATGCCCCTGTCTCAGAACTCCCATGTCTTTGAGACCTGCAGAGGTAAGAACCCGAACCCACACATGGCTGGCAAGAAACACGCCTCCCTGGAGTCTGAGCTTCAGACCATAGTGCAGCCAACGTAGAAATGTGAGGACACACATCCGAGCAGCGATGCTGTCACCCCATTGCGCTCACACTCAGAGAAGGGGTCTGCCGGGTGCCCTCCTCCCATTTCCCCAGAGAAAGCGTAGGGAGGTTTTTGTTTTGCTTTGATCTGTTGGTCCACAGCAACACTGAGAGGGAGGTACTGAGACACCCATGTGCTGCGAGGGGCCAGCCCTCCTGAGGGTGAAGGACAGGTGCTAAATAAAGGCCACCTCACCGCAGAAGGGCCGTAGGAGCCACACTCCATCCAGCTCCTGGCAGTCAGTGCCAAACCACAGCTCAAAGCCTGAAACAGGCCTTTGTTTCCTGCTGCCAGTCATTTCAGAAGCCAACGAGCAGAGACAGAAATCGACTCTTTAAACTGTTCTTTATTCTGAGAGCGAGTGAACTGAGCAGACAGCTAGATGGCTCAGCAGGTAAGAGCTTGCCACCAAGCTTGATCACCTGACTTCAGTGCGTGGGACTCGCACGGCAGAAGGGGAGAACTGACTTCCACAGGTTGTCTTCTGGTCTCTACACAGACACACTGTGGCAGATGCAGCCACGCACAATCAATCAAGGAAATGGGTTTTTTTTTTAATCTGTCCCCTATCTTTAGGCAGCAGGCAAAGGGGAGGTGGGACCAGTCTATTGTTCCAGTATTCACCCTAGCCCCTCCGATCCGGTGGCCAGCCACTTCAGTGTTACTGTGGACCCTGCCACCTCTGCCTCTCTCCTTATCCTGTGGTTATCCAGGCACAAGTACAGCTTATTTTGTTGGCGTTGTTTGTTTGTTTGTCTCACTGCTTTGAGGCAGGGTCTCACTGTGTAACTCAGATTGACCTGGAATGCACTAGATGGACCAAGACTGCTTGGAACTCACTATGTAGACTAGACTGGCTTCAAACTTACAGAGTTGGTTTGCCTGTGCCTCCTCAGTTCTGGGATTAAAGGCACGGGCTGTTATCAACCAACCTTGAACTCCTCCAGGGTATCTGGACTGGAAGGATTAATTCAGAACAAACTAACCATTACCCGTACTGTGTGTGTGTGTGTGTGTGTGTGTGTGTGTGTGTGTGTGTGTGTGTGTGTTAAACTGGGAATCAAACCCTTCCTCCAAAACAGAATTTAGGTGTGCCTTTAGAATACCAGAATATGAAAGTGAGTCTACCCACCCCTCTGCCTCCACCCAAGCTGTTCTGTCCTTGGGAAAACTTTAGGTTCCAATGTAAGCTTATTTCCACCTACACAGAGCAGAGGTCCCTCACCATCCTCCTCAATGCCACCAACTACCCACAGCAGGGTCCCCAAAACTCTTTCCTCAAAGCTCTTAGCCGCATTTAAGTAATGTGTTCTTTGATTTTTTTTTCCTTTCTTTCTCTTTTGGTCTCTCTCCACCAGAACTCTGTTCCAGGCTCCAGCTTCTTGTTGCCCACTAGATCCCTATGCCACAAGTGTCTGTGGATGGTGACCAGATGTTGGATCGTAAACACACTCAAACTCATATCCGAGTGTAAGCCTCAATCCTGCCGCTGAGTTGCTTGTGACCCTGCAGGCTAACCCAAGTGCTCTCCCCCACCTCCACCCTAGTTCTCACTAGTCGCCCACTAGTAAGTGAGGCCTCGGATGCCCCTGGGCTCTCTTGGGGGAGGCTCGGGTGTTGCACAAGTGCGTTGTAGGCCCTGAAATAATCCAATTTCAGAGGAGGAGAGGGGGAAGCTGAGGAGGGAGGAGGGAGGAGGGAGAGAGGAGATGGCAGAATGCCAGAAGGAGGTTTCCTCAAGACGGTCATTTCATCCTTCTTCCTCCTTCTTATATTCTAAGAGGTCCCCAAAATAAAATAGGTCTATTATTTTCTGTCCCATAAATATTATCATTGTAGCATGTTGTAGCTAGATGACACAGGCGTGGGATGGCTCTGAGGGGCGGAGAACTCTGCAAGTCAGGTTCCCTCTCCCAGCAGCAGGACATTGGCCGTGGTATCCTGCCACAGCGTTCTGGCCATGGGGCCACAAGCCCGGCTCTCCTCCGCCCCAGTCTCTTAGGCCCTGTAGGTTGGCAGGCACTCATGCCCACCCAACCCTCTTCCATCACGGTTAGGCACTATGCGACTTTTCATTTCCAAGTCTGGTTACCAGAGATGTGGAGTGAAAAATGACCCAATAACCCAGTAAATCCAAGCATCTCGGCACGAAACACAATAACCACGGCTGGGACTGCCAGTTTCAGCCAGATAGATTAGGCTGGCTTCAATGGCCCTGCGTGACTAGGAAAGGACACTGGAAGGGCTTACCCTGTCAGTCACCATGCAAGCCATGTTGGGGCTGGAGTAAGTGCTGAGGTCTGGGCTGCAGCCAACCATCCAATCCTGGCAAGGGTTGAGACAAGCCATGAAGCTGCTGTGTCCCTTGGTCTGGGGTCTGTGAAGCCAGGGATCCATGAAGCCTAGCAAAAGGTACAGGCAGAACATCCACATGGCCCCTTGTTTCCTGCAATATGCATCTGTCTGCCACTCTTGAATATCAGCCTTGGGGGAGAATCATGGAGGTGAGGAAGGCATGGGGTATGGGATAGGAGCACAGGGATCTCAAAGGTGACATCACATGAACCCAGAGGTGGACAGGGCCAGTCCCAGTGGATCCCGATCCTGCTGCACAGAAGAGTCAAAGAAAGATTCAGGGTACCGGGCTCCCCTGCCCCCAGACACTTGGGCTTCCCAGTCTACATGGAACCTGGACAGGGGACTCTGAACTGGGCTAAGACCCATCTCTGAGACACCTGATGCTTATGCCTTATCATGCATCCCAGCTTGTCTCCTTGGAGAGGATTTGAATCTACAAAGGGGCCAGAAAATCAGCCACTGGCACCTCAAGAGGATGCCAAAGCCAGAGTCAGACAGCTGTTTCCAAGGAGTCATGACTGTCCCTACTGACACACACACACACACACCTCCCTGTGCGTATGAGGTCAAGTTAGTCCTTCTGCAACTACCACCACCCTCAACAAGGCTTCTGGGCTCTGGGTCTGCCATACACTGATACCACAGGTAGCCTGGAAGGGCCACACCTTATCCAAGGTAAGGGGGTCATGATAGGCCTGGAGTGTCTGACACTCAGCATCCTTCTGCCAGAAGAATCCAGCAGTTGTTCAGTTCGTGAGGCTGGCTATCTTAGCTGGTCTTCAGCACATGCCAAAGTCCAGTTAAAGACTGGAATGGCCAGCCAGAGAAAGCAGCAAAGAGTAAACGCTTTCTTCTTTCAAGTCCTTATATATGCTGCTACCAGCGTTGTGGCCCAGATTAAAGGTGGCCTTCCACCTCAAAAGATCCAGACTAAGGTGGCTCTTCCCACTCGGATGATTTACTTTTTTTAAAAAAATCCCTCACAGATGTACCCAGCCACTTGGGTTTTAGTTATTTCCAGATGTAGTCAGATTGACAAGAATGGCCATCACACAGGGACTTCAGAGAGGCCCCACCCACCCCACAGAGCCTGAGAACTATGAGGAGCCACCTAGCTTGCAGTCATTTTCACTCCGCTTTGTAAAGGGTCCATACACAAGTAACTCCAACATCGTCCCTCTTGACTGTGGACCCGTTTGGATCTGGGACATCTTGGTCCAGTTGGAGATCTTAATAGATGTTCCCTCAACCCTACCAATCCCCCAGTCCTTGAAACATGGCTAACCTTAAACTTTACACAATGTCCTGCCCAGGCCCCAAACAGTCTCCCTGCGGGCTCTGTGTGTCCCCTAGAGTGTGGATTATTACCTATGATCAAGAAACACTAGGATGGTTCTGCCCTTAGTGTCTTCACTCCAAGGGACGTTTTTGGAAATCAGCAAAGGCAGTTCTGGGTTTTTATGATGATGAAGCAGCCCCCATAGACAACACCACCCAGCCCCATCCAGGTGAGCAGTAAGATGCTCTGACTTCTTGAGCTAGGGCTTTACAAAACAACCATGGGCTTCTTTTTTATTTTTAATTTTTTTTTAATTTTTAACTCATATGTGTGTGTGTGTGTGTGTGTGTGTGTGCGCGCGTGCGTGCGTGTGTGTGTGTGTGTGTGTGTGTGTGTTGGGGGTATGTGCACATGAGTGCAAGGCCCTTGGAGGCCTGAAGAGGGAATCATATCTCAAGACTGTTATGAACACACAGCAAAGGTCCTAGAACAGAATTCAGGACCTCTACACGAGTAGTAAATACCTTTAAACGCTGACTCATCTCTCCAGCGATTCACGCCCTGCAAGCTTCTTTCAGACTCATCTACCATTAGGGGATTGCAGGGATCCAATGGCCTGGCCACTCAGAAGGTTCTGGGCTCCTGCAGGAAGCAGGCCAGGCATTTGCACATAGAAATCCATGTGAGTTTATCACCAGGAATCCTCTTTAATTCCTTCTTCCTGTTACAGTCAGGATGCCCTACTGATTTTCTTCAGGGTCTTGTGAGCTTGGAGGGTGGACTATAGTTTCCATCTCAGACAAGGAGGAAGCACCGAGCCTGAGGAGTGAGAACCTCAGTTCAACCAGAAAGACCCCTAAAATCACCACAAGGTCACAGAATTCCAGTGCCAGGCTATGCCCAGGTCGCTGGTATGCCTGATCCAGGCTACCTTGTGGGGTGGGTCAAGTGCCATGGTCAAAAGCCTCTAACAGGACATGCCAAACCTTATTGGTTTGGTTGTAGAAATGATGTCATTCCTCAGTTTCCTCAGCAGGAAAATAGAACATTCCCTTGGAGAGTCCAGGGCCCCATCCCCTTTGGGGAAAACATTGCAATTAGAGGCGGCCAGTCTAGCTTAGGTGATCGGATGAGACACTTTGAAGACATGGTCTATGCTGTTGTATATTTTATAGTCATGGAAAGGCTCGGGGTTCATTGGAAAAAGAGAGAGTTATAAGAAAGAAAGAAAGAAAGAAAGAAAGAAAGAAAGAAAGAAAGAAAGAAAGAAAGAAAGAAAGAAAGAAAGAGAGAAAGAAGAAAGCTGTCTCACTGCACAAATATCACCACAGAGAGCTTCTAGCAGTGAGGCAGTGGGAAATGTGGGGGAGGTACCTGCCTCCCAGCTCTCCCGAGGACTCCAGCACCTCTGTGCTGGGGTTTGGTACCCTGCCCCTGGAGACCCTGGTCTTCACCAGCCCCTTCTCCTCTGAGCATCTGCTGCCCATAAGAAAGAAAGCCATGCCGCATGGCTCCGCAGTCCCAGCTCCAGCCCAAGCCGGTGTCCCCCACCACCATCCCCTATGGATGTAATCCTGGTGTTGGTTTGTTTACAGTGTAAAGGAAGTCCCAGGGGACCATGTGGTGAGGGCAGCGCTCTCCTAACAGAGCCCTGCCTTCCAGCTGGAGCAGAAAGCCAAGGCCCACAGGCTGCTCTCCCAAGCCAGAAAAAAACTGGAAGGTGGCCTCGCGTAATGAGAACCCCCACGTTGCACACTGGCAACCAAACCAGTAGATTCCTGCCCCAAGGTCCTTACCTGGGCTTCAGGACCAGGAACAAGTCAAGGCCTAGCAAAGGGCAAAGGGACACGTGGCCTGAGGTGCTATTCTGCCTTAGGACAGTATCTCAGCCAATGGCCACCTGATCGGAATCTGTGCCCACTGCCCAAGAAGCAGCCCTGTGGCATTGTCCCAGGCAGAGCTTTACCTTTCCCATGTACAGTTCAGAGTTTGTAAACGTACACTCCAGATAAGCACACCCACTCTGCCCACGCCCCTCCTACCCACCCCCGCTGCCTCCAATGCCAGCACCCCGTGAGCACTGGCTATCTAGGCTCTGTTCCTATGGTCCTGAGTAAGAGCCACAGTGCTTTCAAGTCAGCACCGGGCCACTAAGGGTCCCTTTACTACATTCTCCTCTGTGCCTTGCTGAGGACTCCTCGTCAGGGATGAGCCACTGCCTGTCTCTTCCTCCCCCAGTAGAGACATTTTTGCCATTTTTGTTGAGGCACATTCCAGTAAAATCTTTCCCAGCCCAGAGCCAATTTCGCAGCTGCCACATCCCTGGGCCATATGTGGCATGTGGACCGTCACAAAAACTTCTAGGGGGTAAGGGATCAGAGACTCGGAGTTGTCAACTCATTCTCTGCCCTGGGCCATCTCAACCCAGATCCTGCCCTTTGCAGTGGGGTGTCAGCATAGGGCTCAGCGGTAGTCAGTATCCCAGGACCACCGCAGGCCTTCCGTACAGGAATGATGGGCGATAGAGGTCTGGGGCCCTAAGGGTCCCCCTTCCTATGCGGCCAGTGTAACTCCTCACCCACACATCCCATGCAGCCCAGTGAGAGCTTAGCCCCAGCCCTTCCAGCCAGCCAGACTGATGGGCTGGTGCTCCTGGGCGGCCTGCAGCTGAACTGAGCCTGAACTCTTACAGGGCAAGGGTGAAGCGCGGGGAGACAGCCCGCTAGCCATTTCTCAGCCAATGGTCTCAGCTGGTGCCTCCCTTTGTTCCCAGGGGAGAGAGGATGGGTGGACTCCGAAGGTGGCCGAGTAGGGGGACAGCCAGCTTGCTGCCACAGCATCTCCACTGCCCGCCGGCAAGGAGATCACTCAGGCCCTGATACGATCACCTCAGGACAGGCGGAAATTGGAGTGTCCCGGGTGCTTGATCGAGGCAGCTAGCGAGCTGAGGCCGCGGGGACATTAGAGGCTGGTGTAATGGCCTCATTCTGCTCCCCTTGCAGCTCTGTGACCTTGGGCAGCTCGGAGCCTGTGTGCTGCTGTAATGAAAAATCAGGAGTCAAGGAAATGGCCCCGGTGGAAGAGGGTAGGGCTGGCTGCCCAAGGTGCTGGGAGCCCTGCATCCCCCTCTCTATCAACACTGGCTACAGACCATTTGCCCCACCACAGGCCCCTTGCAGCAGGGCCTGGAGACCCCTGAGGAGGCACTCCCAGCTCCAAACTGTATTGAGAGGAGGTGAAAGACCTTGGAGAGGGCATCGGAGGAAAAGAGATAAAGGTGACAACTGAGGGACGGAGGCTCATGGGAAGGAAAAAAGGACACGGTACCAAAGCTCTGTTGAGGTCAGAGTGAGTGGCTGCATTCCTCGGTAAAGGCCAGCTTGGCCACCCCTTCACGGGCCTCAGCTTCCCATCCTTGGCCTCCCCCAGGAGGACCTGAGGATATCAATGGAGCACTTACTTTACACCATTTACCCTCAGCGTGGACATCTGGTCCATTTGCAGAGGGCTCATAGGCCCAGGCTGCGCAGAAGGAAGGCCTCTTCCTGGCCCTGGCACACCACCTCCCAAGCCTCCAGGTCTACAAGCACTCTGTCAAGACTTTGTTCAGGTATGTGTGATGGTACACATCCGTGACTCCCACAGTGACCCTAACCTGCCAGGGACAAGCTGGTGATTCTGGGCTCTTGATCCTCATCCGACAAGAGTTTTCACAATGGCCTCTGTGTCACACACAGGGCCTTTTTGCAAGGGGCTGAAATAGCTGGAGGTGGAGGCACGGGGTTCTAAACCTGGACCCTTGCTGAGCTCCTCTGCCCAGCCAAGCAGAGACTCCTTCCTGAACCTTCTTTTTTCCTTTCTCTTCCCTTTTGCGCCTATTAACCAATCACATCAGACGGTGAGGTCAAACTCCCACCAATAGAGAAGACACAATCATCCAACACCACCTGCATCAGGGATAGAAGACTGAAGCCATGTTGGTCCCGTGTGTTGCTGCCCAGCTTGGGCTCTGGACCACCTCTTTTGCCGAAAGAATTTGCTTGACAAGATGCTTTCGCTTTGTTTCTGTGTTCGCATGTGGGACACTGATATTACACCAGCCCCTGCCCAACTCCCCACCGAGATCTGCAGTACAAACCCAGAGGCAGGCAGCTCCGACGGACGGAGAAGAGGCCCGTCCATCAAAAACCAAAATCAAGGGCATGTACATCTCTCTGCTGGGGCCCAATCTTCATTCACTCCTGAGGCCTGGTAGGAAGGTCAAGTGGGGTTCTGTGACAGGTGAAAGGCCAGCCATTCAGACCTCGCTTACATGTGTGCAAAGAACAGCCCTAGACTGACCTCAGCCTTTAACCAGGCACCTGGCCCTCTATGCCCCATTGCAACCGGATGGGGTGCAAATCAGATGCACACCACAACAGGCCTGGGGCAAGACCTCTTCCCACCTCACACCCTCCCCCCCCCCAGGTCCCATCCAGCTTCCCCAAGTTGAGGCTCCTCCCTGGAGGTCCTCCTCCCCAGTGGAACCCTCCTCCTGAGTGGCTAGTGCCCAAGTGAGCTTCCCATAAGAAACCACCTCAAATGGCTGGTCGCTGCTTTGTCCTCTGCTTCCTCCTCCTTGCCTTTCTTGGAGCTCAAAAAGAGTGTGCTGCTGACAGTGTGATCTTCACCACAACCCAGGAGGCGGGGGCTGTGGTCATGCCCAATTCCCACAGTAGATCACAGAGGCACAGAGAAGCGGATAACTTTCCCAAAGGCACACAGCTACCGGCGAGTCCAGCCCAGATGCAAACCCAGAATCCGTACATTACAGAATCCAGATGATGGGCCTGCTGCCACGTCCTGGTTTTCTAGGACCCCCACTCCTTTTAGAAAACTATGAGAAGGGGCTGGAGAGATGGCTCAGTGGTTAAGAGCATTGCCTGCTCTTCTAAAGATCCTGAGTTCAATTCCCGGCAACCACATGGTGGCTCACAACCATCTGTAATGAGGTCTGGTGCCCTCTTCTGGCCTGCAGACATACACACAGACAGAATATTGTATACATAATAAATAAATGAATATTTAAAAAAAAAAGAAAACTATGAGAAGTCCCCTTCTCCCACTGGGGAAACTGAGGCAGGAGAGCCATGTCTGAGAACTTCCCCTGCTCACCTACTGCTTGCATCTCACATCCCTGCAGAGATCTTAGCCAGATGTGATCCCACTTCCGCACAAAGGCCGGAAGGATTCTGCCTCTGCCTTCAAGAGGGCAACCTGGAGCCTTCATTCCCCTCCAATCTCACACTCCCAGCACAGAGAGCACAGCAGACTGCAGGCCGCTTAGCATGCCTCGCCAGATCCCTTCCGGAGTCACAGCAAGACCATCCCTACATCGAAGAAGCGACCTGGTGCACACAGTTTAGCGGGGCCTGGAGGAGAAGAACTGGGGAGACAAGGTATCAGCATGCGCCCTTGGCTCTGTTCGCTACATATGCTCCACCTGTACGTCACACGGTTCCCATTCACAGACTAGGAAAGCAAGACTCCTAGGTACCATTACTAGGACAAGGTCCGTTTCGAGCACAAAGCTGAATTTGAATGTGGGTCTTGACACTACCCTACCCTGGCTCCAGTATATACAGAGTAGGGGCTTAGCAAACACCCCAAAGCCGTTTAGACTGCTCTCGCTGCCCGAGGTCATGTTCTCCACCAATCTACCAGGACCTTCTCACTCACTACTGCAGCTGGAGACTTGAAGCCCACTGGGGTTTTTAATAACCTCATATTACCGAGCATCTCGGGCATGCTTTGTACAATGGGTCCTGGATGTGGATGTTTCCCTCCACTAAGCAAATCAGCTGGGGATGCTGGCAGCGTTGCCGGGCTGTGCTGAGTCTCAGATGAATCAGCCGCCCTGCTTCTCGCCCCTGGGCATTCACAGACATCACAGAGGCAGCCATCGCCTTTACGGGATGAGATGTCACACCCTTCCTGAGGAACCTTGAGCCACATCAGGGCTTGGGAGTAGTGGGGCTGAGGTCTTCAAGAGAGAAAGGAAAGCCAAGCTGTTTTTTTTCTGGATAGGACAGCTGTCCCTAGGCACTAGCCGCCTCCCCCAAAACCACCTACCAGCGGCTCATGGGTAGAAAGCAAAAGAGGGACGAGCAAGGAAGAGTGAGTCTCTTTGAGGCAGAAGACAAGGGCAGGAACCCTGACTCTGGTTCACTTCCTGATTTCTGTGTTTCTACGTGAGGAGTGGACCCAGAGGCCAGCTCTGCCAATGGCCGGCTCTCGGGTGATGACATCTATCCAAGCCTCAGCATCTTCATCTCTACAGCATCTGCCTGTGCCGCAGGGCACGCTGTGTCTTTTGTGAGGAGCGACAGGCAGAGCATCGGGCAGGAGACGCCCCAAGAGGAGCTGTTGCGAGTTAACATGTGCCGGCAGCCATGCCCACTCGGGGCCTCGACCCTGACCAGCTCTTTGCTTCTTCACCCCCAGGCCCAGTTTGCCACCTCTGGGCACAGACCGTGGAAGACTCTTTCTGAACAAGCGTGTGTAGCAGGGGCTTGTGTGTGAGGCATGCGTGTGAGTGCGTGTTTACACGTGTGGAGAACAGAGCAGGACACTGGCTGCCATCCTTTATTGCTTGCTGCCTCATGGTCTCGAGTCAGGATCTCTCATGGAACTGGAAGTTCACCCCCTGCTAGACTGACCGACCACCGAGCTCTCGGGGTCTGCCTGTCTCCTCCTCCTCGATACCCGGGTTAGAAGCATGTGGAACCTTGGCCAGCTTTTTACACGGGTGCCAAGGATTCGATGCAGGTCCCTATGCTTACAGACAAGCGCTCTTCTCCACCAAGTCATTTTCCCAACCCCATTAAAACTTTTGGTTTGTTTTTTTTTAAGACAAAATCTCCTGTAGCCCAGGCTAGCCTCAAATTCACTATGTATTCACAGCTGACTTGAACTTCTGATCCTCTCACCTCCATTTCTTAAGAGTTGGGATTATAGGTCTGTTGCTACCACACCCCGTTAGCATTCCAGAATTTTCCAGGTTTCTCTGTCTTCCAACTTGAGTTTCATTACCTCCCTTGGCCCTGAAGGCCTGCTAAGAATCGGTTCCAGCAAGTCATCATTCAACTACGAGGGCCCCAAAGACCCAGTCCTGTCAGTACTGAGGGGAGCATGCAGCACAGCACACTCGAAGCCAGCCTCCGTGGGCTATGACCTACTTGGCCACATGTTGGCTACGTGCTTGAGTTGGCTTGTGGCAGAAAGAAGGAGGGTCCAGGTCGTAGGATGGACCTGGAATCCTCAAAAAAAAAAAATAGCATGAATTGGCTCAGATGTGGTGAGTATGGACTTGGCAGGGCCCCTTAGCTGCTAGAAACAAAAGCTTGTGTGTCAGAGGGTCTGGGCTGAGGCGCATTGGCAGTGGCTGCAAATCTGGGAGTTGAGGCTGAGAGGATCTTTGCCCTGCTTACAGCCAGCATGTGCCAAGTTCTCCCTGCCAGAGCATTTCACAAGCAGGTTCTGGGAGCAAGTTGGCACCATTCAGGCTCCACGAGAGGGAGAGGAAGGCAAGTGGAAAGTCAGCATTCCCGGGCTTTGCTCTCGACCCCTGTAGAGCGTCCCTGCCCCGCGAATGGAATTGGAAAGCACTCATGGCTAACATGATGGAGAAGCTGGGCCTCAGTTTCCAAATCTAGCAGGTATGCTAGATCTCGCAGAAAGAGGAGTTGGTAGAATGTCATCATCACACAGAGCCGTGGGAAATATGAAGCTGGCCATGCCCAGCCCTCAGGCCCTTGTCTTGGGTCAGCCTGGGACCTATTATCTCCCACAGTCCCTGCCAGGACCTCATGGGCCCCCATCCCCTGACTGAGGGCTGCCGGTGACAGGACTTTAGTTGAGTGCCCACTGCTGTCATTCTTAGTGTATGAATGTCATGTCTAGTGAGGGCCTGGTAGCAGTAGGTGGCAGTTGACTTTGTTTGTAAGAAGTGTGCAGCTCTTGTCAGCCCCAGGGCCCTCTCCACTCTCTCTGGCCTGAGTGCTAAGAACTCACTCGGACTGTTGGAAACTTGGACTCACCAAGACAGTACGGGGCAGAGCACTCTCTCCACCTGGGGTACCCATGAGTCTACTGCCTTAGAGTCAGTAGTGGCTACCATCTAAATCTCACTGCATAGTGTGTGCACGCACGTGCGCGCACACACACACACACACAGGTACACTCCAGGCCAGGGTATCCCCATTCCTTCTGCCTTGTCCCAACTTTGTCTTTACTGAAGACAAAGCACTTTATCTGAAGCACTTTATCTGAAGGTATGACCCTAAGCTGGGTGCGTAGCTGCTGGGCAGTCCCATCTACTCAGGAGACCAAGGCAGGAGGATTGCTTGAGCCCAGAAGTTAGAGAGTTAGAGACCAATCTTGACAACTTAAAATATATATATCAGAAGTTGGGACCTGGACTGCATGCTTAGCACTGAAGAAACAACCAAATATAAGTGTGGTCCTAAATTTTGACAGAGCCCTGGGTACTTGTGCAAGGTAGGCATATCAGTCAGAGGGGGACAGAACTTCCATTAGTGTGGCCCAGAGGTCCCTCGATTATCTACCTCAAAACTCACCTCTTCAAGGTCACTTTCTGAGGGATCCTAGAAGCCCTCTACTCCCCATCCCAAGCCTGCAGCCTTGGACCAGCCCCAGCCTCATAAGCCAACCATACATCCCATCCCACAGAAAGCTTATACACTCAGACAGTCTTCAACCTCCATGCTGAACTCTCAGCCCGAAGCTGTAGTGTTCTTTTCCCCGAAGGACACCTCCAAATCTGTAGTGTTGGGGACCCTCGGGCAGCCATGTGGTGACTCTCCCCTTCCAGCTATGCCCAGCAAGTTTTCTATACATTGGCCCGCATCCCAAGTCTCTAGAGACAAGAGCCAGGCCTAGTATGCCCGTGTTCCCTTGTGACACACACCAAGGAAAAAGTACCATTGAGTCACACACGGCCCTGGGCTACCTCTCAGGGACTGGAAACAGAGGACCATTGTCCTGCTAGAGCTGAGGGCAGTGCTGGGGAGATGTCCATTCCCCGCATGTCCTGAAGCCATCTGAGTGTCTACCTGTCGTCGGTGCCAATGTGTGTTACTAAACTGACAACTCCATGCTGAACACGGACAAGGAGACGGAACTTTCCACTGCTTTCATGGACTCCAAGTTAGGGACGGAACTCAGCAAACTCATAAGCAGAGGTTCCTGGCGTGTGTGTCTGTGTCACACGGCGAATCAAGCTAGGGGTGGATGGAGCTGGTGGAGGCCAGACCCACAGGATGGATGCTGAGACCTGAGAGCCCTGCAAGTCAGAGAGTGGGCTGGAGAGCCAGAGAGCATCTAAGGAGGATTCAGGGGGTGGTGAATGCAAAAAGTGGGGTGGGAAGGAGCTACCTGGTCGGGCAGATAGAACCCCAGAGAGGAGTGTCACACAGTACCCAGGATGGTATCACAGGATCAGCAGGACCAGGTGGAGAGGGAGGGGCTAAAGCAGCAGATGAGAGTCTACCAAAGACAGGTGAGTCAGGCAAACCTCTGACCTCCCACCCTCCTTTCCTCTCTGCTCTGGCCATACAGCTTCCCTTCGGTTGCCTCCTGTAACATAACTCAACACCACTGCTGGTCCTGTGCTTTGATGGTTCACGTTCCAGGTGAAACAAGAGTCTAGTGGTACAGGACAGGGGACTCTCCACAGCTCAGGCTACATAGTTCCTTTGCCAATGGCCCATTCATTGGTAGGAAGAGGGTGGGCTCCTCTGAGCAGGTTTTCAGACCCCCTCATCTAGGCACATACCTCCCAGGGGCACACATTGGCATCACCATGTGGGGCATCCGTGGCACCCCCAGTGCGTCACGCAGGTATTCCCAAACCCTTTCTCCTTGGCCCTAGAGGCCTGCCAGCCATTTATACCCATCACTCAGGAGGAAATAATGTCATTTCTATAACACTCACCCTCTCCACAGAAGTGCTGTAACCATGCAGAGATGACATTGCGGGCAGCTCAGCTTGTGTGAGTGATGTAATCTCGGGGCGTTGCCTAGCAACCCCAACAACGTTTGGGAGACTCTGATTCTTGAGTGGGGTAAAGTCACATTTACACAGCTCAGTTAATCAGCTTCCTGGCAACTCCGCCAGGATGATCTCATTTTATTCATGATTATTTTATGTGAAACGCGCTTTTAGCTCTAAGAGAACACAAAGATTTAATTCAGCACCCGCTATTGCTCTATGTTTCCAGGGTGTCGTTAACACGGCGTCCATGCAGATAACCATGGCAACACATGGGTAATTAGTGTATATGACGGGAGGTATTAATACAGAGCCGGCAGGCTCCCAATCAGCCCGATTACCACGTGTCATTACTGCAGTAATTACCTGCACTAACACGCAAATTGAACTAAATGGTCAATTGAAGTAAAGTGAATGGCTTTTTATTCTAGTCCCTAAATAATGTGTCTGCTTGGCTGAGTAGTTCAAGGTAAATAAAACTCTTAAATTGATGGCCTTGCTGCCACCCCTCCCTGGGTGGGAGAACTAGGCGCCGAGGGTCCCCAAGGGTCCTCGCTGTTTTAGCAGGAGGTAATGCTCCCCTCCCCCAGGCTCCGTACCACCTCCCCATTAGAGGAAAACCGCCGCCTCCACTGTCCATGCAGAGCTCTGGTCCTCATTAACTACCCTCAGCTATCCCGCAAGGGTATCTCAGTCACCCCCAGGGGAGGGCATGGAACTTTCCAGAATGAGGGTGGAGGGCAAAAGGCAATGGCCTTCCTCCCAGGGATGTTTCCTTGCTCCCCTCGGGTAGGTGGGGCAGAAGCGAATTTCTGGCTTCCTGTTACAGGATGTTGGAGGGGAAAGGTCAAAGGTCACCCTGCCTTTATTAACAGAGCGTTTCTGAAATTCCATAAACTTAGAAGATCTTCAAACAGGAAGTCACACTGGACCTCTAAGAGAAGCACGCACATTCCAAGTCTGAACGCTGATCCCTTCAGAGGGGACAGAGGAGAGGGGGTAGGGACATCAGCCGGGGCCCCGGTGAGGAGACAATAAAGTCAACCTTGTTCCCCTTGTGACACAGCAATGGTGTCTGAACATGGCAGTTTAGTGCAAAGCATGGAGTCATTAGGTTTCTTCCAGTAGGCCTGTCCCTGAGGCCACCTTCAGGGCTGGCCTAGAGGCCTGGGCAAAAGGATACCTTGAAGGCAAGGACACAGGCCTCTCTGAGGGACTCTGTTTAAGCTGGAACAAGGATGAGGGTGGATAAAGAGCAGGAGAGGGCTAGAGGAATGAGGGCTCCATCCGGAAAGGGCAGTGACCAGGTGTCCTGACACACAGAGTGTGCAAACTCTAGCGCAAGCCTGAGGCTTCCCGGGTCTGCAGTGTGGAGGTCATGAGGGAAGGTACGGTCTCTCTACAAAACGCACTAAGGCCCTCAGCTCCCAGGTTGAGGGCCCATCTGTCAGCACTGAAGACTGAGGACAGAAAGTGAAAGTCACTCCATTGCAAAAGGGATCTCCTACCCATGCAGCACAAGTCACAGTGCACACGCAGAGAGTGACACCCCAGAGATCACAGGGGCACTTACAACAGTGCCATCCTCCCCACAGACCAGGAGCAGAAGACCTCCCACGAGGGGTAGGGACATCAGCCTACGGGCTCCAGGTTCAGGAGCGGGTGAGGCTGGACTTAGGACATGCCCTATGGTCAGTGGGGCCTGTGACCAGTGACACACAGCAAACGCTTGTGAACGAAGAGAACAGAAATGCCAGCAGCTCTGGCTGTACATGTGACATCTGGGGGCACATGAGTGGGTAGCCACACAGAGGCAGAAGAGAAGACAGACAGCACCTCCAAGCGAGAGGCCTCCGCCCTCGTGACAGGTTTGCTCTGTGCCCAGAATCACATCCCTGCACAACGCAGCAGCCGCTGATGCCAGATGCGGGGCCCAGGAGCTAGGCTGGAGCTACCAAACATGAAGTGCTGTTCCCCACAGGCCCGTGTGTGGAGCTCTTGGTCCTCAGATGGTGGCACTGTTTGGGGAACTTTCTCCAGCAGATGGGGCCTTGCTGGAGAAAGAAGGCCACTAGCAGGTACTAACAGGTATCCTGTCTCTGGCCCTCCCTGTCTCTCAGCTTTCTGGCAGTGGAGCTGAACGGCTCTACTCCACATGCTCCAAAGGACCAGAGACCAAACCCCCAAACTGTCAGTCCAAATAAATCCTCCTTCCTTCGGTTGTTTCTAGCAGGGGGTTAGGTCACATGACTTGAAAGTCAATTAATAGCAATCAGGGACCGCCAAACTACTTAGGGCTAAGCAGGGCAGGATAAACAAAGCAGGTGGAGCCAGCCCCAACATCCTCCAAACCAAAAAGAGAAAGAAAGGTTTTAAAACTCAAGAAACACCAGGAGCTGGGGAGATAGCCCACTTGTGAAAGCGACCGCCACATAAGCATGAGGCCCTGAGTTTGGAGCCCCTGCAGCCATGTGAAAGTCGGGCATGGCGGATCTCTAGATCCAGGTCTGGAGCAGAGGGACAGGCAGATCCCTGGCACTCACTGACCAACCAGCCTCGCCAAATTGATGAGCTCTTTAAAAATAAGGTGGAAAGGTTCAGAGAGAGCTCAGCAGTTAAGGGCACTGACTGCTCTTTTACAAAGGACCTGGGTTCAATTCCCACATGGAAGGTCGCAACCACCTTAACTCCAGTTCCAGGGGATCCAACGTCATCTTCTGGCCTCGGTGAGCAACGGCATGTACATGATGCACACATACACACATACTATCTTTAAAAATAAATCTTTTCTAAAAAATAAATTAAGGGGACTAGAAAGATGACTCAGTAGTTAAGAGCACCGGCTGTTCTTCCAGAGGACTCAAGTTCAACTCCCAGCACCCACACAACAGCTTTCAATCATCTGTAACTCCAGTTCAAGGGACTCAGACACCCTCTTCTGACCTCCTAAGACACTATACACATGCGTGGTACATACATAGACATGCAAGCAAAACACACACAGAGAGAGAGAGAGAGAGAGAGAGAGAGAGAGAGAGAGAGAATCCTTAACACAGGACCTGAGGGCCATATCACTCACGTATAAACTCTGCTGTGGAAGGCTGGCCATTATTCTAATCCTGCCCTGACTTTTCCAGAAAACAGAACAGACATGCTCATTGACTATATTGAGAATGACATGATGTTAAAATTAATCTAAAAATAAATGAGAAAGTTAAAGCCAGAAGGTAAGCGAGGGGTCAGCGACTCAACATTTAAGGCTGGGGTCAGGAACAGAGCAGAGACAACACACACTTTGTGTGCCCCAGAGACTTCGTGTTCCCAGCCTTAGAACAGGATTACTTCACACATAGAGATGTGAACTTACATGTCAAAAGACTAGAGTGGAATTCAGCTGTGAAAAGGGCAGCCATAGAGAACTGGTTTTATATTAGAGGCACAGATATTTTTAAAGATTTATTTATCTATGTATTTTATGTGTATGAGTCTTCTGTCTTCATACATACCAGAAGAAGGAGTATGATACCACTAGAGATGGTTGTGAGCCATCAGATGGTTGCTGGGACTTGAACTCAGGACCTCTGGAAGAACAGTCAAGTGCTCTTAACTGCTGAGCCATCTCTCCAGCCCGAGGCACGGATTTTATTATTATTAAGGATGATATCAGTGTAAAGAGCAAAAATTTTGTTTCAAAGGCCCCGTGGTGCGCGCCTTCGATTCCAGCACTCAGGAGGCAGAAATAGGCAGAGCTCTGTGAGTTCAATGCCAGCCTGGTCTACAGAGTGAGATCCTGTTGTGGTGGAGGAGGAGGAGGGTGATAATGATGATGCTTTTAAGTTAAGATTTAGAAGATGGGGAAGAATGATGTGAAGTGCAGAACTCACTGTGGTGGTGTTTAAACCTACACAAGAGGAAGCCAATAGGAGCAGTCAGCATTTCAACAGGCAGCACTAATTGGACTCTGTGGGGAAAAACAAAAACAAGAAGAGGACATGAAGAGAGAGGGAGCCATGGGAAGGGGGTGATCCAGTTGTTTAGGAGGAGTAAGGGGAGGGACTAATTAATATCCGCTGTTTACATGTATAAACTTCTCAGGGCTGAGGAACAGCTGAGTGGTAAGAGCACTTACAATACTCTTTCTTTTTCCTGGTTTTTCGAGACAGGTTTTCTTTTTTCTGGTTTTTCTCTGTAGCTTTGGAGGCTGTTCTGGAACTCGCTCTGTAGACCAGGCTGGCCGCGAACTCACAGAGATCCGCCTGCTGCTGCCTCCCAAGTGCTGGGATTAAAAGCATGCACCACCACTACCTGACTTGTGATGCTTTCAGAGGACCTGGGTTCTGTTTTCAGCGTCCTCAGGACAGCTGACAACCATACCTAACTCGAGTTCCAGGTGGACTTGTACCCAGTTACTCACCTGGGACGAGGCTCTCACACAGTACACTTACACACATGCAGGCAAAATCTGCACATAAACAATATTTTTGTATTTTTAAAGAATAAATAAACGATGCTCTATTGGGGCTGGAGAGATGGCTCAGTGGTTAAGAGCACTGGCTGCTCTTCCAGAGGACCTGAGTTCAATTCCCAGCAACCACATAGTGGCTAACAACCATCTGTAATGAGATCTGGCGCCTTCTTCTGGCGTATGGGCATACATGGAGGCAGAATGTTGTATATATAATAAATAGATAGATAATAAATCTTTTTTTAAAAAAAACAGATGCTCTATTTAAAAGGAAAGAAATCTGAAGAAGCAGTCTTGGGTGGGGGTATTTGAACGCTTCCCCTTTGAGCCCAGAAGGGAAGTATTTCACCTCATACCATGTCTCTTCAGCACCGCAGAAGCAGCTGTGGCCAATGCAATAAGATAAGAAAAACAAACAAAAGGTGGAAAGACTCCCAGAAAGGCAGGGACAAAACTGTCATTTTTCACAGGTGACAGGATGGTACACATAGACCTGAAATGACCTACTGACCAGTTGCCGGAAATACTGAGTAGAACAGAATATTGAATACAGTCACTGTCATATTTTCACACACTAGGACTAAACCCAGGGCTGGAGAGAAGACTCGGCAACCAAGAGTGTTGCTGCTCTTTCAGATGGCTGACGTTTGGTCCCCAGCACCATGTCGGGTGGCTCACAGTCACCTGTAACGCCAGCTCCAGGGGATCTGATGCCCTGCTCTGGCCTCCGAGAGTGCTTCCACGCAGGCAACATACAGTCACACAGACAAACATTGATATAAACAAATAATAAAATAAGTCTTTAAAATATATAACTAAACAAATAGCCTTTTTTTTTTCAAGGTTAGGGCTAGGGATGTCAGTGAGGAAATGATTATTAGCAGACTCGGAGCCCTGGATTTGATCCTCAATACTTATCACAATATGAGAATATCAATATATCTCAGCTTCCTAGAAATAAATCTGATTGGAGGCTTAGAAAATTGTATGCAACTTTAGTGAGCAATGCCAATGAACCCGTGAATAAACAGGGAACATGTATCATAGTCACGGTGCAAGAAGTTAAACACATGTACATGGTTTCTCTTTTTTTTGGTAAGGTTTTTTTCTTTATTATGATTTCATGTGTATAGTTGTTTTGCCTGCATGTATGTCTGTGCATGATGTGCCCAAGAAGGCCAACAGAGAGGGCATCAGATCTCCTGGAACTGGAGTTACAATCATGAGCCACCATGTGGGTGCTGAGAATCAAACCCAGGTCCTTTGGAAGAGCAGCCAGTGCTTTTAAT
The DNA here is from genome assembly GCF_982192425.1 of Myodes glareolus. Taxonomy (NCBI): domain Eukaryota; kingdom Metazoa; phylum Chordata; class Mammalia; order Rodentia; family Cricetidae; genus Myodes; species Myodes glareolus. Next base: position 18,089,239 of record NC_142046.1, read on the forward strand.
TCCTGAGCCATCTCTCCTGCCTTTCTCATGTACTTATTTATTTTTGAGACAAGGACTTATGTAGCCCACAGTGGCCTCAAAAATCACTATGTGACCGAGGACAACCTTGAACTTCTTTACTTTAGTATGAGGTGAGGGGAGGTATGGGCACTACTGCATATCCGTGGACGTCAGAGGGCATCTGTCGGGAAGAGGGTCTCCTTCCACAGAGGCCTCTGGGGGTTAAATCCCTGTCTGTTCAGCCATACCACTGGCCCATCCTTGAATGTCTGACTCTCCTACCTTTACCTCTCAGGCGCTGGAATTACACGCCTGCACCTCTAGACCCATTTTACAAGATGCTGGGGAAAGAATGGGGGACTCTGTGCATAGCTGCTGCTCTGCCCACTTAGCTACAGCCCCAACTCAATTAACACCCTCTTCCTCCCTTCTTATGGTGGCCATTAAGATCATTGATCTCTTTTTCATACCCTCGTTTCCTCCTATGAACTTTCCTTCATTAATTAATTTATTTGTTTGTTTGTTTGTTTGTTTGTTTGTGGAACCAAAACATCTCACAATTTCATTAGTGTGGAGTGTTTTGTCAAGTTTCTTGGTCTTAGCTATTTCCCTGGACAAGCTGTGTGGTCTTAGGAAGACAAGATGGAGGAAGTTGCTTCTGGAGAGGCATCTGGGATTGTGAAGCTTCAAGCCCAGAATTCTGACTGAAGGTGCACACTGCCCTGAACCAGTCCACTCAGAGGAAAATCGAATCACATTTCTTCAGGCCACCCTGATGTCCTCTTCAGCTCAGTCCTTCTCATGACACCCTACCAAGTGTGTCATTAGGACCCCAACCTTGCTGTTTCTGAACACCTCCAAGTTACCAAGAGCCTACAGAAAGGAGAGTTTCACTTCTGAGTCTGTGTCTACTGGCCCCACCCACATAATGGTGACAATGGTAGGAAGCTTTGAATGTCCATCTCTGACCGTGGGCTAGGACTTCCAGTCACCCCCAGCCCACATTAGCCAAGCTCACCCAGCCAAAAGGTCGTAGGTGAGAGTGGATGTGCAGGGGTTGTGTGCCTGGTTGACTCACAGAGGTGCCCAGAGCTCAGGGAATGCTTGTTGAAGGATGAAGTGAAATGGGGGGGTACCTAGGGGTGGGGGTGAGCTGTGGCTCTGGGGCATAGCTCAGAACCACCTCCCTGTAGATTCCCTACCCAGTTCCTTTCACCTAGAATGAAGGTGGGGTTTATGCTACTGAACCAAAGGCAGGGATGCTTTTAAAGGAGACTGTCAAGTCCTGACTCTCAGTTTCTTCCTACCACCTGCTGTGGCCTGGCCAAGGAGGCTGCCTCTGTCTTCCTGCTCCCCAGGGCTGGCTCTCCAGGGCCTCCTGCTCTTCCCGGTGCAAGGGATGAAAGTGCCGGGGGGACCGGCAAACATGGGGGACTTAGAGCTCATGATTACCATGGCTAGACATAGTCACAGCACTTGACCTCTACCCAGGCCCATTGCTCTCATTAAGCTAGGACTGAGTTTGCTTTTCCCATTAACCCCTGTGGGCTGCAGGTGCCATGCCAGGGTCCTGTTCAGGGAGTGGCTGCCAGATCCCCGTCCCTCCCATGCCCACACCAAGCCCTCTGTCCACTACTCTCTCCTGCCCCCCCCTTTCTTGCTACAAGAAACAGGCCTTGTACTGTCTCTTATTGTCTCCAAAATGCAGAATTACTGGTGGCATCGTGTTCTTGTACCAAATTAGCCACACTTAACTCAAGTGCCTGCCGCTGGCAGCTTCTGCGAGTCTGGGCACGCCTGAGCGCACTGCAGAAGCTGAATCACTTGATTCCACTTGAAACCCCAGCCAACAGCAGCATCTACTCTCGGCTCTGCCTTGGCCCCTACCTGGCCCATCAGCCTGAGCCCCAAGCTCCGCAGTGTCTCACAGGGGCAGCAGCTCAGAAAAGGGAGTCTAAACACATCAGCAGGACTCTGGGATCTCCACCTCTAGTCTCTTAAATGCCAGGTAACCTGGCACCAACAAAAAAGACACAGGATCCCCAAGGAAGGGGTGGGTGAGCACTCAGACTTTGACTAGTGAGAGTGGGGCTGCAAAGAGAAAGAGGGGAGAAGAGCCTTCCCTAGGGAGGGCCGATGCTGGCCTCTGTAACTCACTTTGTCAGAAACATGGTTTTGGTGACATGGGAACATGTGGAAGGGGAAGGACAAGGGGACTTTCTCCCGGGATGTCCAGAAAAGGAGAGCATCAGCCTCACTGCTTTCATTGGCCATCCCGTTGCCTCCTATATCTCCGCAGCTCACCTGCCTTCCACCTCTAGATCTTTCCGGCTCTGCCCTCCGAGACTTCCCACCCAGAGAATCTCACCGCAATGGGAATCTCTCCAAAATCTGTCTGAGCAGAACTCTTTGGTTCCCACTACTCTCGGGAACCTCTGAGTCTCTGGGCTGGCATCTGTTCTCTCTCCATCTGCAGGGCTACGACCTCCCTCCGAAGCAAGCCTGGATGTCTGACACTAGGAGGCCCCTCAGTATACTTCATCAGTCCTGCCAGGCCTCTCTCACTCACTCACACCTTGGTGGGTTTTCTCATCTCTCTGGCAGGAAACGTGCCTGTCTCCTTGGCTCAGGATATGGCTAGTCAGTGAGTGTGTTACAGTGAAGCTCCCCACATCTCCCTTTCTTGGACAGCTGAGCCCCACAGCCCTGCTAAAGAGCCTTTCTAAAGATGTGGAAGCATCTGGGACACGGGAAGCAAGCTGGGAGCAAGCCAGGGCTTAGCCATATGCTCTCCAGGATGAGGCACCTCTCCTACTGGATGCCAGGCTTGTACACCCCTGAGCTCAGAAAAGGCCCTGCCTCTAGAAGAAAGGCAAGACCCTGGACTGCAAGCTTGGGAGACATGACCCTGCTGGCCATGCCTGGCACCCAACACACACTAAGTCCTTGGCAAGCACTCGCCCTGTTAGACACCACATCCTGAGAGACTGGAGTCAGCCTTGGGAAGGGAACCAGAGAAGCCTTGAAGGCATCACCAAGGCTCAGATGTAAGGTCATGAAAGCAGCACACTGCAAGTTTCAGGGAACCCAGGAGAGGTCCTAGTGGCTTGATTCTGAGGGTGCTGGGGAGCAATGGAAGGCTTGGCATGGGGGGTGGGGAGTAAGAGTCAAGCCAGACAGCTTCTACAAACCCGCTTCTCACCACCTATCCATCATCAGCGCAGAGGCACCCTCACCTGGACAGTCCAGCGCTAGCTGATCTGACAGGTGGCTTCAGGGTCAGCAGTGGCTCTGATTCTAGACCCTCTAAGAACTGTGCAAGCCCACGCCACGTTTAAAACCAGCCTGCCCCTCCAGGACCCAGCTCCACTCGGGCTGCCCAATCTAAGTCGACAAAGGGATCCAGGGTTCTGCCCAGAGCTGAGGTGGTGATGAAGATGATGATAATTTCTCATTGCCTGGTTGCCCGGGTCCAAAGCTGGAGTCTGCTGACCTCTCTAGTTGAGGTACAGGATAAAAAATATGAAGCTTAAAACTCATTAGCATTGTGGGTTCTTCCTCTTCTTGGAGTCACCGACTGTCCCAACAGCGCCAGCACCTGAACTATACGTAAGAACCTTTTCCAGCCGGGTGGCAGTGGTGCACGCCTTGAGTCCAGCACCGGGAGGCAGGCAGGTGGATCTCTGTGAGGTCACGGCCAGCCTGGTCTACAGAGTGAGTTCCAGGACAGCCAGGACTGTTACATGGAGACCAAAAACTGGAGAGAAAAACCAAAAACTGGTGTGACAGATGTGCCATCAGAACTGAACAAACGCTGAGCCTGGTGAGGCCTGGACTTTGGCTGCCCATACAGAGCCTGGTAGCAGAGACACGCCACCTGCCATTCAGTCTCAAGCACCAACAGGGACCAGCCATGTATAGAAGTTGTAGTTACAGATTAGACAGGAACACCCTGCAGAAGGTGGTCCCTCTCTGTCCCAGCTAGGGTGGCCACAGTGGGGAATTCTAGGTGCTTGGACTTTATTAGTGACCCCAGTCTCACCCATTTCTCATTTGTTTCTTGTGAGACTTCTCAGCGGTTCCCATGCCCTAGCCTGGGCCCCGGTGAGGATTACTGTTATCTCTCAGTTTGTAGGAATCACCCAGGAGATAATTACGCTTTGGGGGATTATCTTGATTACATTAATCCATATGGGAAGGATTCATTTTAACCATAGGTGGCACCATTCCTAGGCCGGGGTTCAGAGAAAGGGCTCGGAGCAGCAACATGCTTTCATCACTGTCTGCTTCCTGATTGTGGATTCAACACTACCAGTAAGTTCCTACAGCCTTGCCTTCCCCACCCAGTGGACCGGACCTTGAACTGTGATCTGAATTACACACATTCTCCCTTAAGTGGCTTTTGTCATAGGGTTTTAATCCAGTAACAGAAAAAAAAACAAAAAACTATTTTTTAAAGGCCCAGGTGAGAAGTTTAGATGCAGGGAGGTATCTGGACCTCAGGATGAGGAGACAGAGAGCAAGGCTCAGGGACATATCTGCAGGCTCAAAATCAAGCAGGGCAGGATGTGGCCTCAGGGAAGACCTCGCTCACTGTCCTAAGAACCATGGTCAGTCCCTGTGTGTCTCTCCACCTTGACAAACTCTCCTTGTATTCTTCTGGGCCCTGGGCCTACCACGAGGTGCCTGGTAGGGGCCTGCTTCATCATGCCTTGCTTTGTGCTGGGGAGGGAGAGGGAGGGGCAAAGCCAAAGAGGCCTCATCCAGCCCCAGGGCCGGAAGCCAAGCTACCCCTGCAGCTGCTGCAGGACCAGTAGTGACACCTGCCGCTCTGTGGACACCCTCTAGACAGCCAGAGACAATAAAGAGCCAATTAGCACGCGTCTCCCAGAGATCCTGCTACAGATCTGCTGTGCTGTGGTTCTGACTTCTCACACCCCCCTGGCTCTCCTCCACCTCTCTGTTCGCCTTGGCAGGGGGTACGGGGATGCCACAGATGCTCCCCTCTCTTCCTTGGCCCTCTGTCTCCTTCTCGCCCGGCTAACAGCACCAGCTGAGAGGGCGGCCACAGCACACAGTCACAAATCTTCCATGTTATTCCCTCTCCTTTATTTACACCGGGCGCACAGTAGCAATTCAATCTGAAAAAAGCACCGTGTTTTCAGAGGCGTGCGGCCCAAGAAATTGATGTTTGCGTTAATCAATCTTGTAGGAGCCTGCAGGGCTCGGAGAGGTGCCACACGAAAGATTTCCTCTCTTGATTGATTGGAGCCCAAGTAGGGAGGGAAGGGGAGAAATCAACGCTCCGGAGCCTGAACTAGGTCAGAGTACTCTGGAGTTCTGCCACACTCGGGGAGCCCCCGTAGTGTCTCCTCGTCCAAAGTTAGGGCAGGCAGGCTGACGGAACTCCTGACTCCAAAGATAGGTCTGTCTCTATGTCACCTGTTTCCCATCCAAGAGGCCTGGGGGCATCCCTACCGTGTGTCATAATCCTCCCACTGTCCACCTGGGTGGCTCTTTGGCCTCCCGAGGTTCCAGAGCTAAAAGTTCTGAAAGGACCCTGCACCCAGGCTGCAGGAGATTGGGCTGTGGACAGAACAGCTCCCGGGCCTCTTTGGGGCTCCTCCACCAGGGAAAGTCCCTGGGCACTGGCCTGGAATAGACTGTCTGCTGGCTCAGCTGGAAGTGGGGGTGGCAGACAGGCAATGAAGCTAGCCTGGTCACCTCTGTGCTAGCAGCAAACCCAGAGACCTGGTCCCTTGCAGCAGGAGGCCCAGACGGGGACTCCATGGTTAGCTTTGGGAGTTTTTAATGACTCCTTCCTGGGTCCTGGGAAAAACAAAGGGGAGACAAGGGGGACAAGGGAGGTGACTGTGACACAGAAAGGCCAGACCATGCACCCATGCCAAATACTCTGAATTGGGGGTGGCGGGGATAAGCAATGAGTGACCACAAAATCTAGCTAGACTTCATGATGTCCCCTGGCTTATGAGAGGACCCCACTGTGCTCCCTAGATCCATGTTAGGAAGAGGAACCCTGAGTTCCCATAGGTGACCACCTACCTGCAGGAGGGCAGATTCAGGGCCTAACGCTAGGGCTTAGAGCCCAGGGCCAACACATTGGTTTCCAGACACTGGGTTGGTGCCTGGACACTGAGCAGGTAAACAGACCAGCAGTCTGACCACTTCTCAGACAGTCAGAGAATTACATCCTGTGGAGGTTGGAGGGAGACCAGTTTCCAGAGCTCACAAGAAGTCCTCCCCTAGCTAGGACATCTGTCTCACCCACCCAGCCCCGGGACACTGAAACAATCACAGCACACAAACGAGGCTCATGTCCACCATAATCCTGGTCTTCGCTGACTACACCCCTCCTGTGTGCCAGGGGCTGAGTTCTCAGTAGCTAAGATAATGTAGGAAGCAAGGACCATGTCCAGGAGCCATGTCCCATCTCACAGGGCAAAAGCTGGACACCAGAATGGCCATGTCTCCTCTGTGGGAAGCTAGGTCCACAGGAGGGACACCCTCTTTAGGACCCTGTCACTAGAGATCTGACAGCTGCCCTAGAACGCTGTTGCCTGCCTGTGAGGCACTCTGGACAGGAAAGGCACTGGCAGGGTGATCTTAGGTGATCAGCTCCAGTCTGCCTTGCTACTGTACCCAGAATGCTAAAGCAGAGGATCACTTGGGCTCTGGGAGTTTGAGACCAACCTAGGCATAGACCCCAGCGAAAAACAAAAACCTAGATGTCCAGGTGAACTAGGAACTTGGATACCTGCAGGCTGCCTAAGCCAATCCCTCGCACTGTGGGTCCTTCCGGTGGGCCCCTCATGATGCTTGTGGGCTGAGCACTCAGCAAAGGCACTCCGCCACTCAGCAGACACGAAAGGAAATAGATTCTTGGGAATGGTCAAAGGCTGCACTGAGCCTGCTAATTGGGTGACTTTTGCCCCATTTCCTCACACACACACATATACACACGGTCATATCTTGTTGATTTTCCAGCAAACAAACACGATTTCTGGTTCTGTAACAGAATGTCCTGTTTAGGTCCACAGGAGCCAAAGGGGTGACCCTGAACCAGCCACCACAGGACTCACTTCCAAGAAGAGTTCACTAGGCCCGGCGGGAGCCCCAAAGCGCAGAGCCTGTCTCAAAGGCCAGCGGCATGGCCTGCAGCGCAATCGCTGTGCCTTGCCCAGGTCTCCGCCTCCAGCCTAAGCCACGCACAGCACAACCAGCAGGCAAGAAAGAAGCCTGGACTGTGTAAACGTAAGGATTGCTGTGTGGAGCTGGGAAGATGGGCTGAGTGGGGAGTGAGCACCGCTCCTGCAGGTCGTGGGAGGACACACCCTTGGTCCTGACATGCAGAAGGCAGTCTCATCTACAGAGTGAGTTCCAAGACAGCCAGGACTGCCGCATAGTGACACCTTGTTTTCAAAAGACAAAAACAAACAAACAAAAGAATGAGGCACGCTCTTGTAGAAGTTCCAAGTTCCCAGGACCCACACTAGGTGGCTTCACTACTGTCTATAACTCTAGGGGACAAAACATACTCTTATGGGTCACACAGTATACACATAATTGAAAACAAATCTTAAAAAAAAGAAAAACACTTAACTGGGCAGTGATGGCACACGCCTTTAATCACTGAGCTTGGGAGGCAGAGGCAGGCATATCCCTGTGTGTTCAAGGTTAGCTTGGTCTACACATGGAACACGTACATACAAACAGAACACTCGAACACGTGAAATATGAGACATCTTTTTTATTTTAATATGGGTTTCAGCTGTCAAGAATAAACTACTCTTCCAGAGGACCCAATTTGGTTTCTAGCACCCACGTCAGACAGTTGACAACTGCCTGCAGCTCCTGCCCTGGGGGATTCACCACCCTTTTCTGGCCTCCAAGGGCACCTGCAGGCATGTGTACCTACTCACAAGTAGACACAGAATTTAAAAGAATATAAATCTTAAAATGCAAAATAAAATTTTTAATAAAAGTTGTCATGGGCTGGGATGATAATAATTCAGGTGTAGAAGCGCCTGCTATGCAAGCATAAGGAGCTATATGTGACCCTCAGGGCCCGTAAAGAACCGATGGTGCACACTGCAGGCCTGGTGCTAGGGAGCAGGAAAGAGAAGGACACTTGAAGCTTGGTGGCCAGTAAGCCCAATCCAATGAGTGAGCCCCCTACCCAGGCCCCAGTGAGAGACCCTGTGACAAAGACTTGGAGATCAAGGTGGAAACTGCTGGAGAATGACACCTGAGATTGACCCCTGACCATCTCTCTCTCTCTCTCTCTCTCTCTCTCTCTCTCTCTCTCTCTCTCTCTCACACACACACACACACACACACACACACACACACACACAAATGCGTGCATGCGCGCATTTACTTGCACACACACACATAAAAAGATTGACGTGGAAAACAAAGATATATAAATCAAGAGGCTCAGCCAACAAAGGAAAGGCAAACTGAAGGAAAGAAAAACAAAGTTTTCACAAGAGACAACGGAAAGAGATTTTATTGACATACCCGAAATTCCAACAAAGGCACACAGAAGGAGGCTCTTCTGCTAGAGGGAAAGCCTGTCACAGGCATGGCTGACCGCGGCGTGTTTGCAATAGTTTTAACATCTCAAAATGCAAAATGTAAAAACTGAGAGGCTAAAGCTGTGGAGACAGGGAGTGGGTGTGAGTGCATACCCAGAGTCCCAGCCCTCGGGAGGCTGAGGCAGGAGGACAGAGAGTTTGAGCCCAGTCTTAGCAGCACACTGAAAACAAAGGGGCTGACACCTCTTTGCCACCACCCAGCTGACGACTCCTTTGGTCAATCTAAAAATCAGCAAGGAGTGGTATCCAGTGTTGTGTCTGGGGAAGGAGCTGCGGTTATTACGGCTATTACCAAACACCGACAAGAAGCAGCCTAAGGGAGGAAACGTATGTTTAGGCTCACACGTCAGAGCATCCGGCTCAGCATGGTGAAAAGGGCCTGGTGGTGGGAGTCTGCGTCTCGTGCCTTGGTAGACAGGAAGCATTGAAAGCACATGCTAGCACGAAGGTGGTTTTCCTTCCCTCTCCCTTTTCATTCACTCTGAGACTCTAGCCCCATGGGATGGTGCCACCCGCATTCATAGTGGGTCTTCCTTCCCCCGTGAGGCCTCTGTAGAAGCACAGCACAGACACAGGCAGAGGTGTGTCTCCCAGGTGATTCCAAGTCCTGTGAAGTTGACAATGAAGCTATTCATCTCAAGTCCACTCCTTGTCAAGTTGACACCCAAATATGTCGCTCTTAAACAATAATACTCCAATTTTGGTTACCATCCAAAGTGTGTTTAGCCCAAGGTCAAAAGTCCCTATAGTCTTCGATGGTACCACTTGTTCAAAAGTACAGTGTCTTCTGATACTCAAGAAATTCTTAACTAAGAACTCAAATAAAAATTTTTAAATTTTTAAAAAATATGTATAAGTATTTTGTCTACATGCATGTCTGTGCACTGTATATGTATCTGGTGCCTGTGGAGGCCTAAGTAAGGCATCGTATAGCTGGAGTTAGAGCGTACAGTGTAGTTACAAATGATTATGAACCATCACATCAGTGCTAGGAATCAAACCCAGTTCCTCTGCAAGAGCAATCAGTGCTCTTAGCCACTAAGCTATATCTGCAGCCCAACTTACTTATTTTTGTCTTATGGGTTTGAGTCTTTTACCTTCATGCATGCACGTGCACTATGTATGTGCCTGGTGCCCATGGGGGTCAGAAGAGGGCATTAGATTCCCAGGGTTAGAGAGTTGTGGGGAACCATGTGGGTGCTAGGAATCCAACTTGGTCCTCTGCAGGAGCAACAAGTGCCCTGCAGCCCTAAATTACATTTTTGAAAAATGAGTCCTGGCTTTGTTTGTTTGTTTGTTTGTTAACTTTTATTGCTTCTTTGCAGACTTCACATCATGCATGCCGATCTTACCCACAGCCCCATCGTCGTTCTACCCCCACACCTGCCCCCCCTTGCAACCTCCCCCTAAAACAAAACAAAACAAATTTAAAAGAAAAACCAAAAAGCAAACAAAGCAAACAAACAAAACACAAAACAACAAAAGCAACAACAACAAACAAAAAAAGGAGAAGAGTCTCATCACGGAAGCTGTAGTGTGGCCCGTTGAGTCACACAGCTCACCCTTTAGTCCACACGCCCTTACTCGCAAGTGTTCATTCCCATGAGTCATCTGTCTGGCTGGAGGCCTCTGGCTTCTGCTACACCATCGACAGTGGGCCCTCACTGGGCTTCCTCTTGGATATCCTATTGTTGTCTTGTGTTGTGGGGATCCTGCAGTTTTGAATTTGTAGGTTTGTCCCGTTCACGTGTTCCAACGGTTCATAGATGAGGTGTGTGTTGGGATGCACCAACTCATAGTCCTGGTTCTGGGCCTGGGTGGTATCTGGGTTGGTCAACCCGCCAGGTTCACCCCATTGTCACCACCCAGGAGAGCTCTCCAGCACTGTCTCAGCCAGCCCACCCAATGTAGCCTGCGGCAAGGAGCAGAGCCAGTTCCCTTGCTCTGGGGCCCTTGGATCCAGCTCATCCACACTCACGCCATCAGAGTCAGCTTCACTGTCTTGCCCAGGTGAGGTGCAGGGCCCAGTCTCTATTGCTATAGGAGTCATGGGGCACAGAGGTCAGCTCTCAAGCCCTCAGGGACTGTCTCACCTGCACTCCCAACAACAGAGTCAGCTCTAGCGTGCTGTCCAAGTGAGGTGTAGGGTCTGCTTTTCCGTGTGCTGCAGCAGGTGAGGGACAGAGCTAGTTCTCCAACTCTCATGACCCTGGGGCCAGCCCTCTCACCCACCTTGGGTAACAAAGAGTGGGAGGGGAGGTCACCTTTCTCTCACCCATGCCACCACATGGCAGACAAGGGAGGGCTGGGTCAGCTCTGCTGTTCTCACATCCTCAGGGCCAGCTCACCTGCATCCCCAACAACAAGGTCAGCTTTAGCGTGATGCCCAGGTGAGGTGCACACCCATGGTGAGGAGTGGGACCATCTTTCCTGATTGTGGAGGCGGCAGCTCTCCTGCTGCATTATCTAGGGAGGAGTAGGACCAGCTACCCCAGGGCTGGAACAGGGAGGGACCAGCTCAGTATGGCCCTCAGATTTCAAGACACTTGGTTCCTGTGACCCCCGTGGTAACACGAGCCATGAAGATCAACACGGACTTCAGCCACAGCAGGACCATGGATCCAGACATGGCCCTCAGGAGCCGCCCAGGCCCAGGTGTCAAAACAGTCCAGGTGGAGCACAGATCACCCAGATCAGTGTGGCTCACTGGTAGCAGCATTGCCTTCTGACATCAGCATGTTCTCGGGTAGCTGACACAGCCCTTGGAGGTAACAGGGGCCACGGACACCAATACAGACCCTGGATGTGGTAAGATAACATGTTTGGTTTTGTTTGTTTGTTTGTTTGTTTTTTAAAGATTTACTTATTATGTATACAACATTCTGCCTCCATGTATACCCGCATACCAGAAGAGGGTGCCAGATCTCATTACAGATGGCTGTGAGCCACCATGTGGTTGCTGGGAATTGAACTCAGGACCTCTGGAAGAGCAGTCAGTGCTCTTAACCAGTGAACCATCTCTCCAGCCCTGTTTGTTTGTTTGTTTGTTTGTTTTTTAATGGCACAAAATGAACATTCCTATTCCGAAGGGGAAGAATGAAAAATAAAAGCTAAAAATCAGGACAAGGCCAGACCAAAGCTCAAAGGGACAAGTATCCAGTCCTGTGTTCCATGTCTAGGCTTGTGGTGGCCCCGCCTACACTCCAACACCCTCGACCAACCCCATCCCTCCAAGTCTCCCACCTGCTGCAGCACACTTAGCCTCCCCGGGTCTGCTCTACCGTGTGCCTGCAGCTTTCCTGGGCAGCTGCTCCGCAGTCCCGCCATCTCCAACATCCTGGCATCGCCACTGCCATGCAAGTGTCCACCTGTAAGCTTCTCACAGTGGTCTCTCAGGGCCCCCTGAAGGGACCCCAACCCTGCCACAGAGTACTGTCACAGTGACCTTCTGGAGCTTTGGTGTAAACCTCCACGACCCTGTAACCCCGGATTCTCCACGTCTGTAAAGCTGGCACCTCAAAGAAGCTCTGAGTCATCCTGACTCCAGCCAGGACCCTCCCAGCTGTGCGTCTTGGGAGCTGAAGGTAGGGAAACACTTCCCAGGTGGCCGTTTGTATTCTCTGTTCAGTCTCTCTCCTTTCAAACGATTTTGCGTTTTTTACCACATAGAGTCTTGGGGGTCTTGCCTTCAAGAAACTTTTCGAATTGTTTACCCAGAGCCAAGTGTGAGGCTTCTTCATTGTGAGCATCTCTGTGCACACAATTCTGTGCACGCTTTCTGTGCACTCTGCTTGTCTGTAACTTTAAACATGTACATACGTTGTGTCTTCTCGCTCCCCTCGATGCTCTCCACCACTGCTGACCTGGGTGAGAGCAGTGAGCAGTCACCATGCCGCAGTCTGACCGCTGTCTTGGATTGCGATTTCCTCCACCAAACCAATTAGTCCAGCGCTTCCAGAACTTTTGATTTCGTTTTTTATTATATATTTGTTCATTTTATGTGCGTGACTGTTTTACCTACATACATGTATTTGCACCATGTCCCTACTTGGTGTCTGAGAAAGTCATTAGAGGGCATTGAATCCCCTGGAATTGGAGTTACAGGTGGTTGTGAATCACCATGTGGGTGCTGGAAGTTGAACCCAGATCCTCTGCAAGAGCAACAAGTGCTCTTAACCACTGAGTCATTACTTTAGAGTTGAATTCCCCCAAATGCTTATGACCACGTCAGATTCTTTACCAGAATATAGCATAAATAGTCCCAATAGCATCCTCTTTTCCCGTTGAAAACCCATGGGCCACAACTTTCTGGTCCATGTTTCTGAACTGATTGCTTTTCTCACTGTTGTGACCTACAGCAGATGATGAGGCCACAGGCCTGGAGAATGAGTTTCCCAAACCCACCCTACACAGAGACTCCAGAAACCCAAGGCCATGGCGAATGTGGGCTCCCACTAAGCGTAGACAGCTGCAAGACTAAGATCTTGAATGGAGGAACAAAAGAAACAAACACCCTGTTAGGAACTTTGGCAGTGCCTAGGATAGATGCTGACCCTGTGCTGAAGGGAAGGGCCCACGGAAAGAACATCTGGGCACAGGTGTTCCCGAGGACAGCAGTCCCCACCCTCCCAGCCCTACCTGGGATCTCTACGCTACAGAGAAGGCCTGAGTCCAGATCTTTCTAATGGATCCTGGGGTGGTGGCTTTGCCTCCTTAAGATGTTGTCTGTCACAAAATGAGCCCCCTGGCGCTCAGCTGCAAGGAGAAGGGGAAGAACAGCCTGTTGGATTCATCCCCACTTGAGGCATGACTTTTGACTGAGGACGTTAGACCGTTTCAACCTCCCTAGAGACGAGTGTACAGTGGGGGCTGCAAAGGGCTGGCCTGGAAATGGTACTTTGTCCTCTGTACCTTCAGGCCATGCTCTAGTGGGCATACATAACTCCTCACAGGGCAGCCCTGCAGTTCACGGGCAGCCCCTAGGCAAGCCTAGCCCACCCTCCATCTGTTACGTTCGTTCCCACCTGCAGCCACACCTGCTCCAGCTGTGGTCCTGATGTTCCCTGGATCCTGTATTTGCCAAAAGGCTCTGCAGTGCCTACCTGAGGCACAGCGGACAGGGGAATAACTAGCCATGGGGTGCTCAGAGGGCATTCTGATATAGAGACCCTGAGGTAGGGGAAGTTGAACATTCTAGCAGGAAAGGAAGGATGGGGCCAAGAATGGGTTGTGCAAAGCTTGCAGCCTGCCAGGCTGGCTACCTCAATGTTCCACTTGGGTCAATGGTCAACTTACAGTGCATCTGAAACATGGAATGAACCCAGGTTCTTATGTCCCAAAACCCTTGGAGTCACGTATGGTCACAGCTGTATTCTTCCAGGAATGCGGGCTTGCCCCAGCCTGGAAAATGCAGTCCCTAGCAAGTATCTCCTGTATCTCACACACACAGGAGCTGGCCACAGAGAAGAGCCAGCACTGGGTTCTGACTCGCGGGAAGGAGCTGCTTCACCTGGAAGGGCAGACCTAGAGAAGAGACATAGGACTGTAGTCACACCACTGACTGCACGTCACCTGTGGTCTCAGGACACCCATTTTACAGAGGTCATATGTGAAAACAGAGACATCGAGAGTGTAGTGACTTGAGTGTCGCCCCCTCCCAAAGATACAGCCTTGGAAGCCTACATCTGCCCGTGCTTGGGAAAAGGGACTTTGCAAATGTGAATGGGTACAGGACCATGAAGAGAGATCAGTGTGGATTGAAGGCCCTAAATCAAACGACAAGTGCCATTATAGGAGACGCACAACACACAGGGAAGCAAGGAGAGGCTTTAAGAGGAAGAAAAAGAAATTTATTGGCACATTCTCAACCCCAGGAGTACCTGGGAGAGACCGGAAAGACCATCTCTCCAGGAGTCTTGGGAAGAGTCAGCCCCCCAACCCCCAAGCCTTGATATTGAACTCTGACCTTCAGAACAGGAGAGAAGGCATTTGCTGTGAACCGCTCAGTTCTACTTTTGGACCTTCGATGATGTGGTCTCAGGATGCTCAGAAATCTTTATCTGCTCCAGGAAAAACCGAACCCCAGCCTGGATGGGGTTCAAGCTCCAGACCTCACCCAAATGGGAAGTTTAGGTGGGCAGAGCCAGGCCCATTTAGCCTTCACTTCAGGTTTCTGAGCACACCAGTAGCCAGCTGTTCCAGTAGGTGTCCTGGAACCCCATGGATCCCACAGCACGTACAGTCTGGCGTTGACACTTCCCCTGTGGCTCAGTGAGTGTGGGGCTGGCAGGGGGCAGGCATAAACAGGCAGGCCCCAGTTCAACAGAATGGGAAATAGCAGAGGTTACCAGGGACCACAGGAGAAGGTCGCTGTGACTGAGTAGGGATTGGGACACTAGGGAGGACACAAAAGGAATAGGCTGGCTTCAGGAGATAACCCCATGCGATCCCAGAGCATGGTTCTCAACATGTGGGTCACGACTCCTTTGGAGGTTCACCAACCCTTCCACAGGGGTCTCCTAAGACCATCAGAAAACACGGATATTTGCATTACAATTCATAACAGTAGCAAAATGATAGTTATGAAGTAGCAATGAAAATCATTTCATGGTGGGGAGCATCACAACATAAGGAACTGTATCAAAGGGCTGAAACATTAAGGCTGAGAACCGCTGCTCTAGATAGATGATAGAAATTTGGTCCCTCGCCTGGATCTCAGCCTTCCTGCTTCTCCAGTATAGTTAGGCCTCCAAAGCTAGAAAGAAGTTGTCTCCCTGTCTGTTCCCAGTCAATAGCCACCAACTTCACAAAAACAACTGAATGAGAGAGAAACAGAGCAAGTCCACTCATCCAGACTGCCTCTGGTTCCACTAACAGAACTACCAGAGTAGCCCAAGAAGATTCCGGAACAGCCTGGAGGGCAGATGACTTGTATCTGAGTCATGCCTGGTCTCAAGGGCCTGGGGCCCTGTCCCTCCCTCCTTCAGGCCCTTAGGACTCTCCCAGGGAGCTGGTAGTGGGATATTTATATATTGGAGGAAGGGCAGCCCCAGCTTGGTCCATGCAGAACTTCCGGTCCTTCAGCCAAGGGGCCAGAGCAGGATGGGAGCACTCCAGAGGCAGCTGGGTCAGGCACGAAAGGTCTCTGGACAAACGCCGACCCTGGGAATGCTGTGTCCCCTCATTTGCCTGCACGTCCGGGGGTCAGTGGTTGTTTTATTAATAGAGGACCCCAAGGAGAAGCTTCACCCCACTGCATGGTCATTCACCTCCCTGTAGAAGCGGAAAAGCATCCAGGGCAGGCTGGACCAGAGACACGGGGGCATCCCCTGGAGGGAGCACAGCCTTAGTTGCCCCCGGGGGGGGGGGGGGAGACATCTCCTAGAAAGAGCTTGATCTCAGTCATCCTCTGGTGTGAGAAATAAAAAGCTAATTTGCCAGATCTCTGGCTCCCTCAGACAGCAGCTACTCCAAATCAACACCAGTCTCACTGAGATACAAGAAAGCAGCACATTGCCTGTGTAGTCACATAACAACACGTAGCTAGCAAAGCCCGGGTGATGGCCTGTCTGCGGGACACTGGTGTGGTCAGAGGTGCCCACAGACAAGGTCCTGTTAAGCCGCCTGAACCAATCACGCACAACAAGAATCTCTAGTCCAGCCCTTTGTCCCCTACAGGGACTCGGCTGAGCCTTCAAAGCTACTAGTTGGTTATATCTTCCCAGGGCTACGCACAAGATGATCCGGGTTACAGAAAGACAAGCTGTGTCCCTCAGAAAATCTGGTGACTGCATTAGACTTTTCGGTTCACATCTCTTTGGTTTCCATCTGTCTCCTGGGTGGTATGAAAACCACATGGCGTGTTCATTATTTTCTTTGTTGCTGTATAGCAAAACACCTGACAAAAACAATTTAAGGAGGGAAGTGTTTGGGGGGCTCACAGCTGGAGGGTACAATCCATCATAGTGGGGAAGACATGGCAACGGGAGCTTGAGGCAGCTGGTCACGGGGCATCCATACTGCGGAAGCAGAAAGAGAAGGATGCTGGGGCTCTTCTCGCTTTCTCAGCCTGAGAGCCCAGACCATGAAATGGCACTGACTACTTTTGGGGTGGATCTTCCTACCTGGATTAACACAATCTAGAAGATTCCTCACGAACATGCCCAGGTTTGTCTCATAGGTAACGCTAGATCCTGTGAAGTTGACAGTCAACGGTAGTCATCACACATGGGAATTGCACGTATGCACAACACAGATGCAATAGGACATGACTGGGGGGCTGGAGAGATGGCTCAGAGGTTGGGAGCACTGCTTGCTCTTCCAGAGGTCCTGAGTTCAATTTCCAGCAACTACATGGTGGCTCACAACCATCTATAATGAGATCTGGTGCCCTCTTCTGCCCTGCAGGCATACGTGGAGGCTGAACACTGTGTACATAATAGATAGATAGATAGATAGATAGATAGATAGATAGATAGATAGATAGATAGATAGATAGATAGATAAAAATAGGACATGACTGGTTCAAGGCAGCTCTTACTGGGGGCCCAAACCACAGGCCCAGGGCCTTTCCAGGCATCCCAGGGACCTCTGAGACTGTAGACCCGTTTGGATCCTGCACATCAGCTGAGGTGCTAGAAAAGGATAAGAAGACTCCAAAAGTGGCTGCTGTTGCCTTCCCACCACCCTGTGAGCATTCCAAGTCTTGGTTTCTCCATCCAAGCTGGCCAGTCCTGAGCCTGAGGCTATCCTAGAGACAAGTCACATTATGAGGCTCTCTGAGAAAGAAACTAAAGCACAATCTGGGTAGGCAACTTGCCCCGGCCAGAGGGAAGAGGGAGTCACCAAACACAGCCATGCCCAAGTCCTGAAGCTTGGAAGTGGGAGCAAAAGTCACTTTGCCCAGGCAGGACCCAGGCAAGACCCAGGACCAGGTTGGTTTTTCCAGAGCCTCTGCACCCTGAGTGGTGCAAGCCCGCCCCCAAGTGGAGACTGGTGGAATTTCTGGGTTAGAAGTCCTAGGAAGTATGACTGTCGCCACCAATAGAGGAGTGGGTAGGACAGCCAACCAGCCACCACCAGTCAGGGGTGACCTGGATTCTAAAAATCACTGTTCAGTGTGACAGCCTTGCAGTGGCCTTGAAGCTGACCCACTGGGCTCCTGTGGTCATCCTGAAAGGCTTGTGACGGCCCAAGGAGGGACTCAGGTAATCAAGGCCTTCTATTTGAAGAGCAATGAGTGGGTCCTTAGAATCTGCCTCACGTTACCCTGACTCTGCACCTCTCAGGAGTTCTGGGATGTCCTGAGACTGGTTGGTGGTGGAGTGCTGTAAGGTGGAGGTTGGGCCCTCTTCCCTCTGCCTCACCTGTGCAGCCCACAGGTATTGCCAGGAATCTAGTCTCCCAGAGAAATCCCCCAAGATTAGCCTCACCAGCAGCCTCTACTTGAGCAGGATGACTCCTATGCTCCAGCTTTGGGCCCCAGCCTCCTTGGTAGGTGGGTGCACAAAGCTTCAAGTTAAGAGGAACAGGTACACCTAGGCCATCTGTAGGACGGCCTCAACTACTTCCCTCCATGCCCACATTGATCTCCAACTTCCCTCCAGTTAGCTGAGTCCTGATTCATAACCCTTTCTCCAGATCAAGAGGAGAAATTACATCTGAGATTTGGTAAATTCAGACACCCCAAAGTATGGCGGTAAGTATTGTAAAGAGGCTGAAAGAGCTTTCTCATCTGAATGACGCAGGCCCCATGTGCTTGTTCAAAAGAAAATGAACCCCAAGGGGAGTGGTCCTATAAGAAGATGTGGCTTTGTTGAAATAGGTGTGGCCTTGTTGGAGGAAGTGTGTCACTGTTGGGGTGGACTTTGAGGTCTCCTATGCTCAAGCTACACAGAGTGTGGCACTCAGTTCACTTCCTGTTGCCTGTGGATCAAGAGGTAGAACTCTCAGCTCCTTCTCCAGTACCATGTCTGTTGTATGCTACCATGTTCTGCCATAATAATAATGGACTAAACCTCTGAAACTGTAAGTCACCCCAATTAAATGTTTTCTTTTATAAGAGTTGCCATGGCCGGGCGGTAGTGGCACACGCCTTTAATCCCAGCACTCGGGAGGCAGAGGCAGGTGGATTTCTGTGAGTTTGAGGCCAGCCTGGTCTACAAGAGCTAGTTCCAGGACAGGAACCAAAGCTACAGAGAAACCCTGTCTCAAAAAACAAAACAAAACCAAAAAAAAAAAAAAGAGTTGCCATGGTCATGGTGTCTCTTCACAATAGAAACCTTGTTTCTATTCTATATCTTGAATCCAATGCACTATAAACATGTGGGATAATTGTCAGAGGAATCAAACTGGATAGGTTGGATTTCTTGGTTGATAAAACTAGCCAGAGATTATAGACTCAGTTTTGTGGCCCAGGGGCCATAGAGTGGTTAAAGAGAATCCAACAGTTTGACTAGTTGGCCAAAACACAGCCCAGAAGGTGGGCAACACTAAAATTGAAGCCCAGAACTGCTTTGGTGTGAGAGTGTAGTAGTTTTAATGTAACTGGCCCCCAAAAGCTCATAAGAAATGGCATTATTGGGAGGTGTGGCTTTGCTGGAGTAGGTATGGCCTTGTTGGAAGAAGTGTGAACTGTGGAGGTGGGCTTTGAGGTCTCCCATATGCGCAAGCCATGCCCAACATCCCAGATCACTTCCTGTTGCCTGCAGGATCAAGATGTAGCTTCTTCTCCATGCTCAGCTCCTCCCCCAGCACCATGTCCTGCCATGAATGATGAACTAAATCTCTGAAATCATAAGCCACCCAATTAAATGTTTTTCATTACAAGAGCTGCTGTGGTCATGGTGTCTCTTCACAGCAATAGAAACTCTAACTAAGACACAGAAGAGAGTGTCTAGGGGCTCAGTGGGATCGGAATCTTACACTAGATTTATCCCAGCAGGTCTGTTCATCCATGCTGAGTGGTCCTCTGGACATCTTACCATGACTGTAAGAAGCCATTTTTTCCAGGGGGTCTCGAGCGTCAATGGGGAACACTGTGCTCTCTCGCCATATTTCAAGAATCGCAATGTGAGTCATTGCCATGCTGAGACCCATAGGTGCAACGCGGATATTTGATGGGCATAGGATCAATAACAATATAACATGGTGTGATGATAATAAGGACAGCAGAATCAAATAGTAGTAAAAATGACAGACTCTGGGAGATTTAGGTGCTGGCTAGTGGGTAGATGTGTCCTGAGAGAAGAAATAGATGGGCAGTCTACACTGTTATTTGATTGTATGAGAAAAAGTTTTGAAGCCAAGTGAACAGAAGTCTAATTTAAATTAGCTAACAGAGGTGCTGGAGAGATGGCTCAGCAGTTAAGAGCCCTGGCTGCTCTTCCAGAGGTCCTGAGTTCAATTCCCAGCAACCACATGGTGGCTCACAACCATCTGTAATGAGAGCTGGCGCCCTCCTCTGACGTGCGGGCATACATGGAGGCAGAATGTTGTATACATAATAAATAAAAAAATCTTTTTTAAAAATATTTATCTATTATGTATACAATATTCTGTCTGTGTATGTATGCCTGCAGGCCAGAAGAGGGCACCAGACCCCATTACAGATGGTTGTGAGCCACCATATGGTTGCTGGGAATTGAACTCAGGATCTTTGGAAGAGCAGGCAATGCTCTTAACCTCTGAGCCATCTCTCCAGCCCAAATAAATTAATCTTTAAAAAAAATAAATTAGCTAACAGAATTAGCTTCTCAAATAATTGTCTAACTTGAACCAACCTATAAACCCAGAGATCGTGATGACACTAATGTCTTAAAGTCCTTTTCAACTTTTTTTTTTAAGACTTATTTATTATATTAACAGTGTTCTGTTTGCATCCACCCCTGCAGGCCAGAAGAGGGCACCAGATCTCATTACAGATGATTGTGAGACACCATGTGGTTGTTGGGAATCGAACTCAGAACCTCTGGAATAGCAAACAGTGCTCTTAACCTCTGAGCCATCTCTCCAGCCCTTTAACTTTTCTTTTAAACAAATCTTTAAAAAAAACATTTTTAGCATTTATGGGGGGGGCAGAAAACAATTTATAAGAGTCATTTCTCTCTTCCCAACATACTGGGCCCAGAGATCCAGCTCAAATCAGCAAGCTCAGAGGCAAGCACTTTTACTCACCGAGACATTTTGCTGGGTGTGGTGATTTGAATGAAAATGGCCCCAATAGGCTCATAGGGAGTGGCATTATTTGAAAGGACTAGGAGGTGTGGCCTTGTTGGAGGAAGTGTGTCACTATGGGATGGGCTTTGAGGTTTCAAAAGCTCCAAGCCAAGCCCAATGACTTTCTTTCTCTTTCTGCTGCTTGCAGATCCAAATGTAGAACTCTCAACTGCTCCAGCACCATGTCTGTCTGCATGCTTCCATGCTACCCACCATGATAATGGGCTAAACTTCTGAAACTGCAAGCCAGCCCCAATTAGATGCTTTCCTTTATAAGAGTTGCTGTGGCCATGGGGTCTCTTCACAGCTGTAGAACACTAAGACAGAAGCTGATACCAAGGAGTGGGGTCTTGTGACAGGCCAGGCTGCTTGTTGATGAAATGTAGACTTGGAGACTTTGGATTAGGAAAGGGGTTGAACACTTTAAGGGGAGATTAATGGGTCATGCTAGTAGGAACATGGAAGATGCCGAGAGCAGTGTAAATTATGGTGCCCCAGCTCAGGAGGTTTCAGAGAAGAATATTATTTAGTGGTGTAGAGACCATTCTTGTGATATTTTGGCAAAGAATGTGATTAATTTTTGCCCTTGTCCTAAAAATCTGCCTGAAGCCAAACTGAAGAGTTTTGGATTAATGGTGTGGGTTGGCAGTGGAGATTTCAAAACAGCCAAGTATTTGACAATGTCACTTGCTTACTAATGCCCTGTCTTATGCAGACCTATAATGAAAAGGAGCTAACTGGCCATGCGGTGGTGGTGCATGCCTTTAATCCCAGCAATTAGGAGGCAGAGGCAGGTGGATCTCTGTGAGTTAGAGGTCAGCTTGGTCTAGAAGGAGAGTTCCAGGCCAGTCAGAGGAGCCCTATCTCAAAGAAAAGAAAGAAAGAAAGAAAGAAAGAAAGAAAGAAAGAAAGAAAGAAAGAAAGAAAGGAAGAAAGAAGAAAGGAATGAAGGAAGGAAGGAAAGAAAGAAGGAAAGAAAGAAGGAAAGGAGAGAGAGAGGTTTAATCAGTGGGGGAAACCATTGGAAACGTACAGAAGTCTTATGCAGATGTAATTGAACAAAGACGCCAAGTTCCAGTTCCAACAAGCAGCTTATTTGGCAGCTTTAGCCACATAGTTCTGGCTTTAGAGTCAAGTATACAAAAATGGGGGTTGTGAAATCTCCTTCTGCAGCTAAGGAAAGCTGCTGTGTGACTGAAGAATCCCTCCAAGGAAGAGAGAGGCCATTGCCTGAAAATGAAGGTAAAGCCTGGATTTCATTGGAGACCCTAAGACCTCCAAAGTCATGGGATACCGGCTAAGGAGAGCTGCACACTGGGTGTGGAACCAGACCAAGAGAGAAGAGTGTGTTACTATCAATAAAGTTGGAAGGAGTTGGAGATCTGGAGAGCACTTTGACCTCAGACATGGAGATGCAGAGTGTGGAGTTTGCCCAGCTGGTTTTCGGGCTTGCTTTGGTCCAGCGTTTTCTCACTATGCTCCCTTCCCTCCCTTTTGGAATGGTAATGTATATTCTGTGTCGTGGTATGTTGGAAGCATGTGCTTTGCTTTTTGGTTTTGATTTTACAGGAGGTTACAGTTAAGGGATATCCTTTAGTCTCAGAAGAGACTTTGGACTTCGATGCAGTCTTGAAACTGAAAGACTATGGGGACTTTTGAAGTTGGACCGAATGTCTTTTGCATTATGATATGGCTACAAACCGAAGGGAGCCAGGGAGTAGGATGTGGTTTAAATTTAAATGGCTCCCATAGGTCTATAGGTTTGAATGATTAGTCATCAAGGAGAGACACTACTTGAGAGGGATTAGAAGTTGTGGCCTAGTTGGGATAGGTGTGGTCTTGTTGGAGGAATTGTGTCACTGGGGGGTGGGCTTTAAGGTTTCAAAAGTTCAAGCCAGGGCCAGTGTTGTTCTTGCTCTCTGCTGACTGTGGATCCGACTGTAGTACTATTAGTTACTTCTTCAGCACCATATCTGCTAATGTGTCACCATGCTTTCCACCATGATGATAATGGACTAACCCTCTGAAACTGTAAGTCAGCCCCAGCCCCAATTAAGTGTTTTTATTTATTTATTTAATTTTGTTTTTTTTTTTGGGGGTGTTTGTTTGTTTTGTTTTGCTTTGCTTTGCTTTGTTTTAGACAGGGTTTCTTTGTGGCTTTGGAGCCTGTCCTGGAACTAGCTCTTGTAGACCAGGCTGGCCTCAAACTCACAGAGATCCACCTGCCTCTGCCTCCCGAGTGCTGGGATTAAAGGCGTGCACCACCACCACCGCCCAGTTAATGTTTTTCTTTATAAAAGTTGTCTTGGTAATGGTGTCTCTTCACAGAAATTGAACACTGAGTAAGACAGGTGGCTCCTGCCCCACACATTTGGTGAAGAATTGTTCAGATTCTTACCCCCCCCCCAGAGGCTCATAAGCACAGACTTTGGTTTCTTATCATTTTCCCCGAGAACTTCAACAGGAATCTTGCACATAGGCTTTGTTTTAAAAATAGTGTATCGTCGGGCAGTGGTGGCGTGCACCTTTGAACCCAGCACTCCGGCAGCAGAGACCAGTGGATCTCTGCGAGTTCAAGGCCAGCCTGGTCTACAGAGTGAGTTCCAGAATAGCCACACACAGAGAAATGCTGTGGTGCCTGTGTGTGAGTCTGTTTGCCTGTGCGTGTATGTGGAAGCCAGCAGCTGGCACTGAATGTCTTCCTCAGTCACCCTACACTTTGGTTTTTGAGACAGTGTCTCATATTGAACCTAGAGATCACCATTTTAGTGAGGGTATCTAGTCAGTGAGCGTCAGGGACCTGCCTATCTCCACTACAACCCCACCTCCACTGTCTCCCCCTCTGGGGTTACAGGTACGTGCCACAAGACCTAGTGTGTACGTGGGTGCTAGGGATCCAAGCGTGTTCCTCATGTTTGCACAGCAGTTCACCCACCGGGCATCTCCAGTTCGCTTTGAGAGATTCGGACAGGCCCCTTTTATCTGTTTTTCTTCTCATCAGGTCCTGATTGTTTTAACACTTTACAAACTCGATTTGCATACTGACTGACTGACTTCACTGACAGCCGCAGCAGCCTCTTCTATCTTGTTAAAGATCATGGCCACCAGGGGCTCAGCAAAGCCACTAAAGCATAACTCCAGTGCCAAGGTAGCTGCTGAATTCACTGCCTTCACAACGGACCTGGTGAACAGGATGTCACACCACACTCGGGCCACCCTCCTTACTATTCTTTCCCCTTTGTTCTTCTCAGGAGCTCCAAGTCATGGATGCTAGGAAGGGCTCTTTAGCACAGATGTAATTTGCATTCTCTTTCCCTCATGCCCCTGCACACACTGAACGTAGAACGCGCTGTGATAAAACACCCCGACCAAAAGCAACTTAAGGAAGAAAGGGTTTATTTCAGTTGGTAGTTCCAGGTTACAGTCCATCACCAAGGAGAAATCACATCGTGTCCACACGCAGATTTGTATAAATGAATGACCCATGCTTCTTGCTTATACCCAGCTAGCTTTCTTCATATATATATATATATATATATATGTACAGAGAGAGTCCATATTTGTGCGTGCGTGTGTGCATATGTATGTATATATATTTATACATATATATGTGTGTGTATATATATACAGTCCATATTTGTGCATGTGTGTGCTGTTCCTGCAGAGGACCTGGTTCAAGACCTAGTGTCCACACAGCAGCTCAGAATTATCATAACTCCAGTTCCAAGGGATCAGACACTCTCTTCTGTCTCTGCATATACATTGTGCCCATATATACATGTATACATACATACACTCATACACAGAAAATTAAAAACAATAGTAAAATTTTAAAATATAGGACATTCATTGTCTGTGACTCTCGGGTAAACTTTTTCAGTAAATTATGTCCTGTGAAATGTTTGGACATACACTTACCCTGCTGTTGTGGGATATTTTTCACTGTGTGAAAATGTATTGCTGTGCTTGTCGTAATAAAGAGCTGAACGGCCAATAGGTAGGCAGGAGATACAGGCAGGACTTCTAGGCAAAGAGACGAAGTAGGAGGAGAGAATCAAGGCACAGGCAGATGCCAACAAGATGTGGAGGGAGTCAGGCATACAGAAGGAATGAAAGGTAAAAAGCCACAAAGTGGGGCTGGAGAGATGGCTCAGCAGCTAAGAGCACTGGCTGCTCTCCCAGAGGACGTGGGTTCAATTCCCAGCACCCGCATGGCGGCTCACAACAGTCTGTAACTTCAGTTCAGGGGATCTGATACTTTCAGACCAATGCACATAAAATAAAGTTAAATAAAAGCCACGAGGCAAAACGTAGATTAATATAAATGGGTTAATTTAAGTTATAATTTAATTTATAAGAGCTAGTGGGGGGCTGGAGAGATGGCTCAGAGGTTAAGAGCATTGCCTGCTCTTCCAAAGGTCCTCAGTTCAATTCCCAGCAACCACATGGTGGTTCACAACCATTTGTAATGGGGTCTGGTGCCCCCTTCTGGCCTGCAGGCATACACACAGACAGAATATTGTATACATAATAATTTTTTTTTAAAAAAAGAGCTAGTGGGACAAGCCTAAGCTAAGGCTGAGCACTCACAATTACTAAGAAGTTTCCATGTCATTATTTGTGAGCTGGTGGCCCAAAGAAAAATCCTTCTACATCTGACATTCCAGTTTAGTTGTGTATGTCATATTCCACCTAGCAACTGCACCATGATACCAAGTAGGAAGAACTCAGGCCTGGATCAGCACATGGCTGGAAGGGAACCCACACCAACTCCTCTGTGGAGTACCCATTCCCAGTACCTGGGAGTAAGTTGGCCTGGTCCCATCAAACTAATTTAGTGATAGCTTTCCAGGTACCTGAGCCCCATTTGATAAGTTCCCCCATACTTCAGTTTCTGGTCAGTGAGGTCACCTAAACATTTTTGGCTTCTAGAACTTTCTCCATATGCAGTCCCAGATGTACTCAGGAGTCAGCAATCCAGAAGTGATCTCTCTAGTCATCCATGTTCCTGCGCCAGGCTCTAGGCACATGGGGAAAAAAGTCAGCTCTAGGAGAGATGGAGAGATGGCTCAGAGGTTAAGAGCATTGCCTGCTGTTCCAGAGGTCCTGAGTTTGATTCCCAGCAACCACATGGTGGCTCATGGCCATCTGTAGCAAGATCTGGTGTTCTCTTCTGACAGAACACTGTATATATAATGAATAAATAAATCTTAAAAAACAAAACAAAACAAAAAAAAACCCTGATGGCAAGATCTTTAAAGTCAGCTCTACCTGTAGCCCAGCCTGCCTGTTTTTTGTCTGTTTGTTTGTTTGTTTGTTTGTTTTACTGTTTCTAATGCCCTGGGATATTGCTACAGATTTGTCATCGCCAAAATGACAGCCTACAGAATGGGAAAAGATCTTCACTAACCCCACATCAGCAGAGGTCTGGTCTCCAAAATATACAAAGAACTCAAGAAATTGGATACCAAAAGATCACATAATCCAGTAAAAAATGGAGTACAGACCTAAACAGAGAACTCTCAACAGAGGAATCTAAAATGGCCGAAAGACACTTAAGGAAATGTTCAACATCCTTAGTCATCAGAGAAATGCAAATCAAAACAACTCTGAGTTTCATGTTACACCTGTAAGAATGGCCAAGATCAAAAACACTGATGACAACTTATGCTGGAGAGGTTGTGGGGAAAAGGGAACACTTCTGCATTGCTGGTGGGAATGCAAACTGGTACAGCCCCTTTGGATGTCAGTGTGGCGATTTCTTAGAAAATTAGGAAACAACCTTCCTCAAGATCCAGTTTAAAAAAAAAAAAAGACCCATTAATACCACTTCTGGGTATACATCCAAAGGATGCTCAATTGTGCCACAAGGACATGTGCTCAACTATGTTCATAGCAGCTTTGTTTGTCATAGCCAGAACCTGGAAACAACCTAAATGACCCTCGACTGAAGACTGGATAAGGAATATAAGGGACATTTACACAATGGAGTACTACACAGCAGAAACACAGTGGAGTTTCTACTACTGCAGAAAAAAATAACAACAGCTTGAATTTTGCAGAAAATGGATGGAGCTAGAAAACATTATTTTGAGTGAGGTAACCCAGACACAGAAAGACAATTATCACATGTACTCACTCATAGGTGGTTTTTAAACATAAAGCAAAGAAAGCCAGCCTACAAACCACAATCCCAGAGAACTTAGACAACAATGCAGACACACTAAGAGAGACTCACATAAATCTAATCTACATGGGAAGTGGAAAGTAGAAGAAGACAAGATCTCCTGAGTGAATTGCGAGCATGGGGATGTTGGGGGAGGACTGAAGAGGGGAGGGCAGAGGCAGGGAGGGGAGCAGAGAAAAATGTACAGTTCAATAAATATCAATTAAAAAATGTATAAAGAGGAAAAAAAGATTTGTCATGGCAAGGATATCTGATGTGGGATTCCCCTCTGTATGCTGTGAATACCATTGGTTAATAAAGAAACTGTCTTGGGCCTGCGCAGTGAGTAGAGATGGGCAGTGAAAACTAAGATGAATTATGGGAGACCGAAGGTGAAGGCAGAGAGAAGTCATGTAGCCCCACCAGAGCCAGACAGAACTTTACCCAGTAAGCCATTGCCACGTGGCAATACACAGATTAATAGAAACTGGTTAAATAAATATGCAAGAGTTAGCCAATAAGAAGCTAGAGCTAATTGGCCAAGCAGTGATTTAAATAATACAATTTTTGTGTGATTATTTCGGTTCTGGGCTGCTGGGACGAACAAGCGGCCCTCTCCAACAGACCTCAGACCTTGCTCAGCAAGCACCTTGGGCCTGAATTTGATCCCAGGGATCCACATGATAGAACAGATTCTGAAAAGCTGTTCCCAGACCTCTATAGGTGTGCCATGGCACATAAACACACATGCATGCATACGCACCAAGTAAATGTCTTTGGTTTTGTTTTGTTTTTAAAGCTAGAGTCCAGGTCTGGTATTCCTATGAAGCCAGATGCCCCTTCTTCCTACCATGCCCAATAAACTTAAAAACCCACAAGGTGGAGAGAGCCTTACTGGTGCCAAACCAAACCTGCCAATTCATTCTTCCAGCTCCAAGCAACGCCTAAACCTCCTGTTGCCTGGCAAATTTACCCAAAATCATGCAAAATGTGACTCCCACCTCAGGTCCCAGATGACTCAGGTTCAGCCCCCACCTCGAGGAAGTTGACCCAGTCTCCTCCCAGACCCTGGGCCATGCAGGGTGACCTGCTCTTTCCTTCTATCTGTGATCAGTTTTCCATCTGTAATCAACAAGCTTCTTCTCAGTTGAGAAACAACCGAATAACACCAGACCGTGGGGCATGGTGTGGTGGTGCAGACCTTTAATCCCAGCACTGGGGAGGCAGAGGCAGAGGAATCTCTGAGTTCAAGGCCAGCCTGGGCTATGTAGAGATCCTCTCTAAATAAATAAAGCTAGCTTTACAGATGCAATATATACACCGGCCCCTCCTTCAATACCTAGCTGAACATACCTGGCACAATTTCGATTCTTCCAGTACCGGGACATGAACCTGCCTTAACAAATCAATCCTGTTTGTTTCTAGACTAGGCTAGCCCTAGTCCTCCGATCTGCGCGACGTGCCCAGCTAACTGCTGAAGGATGTAACAAACAAGCCCATCTAGAAACACACACGGCCCGAAAACCACAAAGTAGACACAGCAGATACATACAGCAGGGTCCTTCACTGTGTACATATGTGCACACATGTGCACTAGACCATGCGTTTGTAAAAATGTGCATGACACTCGTGCTCGTGTAGACATGCCTGTCCCTGTATAGACACGTGAACATTCGCACCACGATGTTTTTACAAAAGAGAGTTGGTGCAACCGGGCTGTCTGGCTCGATGGATTCTTCTATGGAAGGAACTTAATCAAGGACCGCTGGGCACGAGCACAAGAGCAGGGAATGCCACCAAGGCGTATGGTAACACAAGTGAACACGCAGACAGTCGTCACTACGCATGCGCGGATAGTGATGGTGGAAGTGGAGGCGGGGGAACCGCGGAGCATGCGCAGACACGGTGCATGGCTTCCCCGCCGCCTAAGCACCCACTGCCCGGGGTCCGGAAATCCGTGGAGAATCATCCGACGGTCGTCCTCTGATTCGTTTCGACCACTTCCACTTCCCGCCGTCGGCGAGCGTGTCGCCTTGGATGTGTGCTAGCCTTGTTTTGTTTCCGGGGGAATCTGTTTTTCTGAAGAACGCTAACAACTTCCGGTGTTCCCTTCGGTCTTTGATTGGCTAATTTTATGAATTAATTAAAGCGTGGACGAAATAAAATGGATATTTTTCCTATAATTTGAATAAAAGCTTAAATTATCAATTACCTGAAAAAAATTTAGACTCACTTTTTAGTAACACGTCTTCGTGGACTATAAATTAAACTCACCATTATCGTAAAGTGTCCTATTTATTGGCCTTTAAATACTCTGTATGCAAGAGACAGAGCTGTGTTGTATGAAAGGAGAGAAGGTTAGCACTCCCCTTGACAAGGATGGAAGAGGCCCTTGGGCCTAACAACACGCATACGGTTAAGGCATTGCCACCTACTTCGTGGCATCTAACCACTGTTTTTTTTTGGGTGTGTGTGTGGTTTTTCGAGACAGACTTTCTCTGTGTAGTTTTGGAGCCTGTCCTGGAACTAGCTCTTGTAGACCGGGCTTTTTTTTTTTTTTAAATGTATGTATGTGCAAGATTAGAAGCTCAAGGCTACAGAAGACGTAGTTTCGTATGTCCTACAGTCTTGCTCGAAATTTCTATTCTGATCACGATCCCTGGCTCTCGGAACCGTGTATCTGTGCCCCGAGGCACCTGGCACTGGTGCAGACCACTTCTAAGAGGCGGTTTCAGTCTGAAACTCTAGGCTGCCGGCAGGTTCGGTAACTCAGCTTGCCATCTACGATTTTTGTTCATTTTTGCATCTCAGTTTGCTCATCACCTTCAGATATTGGAGCTTTCCTGAGAGATTTTTGTTGTTGTTGTTGTTGTTGTTGTTGTTATTTTGGTTTGGCTTGGTTTTTGTTTTGTTTTTTAATTTTTGGTTTTTTGTTTGTTTTTTGAGACAGGGTTTCTGTGTCCTGGAACTTGCTCTGTAGACCAGGCTGGCCTCGAACTCACAGAAATCCACCTGCCTCTGCCTCCTAAGTGCTGGAATTGAAAGCCTTCAGAATCACAGCCTGGCTCCTGATAGAATTCTGGCACTTCCCATTAGCTCAGGCACACTGTCTCAATGGATGGACCAACCCTTTGTGGTCCTGACTTCCTTGCTCATATTCTCCCGCCTTCTGCTCTTCAACTGGACCTTGGGAGCTCAGTCCAGTGCTACCATGTGGGTCTCTGTCTCTATCTCCACCTGTCGCCAGACGAAGGTTCTATGGTGATATTCAAGATAGTCATCAGTCTATGGAACAAGGCCGGTTCAGGCACCCTCTCCTGCACTGCCCAGGGTCCTAGCTGGATTTGTGATCCTATTCTATTTGGATGCATACTTTCCTAAGCTTGGATGAAGTGGGGAGGGCCTTGGACTTCCCACAGAACAGGGTACCCTGCCCTCTCTTAGGACTGGAGGGGGAGCGGGAAAGGGTGAGTGCAGGAGCAGGAGGAAAGTGGGAGAAGAGGAGGAAGTGGAAATTTTGAATGGTATTATTTATAAAGGAATAAAAAACAATTAGAAAAAAAAAGAATTCTTGCACTTAATGCTCAAACAGTAAATAGACCCCAAGTCCTGCTCCAGGCACAGGCTCTCCCAGAGCGGGTTGTACAGAAGGTGGTATCCACAATGGATTCCTTACGTTGACTGTGGCATCTAACTTGTACCTTCTGTGTATTTAGTAACCGTATGTACATGAATATGTGTATACTGCAGCCTGTGCTGAAGTGCACACCCGTCTGTGTATGTATGTTCTACATACGGCATGTGCTCACGTGAACAAATGCGCGCTTATGATGTGTACACACAGCACAAAGTTTTAAAGTATTAAGACAACTGAAAAACTGAGATCACATACTTGTTTGGATCTCAAAAGCAAATTTGAGAAAGACCTATGACATTACAAAAACAGGGACAGGGGGCAACATACTGCTCTCTCCACTCCACACAGTTGAAAGCTTCTACGATATTCACGTTTTGTTTCTGCTAGGCAGGGTCACATGTAGCCCAGGCTGATCTTGAACTCACTGTGGTACTGCGGGTGGTCGTCGCCTCCTGACCCTCCTACCTCCAGCTCCCAAGTGCTGGGATTACAGGTTTAATACCACTGCACTCCAGTGGTTAAGTTTTTGGTTTCTTTGTGCGTGTGTGGGGGGGGGGGGTTGGAAGCCAGTGCTTATCAAGATAAGAATACAACTGAACTCAGTGCACACTCCTCTCTCTCTCTCTCTCTCTCTCTCTCTCTCTCTCTCTCTCTCTCTCTCTCTCTCTCCTCCAAACTGGCCTTGAACTTTACAGCCCTCCTGCCCCATAACTGGAGTAGCAACTATAGCCCTGCACCACACCTGCCCCTTGCTCTGTTTCTAATAGACAGACTTCAAAGATGTCTATTTCTCAAGATGCGAGCTGTAGAGCATCATTACTTTGAAATTAACTCACAGAGATCCGCCTGTCTCTGCCTCCCGAGAGCTGGGATTAAAGGCCTGTGCCACCACCACCCGGCTCTTGATTTCAGTTTTTATAGGTGATCACAGTTAAAAAAATGCATGACTCTCAGAAGAGACTTTAAAACATTGGGCAGCTCTCCTCAGCAGGCAGCCCATGCTCTGACATCTCCAGCATCTTGGGTTATGAGTCGATGCAGGCCTCAATCTCACAGCTTCACACAGACCTCTCTACTAGACCTCCATTCAGGGACACCCCTGACACATGCCTGTCTTCACGACTTTAATTCATAGCTCCTTTCTTCTGTCCTTAACTCTCCACCCAGAACTGCATGGCCGAAGCTGCCAAGTTCTGCTGCTTGCTGGGGATGGAACATGGCCCCTTTGCGTAATGCAACATGCCTGCACTATAGCGCTATGTGCTACAGTACGGTTTGTGAGCTGGGCCAGGGCCTGGAGATTTACACACACACACACACACACACACACACACACACACACACACACACGGGGGGGGGGGGGAAGGTCATCCTTGAAACAAAAAAACGAATGCCAACTTGAATCAAAAATGCCAACTTTATTGTGTTCCAGGGCAGCTTATATAGGGTCTTCTTAACTTTGCAGGAAATTCCGAGTCTGGGGGTTCACAGTCCCCAACACTCTTGTTTAAGTACATCTTCAATCTTCACCAGCTTTCTGTTTACCTTTACTGCCTAAATTTGGCTGTCCTTGAATTTTTTTTTAATTTATTTATTATGTATACAAGAAGGAGGCACCAGACCCCATTGCAGATGGTTGTGAGCCACCATGTGGTTGCTGGGAATTGAACTGAGGACCTTTGGAAGAGCAGGCAATGCTCTTAACCACTGAGCCATCTCTCCAGCCCCCTGAACTTGATCTTTAGACCAGCCTCTGCCTTCCCAGGACTGGCATTAAAGCTGTGCCCCACCACACCAGGCACCAAGCTTTTCTTTAGTTGGAAACTTAGCTGGGTGAGATCTTGCTCTGAGGTCACTACTCCCTTTTTTCCATTTCTTAATCCGTTTATCTTCTTGAACACAGGAATTAGCTCCAGTTCAATTCTTGGTGCTCTTTTTCTCCTTGCTACAAGTCTCAACATTATACGGCAACCGCTCAGCCATCTTTTCACCAGTGACTCATCAGAACCAAGAGATCTTATAAAGGCTACACAAAAAGCAAAGCTTTTTGGCGTTATTGCTTTGTGAATAACGTGGCTGTCCTTTGCTGTAGATTTTCACTGTAGCTAACTCCCTTTCTGTTACATATTTGGGGATTAGTTCCTTAGTTCACAACAGTTTCCCCTGCCAGGCCTTGTACCTCTCTCCTAGGTAAGCACAGAGATCTGCCTTCCTGCACTTATCTTGATCAGCAGGCATTTGGCCAATGGTTAGGGTCCAGGCATAGAGCATCACATTTAAGATAGTCACAGATCTCCAAGGGCATAGAATTACTGCCTGCCCAAGCTGCTTTTCTGGTTTTACCCCACCACCAGTAACAGCGTACAAAACTGATCATCTAAAGGCTTGGGTCCCTTTGTTTCTACCGCCTAGAGCAAAACTCCAGACCTAGGCCCATAGAAACTATAGTGTCTGGTGTATGTGCTATCTTATCAAGAGCCATCAGGTTTTCGTTGACTGTTCTGTAGGTTGCTTGGTTACCTGATTCTATGTATGGTGGGAGAAAAGAAGTGGTGTGCTACTTTAAAATATAAGCCAAGCCTTAGTCATAATTTTACAGAAAATAAACCTTTTTTTTTTTCAAGACAGGGTTTCTCTGTAGCTTTGGATCCTGTTCTGGAACTAGCTCTTGCAGACCAGACTGGCCCCCAACTCATAGAAATCTGCCTGCCTCTGTCTCCAGAGTGCTGAGATTAAAGGTGTGCGACACCATCACCTTTTAGCTCTTTATCTACCACCTAATAATGTAACATAGCTCACTCACCGTCCCCTCTAGAATTCCCTGATGATTTAGTTCCTTTCTTAACTAACTTTCTCCACTGAGGAGTTACTGGACGTGTACTAGCCACTCCCAGGGATCTGTGTGTGTGTGTGTGTGTGTGTGTGTGTGTGTGTGTGTGTGTGTGAAAACATTTATTTGATTTTCTATGGGGCAAAAGAATTCTGGCCCTGGAACCTGCTAGGGCTATGGAATTGCTGATTTTAAAGGTATATAGGACTGGGGACATTTGTAATGGGTAGAACTAGGGAGAACAAGAAACAATGAGAAATGATGCATTGAAGAGAGAAGAATAAAGAAACATGGACAGACAGAGCCTGTTGTGAGTAGATTTCTTAGTTCTCAGAGTTTACCCTCAGATTTTCAGCTCCTTTAGCTCATCCTGGTGTCTTTCATGGAAGCCTGAACAGAAGTCCTAAAGTCTAGAACTAAAGGCTCCCATAATCCCCTCAAATGCTTTTTGTGATCTACCCTGCTCAGCTTGCTCCTTTTCTTTTCTTTTTTTTTTTTTTAATTTTTTTTATTGATTTTTTTTTATCTTTATTTTTTTATGTGCATTGGTGTGAAGGTGTCATATCCCCTGGAACTGGATTTTCAGACAGTTGTGAGCTGCCATGTGGGTGCTGGGAATTGAACCCGGGTCCTCTGGAAGAGCAGTCAGTGCTCTTAACCGCTGAGCCATTTCTCCAGCCCATTTTTTTTTTTTAAACTCTATTCTTTTTTGTTTGGTTTGGTTTGTTTTTTATTTATTTATTTATTTATTATGAATACAATATTCTGTCAGTGTGTATGCCTGCAGGCCAGAAGAGGGCACCAGATCCCATTACAGATGGTTGTGAGCCACCATGTGGTTGCTGGGAATTGAACTCAGGACCTTTGGAAGAGCAGGCAATGCTCTTAACCTCTGAGCCATCTCTCCAGCCCAGCTTGCTCCTTTTCATCATAAATCTTTCATTACAGCTACCACTAATGTCCACACAACAGAGTCTATCTATACTAGAATGTTTCGATATTTCTTCAGCCAACAGAATTAATCCAAAACTCTTCACTTTAGCCTCAGACAGACTCTTTGAACAAGGGCAAATGCAGCGACTGTCATCACCAAAATATCGATCTCTAGGCAACACACTAAAATTCTTTTCCCCTGAAAAATGCTGAGTGAGCCCCTAACAGTTCGAATAACTCTTAACACCTCTGTCTTCCATGCTCCTACTAGGATGGTTATTAAAGCATTCCACTGCTTTCATGACCCAAAGTACCAAATTCCTCCAAATACATGGTCAGGCCTAACTGCTCATCATGAGCTGGGTGTTACCAGACCCTCCAAGTCGTAAAGTAGAATATAAACAGCCACAATCCACTATCAAATGGAAGTAGCACATATGTGATTGGGCCTGAGCAGGACCTGAAGGCACTAGCAGGCTACATGAAGAAGCTGCCCAAATGCCTATGGTTTGGAGTCCTGCTCTGCAGCCGAGCATGCACCTGTAGTCTTACAGGGTGTTGTTCCCTATGATCAGTTGACTGAGGAAGAGAAGACCAGGGCCTGGTTTATTGATGGTTCTGCACACTATGCAGGCCCCACCCAGGACAACCCTGACAGATACCGGTGAAGGGAAATCTTCACAGTGGGGAGAGCTTTGGGCAGTACACATGGTCATACAGTTGGCTCGAAAGGAGAGATAACCAGATGTATGACTGTTCACTGTAGCCGGTGGATTGGCTGGATGGTCAGGGACTTGAAAAGAGTAAAACTGGAAAGAAAGATATCTGGGGAAGAGGTATGTAGAAATCTGTGGAGATACTTGTGTTCCACATAAGTGTTTATCAAAAGATGACTTCAGCTGAGGAGTTCAATAATTAAATAGATAGGGTGACCTGTTCTGTAGACAGTCAGCCTCTTTCCCCAGCCATTCCTGTCACTTGAGCAAAGTGTCCATGGTGGCAGAGATTTGGGCTATGCATGGGCTCAACAACATGGACCAAGGCTGACCTAGCTACAACTGCTGTTGAGGGCCAGATGTGCCAGCAGCAGACGTCAACATTGAACACCAGTTATGGCAACATTCCACAGGGTCACCAGCCAGCAACCTGATGGCAGGTTGACTACATTGGACCACTTCCTCCATGGATAGGACAACTCTTTGTCCTTACTGTAAAAGATACTTATTCTGTTATGGACTTGTCTTTCCTGCATGTAATGCTTCTGCCAAATCCACCATCCGTGAAGTTACAGAACGTCTGATCTACTGATGTTATTCCACACAGAATTGCTTCTGACCAGGGAACTCACTTCACAGCCACAACCATGCTCCCCACCATCCTAAAGCAGCTGGCCAGACGAAAGACAGAATGGCCTTTTAAAGGCACAGTCACAACACCAATCAATCAGGTGGCAGCAGCATGGAGGGCTGGGCTGGGCTGGGATTCTCCAGAAGATAGTATATGTTCTGAATCAGCGTCCAATATACGATGCTTTCTTTTTACAGCCAGGAACCAGCGGTCCAGGGGCCAAGGAGTGGAAGGGGGAATAGCTCCACTGTCACCTCTAGTGACCCACAGGAAGGGTTTTGCTTTTTGTTCCCAAAACCCTAAATTCTACTGACCTAGAAGTTTTGGTTCTGGGGTGGGTGGGGGTGCTCTTGCCAGGAGCCACAACAAACCTTCCATTGAACTGGAAGTTTAGCCTTGCCCCTAGTCACTTTGAACTTCTAATGCCCTTAAACTAACAGGCTGAGAAAGGAACAGCAACATTAGGAGAGATCCAGATTACCACGAGGAAACTGGACTCCCTCTCCACAACAGAGCTATGAAGGATTGACTGTCTGGGGTGCAGGAGATCTTTTAGGTCTCCTTTTAATTTTAGTCTCCTGGTGCTGTGTCCTGTGATCAAAATTAATGGGAAGCTACAACAGCCTAATCCATGCAGCATGACTTAGAGCACAAAACTCCTCAGAAATGAACGTAATGGGTCACTCTTGCAGGAAAGACCTGCTGATGTGGGATTCCCCTCTGTATGCTGTCAATGTTTCATTACCATTGGTTAATGAAGAAGCTGCTTTGGGCCTGTAGCAGCACAGAATAGAGCAAGGCAAGAATTCCAAGCAGAGATAGAGGAGAAAAAAAGGTGGAGTCAGACACCATGTATAGCTACCAAAAGAGAAAGACCCCAGCCGCTAGCCAGGACCTTACCAGTAGGCCACAGCCTCATGGCAATTCACAGATTAACAGAAATGGGTTATATGTCTTCTGACCTCCAACATACAAGAACACATCTATGTATACAAGATGAATCTTTAGAAAAAAAGTTATATGGGACAAAATTACAAGACATGAAAACCTTTATTTTCAAAAAGAGAATGTATTTTTACATAAATCTACAACAGAGTTCAACTGTAGAAAAAATAAACTATACTTGGGGATACTGCGCTCAGCATGGCAAGCAAGCTCCCTCCCTTAGGAGGAAGCTGCACACCAGGTCACAGCTGGAGGACCTTAAAACCCCTCCAGAAACCCCACAGCAACATGCCCTCAATGCTGACCAGAACCCAGGCACATCTATCCAACAGATGCCAGGGGCTTCAGAACCCACGTCAGCAGCCACAGACCAGGCTGACCTGGCTCCATAGCAGGCTGCGGTAGCCACAGCAAACCCAGAACCTCTCTGCAGCCTGTGCCTGTGTCCATCAGCCAGACTCATCTATCTGGACCAGAAATATCCATAGAACCTCTGCACTGTTCCATGTCAGGCCACTCTGGGTATGGTCAGAAGTTATAAAACTACTGTGCAGCTAGCTCTGAGTCTGGCCATCACCTCTTCCCAGTCCTGGTCATACAAAAGCCAGGACAGAGGATCCATTTGGGGCAGGGACTAAGAGAGGCTGGTAGTTTAGAAGCCAAGGCAGGAGGCTGTACCTGCTGGGATAAGTACCACATTGAACCCCTCCCTCCTACACAGATGACTCTGAGCTGCAAGCAGAATGGAGAGGACCAGGAAGTCTGTCCGAGAGTTCCACTCTTTCTCAACTGAGGGTCCTCTTATAAAAACAGTCAGTGCCCACAGCAGCAATTAGGAAAGAGGCACAGCAAGGATCCATCTTCCCAGAGACCTTTCCAACTCCTGCCCTAAAAGCCAGGTATGGATGGGATGAGCTCCCATCCCGTCAGAACTCAGGGTCACAGAGGGTTCAAACCTACCTTTTATTACAGTGTGTAGCTTACTGAGTGACACCAGAAAGACAAGGGGACACTGTGCAACCATTGAGAGGTCAGTGTTGACCTATGAACTCCAAAAATACAAAGGAACTTGACACAGATACAACTTAGAACCTTTCTGTTTCCAGAAATTCCTGGAAACACATTGGGTACTATTACAGGCAGGGAACATGAACAAGCAGGCCAAGGCTGGAGGTAGGGAGCGGGAGTGGGGCTGTAGGTCCTGCTCCAGTGTGTGCACTGGACAATACAATACCAAAAAGATACAGAAAAATTATTGGGAAAAACAACCCATGATGAGTTGAACTCACTCTTGTAATAAAAAATTAAAAATTTGCGGCCTG
Source organism: Myodes glareolus (assembly GCF_982192425.1). Taxonomy (NCBI): domain Eukaryota; kingdom Metazoa; phylum Chordata; class Mammalia; order Rodentia; family Cricetidae; genus Myodes; species Myodes glareolus. The sequence continues at coordinate 18,127,253 of NC_142046.1, forward strand.
AGCACAGAACAGACCATGAACTAACTCCCTAGGCAGGGACAGAATTGGCAAGAAATGTCACAGTGGCTATCAAGACTCGGTAGTGTGCACTCCCCTGACCCGACATCTTCAGAGAGGAGGCGCACCAGGCCTGTCGCCCCAGCCTGGCCCCACACCTCTGCCCCCCATGCGTTTCTTGCCAATCCGGGTGGCTTCCTGAAGTCTCTTGTGGAGCCAGGACTTAGCAGTCACTCTTCCACAGTTTGATGGTTTTGTCATTCTCTAATGCTGCCGAGGCAATGATGTTCTCTGTCGGATGACAAGCCGTGGAAATCACAACATCTGAAAGAGTCAGGTGAGTGTCAGAATGTCAGAAATAGTACTAAGCACCAGTCTTCGTCTGTTGGGTGTAGGGAACTTGGTAGGTGTCCAGCAGGGTCCTCATACCCTATGTCTACAGGGTCTCCACACTGGTCTCAGGGCTGACTACTCCCACTGCCTCCTACCACCCAACACAACTTGGTATCTGGTTGCTCCCCCTAAGCAAGAAGTAACCATACACCTGGGCTGGGCTGAGATACTGGCATTAATGAGATAGCACATGCGGTTCACTAACTCTGCCTGTTCCCTGGGTGCTCAGGAACCACAGCAAATGTAACCAACTCACTCCCAGCTGAAGGCAACTGCTCTGTCAGAAAGAGAGCATCCGCTCCTCAAAGCTGCAAAGGCGCACGATATCCTTGCCCTCACACAGGAAGTGGCAGGCAGGAACAACTAGAACGAGGTTAACCCATAGCTACACCTCAGAATCAGGTGCTGGCCTCACTCAAGGCTAAGCTCTGCTTGGGAAATGGAAACCAGCATCTCTGAAAGAGGCTAGAACCTCCAGGAAATGCAGCTCATCATGTATGTTAGACACTTTCCATTTTCACTTTTGGGTCCCAGATGCATGGTCTCCAATGAGGAAAACAAGCTATACTCCCAGGAGGCCTGGGTCTTAGTCAACATCTATAAACAGCTGGGCCCAGAACCCCATACAAGAGCCCTTGATGCCACTTCCAAGACAGTCACATGCTATGTCAGGCCTCAGGGCTGGGATGGCAGGCAGAACAGAGTAGCAACGCCTGCCTGTGTGCCCCTAAATCCTAGAGACAACCAAGCAATTGGAGAACTCAGCAGCTCCCCTGGGTGGCTTCACCCCCGTGTGGTCCATTCCCAAAGGACTGCCCACCTGTGTGACCTTGCAACTTCTGCACAATCTCCTTGGTCTGCAGGTTCCAGATATACACCAGGTTATCTTCAGAACCAGACACGATCCACTGCAGCAGCACAGCAGGCAGTCAGTGAGAACAGGCAAGACACCGGGAAGTTATGTACTGACTAGGTGGTAGCAACAGACAAGCTGCCTGGCACCACTCTGATCCCTTGTCCCCCCAACTTGGGGACATGTCAAATGCCTCCCATGCCACACATACCCCCCCACACCCCCATGAGTTTCTATCCAGTCACCACCTGCTCTTAGATCTTCAACCAGATTCAAGTGTAAGACACCATAGTTCCACGCAGAAGGACATGTATGGGTTTATTCTCCAGCCTCAGGGAAGCTTCCCAAAGACATGAAGCCACCTGCGATGGGTGGCCTCTCAGGAGAGAGCCTGCAGGGTGATGGCAGCTCAGTGGAAGACTCACCTTCCCACCTGTCACGGAAAAGTTGGCAAATATGCAGTACTTCTCGTTTTTGTGGCCAGTGTAGGTCTTCAAGCACTGAAAAGGTGGGTGTGCATTGTTAGCACCTGTGTTTCTCTTTCATTACAGGATTCCAAATTCTGGGCAAACACATCCAACCACTGCCTAAATATACTCTGAATACTCTAGATACATACAAGAGAGTCCATAGACTCAAACTTTGACCTGCAGGCTAGCCATTCATAAAACACGTCTTTAAAGGGAGTTATACCAAACTTGTTTATCAAAAGATGGCTCTTAGTCTCTCCTGCTTCAACTCCTGGGTCTGCTGCACTACCCCTCAACCTGTTACCTGGGGCTGGCATGCAGATGGCCAGGCCAGCTGCGTGCCTGAAGCTCACCTTCCCCTTGCTGTAGTCCCAGAGCTTCAGCGTGCTGAAAGAGAGAGAGTAGGAGTGAGGGGCAGCCTATCTTTGGCCATGCCCCACCTCTGATACCATCATTTCTCAACAACCACGGGTATCAGGATAGAGGACCCTTCAGCCCATCAGGTTCAGTCACTTCATGGCACAGAAGAGTAAACATAAGGACCCTAGTACTTGTAGTTCAGAGACAGACTAAAGAAAAGACGTTGCTAGCTGTTCTTCCCAAAACCAGTGGTTAGCCACAAGTAGAATGTTGAATATGCAGGCTCCAGAACCATCCAGAACAAACTTCAAGGGAAGCATCTTCTGCTGGTCCTTGGGACAAAAGTTCTTGCCGACCATGGGGAGAAGTGGTAGGCTAACCAGGACAATGCCAATCAGGCAGCTCTCAAGAGGGGTGACCAGGTATGGTTCCTTTAAGACCTTATACAGTGTGCCAGCTTAAATGAGCACCTAGAAGGGGGTCAGCATGTGTGACAGTGAGACTCTGCTGTACACATGAAGGTGCTCAGAGACTGAGAACTGGCATGTGTGAAGTCATGGGCTCCAGTCCTGTACCGAAACCAAAAGTCAAGGAGCTCAGAGGCCCATGAAGGTCTTCAGAGGTCACCTATCCTACCTCACCTCTGTGGAGGAAATCTTTGGCCTGCCTTACAGGAACAGCCTAGGCCTCAAATCCTTCACATGCTAGAATTAGCTGGGGTGGACAGCCAGCCTTTCCTCAGCCCCTCAGCCCACTGTCCAGGGCTAAGCTCTAATGCACAAACGTAAGACACCTCAACTAAGCTATGGGAAGACGGCAACAGAACAGGAGAGTAACCCTCCAATGAAGGCTGTCAAAACACTCACTTGTCCAAAGTCGCAGCCAGGATATATTTGCCATTTGGAGAGAATTTCACGAAGGACACTGGAGGATTGTCATCATCTAAGCAGAACAAAGGTAAGTTGACTCTTGGCAGAGTAGGGAGGCAGGACAGCTCCCTGTCACCCATGCAGGACATCTGTGTAAGGCCCCTGCCACCTGTACTGTCACCATTACCCTCTAACAGCCTGATATTCTATCTCCCAACACCTTCCTTGATCATTCTAAGTCTTCACCCCAGTGCCCTGCCAATACGAGGCTTCACCACTTGTGAAAGGAGGCCCAAAGCTCCCCAGCAGAGCTGAACAACTGACGCCCCTGGAGAAAGCTGCCTGGCCTAGGATAGTCCTACAGACACATTCCCGTTCTGTACGATCAGCATTTGGAGAGGGGTGCGGGTGGGCTGCTGCACTGCTGAAAGTCCTCGAGAAACTGCTCACATAAAGCTGCTTTTCAGAGCACAGTGATACCATATCCTCCTCCAGAGTGGACCCTAGGGCATCTGCCCTCACCTGGGTGGGAAGGGTGTGTCTTGGAGTGGGTCTGCCTGGCCAGCCAAGGAAGCCTACCAAGTCTACCAGACCCTAAGGTGCATACAAAGACTGGTGCATCCTGACACACACATTACCACTGGGGATTCGCGGGGGACTTTGTTCCTTGGGACTGATCACAAACACTGAAAGGGACACAAGAGAGTGAGGCCAGTTGAGGTCACATAAGGCCAATAATTCAGTCTCAGTTGACATGGAACAGTATCTGTGCTCCTTACCGAGGTCACCTCTAAAACAGATCCCTGGAGAAACATCACTGACCTGTTTTGAGCAAGCCCTAATCATAATCTTAATTTCTAGCCAAGTGGTGGTGGTACAAGAATTTAATTCCACCATTGAAAGGCAGAGGCAGGAGGATCTCTTTGTTTCGAGGCCAGCCTGGTCTACAGAGTAAGTTCCAGGAATATGTTAAAAAAAAAAATGTTTTGAAATGACAACCCCCTCCCAAACTCCCCAAAGAAAAGAATCAGTTGCTAAACCTGAAGAGACATGGGGAAAAAAAACAGACTTTGGGCCAAATAGGCCTGCCTCCCTCATTCTAGGGCTTACTGACTCCCTCAGTCTGGGGCTTATTGCCCATTGCCTGCCCAAATTTAAATCCTGGACCTGCACTTGGTTGTCTCCAGGTGACCAAAGTTTAGCCAACAACTGATATAAAACAAAGCATTCCACAAATTTCAAAACCCCGGCTGTCAAGACATAGGGAACTGCTTAGTCTTACTACAACTTGATACTCATAGGAGACCTGCCCCTTCCTGGGTGGATGGAAGAGGAGGGGATTGGGGGTTTAGGGTGGGGAAGAAGGGAGAGGGTGGCGGGGTGAACGGAGGAGCTGTAGTTGAGACATAAAATAAATTAAAACAAACAAGCCCCAGGGCTGGTGAGATGGCCCGTGCACTTACTGCACAGACCTGACAACTTAAAGAGTTCAGAACCCACAATAGAAAAGATCTAACTCCTGAAAGCTGTCCTCTAACCTCTACACGTGTGCCATGACACATACAGAAACACACATGTTGCATATGTGTACTGGAGGGGTTGGTTTGTGGGCACACAATGTTTTAAAAAAAAAACACACACCAGAATTTTCTGGCATTAGCATTGCACACCTTTAACCTCAGCACTCCAGAAACAGGTGGATCTCTATGAATTCACGACCAGCTGGGACTACAAAGGAAGCTCCAGACCAGCCAGAGCTACACAGTTGAGATCCTGTCACACACACACAATAAACAAAAACATAGCACCACCCCATAAAACCAAAGAGAATTTGACTGTCCCCTAGACAACGGCTGAACTTAAGTGAGCACAGTAACTCTAGTATTCCCCACCCCATGGCAACCTCTTTGAGCTGCCAACAATGGCTGCACCTAAACTGGATGTGTACCTGCCTACTGCACGTCATTCCAACAGCGCAGTACAGCGACAGCCCCTGGCCACACTAGTTTCTCTAACAGCCCCAGGGAGGTAGCAACTCACCACAACAGCTATCAACCCACAAAAAATATCCTGCCAAACCTTCACATTGCTAACCAAAAGATCTGAACTCCAGCAGGGGCAAGTAACACCCTTCCGATACCCTACGCGTGAAGTCAGATCTGTCCTGCTTCTGACACTCTGCCCCGCGACTGCAGTACCCCAGTGAGTATGTATCCCTAACTTCAGGAAAGGGGCCAGGGGCAGGCTGAGGCTGATACACATGGTGGAGAGTGCAGGGCCCCAATACCTACAGAGGACACTATTCTACAAAGTTAAGCACTCCAAGGACCTCATGAGCATGAGAGGTTGGGGGGGGGGTTACCACAGGCAGCTTTATTAGTCAGGAAGGAGGGCAGGGTGGACACCATGAGTCCTCCAGAGGAGGAGGCCAGGACAGAAGAAAGGTGACTTCTTGAAAACAGACACTCCTGTGAGGACCACTAGGACAGGGCGGGTCGGCGGAAGCTGCCCCTACCCACATCCGCCCACCTCCACAACCCCTATCAGGCAGACCAAAGCACTCACCGATGAGCGTCTTCAGGCACTGGCCAGAGGCAGTGTCCCAGATGCGGCTGTCAAGCAAGAACATAGGTGAGACGCAGATTGCGTGAGTGCTGTCACCAGTCCCACTGAGCTCTGGGAAGGCACTTCTCCCAGTTTCTGTATCACCAGAGCTTTAACAATTACTCTGTCTCTAGAGACTGAGTGAAAACTACGTATGCACACACAGGCGGGCTCCACTGTTGCAGACTCTTTAGTTTCTGTTTTTAAATTTGTTTTTACTTGTGAGTGCCTGCATTTGAGTCCCAGGGCTACAAAATGGGACCGTCTCTATTAAACTAATTAATTTTAAGGTCCCAGGACCCCAAGAGTACTCATTAATCACTTCCTCCGGCTCTTTAGGGTGGCCACCTCCAGCACACATCTCCAGAGTCCACTTAGGAAAGGAGGGGTCAAGTACAGTGCACCGGTAGTACTCGGTCCTCTCTGGGCTCAGACACCCACTTCCTACTGTTTACCTTGCTCGTCTTTACTTGTCAGTCATAAATTTTACCTATCAAACATGCCTTACATACTGGTTCCTATTTCTGTCTTCCTTCCTGACAGAGTCTCAGCATAAAGCCCTGGCTGTCTTCAAATTATAAACTGTGCCAGCTTCTGTCCCCAGAGTGCTGGGATGAAGGTATGCTTTATCTCCTTTAACTTCCCAAGGTCCTTCCTGCCAGCTTCTTCAATAAACTGCTTCTAAATTTTTGGAAAATTCCTTAAACCCAAGTCTACACATGGTCTGAAACCTATCCCAGGTTCTAGGTCAATGTCTAAGCACTACAGGGTGGTCAACATACGTGGGTGCTAGGAGGGCAGGACACTTGGGGGTGCAGGGGCTCTGTGCCCCTAGACTTCTCTCTAGCATCTCTGCTACCTGATGTTATTCTGTGTGGCAAACAGAAGAATGGTCTCAAGTGGATTCTGGCTTTTACTGGTGACAAGTTCAGAGTCCCAGGAGGCCGGGAGGCCGGAGTGTCTTTGTGCTATAACACACCCAGGTAACCACAGCCCCAAATGCTATAACCACCTGGGCAGAATCAGGTGCACCATACCAGACAAGAGCCAGGGTTCAGGTAGTCATTTCCCATCAGCATAGCCAGTCCCATGATGAAGCTGTGTGCTGGTTGCAGACTGGCGTCTGGGGATCCAGCCAACCCACTCTCACAGACCTGTGGTTCTCCTGTTACCATTTCCCCAACCTCCCGTGTACTGGACTCATTCTGGAAAATTCAAGTTTCTAGTGCAACTTCTATCTGAGGTCTCTTGGGGTCACTCTGCCTATAACAGTGACAGCACAGTACACAGACTGGCAGAACTGAAACAAGCTTTAAGGGCTTTCTTTTGAGAGAACTATCTTTTTGGTAAAGTTTGTGCCACCCCCAACGCAAAAGAAAATGTTTAGTTCACATCACTCTATATATGCCCAGTAAACAAACAATATTGCCAAGGGGCTTCACTAAGTCCCAGCCTGGCCTGTTCAGTCAACGTGGCAAAGTTCCAACTAAGCAACTGCAAGGCACCTGCAGCACCACAAAAAAAAAAAAAAAAAAAAAAAAAAAAAAAAAAAAAAAAAAAAGTAAAACTTTAAGTCACCTTCTGCTATGTTTAGATTTTACTCTCTGCCTTTGGTAATAGCACTGCTTGGGGCACAGAAGTCTCTAGTTCCTTTGGTTCACTCCAGGCCACTCTTCCCTGTCCTATCCTTCAAATCAGTTCTTGGGATTTTGCTGCAGAGATTTCAGTTACCTCCCCTGCTCAAATACTTCATTTTAGGTATCTCTAATTTTAGATTTATTTAAATGCATCCAAGGTCTTTTTAGCCTCAAAGTCATAGTGAGGTCCGCAGCGAGCCCATCACGCCTGCCATACACCAACACTGTGCTTCATTCACCAGCATGGCTCACCTCATTCTCTATCAGCCTCTATTCCTGCTCAACACAGAACACCAACAGTGATGATCTCCTAGCACTGTACTCTCAAGTCTGCCTCCTGTGCCCTACACTTTCCCTTGTCTCTCAAAGGACCCTAAAGCATGTCTACCTAGTAGTGAGATGACAATGGCATGCACTGTTGGAAGCTCTGCAGACCATGCCCCTGGCTTCTCTCTTCCACAATGGGATCTGATTGACTCACCTGCCCAGAATTTATGGGCTCTGTGGACAGGGCCACTGCACTCAGCATAAGGATTCAGCCCCTTTACTATCTTTCTACAACTTTGAAAGGGCACTCACACACCCAGGGGTAGGAAAAGAGCTCTCAGTTCTCAACCTTGTCCTGGGTGGTCGCCTCTCAGTCATCACCTCCACCACCTCCTTTTAGAGCTTTTAACCCCCTGGACTCTGTAACACATGTCTGCAATGACCTGCAACCAAGAGGGGCACAGGCTTCTAAAAGGTGAGGCACATGTCCCTTCTTTATGCTATGCCGGAGCTAGAACAGCAGCACAACAGGCCATACACATTTGTTCACTAATGAAGATGCTCACTTACCAGAGGCCATCATAGCTACTGGATACGATCAATGATCCATCGCGGTTAAAATGAACCTACAAATGAGAGGAAAAGCAGCTGACTTCCTAATCAGTAGCATGTGACTCTGGATCCCAACAACATCCTACCCACAGAACTTACCACACACCTTCCCTTTGGGCACCCAACAAGGCCAATACAAGGAGGGGGAGGTGACAGGACAGACCTTTTCCCACTAGCAAAAAGCAAGACTTTGAAGAAGTCAGTATCTTGGAGTAGTCCCCAGGTGCTGTGGTACTCACTCACTAAGCCTGAGTCCTGATACCCAGATCACTGCCACTCCAGATGCTCAGTGGGACAGACCAGCCATGAGACTCAGACCGCTACAGGACCTTATGTAACAGCAGTTGACTCTGAATTCACTATGTAGCTGTAACTTTATCCCTTAATCTTCCTGCTTCTGCCAAAGTGCTGGGATTACAGGTGTACATCACTGTGCCTGTACTTATGTCAAATTGGTGACAAACCCAAAGACTGGTGTAGGTTGGGCAAACACTACTAACTGGCCTACATCTCCAAAATTTCTACAACTTTCACAGAGTCTTCCGCAGGTATGGCTGAAGACTAAGCTTTTTACTGATGAACTCTCAATGCCTGGTATGGTGACATGCTTCCTACGTTCTAGGCTCACAGGCATGCAGAAAAATAAGCAACCTTTAGATTCCAGGGACTCTTGCCATCGTGGACCTGACAGACCAAGCTGGACTCTACAGAACTGGAATCTCAGAGGTCACTTTCTACTGCTGGAAGTACATGCCAGATTCCAAACAGCCACTCAACCATGACTGTGAGCTACTTAGTCCTCCTTCCTTAATTCAAGATAACCCAACTACCCACACTCATCCCTCTCTTTAATACCCCAAACAAATTCGCATCAGGACATTATGGGGTAAGGAGTTGAAATGGGGACCTGAATTCCATGCAGCTAATGTGCATGTAGCACCTTGGAGAAGAAAATTAGCAAGTCCACATGGTACCCAGACCCGCCTTGGACCAATTAACAGGACTCTCTGCTAGGGGTGAGACACAGCAAATATTAGAAGGTATGGCCTTCCTTATTGTCACTGGGGGTGGGTTTTGAGGTTTCAAATGCTTGAGCCAAGCCCAGTGTCATTCTCTTCTAACTGCCTGTCTATCCAGATAAAGAGTTCTCTGCTTCTTCTCCAGCACCAACTCTGCCTGCATGGTGCCATACTTCCTGCCTTGATGACAAACTTCTGAACTGTCATCCAGACCCAATTCGATGGTTTCCTTAGAAGAGATGAGTTGGGCAAGGCGGTGCTGCACACCTTTAATCCCAGCACTTAGGCAAAAGCAGGCAGATCTCTTTGAGTTTGAGGCCAGCCTGGTCTACAAGAGTTAGTTTCAGGACAACTAGGGCTGTTACATGAAGGAACCCTGTGTGGAAACCCCTACTCACAAAAGAGTTGTATTGGTCATGGTGCCTCTTTACAGCAATAGGCACAGAGGCTGATGGACCTCTATTGAGTCCAAAGCCAGTCTGGTCTACACAGTGAGTTCTATAGCCAAGAGCTACATAGAGAAACTGTGTCAAAAACAAAAAAACAAAAGTGAAAAAAATTTTGCTCCCATACTGGCTATTTTTCTGTCAACTTGACACAACCTAGAGGCAGAGAAGGGGAGCCTCAAATGAGGAAATGCTTCCGTAACACTGAGCTGCAGGCACAAGAAGTCTGTATAGGGCATTTTCTTAGTGACTGATGAGAGAGGACCTAGACCATTGTGGTACCAATGGTACCATTCCTAGGCTTGTGGTCCTGGGCTCTTTAAGAAAGCAGGCTGACCAAGATATGAAAAGCAAGTCAGTAAGCAACACTCACTCTTCTGTGGCCTCTGCATCAGCTCCTGACACCAGATCCCAGCCTGCTTGAGTCCCTGTCCTAACTTCCTTCAGTTGAGAGTGCAAGTCAATTAAACCCTTTCTTCCCAACCTGCTTTTGGTCATGGTGTTTCACTATAGCAATAGTAACTCAAACTTACACACTCCCAGGTTGTTTTGTCACTGGGTTTTATCCCTGTAATAGAAACCCTAAGATGCTACCATACTCACTAATTAAAGCTACTCAAAATTCTCTTGACTTAGCCTGGCGGTGTTTGCGCATGCCTTTAATCCCAGCACTTGAAGGCAGAAGCAGGAGGATCTGTAAATTCAAGGCCAGTCTACACTACAAAGTGAGTTCCAGGACAGTCAGGGCTGTTACACAAAGAAAACCCCTGGTCATCTACCTCCCAACCCACCAAGTTCCCCATGATGCTCCCCACTGTACCCCACCCACCTACTGCAGCTCACAGAGCCAGAAAATGTCTTGGCCTCTGGTCATCTGAATGCTGCATGTGAGTAAATAAGTTCACCCCATGGAGAGGAACTGCTAAGTAGATGCTAGGAGGACTTACGGCTGAGACTGGGTCCGAATGGGCAGGCAAAGTCTTGAGACACTTCCCTGTCTTCACATCCCATATCCTCACACTTTCATCAAACTAAAGATGAGATAGGACATTAAAGTCACTCTAGGAACAGAGGAGCAGCAACAGTGTAGTCCCTAAGACTCAAACCCTGTCCTCACCCTGAATACCAATATGTAACACTGGATACATCACCCGCCCCCTTGTCCCCCCAGGAGAGACCCACGCACTTACAGACCCTGAGACGATGAGGTTGGACTGGGGGTTGAAGTTGCAGCAGAAGACATAGTTACTGTGGCCCTTCAGGGTCTTCAGACACTTTCCCTAGAATGGAGCACACCAAGCTCAAGGATTCGCAGGGGCTATATTTTCCCCAGATACAATTTTTAGACTTCTGGTACAACTGAAGACCTCCCCAAGACCAACCATGCACACACCCAACTCATCTCAACTACAGGTACTCCCTGGGAAGACCAGTGTCACTTACAGAACTCACGTCCCATATTTTCAGAGTTTTATCATCAGAGGCAGACACGAGGAGGTTAGAATCTGACGACCAGGCTACATCAGATATTCCCTTAGGAGGAAAAAAACAGTTGGTTACCACCTTATGGATCAAAATCCAAACGATCAGTAAAAGATCAGCATTACCTATTTATGAACCATGCCCTCAGGAAATCTTCTAGCCAGCCAGCATTAGTATAAGACACCTGACCTAGGACAAAAGGTCACTACTCTCGGCTCTGCCAGGCTTCCTAGACTGATTCACCTGTGGAGGCTTAAAGTGTTTGCACTAAAAATATATGTCAGTCAGGTGTGGCAATGCAAGTCTGATTCTTAGGCAGGATGACTGGAGTTCCAGACCAGCCTGAACTGCATAAAACCCTGCACCCATCAGCCTCAAAGACAGGCCTGACAAGCCGAGTGGTGGTGGTGCACACCTGCAATCCCTCTCAGGTCAGGACATCCAGGTCTCCCTCCAAGTTCAAGGTCAGCCTGATTTACAAAATGTCAGAACAGACAAGGCAACCAGTCATCTGGCTCAAGAACCAGTACACCTCACAGGAAACCTACCAGCTTGTGACCAGATATGGTTTTCTCAAACTTGCCGTCATATGCTCCCCATATTTTAATGAGTTTATCAGCAGCTGAAAAGAAATGTAAAGAAGCTGGAGTTAGAAAAGGTTGTGACAGCTGGGCGGTGGCAGCGCACGCCTTTAATCCCACCACTCGGGAGGCAGAAGCAGGATCTCTCTCTGAGTTCAAGGCCAGTCTGGCCTACAAGAGCTAATTCCAGAATAGGCTCCAAAGCTACAGAGAAGCTGTGTCTCCAATAAAATAACAAAAAAAAAAAAAAAAAAAAAAAAAAAAAGAAAAGAAAGAAAGAAAAGGCTGTGACCATTCCCATTTCCCCTAAAATAGAGGGCCTAGGTCACTCAGTGAAGTAAGGGTGCACAGAGAGCCACTCCACCTTACCCCCCTCCCACCACTGCTGGTATGGTGAGTGGCAATGGCATATGAATAGGCTGAATGCTAACAAATCTGCAGGAGCAGAAAGAAGTAACAGTCAATGCCCCCCTACCACCAAACCCCTTCCTCACTGAAGGATACTCACATGAACTTGCCAGCCACTCCCCATTGGGGCTGAACTTCACAGAGGACACAGCTTTTGTGTGGCCAGCCAAGGTGAACTTCAGAGCATAATTTGGCTTAACAGGTGTGGGCTATGAGAGACAGTACAACTTAGCCGGAGGCAACTACCATCACCCAATCAACTCACTTGATGCCCAAAGCATAGTTTAGTATTAGCTGCTGTTCAAACTCACACAGAAGAACTGACTACAATCTTATCTGATGTCACCCTTCAAACTGTCAGTGTAAGCCTATCCTTCTCTACATAGTCCATACTACTTCCTTTGGAGTCCCCACCTCAACACACCAAGAATTTTTAATTTTTTAAAAATTAAAATTTTTTTAAATTTTTTTTTAAAAATTAAATTAAAATTTTTTTAAAAATTAAAAAATTAAAATTTTTTAAAAATTAAAGAATTTTTAATTTTTTGGTCAAGTGTGGTGGTACATGCCTTGAAATTAAATCCAGCACACAAAGGGAAGAGGGAGGCAGAAGCAAGCATATCTGTATGAGTTCAAACTAGCCTGGTGTGCATGTTGTGTTCCTCACCAGCCAGGCCTACAGGAAGACCCCACCTCAAAAACCAGCTGTACTTTTGTGTTTAACCCCACCCCCACCATCTTAGGTCTGAGAATCTGATGACACCCAGCACATGGCTCTATGTGACCACTGCTGTGTGGGCAGAAACTCACATGCCAGCACTCCACACACGGCACAGCCAGTGAGTCCTGCCAGTGGTCCCTGTGGGACATACCTTGCTTTGCGTGGCTGACGAGGAAGGGGTGGGCTGTGCTCTCGCAGTCTCTGTCTCTGGCTTCTTCTCCTCTGTGGCCATGGCTCTGCTCTAGAGCCCACCAGGCAGGACACCGTGAAGAGGAGTCACAGTGGAAGAGGCTGTCAGCTAAGGCGTACTCTACAGTAAGGGGCCTACAAATAAATCCTCTTTTTAGAAAGGTTATTGGGAGGGGACTGGATGAAGTTCCAGAGGACCTGAGTTTGTTTTTTTGTTTGTTTTGGTTTTGATTCTATAGGCTTAAAACCATCTCTAAGTCCAGTTCAGAGGACCTGACACCCTCTTTGGGCCTCTGTAGGGACTACATGCATGTGGTATGCAGATGTACATGCAAGCAAAATACAAAACATATACATAAATAAATTTGGCCAGGCACGGTGGCACATGCCTTTAATCTCAACATTTGGGATGAAGAGGCAGGTGGATCTCTGAGTTTGAGCCAGACTGACTATCACCCTACTCAAGGCTAAAGCTTCAGATGCTGTGTGACCTGACCTGCTCTTGACCCCTTTGTGAGCCTAAGGAAGACTTGACCCTCAAGAAGGCTTCCCCACTGCTGTACCCAGTGATGTCTGCAGGCACGTGAGCTTGCTTCAAAGTGCCTTAGACAGTTTTAAAAAGGCTGACAGAAACTAACAGGCCAAACTAACAAGAGGTGGCCCTTCTGTGCAGAAGTGTGGGAGCTTGTAAAACACACCTAAGGAGTCTGATCATGGAAACACAGGAGTATGAACCCAGTGGCCACCACCTCAGCAGTAGCTTCCTTTGACCTCACAGGTTGCAGGTGCAAAAGCTGCTTTCTAGAATGCTAAGAGCTCCAGGGCTCAGTGCACATTGCACTACAAGAGTTGCCAAGAGTAAACCAGAGTGGCTACTGCCCAGGTTTCCTCTGGAGGATCAGCAAGAGCAGCGTGAGACTGCAGACTAGACGCACGCTGCAGCACAGGGAAAAAAGTTACTCTGATCAGTTTGACAGCACCTGCCTGAAATGCGGGCCCCTGCAACAGTTAACAGCATCCAGCAAAATGTCCCATCACCTGAATACCACACACAAAACCACACCATGTAGCTGTGAAATGAACAGCAGCTCTCAAAGAAAAGCAGCTAAGACATGCTTGTAAACGTCACTGGAAGCATGACGTAAGTTCTAGCTTTGCAATTAAACCGGAAACCTCACACTTAGTAAGACTAAGGTAAATGCCCCCAACAAACAAACAAAAAAGCATGTCTGTCTCAAAGTCTTCAATCCTAGAGGAAGGGACAGTAACATCCACTACACAGGGCACTGGAGCAGCCAAGCTGTTTTACCTGGCAGTCAATTCCATCAAGATCGCAGACTGCTGTAGCTCAAGCCCAGGTGCAAGGATTAGAGGAGGGTAGGTCCCATAGGTCTCTCCAGGGAACAAAACTCTGGTGCCCAGGAAATACCAGCTGCTTGGTGGTTTTAGCTTTTGAGACAGGCCTTAGCTATGTACCCAATATAAAACACCTCCTGCCTTAGCCTCAGAGTACAGTTGGTATAACAGGCATATACCAACCACCAGACCTGACCTGGAACTTATTCTTAATGGAAATTTGGCCATACTATGGCCATAACCACCAATTTTTGTTGACCATAAAGGAGGCTGGAGAGATGGTTCAAGTGGTTAAAAGCAAACTACACCAACGAAAGGCTGGAGTCCTATCTTAGACTAAGACAGCCTCATTCACATAACTAACCCTGTTCACTGACGGTATAAGAAAATAAGCTCGGACGGTGATTGACAAAACCATACAACGCAGTCACTGGCTGCTCTTCCAAAGGTTCTGAGTTCAATTCCCAGCAACCACATGTTGGCTCACACCATGTATGAGACCTGATGCTCTCTTCAGGTCTGCAGGTATACAAGCAGATACCATATACCTGCAGACAGAACATTGTATACATAATAAATATTTTGAAAAAAAATGGTAGCAGGAGGAATTGAGGAGGCTGAAAACAACGAAAAAAGAAAGTTCCTTTCAAAGACTAGCGCATCTCCCTACTCCAGTGAAAGGACAGGGCAACAGTGTAGGGCAAGTCTCTGGGGTGGATAGGTCCTATGACCTTAGGAACAAGTGTGCCCTAGCACCATCACCACCACCCCCACTTTGGAACACCCTACGGACAGGATCTTTCTTCAGGATGCCAAACATCAACATATGAAAGCAGCAAGGCATTGGGGCACACCTGCCTGTAATCCCAGCACACTGGGAGGCAGAGGCAGGTAGATTTCTGTGAATAAAAGGCCAGCCTGGTATACAAGAGCTAGTTCCAGGATAGGCTCCAAAACTAGAGAAAAACAAAAACAAAACAAAACAAAAGAGTAAGACTGGGCGTGGTGGAGCATCCATTAGCCCACATTTGGGAGACCCGCAGGAAGATCAAGGCCAGCCTGGTCTACAAAACAACTGAGAGCTACACAGAAACACCCATGGGGTGGGAGGAGTTAGCTAGTCAGCCTCACAGCATTCAGGACACAAGAGGCTCAGGAGTTCAAAGCAGTTAAAAGTGAAGCCAGCATCTACAGGACCCTGCCTCAAAAGAAATCACCAATTTCCGATTCCAATGGGTGGAGTCCCAGACAGAGTCCAGGTGCGTTCAAGGTTTAAGCCTACAGGCCAGCAGGATAGGGGAAGGGCAGCTCTGAGAAGGAGGTGCTTTAGACAGGATACTCAGCAGGTGGTTTGGGGCTGGTGACCACTGCCCACAAGAAGGTGGTAAACTTGACAGTCACAGTCACAACTTTATACTAGAGTGAGCCACCACTCTCCCTCAAATCAAATGCAGATTCCCGGATGCCACCCAAGACACCGAGTGCACAAATATGGAGACAGAATATTTCAGTCACTGAGTGCACAAATATGGAGACAGAATATTTCAGTTACTCAGGTTAATTGCAGTTGGTCAACCCAACAAAGAGCTCCAACCCATTCTCTCTAGGTTCCTGGATACCTTGGTCCTAGTAGCCCCGGCTTCACACCACTGTATGCGCTCACCTGCCTAGTTGACCCCGACAATGCTTACAAATGCTTGACCAGAGAGAGGCCTAGCCTGGTAGAAACTTGAACTGGAACTCAGGTGAAGGTTGTGCTGGCAACACAAGAGAAGCGCCAAGTGGCCAAAGGAAACCTGGGTGATACTGGCTGGGTGCCCCCGATGAGACCGTGAACCCCACGCCCAGGGACGCCAGCCCGAGGTGGGCTTCGAGGACCTCGCACGACTAAGGTTCTGGGGGAGCGGCAGGGGGGTACCGTGGTGGGGTAGAGGCCCTGACGACCACAAGGGGCTGTGGGGTCGGGGCGCGGCCGCAGACGCGGCGCCGGGCCCGACCCGAGGCCCATGGAACACGTGCGGCGTAGTGGATCCCGGAGCCTGTGGTTCCTCGTGGCCGCCGCCCGCCTCGCGCCCACAGAGCCGGGTCACCCTCTTACCTGCCGGGGCCACGGCGACAGGGCCGGGCGCTCAAGCGTCGCGTCGACTCGCCCTGGGCGCGAGAGTAGACGAGCTCTTGTACTAGGCGGCAGCGGCGCGGTAGGCGGGAGGGAGTGCGCGTGCGCGAGGGGCGGGGCAACGGGCGGCGACGAGGGTCAGAAAAATTAGAGAAATTAGAGGAGGTGGAGTGCCTTAAAGGGGCAGCTTGCTTCTCTCGCTTCCTGTTTGACTACTACTGGGATTCAGAGGCTGCAGACCTGTGGTGTCTACAGTGAAGGATGGAAATGTACTTTTCTGATTCTCCTGTTGTCCCAGGCTGTGTCGCTAAGCTGATAATTACAGCGTGGCCATCCTGGCCTGTGCCTGCCCTGAGATCTTGGGAACCCTCTTGGTGCCACAGATGGACGACATCGAGGTCCGGAAGTCCGGAGCTCCAGCGGCCTCCCTAACCTACCGCAGGGCGGGAGCTTCCTGCCGCTGCAAGTCACAGCTCAAGTTGGATACACTTACCTCTCCTCTGTGCTGGGCGACATGGAAGCTGTGCTGAGCAGCCCCATACTCAGAAAAGGCTCTTAAAAACTATCGGGCTAAAGAGAGTTCTGCAGCAGTGGTCAGGGAAGGCAGGAAAAGGCAACCCTACTTGCTGACAAGAGATGACTTCCTGACATAGAAGATAAACAAGAATGTGGTCACCAAAGGCAAGTGTCTCTAACACGGGGGCTCCAGGTTATCTAGCTATGCACGCCTCTGGAACCACTGCACCAATCAATTGCCCCTTAACTTAGTTGCCCAGAACTCATATTCCAGGCCGCCCCAGCATCCTCTACAATCTGGCTCACATATGGCCATTTTAAAGGCTCAATCTTCACCGTAATTCTCGTTTTCACAAGACAGCTCCTGGCAGGCAGGCTGCCCCGAAGTAAACAAAATATTCCCAGCCCTCTTTCCTGTGGGCCACCTCTACTTTTGTCATTAATGGAGGAAAGACCCAGAGAGGACACAGGGACATAAGGAGAACCAGGAGCCAGGCTCCACCCTCTCGCTTCACTGTCTAACACGCGTCTTAGAATCTTGTAGATGGTCCTGGCCTATGCAGCCTCTTATCTTCCAATGTGGGAATATTAAATATAACCTAAGAACCTGTGCAGAGAGGCTGAGAGCCTTTGAAGCTCAGAATGTGTGTGGTTGCCATAGCTATAGGAGTGACAGAAGACTGGCAATTGGCCTAGAATCCCCTTCCAAAGAGAGCACAGAGACAGCTCACATGGAACTGTGTGCCTAGCAAGCCTGATCCCGAGAAACCCTGGATGGAGCAGAGTGTGAGAAGAACAGCATCTCCATATCTGCTAAGAATGCAGGTCTGGGGCAGTAGCTCAGTTGGTGGAGTGCATGCTTAGCCTACGAGAAGTCCTGGCTTCAATCCCCAACACTCGTAAACCAAGTGTGCGTGCACAATGCCAGTGAGCTAGAAGCAGGAGGCTCAGAACTTTAAAGATCATCCTCAGCTACATACTGAATTCAGGACCAACCTAGGAGACCCAAAGGATGAGGGGTCCTGACCCAGAACCCTCAGATTCCCAACCTTCACTTATAGTGCATCTGAATGTCTTCTCACAGGAAGCAGCCTTCTGGTGTAAGTGGGAAAATAAACCGTTGTTGTCATAGCACAAACCCTGAATCATGTAATACAGGAGGACAGAGCCACCAACAAAATAAGTACTCTAGCTAGATAGGCATGGTGGCACGAGCCTTTAATCCCCAGCCCCAGGGAACCAGAAGCAGGCAGAATGGAGCGAATTCAAGGTTGATGTGGTGAGTTCCAGGACAGTCGGTACCTATCTCCAAAACCTAAAACACGGCAGGGGGGGGGCTCTAAACTAAGGCCGGAGAGATAACCCAGCTGGTCAAGTGTTTGCCTAGCCTACACACACCTGTGTTCAATCCCCAGCACCACCTAAAGTGGGGGTAGTGCCACACACCTATCTCCCAGCACTCAGAGACAGTTAAGTTCAAGGTCATCCTTGACTATATTGAAAGTTCAGGGCCAGTCTGGGCTACGTGAAATTCTGTCTCCATCATTATCATCCTCTCTGCTAAGTGAGAATGAGGACCGCAGAAGAGGGACAATATTAGAGACTGTTGATTCCTAATAACCAGACTTTGACCAGGGCTGAATTGGTAAACTGCTTCAGGGAACAGTTCTTTTTTTTTTTTTTTTTTGGTTTTTTGAGACAGGGTTTCCCTGTAGTTTTGGTGCCTGTCCTGGAACAAGGTCTTGTAGAGCAGGATGGCCTTGAACTCGTAGAATCAAAGGCGTGTGCCACCACCCGCCCGGCAAGATTTGTTTATTTATTATGTATACAGCATTCCTTCCATGTACGCCTGCACACCAGAAGGAGGCACCAGATCTCATTACAGAAGGTTGTGAGCCACCATGTGGTTGCTGGGAATTGAACTCAGGACATCTGGAAGAACGGTCAATGCTCTTAACCGCTGAACCATCTTTCCAGCCCCCCCCCCTTTTTTTTAAGATCAATTTATTTAGAGGCGGGTGGTGGCACACGCCTTCAATTCTAGCACTCGGAGGCAAAGGTAGGCGGATCTTGTAGTCACAGATAAGCCCTAGGGAAACCAGGACTTGGGACAGCTCCACAACGGAAGAAACAGAAGACCTGCTTTCTACCCAGAAAGCTGGGCGTGGATGTTCTTAATGACCTGGTGACTTGTTTGTTTTGTTTTTCCAGACAGGGTTTCTTTGCAAAACAGTCTTGGTTGTCCTGAAACTCACTTCGTACACCAGGCTGGCCTAGAATTTACAGAGATCCACCTGCGTCTTCATTCCTAAACCTTTATCTGTAGCTCTTAGTTAATGGAGCCATCCTTAGGGGAAATGTCCTGACCTCTATGCTATCGCAGATCCCAGGCCTTTAAGCCAAAGAACCTACCTTCAAGGTCACATGTACTTTGCAAAGGAATTTCTGCGTAGTCAGTCAAGCCTTATGTTTTACTGTACACTTGGAATTGGAATGATTGTTGCCTGGAAACTTTTTTCCAAATTGTGCTGAGTTTAAATATGTTTGCCATAAACTGCCTGGCATCAGACTTCTGAAGTTTGATTCAGACTGACAAAGTCAGGCCGAACCAAGTTTTATTCTCACCTCTTTGTGGTTCATTTCCCTGCCTGCCATGACACTTTCGGGAACCCTTGCAATTGAGTGGGGAAGAAGTCAATGGTGGCTGGATGGATAATGATAAGAAACTGTTTGGAAGAGAGCATCCCAAGTGAACAGTGAGAGAGCTGGGAGTCTAATTGTGGCAGAGCTGAAATTAAAACCATCACCTGCTACAGGATTGAAATTTTTAGGAAACCTCATTTGGTTGCCAAGTGAAGACTATTTCCTTAGGAACCATGGACCACTCAAACTGAGGATGTGCTTTGCAGGGGCTGAAGTGCAGGCCAACAGTGGGAATGCTGTGCCCTGCAATAGGGGCAGAGGAACCTCTGGCCCTTTAAAGGAGCCTAGAGCTTTGGGGCAGGGGAGATTCCGATGGATGGCAGTTGAAGAGAGCGGGTCTGGAAACCAAGGCACCCTAGGTCCCAGGGGTTCTAGGAGCTGCCCCCACCCCCAGATTCCCTAACTGGACAGCAGGCTCTACTCATTCCAGGAAGTACAATCCTTGTCAGAAGAACCTGATGTCCAGGTAGGCAAAGAGTGGGTTGTTTTAATGTGTGTATGAATTCTTTTCCGTGACAGCTGGCAGGTTTGGGGGACTTGTGACAACATCTTGGATACTTCTCCTGTCCTTAGCACCTCCCTCCCAAATGTCTTGCTGTTCCCCGAGTACTGTGTGCCCAAAGCCAGCAGTTCTGCCCTGCCTCAGGTTGTCAGCTTGTGTGTCCCGATCACAGCCATGACAGACAAAAGACACAGCTCCATGTTGTCACTTGTAGTTGCGTGAGGAGTTTCCCTTTGTTATGCCCAGATCATGGAGTCCCCTCAAAACCAACTAGGAGACTGAGTCCTGTATGTAAAAGCAAAGAGCCATTTATTCTTACACAAGTTCACGAACTCGGGCTTGCCATGTGTTTAATGTATTGGCGTGATCGGAGAGCCCCAAGCTCAGCTGGGGTTAGTTTTTATAACAGCAAAAGTTGTGGTGAGGGATTTCTAAGATTTAGAACACCTGATTGGCTGACATTTATCTAAGGGTGTCCTGGTGAAAAGCAATGGGTGTGTGCTGGCATATCCACAATGGTTGGAACGTTAGGAATTTCCTTTGGATGGCCTGTTCCTGAGTGGTGTCTGGGTGGTCTCAGTTTGTGGTCTTTCTTGGAACCAGGTATTGCCTTAGGGTAAACTACTGAGACTGGGACCTCTATTGAGCGTATCACGGTTGGGTACTACACCCTTAATCTTTTAGGGGACTCTAGTAAGGTAAAACTAGATCCTTGGTTTCAATGTGAAAAATAATTTTTGAATTAGTCAGTATGAAGCAGAGTGAGGGCTTATTGAAGATATTTTAAAATATTGCAGCAGAAGGGTTAAGAGAAAGATAGGATCTCAGAAAAGAATGACAATACCCAAGAGCCTGCATGGGCTTCCACTAAAGTCAGATTTTATTGCAAAGCGGTGGTGGTGCACACCTTTAATCCCAGCATTTGGGAGGCTGAGGCAGGCGGATCTCTGTGAGTATGAGGCCAGCCTGGTCTACAAGAGCTAGTTCCAGGACAGGCTCCAAAGCTACAGAGAAACCCTGTCTCAAAAAACAATCAAACAAACAAAAAAGGAGCTAGTAGTAGGACAATCAGAGAGCCGTACAGAGAACCCCTGTCTTGAAAAACAGAATCAAACAAAAGTTCTATTTTTTTGCCTTTGCAATGCTTATACACAGGGTTTAGGGGGAGGGCCTAGGAGATTCTTTTCCAAGAGTGGCTAAGAAAACTAAATTAAACTTTAGAGTGGTTCCTGGCGGGAACCTAACAGGAATACATACAGTTGATAAAGTTTAAAACACACAAACATAAACAAGCAAAAAGCTCCAGTTCAGGGGCCAAGAAATAGCTTAGAGGTTAAGAGCAAACACCGCTTTTGCAGATGACCCAAGTCCATCCATGTTGGTAGGCTCATAACTGTATCTAACTCCAGCTTCAGGTGATCCAGTGCTTCTGGCCTCAGCCCTCAGCAGGCACCTGCATTCAAGTGCATACACGCGCACATGATTAAAATAATAAAACTATATCTTTAGACAGGGGTGGGAGTACACACTCCTAGTCCCAGCAATCTGGAGTCAAAAGAAAATGGACATATTCATATATGAGTTTGAAGCCAGTCAATTCTATATAGTTATAGTAAGACCGTGTCTTTTTGTTGTTGTTGGTTTTGGGGTTTTTTTTTGGGGGGGAGGGGTTTTGTGACAGGGTTTCTCTGTAGTTTTGTAGTATCTTTTAAAAAACAAAACAAACAAACAAACAAACAAAACAGTGGCCAGGCATGGTAGCCCTCTCTCCTTTATTCCTAATACTTGGGAGTCTGAATACACAGAGAGCTACACAGAGAAGCCCTATTTCAAAAAACCAAAACAACAATACACACACACACAATCCATGCATACACACTTATCACTGTAGGTTACAGGACTGCAGGGAGGTAGAGTATTTCCACTGTAACCAAGTCAACAGTGGTGCTTGAGATTCTGGGATGGGCGAGGGTAGGGGGGTGAAGGAGTGGGTGGAGGGGAGGTCCTAGCCAAAGGCGTGCTGTTACTGTTTGTGGCTGTTGTTAATTTCCCCTTTAATTCTTGGTTCCCTGCTGGCCACCAGCCTCAACTGGAGCCCCAGGTGATGGGCTCCCTCCCTCCCTACATTCCATAATCTCCAGTCTTTCTATCCTTCTTCCCTCGGCCTGTTCCCCAGGCACAGGAAACTGAGTTGAATGTACAGGTTTCTGCATACAGATTCCTTCTTCCTGGAAGGCCAGCCCTTCCCTGTGCAGCCTGTTTTTCACAAGACAGGGTATCACGAGCCGCGAGCCCTGGCTCACTTGGGACTCTGTAGACCAGGCTGACCTCTGCCTTCCAAGTACTGAGACTAAAAGGCATGCGCCACCGTCCTACAGCGCTTCTCTATACTTCTAAGATGATCCTTCTAGATGGCTCCTTACTAGGGCGGATACAGCACAGTTGCTTAGCACCCGCTTGGCTTCAGAGTTCCTATCCCAGGAAACCCCCCCCACACAGTTGGTCACTTGGACCGGTCCTCCTCATGGCATCACCATTCCTAAGGTATCTAAGGTCCATCTGCTTGCCTGCCTCCTGGCAGGGACACTTCACCACCCAGGAACCTGCTCAGTAGTGCTCAGCAAACAACCATGGGAAATGGGCTTGCAACTGCCTGCCAGGTTCAACCCCTTAGACTGGCATACAGCAGGCTGAAGTCCCTGGGATAGCGCCTTGCTCTACCTCCAGGTGGTGCTGGGCACTCAGCGACAGCACGGGATGTGTCTCAAGACAGTCCGTCCCCACCCCAGGCAGGGCTGGTCGTGGAGCAGGAATCCCAGGAATGTGGCCCTGCTTCTTAAAGTCAGGCTGCGCCCGGCTACGTCTTGATAGCTCCTCCCACCTTGGTTCAGGTTAAGCTCCCTAGACTAGAAAGGGCCTGACAAAGAAAGACTGTTGTTCCGATCATGAAATGGAGCTCAGGACACTTTCATCTGTCTATGTATGTATGTATGTATGTATGTATGTATGTATGTATGTGTGTGTGTCTCTATCTATCTATCTATCTATCTATCTATCTATCTATCTATCTATCTATCTATCTATCTATTGTGTGTGTGTGTGTGTGTGTGTATGTGTGTGCTTGTGGGGGAGGCCAGAGGTCAGCATCGAATGTTTTCCTCTATTGTTCTCCACATTATTATTAGTTTTACTTTTTTGTTTGTTTGCTTGTTTTTTGAGACAGGGTTTCTCTGTGTAGCCCTTGCTATTCTGGAACCCTCTCTGTAGATTCACAGAGATTCACCTGCCTCTGCCTGCTGGAATTAAAGGCATGTGCTAGCCACCACCACCTGGCTATTTTTACTATTTTTTTTAAAGATTTATTTATTCTTTTCTTTAAAAGATATTTATTTATTAAGTATACAATATTCTGTCTGCGTATATGTCTGCAGGCCAGAAGAGGTCACCAGATCTCATTACAGATGGTTGTGAGCCACCACGTGGTTGCTGGGAATTGAACTCAGGACCTTTGGAAGAGCAGCCAGTGCTCTTAACCTCTGAGCCATCTCTCCAGTTCTATTTTTACTACCTGAGCCATCTCTCCAGCCCCCAAAGATTTATTTATTCTGTATACAGTGTTCTCCCTACATGTGTCCCTACAGACCAGAAGAGGGCACTAGATCTCATTATAGACTGTTGTGAGCCATCATGTAGTTACTGGGAATTGAACTCAGGACCTCTGGAAGAGTAGTCAGTGCTTTTAACCTCTGAGCCATCTCTCCAGTTCTGTTTTTACGATCAATGTTATTATTTTTATTATTACTGGGTTTTGTTTTGTTTGAGACAAGGTCTCACTCTGTAACCCTAACTAGCCTAGAACTTTATAGACCAGGCTGTCCTCGAATTAACAGAGATCCTGGGACTAAAGGCACGGACCACCACACCTGCCTCCACCTTATTTTTTGAGGCAAGATCTCTTGCTGATCCCCGTGCTCTCAGAATTGGTTAGGCTGGATAGCCAGCCAGCTCCTGGTATATCCCAGTCTCCACCATGCGCTGGAATCACACATGCATGTCATAATGCCTGACTTTCATATGGGCCCTGGGGATCCAAACTCCTGCCAGCACAGAAGGTACGTTACTCACGGAGCCATCTCCTCAGCATGCAGCGCCATCTTTTGTGAAATATTAATTTGGCAGCCAATGTTTTGCCTCTGCTCACCCATTGCGCCAATCATGTCAAGATATGTCCACAGTGGTCCTTTCTGAGCATCTGCTGTGAGCCTTTCACCCATAGGAGAACTTTAATAATCTCAGTCAACCTCCTGATGCCTACAGATGATAAGAATGGGGCTCAGCCAGAGCCCAGTGACTTGCTCGTGGTCACAGCAAGGAATGACAGCCTGGGGCCTGACCCTGCTCTTCCTGCCTCCTTACCCCTCCTATATCTCCTGGAAGCACACCAGCTCTGGTGGAGCAGGGGAGGGGCACGGGCAGGGGCAGGGGCAGGGGCAGATGTCATTCTCCTACTACTGTTCCCACAGCACTTTCGCAGGCTGCCCTTCACACAGGCATTTCCTCTCTGGCTTCACTTCCCTTCCGCCGCCTCCTGCTGCCTCTTGGAAACTGCAGGATGCCATTCTTTCTGGGATTTCAGGATGATAGATTCTTGTCTAGAATAAAACCCAGGACTGACCCGCCAATCACAGGCATACTGTGAGAGGGGAGGGATGACCCGTGTTTAGGGCATGCAGGTGTGTGTTCCCCCACCGACGTGCAGAATAGGAAACTCTGAGGACAGAAGCAAGGAATTCAGACCAGGCTGTGGATATAGTGCTTGCCTTCCTGGGTTTCCCACAGGCTCGCAGAGGATCCCCAGGGAGAAGCAAGCAGCCTAAAATAGAAGCGCTGACACAGGAAACACACAGGGCCAGAGGCACAGGCTGCTGCTGGACTCTAGCACCGCGCAGCTCTCTATATATACCAGACTCCCCAGCATGGCACTTTCGTGTTTCGACCCTTCTTCCCATCCTGGGGTTCCCACACACACACCAGCTCAGGCTGGAACATCTGTGTGTGGGAATGTGAGTAAGGAGAGTTTCCAAGGTTCAGTCTGAGTCTTATTGGTAGCTGAGGCCAGCTTGGCCTTGAGGGCAGCACCAGAGGTGGTGACCACCACTCTACCACATCCAGGCCAGTGGCCAGAGCCTCACTGTCAGTAGAATACAGCTCCCTGCCGTAGGACAAGTGGGCCGGCCCAAAGTTGGGGCAAAGGAGATGTGATACCTTAGGTGGTGACAAGGCACTGGTTTGTACCTGCGTCTCTGGGACTCATGTTTAAGTTGTTGAGGACCAGGGCGTAGGGAGAGCTTCATGGTTCAACTCATAGCAACTGTGTTCTCACGTGTTGTGTGACAAGACTTTTTCTAGGGAGACACCACACAACTACACACACACACTCATTCCAGATAGGGAACCCACGGCAGACCAAAGTATAGATAGCACCAGTGAGTTTTATTGGGGGTGACGTGGGGGTTACTTGTAGGACCCAAAATGACTCAAGGGCAGCTGCGTCACCAAAGTTCATCCCAGCGTGGGAGACAGCTCGCAACATCTGGGAACCTGAAGCACGCTGCACAGCCTACAGGCAGCTCAACAAGCTGAAAAGTACTTTTTTCCAATGACTTAGTTAGTTTAAACCTCTTCTAGGTATCTGGCTTCCATATCTTCCCGGAAACTGGTCTGGTCTCTGGGTCTTCTTTGCACCCTGTCTGAAAGTCTGTTTTTATTGCTTTCTCTGGAAGAACGAGGCCTAATAAATCTGGTCAGTTCCAGGGACTTCCTGAAGTAATTCTGAATTTCCCTTCCTGTTTAAGGAGCTTCCGTGCAGGACGGCTTGTTTCAATCTCCAAAGAAACTGCTACATAACACAGGGACCACTGACATGGCTCAGTTGGCAGAGTGCCCGCCTTAGGTTGCACCAAGTCCTGGGCTCCATCCCCAGCACCATATAAACTAGGCTTGGTGATGCATGCTTATAATTCTAGCACCTGAGATATAGAAGCAAGAGGTTCAGAAGTTCAAGATCCTCTACCACTACAAATGGAGTTCAAGGCCAGCCTGAGTCACGTGAGACCTCTGCCTTTTGCCTCAGCACTCAGGAAGCAGACACAATCTGATCTCATAGCAAGCTCTAGGTCAGCCAAGGCTTCATAGTGAGACTTGATATTATTCCGTTAGGTGCATGGATTACATTATGTTGAGTGCCACCATGCAATGAACTTGGTAGTGTAGGTGTGTCTTTAACAAACAGCTTTCATTTCCTTCCACCGTCAGCAGCTATTTTTTTTTTAAGACAAGCACTCCTGCATTCCAGCTAGTCTTACACTCCTAGGAGGCTGAGGATGACCTTGAATACCACACCCCGTGTGTGGGGTACTAGGGTGGAACCCAGGGCTCTGTGTAGGCCAGACAAACTCTTTACCAGATGAGCCACATCCCCAGCCACCATTTTAGCCACCCCGAAGTATGTCCTTGGGTCAACCCAGACCACCTCCGGAATGTTTCCAAGCTGAAGGTTTGACCTAGGAACCACGAGCTTCCTCTCCTCCTCTTCCGCAAGCATCACACCCCTAGTGCAAACCTTCTGTTTCTATGAATTGTCTCAGACTAGGCACTTCATATGAACGGTACACATAGGATGAATCCTTTTGTGTTTGGGTTATTTCACGTGGTTTAATACGTATTCCAGGTTCATCCCACTGCTAGAATTGTAGTGCAGTTCTGACCATCTTTCCCTTTTTTTAAGGTTAATAATACTGTAAATAGAGGTTCTAATTCATTCACCAGTGCATGGCCAGCCCAGCTGTTGCTGCACTTTGGCGAATCATGATGCCAACACAGGTTTCCAAGTATCTGCTTGAGCTGTAGTGTTAGCTCTTTGGTGGGCATCTCTCTGTGGTTTTAGGTGTGTTTCTCTTCTAGCTGATGGTCTGCTTATCGCCAGCTACAAATCTCCTACTTTGCTTATGTTTTTAAAATATTAATACAATTCTAACAAAACAAAGTGTTTAGCTGTTCTAGGAATCACACTCAAGGTCTCACACATGATGGATGAAGGCTCCAAGGCTAAGCTGTATCACCAGCACTTTGAGCTTTCCTTTTTATTTGGTTGTTTGGTTGCTCAGGAGTGGGTCTTGTTATACTGTCTTTCATCTCCTGGACAACTCCTGAGCTCAAATGATCCTGGTGTCTCAGTCCCACAAGTAATAAAAATATAAAAGTTAGTCCGGTGGTGATGGTGCACACCTTTAATCCCAGCACTCGGGAGACAGAAGCAGGCAGAAGTCTGTGAGTTCAAGGCCAACCTGGTCTACAGCGCGGGTTCTAGGATGGGCTCCAAATCTACAGAGAAACTCTGTTTCCAAAAACAAACACAAATAGAAAAATTGCTGAGCATGTGGGCCATGCTTCTACTCCTGGAATTTAGAATGCTGAAATTGGAAAATGGCCAAAAGTTCGAGACCAGCCTGGGCTACATGTCAAGACTTGTCTCAGAAAACAAAGGTGCTAGAGATATAGCTTCAGGGGTAAAGAAGCTCGCTGCTAAACCCAGCAACCTAAACCCAAACCCTGGGATCCAGCCACACAGTGGAAGGAGAATGGATTCCTACAAGTTATCTTCTGAGCTCACATGCCACAGGCATGCTGCGGCACAAGAACACAAGGAGAACACGTAAATAAATGTAGCTTAAAACTTTGAAAACCAAGGAGGCTGGAAGTGGTAGCACACCAGTGTGTTTGTACCTGGGAGGTGGAGAAAGGAAGATCAAAAATGTAAAGCCAGATTCTTTTCTTTTTTCTTCCTTTTTTTTTGGTTTTTCTTTTTTTTCTTTTTATTATTTTTTATTAATATTTATTGAGCTCTACATTTTTCTCTGCTCCCCTCCTTATCTCTCCCCTCCCCCCTTCAACCCTCCCCCAAGGTCCCCATGCTCCCAATTTACTCAGGAGATCTTGTCTTTTTATACTTTCTACTTCCCATGTAGATTAGATCTATGTAAGTCTCTCTTAGTATCCACATTGTTGTCTAAGTTCTCTGGGATTGTGGTTTGTAGGCTGGCTTTCTTTGCTTTATGTTTAAAAACCACCTATGAGTGAGTACATATGATAATTGTCTTTCTGTGTCTGGGTTACCTCACTCAAAATAATAATAATAATAATAATCCATTTTCCTGCAAAAGTCAAGATGTCGTTATTTTTTTCTGCTGTGTAGTACTCCATTGTGTAAATGTACCACATTTTCCTTATCCGTTCTTTGGTGGAGGGGCATTTAGGTTGTTTCCAGGTTCTGGCTATGACAAACAAAGCTGCTATGAACATAGTTGAGCACATGTCCTTGTAGCATGATTGAGCATCCTTTAGATATATACCCAAAGTGGTATTACTGGGTCTTGAGGAAGGTTGTTTTCTAATTTTCTAAGAAATCGCCACACTGACATCCAAAGGGGTTGTACCAGCTTACATTCTCACCAGCAATGCAGAAGTGTTCCCTTTTCCCCACAACCTCTCCAGCATAAGTTGTCATCAGTGTTTTTGATCTTGGCCATTCTTACAGGTGTAAGATGGGATCTCAGAGTTGTTTTGATTTGCATTTCTCTGATGACTAAGGATATTGAAAATTTCCTTAAGTGTCTTCCTCTGTTGAGAGTTCTCTGTTTAGGTCTGTACTCCATTTTGTTGTTGTTGTTGTTGTTTGTTTTGTTTTTCAAGAAAGGATTTCTCTGTAGCTTTGAAGCCTGTCCTGGAACTAGCTTTTTTAGACCAGGTTGGCCTCGAACTCACAGAGATTTGCCTGCCTCTGCCTCCCGAGTGCTGGGATTAAAGGCATGCGCCACAACAGCCCGGCTCAGCTTCAGTTATATAACCAGTTCAAGACTAGTCTGGGCTACACTAGACCCTGTCTCAAAACAAACAGACAGACAAACATAAAACATAAAAACCATACATACTAATGATTACGAGATGACTAATATTGATGGTCAAAGTGATTGGATTGAGAAGTGCCTAAGAGGAGCTAGGAGATGGCTCAGTGGATAAAGCACTTGTGCAAGGGTGACAATCAGAGTTCTGATCCCCAGCCCCCATGTAAGTGTTGAGTGGGTAATCCCAACTCAGAGTCTCTGGGGCAAGCCAGATGGCCACACTAGCCAACTCACCCAATTTCAGGTTCAGTGAGAGACTGCTTTAAATATTACCTGGGTGGTGGTGGCAGCGGCACATGCCTTTAATCCCAGCACTCGGGGACAGAAGCAGGAGGAACGAGTTCGAGGCCAGCCAGGTCTATGTTATGCCTGCATTATGAGTCCCCTGTGACCACCAGGAGTCCGAGTTCGTGTGCAAAAGCAAAGAGCTTTAATTGCAAGCTTGAGCTTGGGTCCTCTGCCTGTTCCGACACTGCAGTTGGATCAGAGAACACTGAACTCAGCTATGGTAGGGATTTTAAGGAGTAAAGGATGGGGGAGGGCAGGGGAATTATGGATTCAGGTGGGGGTTGAACTCCTGATTGGTCAGGAGTGGGACAACAGAAGTCTTATCAGACAGGGATTGGTACTGGCATTGCTGCAAGGAAATTGGCAGCCTATGTACAAGTTAGGTAATCAATCCTTAATGTTCTAGAGCATCTAGTACTTGTTTGTCTCAGTTCTGATTGGTACCCCGCAGAGTACACTCCGTGGTTTTCCTGGTTGTTGGAAGGGTGAGGCCTCGTCCCAGTATTCTTAGTCTGCAGCCTGTCATGGCTGCACTAATGTTAATTTAGGCCTCTTCAGTCTACAGAGCAAGTTCCAGGCAAGGCTACACAGAGAAATCCTGTCTTGAAAATCAACACCAACAAAAATAAAATAGGAAGAATGAAAGGAAGGAAGAAGAGTGATGGGGGAAGACACTCCATGACCAACTCTGGTCTGCAGGGACATCAGCATGGATATACATGCGCACACACGCACGCGCACACACACACACTCACACGAGAATTGCCTAGGGAAGTAGTAAGCACACTCCTGGGTTTGTCTGTGAAGATATCGCTATGGGGAGAAACCCATTTTAATTGTGAGCAACACCACTCCATGCCTAGGAACTCGGAGTGAAAGGAGAGAAGAGAGGGACCCTGAAACTTCAGGCATCTTCTCTGCTGTCTGCTGGACTGCTAGTCCTCTATCCCCAGATCGAGTGCTGGGATGAGAGGTGACACACCACACCTGACCTGCTCCCCATTGTTAGTGTTTAAAATTTTTGGTTTGTTTTCTTCCAACAGGGTTTCTCTGCATAGCCCCGACTGCCCTGGAACTTGTTCTGTAGACCAGGCTGGCCTCGAACTCACGGAGACCCACCTGAAGCTGCCTCACAGGTGCTGGGAATAAAGACACGGATCACTGTCTCTGCTGCTGCCGCCACCACCACCACCTGACTACTGCCTTTTTTTTTTTTTTTTTTTTTTTAATAAAAAGGGTGCCTGTGAGTTGAAAGGGCAACAGATCCCCAGAAGCTGGAGTTACAGGTGGTTTCAAGCCACCCAATATGAGCACCAGGAACCAAACTCTGGTCCTCTGAAATAGCAACAAGCAACAAGTACAATGCTATTAGATACTGAGGCATCTCTCCAGACTTGTGCTGTTCATTTTTATTTCTCTGGAAAAAATGTCTGTTCAGGTCCTTTGCTCATTTTTTAATCGTTTTTTTTTTTTGGGGGGGGTGGGGGTGAGGGAGCACATTTTCTTTCCATTTTCTTTTTTAAAAGTTCTTTCTTTTTGTAACTGAATTATAAGAGTGTCTCTTATATTTGAGATAGTAAGCCCTTAGTAATTGCAATACCTTCTTCCAGTCAGCTGGCTTCTTGTTCTGTTGCTTCTTTTGCTTGACGGAAGATTCTGAGGCTGGCGTGGCCTCCTTGATGTTTCTATTCTGTTACCCGAGTTTCAGTGTGGCGTTAAAAGCATTATCGCCAAGACCCATGTCATGCAGCTCTTCCTGGTTTCCAGAGGTTTTAGTCTTAGATCCTAGATATATAGTTTTTGTTTTTGTTTTTTTAATGTTTATTTATTTATTTATTATGTATACAATAGTCTGTGTGTATGTCTGCAGGCCAGAAGAGGGCACCAGACCTCATTACAGATGGTTGTGAGCCATCATGTGGTTGCCAGGAATTGAACTCAGGACCTTTGGAAGAGCAGGCAGTGCTCTTAACCACTGAGCCATCTCTCCAGCCCCTAGATATATAGTTTTGATCTGTAGACTTTTATGTGTGGTATCAGGTGAGACACAAATTCCATTCATTGCATGTGGAAGTCTCAATTTCCCAGCATCCTCTGAGTGTGGGCATGTTTGAAATGAGGTGATTGTAATGTCGCTTTGTTCCTGCACTTGCTCTTCTGTTCTAGTGGTCCACATGCCGTTTTCTTTTCTTTTCTTTTTCTTTTTCTTTTCCTTTGTTTTGTTTTGTTTTGTTTTTTTTGAAATAGGGTTTCTCTGTAGTGTTGTAGCCTGTCCTGGAACTTGCTATGTAGACCAGGCTGGACTCGAACTCACAGAGATCCACCTGCCTCTGCCTCCGCCTCCGAGTGCTGGGATTAAAGGCGTGTGCCACCACCACCCGGCCCACATGTCATTTCCAACACTATTGCTAAATGATATAACTTGAAAGCAGATCACACGCCATAACCCAAGCAGACATATCCTTGAGGTTTAAGGTTGGCACACACATGCAAATCAATCAGTGTCATTTGCCTCATGAGCAGAATGCAAGATTAAGTGTTATATCCAAGACATGCATAAAAGGCATTTGGCAAAGACCAACATCTTTTTATTTTTATTTTCTATTTTATTTTTGGTTCTTTGAGAAAAGGTTTCTCTGTGTAACAGCCCTAGCTGTCCTGGAACTAGCTCTATAGACTAGGCTGGCCTTGAACTCACAGATATCTGGGATTAAAGGTGTGTGCTACCACAGCCCGACTTTACTTTTATTTTTAAATTATGTGTATACGTGTGTGTGTGTGTGTGTGTGTGTGTGTGTGTGTGTGTATCAGCTTGTATATGTGAGTATAGTACCCACAAAGGTTAGAAGAGGGCATTGGTTCCCCCCTGAAACTGGAATTATAGGCAGTTTTGAGCCACTCGTAACCGAACTTGGGTCCTCTAGAAGAGTAGTACTTGCTCTTAATTGCTGAGCAATCTCACTAGCACCCTCCAACCTACCCAACAACCTTTCCTGATAAACAGAAAAGGAATGACAGCAACTCAGGAGTGTAAGTGAATTTCCTCAGTGCAATAAATGAAGCAACTGATGTGGAGGAGGAAACGGAAAGTTTGGGTTTAGGTTCTTCTTTTCCTTCCCCTAAAATCAGGAGCAATGAGATCCTGTCTCCAAAACAAAGTCAGCATCAAAGCACATCTATTCAATATAGTACCAGAAATACTGACGAGCACTCAGACAAAAACCATGGAGGAGGAGAAATGGGCATGGTGTGCACACCTCTGATCCCAGTGTGTGGACGGCAGAGGCAAGGGATCTCTGTGAGTTCTGGTCCACATAATGAGTTTCAGGACACACACACACATGCACTGAGAACCTGTCAATAAATAAATAAGCAAAATTATTCATGTTAAGATGAGAGCTGAAGCAGAGAACATGTGGGAAGAGAGAATGGAGGCCCAGGAAGGACAGCCAACTGTGATGGCAGGTTCCTTGTACCCTCCACATACCTGCATTCTGGTTTATCCAAGGCTCTCAGGAAGGTAGCAGCTCAAATGCCTCTCTGTCTTGTCTGTCTCTTTCACACACACACACTCATACACCACACTCGTACATATATCTCAGGGTCAGGGCCATGGGTTTGAGCCCCACATTGAGCACCATTTGTAACGAGTCTGTCTCTGTCCCACCTGCCAGCTCCCAAATAACCGCACATAGACTTATTAATTATGATTGCTTAAGTTTGTTTCTTACTAGTTTTTTTTTTTTTTTTTGGTTTTTCGAGACAGGGTTTCTCTGTATCTTTGAAGCCTATCCTAGAACTAGCTCTTGTAGACCAGGTTGGCCTTAAACTCACAGAAATCCACCTGCCCCTGCCTCCTGAGTGCAGGTGTGCACCACCACTGCCCGGCTTTTCCCTAGTTCTTATAACTTAAATTAGTCCATATTTTTTATCTATGGTCTACAACATGGCAGTACCTTTTTCCAGCATGGCATGGTCATCTCTTGCTTCCTCTGCAACACACAGACACACACACACACACACATACACACACATACGAGAGAGAGATAGACAGACAGACAGACAAACAGACTTAACTGTCTCATCCTCCTAATCACCTCAGAGAATCTTCTACTTGGCATCATTTCCCCATTTCTGAAAATGCAGACTGCTCTGATGGAGTTCAAAGGGACTTGAGCAATGATGGCTGTTTCCACACAAGCAAAGGTGTTGCTAAACACCAGGGCTGGACTGCATAGATCCACAGAGCTGCCAGTGATCACCAAGCAAAAAGCCACACCCATGCACCCTAGCTGGCCCAAGGCTGACTTGCTGCTGCTGCTGTTTTCCCCTCCAACCGCGGGCTGACAGCCACAGTCCACTGATGGCACCTAAGGCAAGGACTGGAGAATGGCAGGTAGACACGGGGCCACAGAGCAGCAGCAGCCCTTGGAGCCGAGCCCAGCAGGAGACACACGTTACAAACCCACACCTGTGGACAGTGGGTGAGCCTTGGGAAGGACTGCAGGCTGGTGTGGTCAAGCCTCATCAGTGACAGCATACCCCAGACACAACTGGAAGGAGGAGTTTGACTTACGGTTTCAACTGTGGTGGCTCAGCCCTGTCACACTGAGCCTGGGATGAGACCAGAACAGCATGGTGGAGGAGTGTGGCAGAGCAGAGCTGCTCACTTCATGGTGGGCAGGAAGCAGAGAGATGGGAAGGAGCCTGGGAGAACAATACTCCCTACCACCCCCAAATGATAAACTTCCTTCGACTAGGGCCTGCCACCAAAGATCCCAACTTCCTCCCAATAATCCCATCATTTCCTCCAAAACACAAGTCTGAACAAGCTCATTATAATGGTTTGTAATGGTTAATACTGTCAACTTGATATCTAGAATCTCCTCCGGGACAAACCCTTAGGTATGTCTGTAAGGGAGCTTTTAGGAAGGGTTAGTGGAGGTAGGGTGACCCACACTGGTGTGAAAGGAACCATGCCACGGGCTGAATAAAAATGAGAAAGGGAGAAGAACACCCCATCCGTCTCTACTTCCTGACCACAGATGTAGTATGATCAGCTGCCTCATGTTTGAGCCCTGAACCCCACATGGTAGAAAGAGAGAACCAATTCCCACAGGTAGTCCTCTGACCTCTACATGTGTGCTATGACATCCTTGTGCTAATGTACACACACAAAAATAAATAAAAAGTGTGTGTTGGGGGTACTGGAGAGATGGCTCAGCAGTCAAGAGCACTGACTGCTCTTCCAGAGGACCTGAGTTCCATTCCCAGCAACCACATGGCCGCTCACAACTGTCAGTAATTCCACGATCTGACATCCACACACGGACGTACATGTAGGCAAAACACCAATGAACATAAAATAAAAATAAAGTTAAAAAACATTCAATGGCTGCTAGTGTGTAAAAAATGTGTGTGTCCCTTGTCCTTTTGCTGTTGAATTTTTAAAAATTATAGTTTGTATACACACACACACACACAAATATATATATATATATAATTTGTTTTATTTGGGGAAAGTGCTTCTTACAAAATGGTATTTAACAAACTACAAAGCCATTTGCAACAGTTATTTGATCTTTTTTCTTTCTTTCCTTTTTTCTTCCTTTTTTTTCTTTTGTGGGTTTTTTCAGATAGGGTTTCTCCACGAAGCAGTCCTGGCTGTCCTGAAACTAGCTCTGTAGACCAGGTTGGCCTTGAACTCACAGAGATCTGCCTGCCTTTTCCTTCCAAGTATTGGAATTAAAGACCCACTACCACCACCACCCGGCTTAAAGGTTTATTTTTATATTACATGTATGAATGTTTTGCCTGCATACACTTGTTCTGTAGACCGGGCTGGCCTCCAACTCACAGAGATCCACCTGCCTCTGCCTTTCAAACAGTGCTGGGATTAAAGGCGTGTGCCACCACGCCCAGCTGACCAATTGTTTCTTCTTTGTTTTCTTTTCTTTTTTCCTTTTCTTTTTCTTTCTTCTTCTTTTTGACCAGTTGTTTCTTAAGTGAAAGAATGAATGTGTCTGGGCAAAGGGACAAATCCGAGCATCTCCCATGATGTTTTTTAGAAACAGCGGCAAAATGCAAATATAAGATTCTCCATCAAGGAACTCTAGCAGTTTAACTTTTGCTTGTCTTGTGGGCTGCCACAGCTTCCTTTAGTGGGAAGGGTGTTTATTACTGCAGAGCAATTATTCTCCTCCAACCAAGACCTCAGGACAATTTTGAATCCATCTGTCTAGCTACAAAGCTCAGGGGTAGAATGAGGCCCACAAAAACAAAGACTCACAAAAGAACCCCTAAAATGAGGACTAATTTTTTTCTTCCCCAGAAAGTGCCTGGATTTCCGAAAAGGCTCAAGCACACCACATTAAGTACCAACAGCAGCTTGTGTTGGTCACTGTGACAAGCAGGTTGCTCAACCTCTGCAGCTAATGCCATTTCTCTAGTATACAGACAGACAGAGGTGCTAGAACTGCTGAGTTAACGTCTACCCGTATACTTGAATCTTTAAGATCTACCTGCCACTGGAACTGAAACCCAACCCAGGTTTGTCCACTAAGGCTAAAAATACCGCACCTGTACGCAGATGGGCAGCTGCTCATTGAGTCCACCGGTCCTCGGGAATTATCTGCCATTAACGGGACTCCATCTTCTAGGTGCTTTAAGATTTTCTTATGTCAGGGCTGGGGATTTAGCTCAGTGGCAGAATGCTTGCCTAGCAAGCTCAAAGCCCTGGGTTCCTCGACACCAAAGGGGAAAAAACAAAACAAAAAAGATTTTATGCTAATCTTGACATATTTACACCGGCTTTGGCTACCCAGTAGTATTCCTTGTAAGCAATTAAATGAAAGCTCCAAATCATTGGACAAGCACATGTGAGAATTACAGGGTAGGGAACAGACATAAAATCACAGAGATACAAGGTATGGTAGCACACACCTTTGATCCCAGCAGGTAGATCTCTGTGAGTTCAAAGCCATCTTAAGATACACAGTTTCTTAAGATCTGCCCCCCATAATTTTTTTTTTTTGAGATAGGATTTCTCTGTGTAGCTCCAGCTGTCCTGAAACTGGCTCTGTAGAACAGGCTGATTTAGAACTCAGAGATCCACCTGCCTCTGATGGGATTAAAGACATGCACCACAACTACCTGGCTGAGATGAGATTCTGTCTCAAAAAGCAGACAAATAAACCAGGCAGTGGTGGTGTATGCTTTTAATCCCAGCACTTGGGAGGCAGAGGCAGGCGATCTCTGTGAGTTTGAGGCCAGCCTGGTCTATAAGAGCTAGTTCAAGGACAGGCTCCAAGGCTACAGAGAAACCCAGTCTCGAAAAACAAAACAAAACAAACACAACAACAAAAAAACAACGAAAAAAGCAAACAAACAAATAACACACACACACACACCAAAACAAAACCCAGAGGGCTGGAGAGATGGCTCAGTAGTTAAGAGCACTGGCAGTTTTTCAAAGGACCTGGGTTTAATTCCCAGCACCCACATGGTGACTCACAGGGGATCTAATTCCCTCTCTTGGCCTCACGGACACCAGGTACACGTGTGGTACACAGGCACATATGCAAGCAAAATACTCATACACAGCTGGGCATTGTGGCACATGCCTTTAATTACAGCACTCGGGAGGCAGAGGCAGGCAGATCTCTGAGTCTGAGGCCAGCCTGGTCTACAGAGGGAGTTCCAGGACAGCCAGGGAGAAACAGAAAAATCCTCTCTTGAAAAACAAAAACAAGAGTCCCCAAAACTTCATACCCATAAAACAATAAAATGAAAGTACCCACCCCCCACAGAGGTGTAGCTCTCACTGGAAATCAGAGGAGTCACCTTCTGTGTCCAACAGAAGGCACCTTGGGCTCCCTTTTCCCCATCGAGCCTACGCTTGTTTCCAAAACACATCCAGTATTTTCACCTTTGAACCTGGGGTCCTCAAAATGAGTGTCCAAGGTCCATGAACACAACTTGACTGAAAATAGATGATGCAACACGCTATACTGTGAGCTGAGAGACCCACCACACAGACTGCCTAGACACAGGCCACACTGCATAGGTGCCAGCTCCCAGCTGAGTTCACACAGCCACAAACTCCCAGCTTCTCAAACAGGTCCTACTGGTCCTCAAAGCCTGAAAGCCCCTCATCCCTACCTGTGGCCCAAAACACATGAAAATCTCACCCAGGTCAAAGGTGGCAACCTCCAGCCGGGCGGTGGTGGCACACATCTTTAATCCCAGCGCTTGGCAGAGGCAGGTGGATCTCAGTGAGTTGGAGGCCAGCCTGGTCTACAGAGCAAGTTCTAGAACATCCAGGATGGTTACACAGAGAAACCCTGTCTTGAAAAGCCAAAAAAGAGTGGCAACCTCTTCTTCATCACTGTTAGGCTTGCCTTCTTTTCTCAGTGAGCTCCCAGGAGTGGTTCCTCAGCCAGGGATGGTGGAGATGGAGGGCAATGTCTGTCTGATGGTCCTTCCCCTTTCTCTGTCCCTGTCGCTCCCACCTGTGTGTCCTTACTCACGATCTCATGGATAAGTTCATTTCTGCTTCTCTTCTTCCTCCCCCACCAGTACTCAGTCGGAATGACAAGTCAGCTGTATGATCCGGCATCACAGGGCAGGGCTTTATGATCTTGCTCTCAAATTGTTTAACACTCCTATACACTTGAGACTGTCTCTGTCTTTGCAGTTTGAGAGGAGCCCTGGGGTTGACTTTCGCACACACAGACCACATCCAGGCATCTCCATCACATTGTGTCCTTACCGAAATGTCTAGGCAAATGAAAGCAAGGTCCGAGTCCTCCTTGGGGGCCTCAGGGTAAGACTTTAGATGCTGTGACTTCTGGGCTGGACACTGTAATTTTATCAAATGCATGGTTTGCAAATCTTTTGTTTCAAGTAGGGGTGTCTGGATAGTCTTTTCCTATGTTTTAAAATATTTTTTATTTTATGTACATTGGTGTTTGCCTGAATGTATGTCTATGTGAGGGTGTCAGGTCCCCAGAACAGGAGTTACAGACTCTTGGGAGCTGCCATGTGGGCGCTGGGAATTGAACCCAGTTCCTTTAGAAGTCATCTCCCCAAACCTGTTTTGCTTTCATACCTTAGATGGGTGGGTTTCTTGTTTGCTTTTAAAAAGTTTTTGTGATTTCTTCTTTGATACCTCAGTTGTTTAAGAGTGCGCTATCAAATTTCCAAATATTTGCCAATTTTCCAACTTCCTTTTTGCGGTTGGCTTCTAGCTTCCTCTCACTCTGCCAGAAGATATACTCTGTCTGATGTTAGCATCTTAAAATCACTGCGACTTGCTTTGGGCCTGAAGCAGGGTCTTTCCGGGCATGTTCCACACTCACTTGAAAAGAACTGTAACCTGCTGTCGAAATGAGACAAACGGGAGATAGGAAGGAAGTGGGAGAATCGGTGGCACTGTCTTCTGCGGGTTCCTGTCAGACAAGTTGCTGTGTGGTGTCAGTTTACAGGCAGACGAGAGTCAGGAATCTTCAAGATAAATCCAAAGATCATGTTGTCTGAGGAACAGAACGGGGAAAGAATGAAGAAAATGAGAACAGAGCCCAAGACCCTTGGGGCCCTGGAAGAATGTTGAGTAGAAGGCCGTGCCAATAAATGATAACTGAGAAGTGGGACTTGTGCAACAGGGCTTTCTCTAGTGAGATTTCACGTGTGCATTAATAATACACCATGGGTATTAGTTACTTTAGGAGGTTTTTTTTTTTAAAAAAAGATTTATTTATTTATTATTATTATACAGTGTTCTGTATACATAATGTATGCCTGCAGGCCAGAAGAGGACATGAGATCTCATTACAGATGGCGGAGAGCCACCATGTAGTTGCTGGGAATTGGACTCAGGACCTCTGGAAGGACAGTCAGTGCTTCCCCCACTCCATCTGGAGACAGGGTTTCTCTGTAGCTTTGGAGCCTGTCCTGCAACTAGCTCTTAAAGATCAGGCTGGCCTCAAACTCAGAGATCCACCTGCCTCTGCCTCCTGAGTGCTGGGATTAAAGGCATGAGCCACCACCGCCCCACTCAGTCAGTGCTCTTAACCTCTGAGTCATCCCTCCAGTCCCTAGTCACTTTACTGTTGCTGTGATAAAACACCATGACCAAGGTAACTTGTAGGGGGATTATTTGGATTTATGGTTCTGGAAGGATAAGAATCTGTCATAGCAGGGAAGCCTGGCAGCAAGCTGCAGGCATAGCATCTGGGGCACTATACTGAGACCTCATATCTTTTTTTTATAGATTTATTTATTTATTAGGTATACAGTGTTTTGCCTGCATATCTGCCTACAGGCCAGAAGGGGGCACCAGACCTCATTACAGATGGTCATGAGCCACCATGTGGGTGCCGGGAATTGAACTCAGGACCTTTGGAAGAGCAGTCAGTGCTCTTAACCACTGAGCCATCCCTCCCTCCGGCCTGAGACCTCATATCTTAAACCTCAAGTAGGAAGCAGGGAGAACAAACTGGAAATGGCAGCTAGCTTTGAAACCTGAAACCACAACCCTAATGACATATTTCCCCTAGCAAAGCCACACCATCTAAACCTACCCAAACAGCATCACCAACAGGAGACCAAGTATTCAGTGATCTGAGCCTATGGGGAACATTCTTATTCAAATCACCCCAGCATCACGGGAGTCAAGAGAACAACCTGTGGAAGGTTGTTCTCTCCTTGTGGGTTGTAGGGACTGAACTCAGGTATTCAGGGAAGGGTTTTTACACAGATCCCAGAGTTCCTATCAAAGGGAAATGCAAAACAAAGACCTTCTTCCCTGTTTCTGAGCTGAACTGTCCAGCTTTGTTGTTGTTTAGTTTTCATTTTGCTGTTGTTATTTGTTTTGTTTTTAGCAGAGACAGGTTTCCCAGTGTAACCTTGGCTGTTAGCTAGCTACTGGAACTGCCTCTGTAGGCCATGCTGGTCTCCAACTCTCAGAGATCCACCTACCTCTGCATCCCAAGTGCTGGGATTAAAAGCGAGCGCCACTACTGCCCAGCAAATTGTCCAGTTCTATGTTCTCTTTCTTTCTTTTTTTGAGACAGGGTTTCTCTGTGTAACAGTCCTGGCTGTCCTGGAACTCACTGTGTAGAGTAAACTGGCCGATAACTCAAGAGATCTGCCTGCCTTTGCCACCAGAGTACTGGGATTAAAGCTGTGTGCCACAACACCCGGCTCAGTATATGCTCTTAACTGCTGAGCCATCTCTCCAGCCCAATTATTATTGTTTGATCTTGTGTGTGTGTGTGTGTGTGTGTGTGTGTGTGCGTGCATGCAGGTGTGAATGCAGGCAGCATCTTCTTTAGCTCCTCATGGTGATTACATCTTAAATCAAAACTCAGTGTTTACTACCTTTTTACCACAGGGAGGTGGGGTAAGAAAGGAAAAATGTCAATAATCAAGAGGAAAGGTAACTGAAATTACACAGTGCTTGGATCCATATTTCATGGTCCTGACCACAGCAGTCCGGTCTCTTGGAGCCCTGCTGATTTTCTCCCTTGCACCGAACGCCCTGCAGTCTTGCTTATGTACATAAGTCTGTCCCTGGGCATGCCCATTCATTGGCAGCTGGAGCTCTGTCTTGTTACTGGATAATGGCAATACGAGGTGGTCCCAGGACGTCCATCAAGGCCTCTGCAGTGAATGACTGCATCCTCTTTTATTCTCACTGATGTTCCGTGAGGGAGGTGTTACATCCAGGTGTGAAATCTGAGGCTGAGGTGGGGCACACCTGTCTGCTGCCCCACATCCTCCGCACCACTTTGTAACCACATCATGAAGCTGCTACGTTGCTCATTCTCTCTGCTCACTGGAGCCTGCGGGTTGCTCCAGGCATCTGCCTACTGTTTGTGCATGAGTGCGGTGTGCTGGGATTGACCCTGCAGCCTTGCATATAACTAGACAAGTATGCTACCACAGAGCTGTCCTGTCATCAACCGCCTTTTAATTTTTATTTCTTTCTTTATTCTATCTGTATTTCAAGACAGGGTTTTGTAGCATGATTAATAAAAACCCAGAGACAGAAATTGGGGTTCCACCTGAAGGTTAGAAAAGCAAATCAGCCAGCCACTAGCTCTTACCTCTACCTCAGCCCAAAATGGTGATCCTGCCTCCAGGAATCCTCAGAACGAGACACTGTCTGAGAGCTGTCTCTTCCTGTCTTATATTCCTTTCTAGGGCTGGGATTAAAGGCATGCACCACTATTGCCTGGATTCTATAGCAAACTAGTGTGGCTGCTGGGTTAAAGATGTGTGTCACCACTGCCTGGTCTGTCAAGGCTGATCTTGCGGCTGTTTTACTCTCTGAACTTCAGGCAAGCATTATTTATTAAAGTACCAATGAAATATCACTGCACAGTCTCTAGCCCTGGCTGTCCTGGAATTCACTTAGATCAGGCTGGCCTATAACTCACTTTGTA
Source organism: Myodes glareolus (assembly GCF_982192425.1). Taxonomy (NCBI): domain Eukaryota; kingdom Metazoa; phylum Chordata; class Mammalia; order Rodentia; family Cricetidae; genus Myodes; species Myodes glareolus. The sequence continues at coordinate 18,169,051 of NC_142046.1, forward strand.
GACCAGGCTGGCCTTGATCCATTCTGCGTTTTTAAAGTACCTTATTATTGGGTTTGTGCAAATGGCTTAAATGGCTTTCTATTTTGGGGACAGGAAAAAGGGGAAAGTGATACAGCTCTGTTCCCAGCCCCACTCCCTCTGGACTCCCTTTTGTGAAAGAACCTTTTGTTTCCTCCTGGTGACAGTTTATCTCTTCAAGGTCAGACTACAAGTGTTTGTTGCAGATGAAATGGGCACTTGCAGCACGGTTGAGGCTGGCAATGTCACCTCACTGTCCGTTTGCTTCCACTGTCACATGGTCAGTGATTTTCACCCCAGAAAACTGCTCCAGTGGGGCCTGGAGAGAAGGTTTAGCAATGCAGAGAGCCTGTTGCTTTAGCAGAGGATCTCTATGGTGGTTCACAGCCACGTGTAACTTCAGCTCCAGGGGATCAGGTGCTCTCTCCTGACTTCCCTGGGCAGCACACATGCACATAGTGTGTGTGCAGATACACATGCAGGCAAAACACTCAGACACAGAAAGTAAATCTTTTGTGTGTGTGTGTGGGGGGGGGTTGAGACAAGGTTTTTCTGTAGCTTTGGAGCCTGTCCTGGAACTAGCTCTTGTAGACCAGGCTGGCCTCGAACTCACAGAGATCTGCCTGCCTCTGCCTTCTGAGTGCTGGGATTAAAGGTATGCACCACCACTGCCCAGCTACAGAAAGTAAATCTTAAAAACAAAACAAAACGAAAAAGCCAAACTGCTTCAAGATTCACACAGTGCCTGGCATACATCTCCAGCTGCTCGGAAATTACCAGGTTGTTAGGGGCTCTCTGCACCTCTCCAGATGCTGTAATGTAAGGGGCAGTCTGGGTGAAGTAGGAGGCAGAAGCTAGCACCTGGCTCGGAAGCCCAGTGGGGCCCAAGGAGTGTGGAATGACCAGAGGAGGCTAAGGTGGAGGTGCAGGTAGACGCTGGTGTACGGGAAATGAATACCCATTCCTTCGGCAGTTCAGAGGACTCACTAGGTGTCCTGGGCTGTTGAAGGCCTTAGAGGTATAAAAGAGGACAGACAAAGGCCACAAAGAGCGACAAGGAGGTAGAGAGCTGTGACAGCGAAGGAAGGGAGGCAGTGGCCCAACGTGCCTTCAGGCCTGCCTTGCCCCACCCCAGTCCTCCAGAAGCTGGAAAGTCAGGCCTATTTTTATATCTTTGACAGAGGAGGAAGCATGCCAGTGAGATTAGGAGGCTTCGCTTAAGGCTCAGCTTTGCTGGTGGTGGGATGCTGTGGGTGGGGACAGCCAGGGAACCTAGAATTCCTCCCTGTGCTCATGGGGCTGCAGAAAGGGACACCAGCACTGGCCCTGGGAATGGCCAGCTCAGGGCTGTAACATTCAGGTAAGGTCCTGTTCTATCCTCATACAGGTTAATTTCTAACAGATCCAGCCAGGCCCAGGAGAGGTGCTCCATTCAGCTCTGTGGGGTAGGTGGACATGTGTATAGTGCTGAGAGGGGAGACTAGGCCCCGGAGAGGCCCACGTTGTGTATTCCTAGGGGCATCTCAGTGACAGGTCAGAGGACAAGATGGACATGGCTGGAAGCTTTAAGTTGGTTGGTGGAGTGAGTCAAGTGCACACTGCCCATGACCTACAAGGACAAACCCTGAGGCAGATATTTTGAGGGGGAGCTTGAGAGGTATGTGGTGGAATCTTCAAAAAAAAATTTTTTTAAAAAGATTTCTTTCATTTCATGTGAGTGTTTTACCTGTGTTTATGTAAGAATACTATGTGCCTAACTGGCACCCATTGAGATCAGAAGAGGGTCTTAGATACCATGGAGCTGGGAACTACCAAGGGGGTGCTGGGAACTGAACAGGTCCTCTGCAAGAGCAATAGCTTCTCTTCACTCCTGAACCACCTCTCCAGCCCTAAGGGTTCTTTTTAAGTACCGAGGCACTGGGCTGGTGAGAGACGGCTCGGCAGGCCAAGGAACTTGTCTCCAAGCCTGATGATCCCAGTTTAATCTCCAGCACCCACAGGGGTCTCACACCTCTAAGTTCTACGTGTGCTCTGTGGCACATGCATACACACACAATAAATGCGAAAAAAAAAATGAAGTGGCCGGTGACTTGTTCTGTTGGCCAGAGTACTCGATGTGTCCAGAAGGGTGAGACGCAGATGGCAGGGATGGGAACAGAGCCTCCAAAGTGGCTGCAGTTCTGCAGGGTCCCAGTCACAGCTTTGGACTGGGAAGCCTGGCCAGGGGCCAGCGGTCTACTCTACTTGGAGCTTCCCCAATTACACTATCCTGCCCTGTGTCCAGTCTGACATCTAAAAAAGCAGAGCTTTCTTGCAGTGGCCACCATGACTCTGGCTGGGTGTGAGAGGCACCGATGGTGCAGGCTGGAAAGACAGTAGGAAACCTAGAGAGGTTCTGGCTTGTCCTCAGATATCTTTCCAAGAGTCCTGGACTTTGTGAGCTCTGAGACTTAGGGTAAGTCACTTTGCCTTCTTATGTCTCAATTTCCTCTCCAGGGACAGAACATCTTCGCTCTGTATGTGTGTGTGTGTGTGTGTGTGTGTGTGTGTGTGTGTGTGTGTGTGTGTGTCGGGGAGGCTCTGGCATTTAATACCATAACCACCTGCGCATTTCCTGCATGCAGCAAAGTGCCTGCTCAACTAGAAATAAACCCAGTGACACCAGGAGCCTGGAATGGGTCCAGGCCACACCAGAAAGTGGAACCCTACATTGGCAGGTTCAGCAAGCACTGATGAAAAACTTGTTTTGTGACGTTTTTGTTGGGGTCTACACTCACCCATCGTAAGTTACAGATGAATAAAAATGGACTAGGCACCGGGGTAATATTCACCGAAAAAGAGATCTGAACTGTGACCATGAACTAACCCTTTCAAAATGCAGAAGAGGGGTCAGAGACTTATCTCGTTCGTGTCTTTCCACGGGCAGGGCAGATGGGAACACACTGAGTCTCGTGGGGAGGGAAAGTCAGCCGGCACAGTCTGGGCATACTGTACTGGTAGGTCTTTAGCTTTGAAGAACTGGCACTCTTCCATCCCCAGCAGCCAGGTCTCTCCTGGGTCCCTAGGTCTCCATCCCGCCCCAGGGTTGTCGGGGCGGGATTGATCGCGGCTCCTCCCCGGTAGGGTCCGCCCTGCGCGCGCCCCCGCCAGGCTAATTAGGCACGCGGTTTGTTTACAAACACGAGCTCGGGGAAGGTGCGCGCCGCCCCGCAAGTGAGCGTCCGGGGTTTGAGGGAGGCCTCGGGGCGCCCAGGTAATGACCCCAGGGTCCTAACTGCTTTCCCGCCTTTCCCATGTTTTCCTGGGCTTCTGAAAATCCGCCCACCTGCTCTTGTCCTTGCAAATAGCAGGGAACACAGGAGAAAGCGCGCGCGGGCAGGCCGAGGTTCCAGCGACGCCCCGGGTCCTGGCGGGCAGCCTTCCAGCCCCGCCCCCACGCGCCCCCCGGGCCGGGCCCGCTAGCGGCCGGGTCGACAGGGCGGGCAACCGGGGGCGCGCGGGGCGGGGCGCGGCGCGGCGCCGGCGGGGCCGGGACATGTAGTCCGTGCAACTCGGCCTCCCCTGGGCGGCCCTGGCGCGAGCCCGGGCGCGGACTACGACTCCCGCCAGGCGCCGCGGCGCAGCGCATGAGCCCTGTACAGCTCCGGCGCGTCTATTATGCTGCCGGGGCCGGCGAGCCAAAGAGGAGCCGGCCGCGCGGGCCGGGAGGCGACGGCGCTGGAGCCGCCTAGGCCAAGTACGCCTTTCTCTTGCTTCCTTGTGCGTGCGGGGTGGCGGCGGCGGGACTGGCTGAGAGAGCGCGGCCCCAGGTGCATGGCGCAGGCCTCCCGCGCGTCCCGAAACCCCGAGCCCCGGGCCGCCGCCTCCGCCGCCTTTGTGCGCGGCCGCGGTGCAACAAAGCGCGGCGGCCGCCCGCCCGAGGTCGCGGCGGCTGCGCGGGCTCCGCTCCCCTCCGCTCTGCGCCGGCGTCTTGCCGGCCGCCTTGGGCTGGACTGGGAGGCGTCGCCTTGGTCGGAGCGCCCAGCCTGGACTTGGCACGGCCCGCGCGCTCCGCGCCAGCCCTCCCTCACGGAAGGGATTTTTTTTTCTTTCCCCTTTTCCTCTGCCCGCCATCTTCCGAAGGGGACTGCCCGGAGGACGCGGCGCGGGAAGGTGCGCGCGGTGTGCCCCAGGGTCGCGGCTGTGCGCTCCGGCGCCACTTTGCTGGCGCCGGCCTGGGCGGATCGTCTCGGGGCAGGCAGGCCAAGCTGGGCCTGGGCTCTGCGTGAGCCTTGCCAGAGGGGCCAGCGGCGGCGTGGCTTGGGGGGCGGCGGCCGCCTTTGCAGAGTTATGGCCCGGGAACGACTTTGCGCTCTCGCGAGTTACTGATTATTGCAGCCAGGCCAGGAAGAAACCCAGTTCACAGTTTGAAATCAGCCCGAAAGCGTACTAATCCGGGCGAGGTCGAGTTGAATCGAGGTGGGAGGGGTGGGGTGCACGTCTTTCCCCCCCACTTCGTGTACAGCACTCAAGCCAGTTGGGTGAGGAATGCGCACCCCAAAGCCTCTTGTATGAGGTTCTTGAAGGTTCCTGGTGAAGAAAACCTGACGGCCTGGGGAAGTTGTCTTCATCAGTTAGTTGCTGCGCCGGGGGCAGGGCTGACGTGGAAGCCTGAACAGCCTTCTTTGCCCTTGGGGGTAGGGGGCACGGAGGAGACTCACTGGGAGCCAGTGTGTGTGTGTGGCATACCGTTTCGTGAGTTCCCACTTTAGGACTCAGTCCTAAGGCTCTACCCTTTGCAATTTTGATCGAGAGCTCTCTGCCTGAAATAAGTGCACAGCTGTTGTTTCCCTCTGTACCTTAAACTTCCTAAACTGTTGTAGACGTTTGTGTCTCGGTGTGCGTTCTTCAGTGACAAAGATGGGGCTGGGTGCAAAAAGAAAAGTAAGTGGAGGAATTGCTGGGGCTCAGCTTCTGCCCCCCTTTGCCCCACGTGAGGACAAGCTGGTTGCTTTCCCCGTGTTGTTTTGCACTTTCTTAGTCCTTAAAGTGGCGTTCATTGTGTGTCCGTGGGGATGTCCCTGAAGAGAGCTGAGATCTCTGCTGTACTCCCTGAGAGTTTCTCAGCCGCTTTCCAGGTTACAGAACAGAGAGAGCTACTGCAAGGACCAGCCCCAGGGCCCAGTGACCTTTTTTGGTGGCCCCATGGCCTCTCATTCGCAAATAAAAGCCTGTTTGCTGTTCGTTCTGTCTGAGGCCTTGATGTGTGCTGTTTGCTGTAGATCAGGAGAGGTGAGGTACAGGCTTGACTCTCAGGAGGCAGGGGTAGTTTCTTTCTGACCTTGCTGGGGTAAGCTCTGGGCTTGAGCCAGGCGCTTGGAGTTTGGAGATCCAGCCCTAGCCCTGTGTCTGGGAAACCCAGGAGAGAGGCACTGAAAAGCTTTTGCAGGGTGGGTGACCAAGGGGGTGTGCCCCCAGTTTTGTTTTGTTTTTTTTTTTTAAAAGAAGGTGCCAAGTTTCTTTTCACAAAGCAGAGTAACTGCTTTCTTTGCACAGTGCAGTATCCTGCTTTGGAAGTGAGCTTTGAATGAGGGATGGAGGAGTAAAGGCTCCCTCCCTCCTTTCCTTAGACCCACAGAAAGTGAAAGTGGAGGAGTGTTGAAAGGGAAGGCACAGCCAGACTTGATTCTGCCCAAGCTCCTACCAGCCTGGAGCTGTGCCCCCAGGGCCTCCCAGGGTTACCTTGTCCACTTCCTGGTTTACTGTGGCAGAGCCTTGGGGGTGGGGGGGGGGATGGCCTAAGGCCACAAGTGGGGTGTTTTGCCTACTGTTCAAGTGAGTGCTGGAATGCCCAGATCTCAGAAGGAAGAGCCACAGGGAACTATTGACTGGGTAAACCAGCATCCAGTGGAGAACCTTTCTTGCTTCAGAAGGTACTGCGAAGTTGTGACAGAAAGCAGTGCTCCTTCCGTGGGGCAGCCTTGGACCTATGGGGTCCTGAGGAAGCTATGCCCTGCACCCGGGGTCTGCAGCCTCACCTGGGGGCTGCTGTTTGCAGTAATTTTTGACAGATGTGGTGCCCCTTTCGTTTATTTGTGGTCATTGCTGCCCTGGTTCCTGAGTCCAGTCCTCCGCATCTTAAGTGTTGGTGGGTTCTTTGCAGGGGAAAGTCCCATTTTGAGTGCTCACAATTTGGTTGTCTCTTTGTAGGCCTGTTGGTTGATCCATGTGTTTTGTGTGTGGGGGGTGGGGGTTGGGGTGGGCTGGCTTTGGCTCTGGCAGGTTAACACTGTGTGTGTGTGTGGGGGGGCTTTGACTTTGGCAGGCCAACCACACTGTTGGCTCTGATTTCTCAGTGTCTTTACTGCTTGATGGTCTTGAACTGGACATACCTTTGGGAGAACGCCCCCTCCCCAGTCAGGTACTATCAGAGCCCTACAGAGGAACTCACTAGGTGTTGGGGGTTGGAGGTGGAGGGGTTTCCAGCTGGGCAGAAGTGTCACATGGGTACAGTAATGTCCAAGGGTCCTTAGTCAACTGCCAGTGGCTTTAGAAGTCGGACTTCCTCACCCATGTCTAGATATTTCCAGAAGACATACCCAGACGCTGTGTGACCTGTAGAGGAGGAGCCCCGTGGGACCTGGAGCCTGAGGTGGAAGGAACATTTGTGTCACAGGCATTAAACCACAGGTCTTAGGGGTGGCATGGCCTCAGTTTTGCATAAGCATTGATACCTACTTGGGTTCAGTTGCAGTAGGTGCAGCTGTTGGGCCTGCTGAGACTCTGCTATGCCTTTTGAACACAGGACAGAAAGAAAGGGAGTTGAGCTCTGCAGGTAGCCTCCCTTGGGCAGTATAGCCTGTTAGACTAAGAGGAGGGTGGGTTACTACACGCCTCGGTCTACCCACCAGAGAGAGCTTTGGAGAACTGACCCAGCTCCCTGGAACCAAGGCAGATGCGAAAGACTTGGTTCAGCATTCTTAGCTCTGCTCCAGTCTATCCTAGGTGAGCCTAGGGCCTTGTCTTGAGTGGTCTGAGGACAGGGCAAGGTGGTAGCCCTGGGCTCCTGGCCCTCTGACTCACCCAATTCTGTGCTTTTTGACCTTGTAGTCTCCCGGCCGTCACCTTTCTCAGCCCTCCTTCCCACGTGTTCTGAGGGAACTGGTTCCTCAGGGCTGGAGGGGTGGCTGGTTGGAGGGGAGGGACTTGGGGAGTCACCCGGGAGTACGGACTGATGGAGGTGGCTTTCTGGCTGACACCTCTGTTGGGTGGCTGATGGATGGGAAGATGAGGTGGCTGAGCTGCTGGACTGTGAGCAGTTGTGTCGACCTCCCGTCCTGACCCCTGGTCTTGCTTTGGGATGTTCAGAGAGCTGAAAAAGACAAGGTGACAGCCCCTGTGGGTTTTAGTTGATCCATCTATAAATCAGGCCTCGAGTTGGGCTTTTGTCATGCAGCACAACAAGAGAGTGTCTCTTCTGTGACTCAACAGATCCAGGTGCCAGGTGGGTCTGCTGCCCAGCTTTGTTCTGTTCAGTGTGGTATCAGGCTCCCTGAGCCTTAGTGCACATGGGGCTACTTGGCGGCGGTGTGTGTGTGTGTGTGGTGGTGGTGCTGGTGCTGGTGCTGGTGCTGGTGCTGGTGCTGGGACTCCCTTTAAGTACAAAGCTTGTGATCCACCTTCCCTCCACAAGTGTCCTCCAGAGAATGTAAGGTGTCTCTTAGCACCTCACAATGGTCTTGTGTGGGGTGGCTATGGTAGGGTGTTTCTGAGGCCCCTTCTGGAGACCACAGTCTCCAGACATAGAGCAGCTTAGTTTCCTTGGGTGGACTGCTAGATTATGAGACATAGAGACCTAAGAAAAACCAAAACTTGTGAAGCCTGAGGAGCCTGGGCCTATGGGCGATTCAGAGGTGTGGTGCGGTGACAGCTGCAGCCACAGAGCCTATGTGCCCTTCCTTCCATCAAACGGTCATGGGTTCCACAAAGCTGGCCCTTCATGGGGTGGGGCTTGGCCTATCAGAGCTGGGTCCCCTGCCAGACAGGGCCAGGCAGCTGCTAGAAGCAGGTGTGGTATGACCAGGGTGAGCTTGGGGTGCTGACTGGGCCTGCCTAGCAGTAAAGGACAGGCAGTGCCACTCAGGGGAGTCTCCAGTGGACAGGGAGGGCCCATATAGACCCGTCTGCCTTGAGGCCCCCAGCCATGTTCCTCCCCAGGCTCCAACAGCAAAGAACAGTTGGCTCTGTCTGTCACATAATTGGCCTTGCCCTAGCAGATCTGTTTTCCCAGGCCTGGAGGACCAACCCTAGGGTGGCCCCTCCCAGGGCACCCAACTGGTATGCCAGCGTGAAGGCAGAGTGGCATCGTTGAGAGTTCTGTAGGGATAGTGATGCGTCTGGGTAGATGGCCCTGTTGGAGCCTGGCTCTGACTCCTGCCTGGGCCATATTCTCTACATCTGAGAGGTGGAGTGCATGTATGCTTACCAATGTATTAGAACTAGTAGCAAGAACCTGGGATTGAACTTGGACCACTAGAGTTCCAGGGATACAGAAACCTAGTGTAAGGAGGGACCCATTGGTATAGGGTCCTCTAAAGCTATGATGACTTGAGGGGAATGGGGAGACTAGGGCATGGAGATATGATGACCTTAAGTGTGTAGAAGTAAGCTCCTGCTTCTCACAGAAGACTCTTGGGGGTGAGGGTGGAAATGGACGGGGACTCTGCATAGCCTTGACTGTCTTGGAATTTGCTATGTAGATCAGGCAGGCTTCAGACTTAGAGATCCTCCTGCCTCTGCCTCTGTCTCCTGACTGACACAGCCTCTTTAAGGCATCTTGCTGTTGGCAGAGCGTGGTCTGTGGTCAGCTGAGGCCCTGCCCTTTGAGTCCCCTATTGAGATCTGGGCATACCCAGTCTTGCTTCCTTTGTATTCTGACCACCCATGGAATTTCCTCAACCCCTCCATCATCTATGCCTGTGCTGCCCCCCCACAAGCCACTTTTTGCAGATCTCAGATGTCCCCAGCTGGGAGCCCCTTAGGATGGCCCCTGCCTTTCTACAGCTCAGACTCTTTGGAGTCCCTGGGGCTGGACTAACTCTACCCCTTCCTGACTCTCCCCCATACTTGCCAGGGCAGCCTTCCCAGAGAGATAGTTCTTTCAGCTTGCCTTGAAACTCAGCGTAGAGGCTGCTTCTTCCCTGGATCCCAAGAAAAGCTTTCCAGGCTAGATATACTTCCACAGCCTGGCAACTGTCCCATGCCTGGGCTGACCCAGGCTTGACATGGGGGAAAGGTGCTAAGTGCTTGGGTAAGTAGCTGTGGAATTGACCTTTGCCAAGCCTGAACACTGGGCTGCAGGGGGTTCTGGCCCTCAGGTCCCTGCTGTCTAGTACTGCTGGCCTGGTGTGGTGGGAGGATGTGAGTTGACAGGAGGAGGCTGTGAGATTGCATTGTGCTTATTGGGTGTTTTCCGTGGTGATACAATTGCAGGTTTCTATCCCTCCATGTCTCTCCAGGGCCCCTGAGCCATGGCCTCTCACCTTTGCTGATTTGTCCTTTGGACTTAAAGGGCTGGATTTTTCCTTTCATTCTTGGACATGGGGAAGTGTTGGTGGCCTGCCTAAGGCCGTACAGTAAGGCTGAAAAGCTGCAGGATTAAGGCCTTCCTTCCCTCCGTCCTGAGTGGCTTTGGCAGGTGGGCAGGAGGGTGGGGGAGTCAATGGGAGAGTTGACTCTATAGACCTTTCTTGCCTTTCCTTGGTATGGTGAGGTGGCTGTCATCAGTGTAGGATATGAATTGACCCCGCCCTCTCTGGGTGGCCCCTCTGCAGCCTTCAGGGACTCACTAGAGCCTTGCTCCAGGCTTCCTCTGGTGCTTGTGGGCCTTTGTGGTTTGTCTGAGTTTCCACACTAGGTGGTTTCACATCCTCCTGAGGCTGATGCCTCCTCAGACGGACTTTCACCCATAGCTGTTCTGAGATATTGCCCATTGTGGGTCCCGTGCTGTCCTGGAGACCCAAGTGAGGGGATTCCAGGGTGCTGTAGAGAAGTCAGGCTCTGCTGAGTGGCAGGCCTGGGGAAGGGGACCTCAGTTTCCCCATGAGATACAGGCCCTACCTCTGTCATGCCTGACTGAAGTGGTTGCTATGAGTGTTAGTTATACTCCTGTGTGGAAGCGTCTGTGACCAGTCCTTAGAGGGCTTGGAGCTGCTGTGTCCTGACTTACTCAGGATCAGGGCACTGCTGGCTTGGACAGACAGCATGTAGAAGGGTAGACCCCTGGGGGTTGTCTGCAGTGAAGAGTTGTCTGACATTCATTGACTGTCAGTGGAGCTGTGTGGTCAATGCCAAGGTCCATCCAGCTCCTTTACTGTGTGAGATCCTGCCATCCTATGTTTGCCACTTTTTGTACTGGCACCTAGAAGGTTGGGTTCCAGCTCCATGGGCACCAGATGCACAGGACCATCTGCACCACAGAGAGCAGTCCCAAGGCAGCTAAAGCCCCTCGTGTCTCTCCTGGTGGCAGGTGGGACTTAGGGGAGACCTTGTGAGTTACAAATGTGAGGCCAGGCGGTGGTGGCGCACGCCATTAATCCCAGCACTTGGGAGGCAGAAGCAGGTGGATCTCTCTGAGTTCGAGGCCAGCCTGATCTACAAGAGCTAGTTCCAGGATAGGCTCCAAAGCTACAGGAAAAAAAAAAAGTGAAACCCTGAGGTCTCTTGGGCATTCTACTTTAGTTCCATTCTAGCCTAGCAGAGGCCTGGCCCCTGCCTCCGCTTCTTGAAGGATGTGGTTATCTTCTTTTGCTTATGGTCCAGATTTGTAGGTTAGGACAAGAGTGGAGATGGAGTGCCCTGTCTCTTGTCAGTCCTAAACTGTCTGATTTGTCCAGTCTCCTATTTGTCTTCTGCTTTTCCCATTTTTGCCATCAAACTCCAGACACTTTCATTCATGGAATGTACAGTGCAAACCCCTAAACGATAAGGAGATTTTGAAATTCACAACCACAGCACCATCATCCCCAAAGAACTAGCACTGCTTCCTGAAGATGATTGGATCCTAAGTCGAGGTTGAGGTCAGTGGCCTCCAGCAAGCATTTCCAAAAAATCTGCCCAAGGCACAGGCTGAGTCCCTTTTGCTTCAATCCTGAGCCTCGCTCCGGAGTTACAGAATGGAACCTGTGTTGTCCTGGAGGCCCGAGTGAGAGAATCTAGGACTCTGTAGAGAAGTCAGCCCTGGGTACCACGGCTCTGCTTCAGGATCACTGTCTATTCAAAAGTTCTTAGCAGCAGACTCTTGATCCTCCGACCTTCCCTGAAGAAGGTGATGCTGTGTTGGAATCTTCCCTTAGGCCTGAGGATAGGGACTGCATAGGAGAGACCACCACCCCCTACCCCTATAGGGTTTTGTGTCTACTGGTTTGGCCTGCTGAAATCTGAAAAGTTGGCAGTTGAAACATGTAACCCAACAAGAGGCACATCATTGGATTAGCTAGTCTGAGCTGTAGAGTGAGACTCTTCTCTTGAGCCAGAACCAAAAACAAGGAAGGGTGGGGTGCCTCTGGTTGGTAGGCTTGTGAGCATTGCAGGGTTATATCCAACAGTGAGATAGAGGGCCCCAGCCATGGGCAGAAATGCCTGCTGGCATTTCTGGTCACCATGACTTACCTATCACTTGGAGGTACCTTAGAGGCTGAGCTTAGGGTTGCACTGCAGCCCATGCTTCTTGTATTGATGGGAGTCTGCATATTTGTGTACTCTGGTGTGTCCCTGACTCTGCCCACAGCAGCCCTGCTTATCTCAGTTGTACTTTCTGGAAGCCTCCTTTGCCTCATAAGCCTTTGCCCTGATAAGCAGCTTAGGCCCACTATGGATCAGAAAGTTGTTTCTCCCATGGGAAATAGCTTTCAAGGAAGCCCCATGGCTCTCCTTCCTTCACAGGCTCTCTCACTGACACAGCATTTCCTGTGTGACAGTCCAGTTCTCTCAGCACTGCTGTCTGGATGGTTGAGGGTTGCTAGGCATTGATGGCTGAAGGTCAGGCCAGGCTTACAGTGGCCCCTGATGCCCAGACATGCCAGACTAGTTTGCTTTGAAGGGAAGTATGTGGACATCTGACTCAGAACAGAGGGATGGTACTGTGCACACCATAGGGGTTACTATGTGTTTTAGGGTTTCTACTGCTGTGAAGAGACACCATAACCACAGTGACTCTAACAAGGAAAACGTTTTGTTGGGGTGGCTCACTTAAAGTTTCAGAGGTTTTGCAGGCAGTGGTAACACATGCCTTTAATCCCAGCACTTGGGAGGCAGAGGCAGGGGAATCTCAGTGAGTTTAAGGCCACTAAACTTAGTGACCACTAAACTTTGGTCTACAGAGCAAGTTCCAGGACACCCAAGACTGTTACTCAGAGGAACTTTGTCTCGAAAAGCAAAACAAAATAAAAGTTTCAGAGGTTCAGTCCATTTTTCATCATGACAGGAAGCATGGTGGCGTGCAGGCAGACATGGTGTTGGCAAAGGAGCTGCTCCATGTTGACTTGAAGACAGCAGGAAGTGGTCTCAATGTCACACTGAGGGAAGCTTGAACAAAATAGACCTCAAAACCTGTCCCCACAGTGACATACTTTCTCCAAACAAGGCCGTATCTACTCCAAAAAAGCCATACCTCCTAATAGTGCCACTCCCTATGAACTTATGGGGGGTCAATTACATTCAAACTACCACAGCCAGGGAGCTTAGGTGCCCACTGGTTGGGATCCTACCTCTCAGCCCCTCTCTCTGGTCCTGGGAACTAGGCGGCTTGGCTTTTCCACCCTCCCTGTCTGTTACCCTGCTATCACCTACTCCTGCATCCCAGGCATTAGGACATTTCAGGAGGTGGTTCCCAGTACCTGGGTATGGAAAGGGCTATGACCATCTGTCTACCTTCCTCAGAAGAGGCCTCCCTGTACCTTAGCCTGCAGTCTCAGACCCCTTTCAGTGTCATGGGTCCTCCAGGTCAGATTCAGTCTCCTGTTGCAGCTCTCTGGACCCACACAGTAGCAGGACCAGCCTTTGTTCCTGGGAATCGCATACACTATGAGAGTGAACTTCCACCCCTCACTGGTCACAGCCAGCTTGTGCTCCCTGAGCCCTGAGTGCTTAACTTCAGGCTCACAGCCCCATGGGAGTTGAAAGGACACACTATGAGGCTGGGAGGTAGCAAGGGTGAATTATAACCCTGATGGCTACCTCAGCATCCACCCTACAGCCCCATGCTGCATTTCAGAAGTTCCAAGAAGGCCTTGGGAAGACATGAGCCCCATATCCTGAGGGATCATGAAGGCTGACATGGTTACAGCAGCTACCCATCCCAGGGCCCTATCACCTCAGGTTCTGCTGGTTAGTATGGAATCAGGAGCAGGGTTTTGAACCTACAAGTGATTGGTCCAATATGTTAACAGGGTCAACTCCTTTGTATAGGGCAGGACTGTCTGATGATCCCAGTGAAAAGTGGTCTGGAGTTAGGAACTGATTAGATAGCCTTGAACTTGTGCATAGGTAGTCTTTGGTCTACGGGGAAGGGAGAACACAGCTTCATGGTTGTTGGCACTGGTTGGAGGGGCTTCTTGCCCACTGGTCCGTTCCCTGAGGCTGTGGGTGCCCAGGATGATGCCTGGAGAGCCTCGGTGCAGACACAGATGGCGCCCCAGAAAGCTTAGAATCTCTTCTTGGATGCAGTAAGTGGGCAGTAAGAGCTGCTTGGCAGGTGACACATGTCTGATGGAGGTTTTGAGACCTTTTCTACCCTGAGCTGGGGTGGAAGGAATGGAACCTGCTGAGAGTAGATGTTACCAAATGTTTAGCAGCTAGCCTTCTCCAGAGGAGCTTCAGATTGCAGCATTTACCAACCTCTGTGCTGAGACTTGAAAGGACCAGCAGGATGTCAGCCAGTCTCAGAGTACTCCAGCCCTACTCATCCACTTGTAAATCTTGGAACTGGCTGAACATCTCACCTCTGGATGTTGCCGTGAACCATTCCAATGTGATAAACATAAACATACAGGAAAGTTTGAAAGATAACAAGGTTCACATGAGGCACCAGGCCCCACATGCAGCATGGAGCCTGGGCGAGGCCTTTCCCAGTGGAAGTGGGTCCACATGGTGCTACCCAGCTTCCTTCTCGGGAGACAGCTGCTGAGTGTTTGCAACTGTCTGAAGGACAGTCCTGACTGGGGGCATCAAAGGAATGAAGAAAGAGCAGGCAGATGTGGAGGAACAGCTGAAAGTCAGGTGGACTGGGCTTTCTGATGGAGAAGCTGCAGCACTCTGGAACTTCAGCACATGCCTTATGTACAGTTGAACAGGGAGGCGGGGTTATTGCTCACAGATGAACAAGGGGGTGGGGTTTATGGCATACAGCTTGGTCAAAGAGGCAAGTTTAGCGGATGGCGGCAGGAGTAGTTGCTGTAAGAGAGTGACTTAAGACCTGAAGTATCTGGGGGAGGAAGCTATGGTGGACGTTTTCTGCACATATGGACCAGAAGACGACTTTGCTATTCCTTTCTGGGTCTCACCCCAGGGAGTGGGTAGAGCTTTGCCATTCCTCCTTGAGTCTTAGGCTATGGTTGTGTCCATATCAACAGACTGCAAGAAGTTTGACTATTGAGGGAACTGCATATATTCCTGCAATGCTCCTCCTGTATGACTCCCCCACACCCTGTAGTCATACTGTGTGCTACCTCTGCTTTATAGTATCCTCACTGTTGAGTGTCTGCCGAATGATGCTGCTCCCTTATCAGTGCTGTGCCATGAGGGTACCATGCAGCAGGGACACCATGCAGTGGGGGTGTCCTGTTTCTGTTGAGTGGGGACACCCAGCATGCTACCAGTGTTGCACATCACCCCGGCTTCTCAGGGATTTGCAGAACTGTCATGGACACATCAGCTCTATATGTGACCAGTATTCCTGACAGCTAGGATGGGGACTTGAAGTCTCAAAATGTGTCTTGTTCAGGAATTGTGGGACACAGAAGACAGCAGATGTGGTCACCCTCTTTCACCATTCTGATTGGGTGAGGGCCAGGCATGTCACAGCTGGCCGCCATCACAAACCCCAGCTGGTTCTCCTGGTTACATTAGAACCTCATGCCATGCCCTGCACAGGGCCCCAGCTGCCCGTGCTAGGTTTAGGTTCGCAAACTTCAGTTGTTGCTCATCTCTCAGCTGAGCTACATGTTGTAGTTCTCTGGGCCTCAATTGTTTAAACATCGCCACAGCCAAGTAGTTGACTGACTGGTAGAATTGAGCCAGCCCTCATCAGTCGGTAGGGCTGTGAACTGAAAGGGACTAGGCCCTTCATACTCTTCCCTACCCCCTTTCTGGGAGCCAGTGACTCACGTTTGCATTTTTCCCAGGTAGAAGAGCAGTGGCTGGGGTGGCTCTGAGGAGTGCCACAGCCACACATCGAGGTAGTAGGGAAAGTTGTGTCCTTGCTGAAGTGGAGGCTCTCCAAGTGATAGCTTCTCTGCTTGCTTCTGCAGGTGCCTGACTGGACCCAGAAATGGGATGCCAAGCCTCCATAGCGAGTGCGTCTCTGAGCTGCTGCTGTGACAGCAAGTGATCAAGCTGCCAGAGGATGTCCACTACTACAGCGGTTGCCCCCACGGGGATCCCGGCAGCCCCGGGCCCTGTGAACCCTCCCCCACCCGAGGTCTCCAACCCCAGCAAACCTGGCCGAAAGACTAACCAACTGCAGTACATGCAGAATGTGGTGGTGAAGACACTCTGGAAACATCAGTTCGCCTGGCCGTTCTACCAGCCTGTGGACGCAATCAAGTTGAACCTGCCTGTGAGTGGCCTTTAGTCCACTCCTGGAAATCCTGCCCAAAGGTGGTGTCTGAGATGCAGCAGGTGCTGCCTGTGCCTCAGTGCCGCACAGGAAGCCATTGGTCTAGCAGGGTGGCTGCCCTTGGTACAAGAAATGGGGACAACCTCTGGCTTCCATGGTGAAAGAATAAAAGGGGCTACAGTAGTGGTTCTCAACCTGTGGGTCGTAACCCTCTTTGGGGGTCTAGTGATCCTTCCACACAAGGGTCATCTAAGACCATCAGAAAACAGATATTTACATTATAATTCATAAAAATAACAAAATCACAATTATAAAGGAACAACGAAAATAGTTTTATGGTTGGGGGGGGCCACATAACATGAGGAACTGTATTAAAGGATCATAGCATTAGGAAGGTTGAGAACCACTGGGCTAGAGGATATTGGGGGCCTGGGTCAGAGGGCCATGTAAATCTTTATCTCATGCACTAGGGGCTGTGCTTCTGCCCACTCATCGTGATTCCTCACAGTCAGATGCCAGGTGTGCAATAAGGCCCATTTTCTAGATGGTGGTCCCTTTATTGCATACTCAAATTTTATCTGGATATAGAGATACCTGGAGAGTTGCAACAAGAAGCCCAGCATGGGCGCTTTTTCATTTGGTTCTGTGCATCCTTGGTCCCTGGACACCTGCAGGTTTAGAATCAGAGGGAGTTTGGCTCTGTCCGCATGTGAACCAGCTCAGGCTCTGCCCCCTGCTGGAGAAACCCATGAGAACAGATTTGGCAAGAGTTTGGGACTGGCCAGGAGTCTCCTCGACCACAGGCCCCATCTACTCTTAGGCTTCTAGACCTAGCCCTGGGACCCAACTGACTAGGGAGGACCTTGCTGTGCTTGGGAAACTTGAGAATAACATTGACTCTTTCTTTGATTAACACCTCTGGACGTCTTTTTCCCTAGGATTATCATAAAATAATAAAAAACCCAATGGACATGGGGACTATCAAGAAGAGACTAGAGAATAATTATTATTGGAGTGCCAGTGAGTGTATGCAGGACTTCAACACCATGTTTACAAACTGTTATATTTATAACAAGGTGAGATACAAAACAGGAGCCCCAAAGCGGCTTGAGGGAGCAAGCTTGGCACTGGGAGGTTCAAGTCCCTGCATGCTGTTGGTTTATAGGTGCCTTGTGAGTCCAGGCCCGCTGCCATGGCTCTTGGGGTTGCAGCAGACAATGTCCTGGCATAGGGAATCACTTTGTGCTCAGTGATTCCCTATGCTATCCCAGAGGCCTGCTGGGGGATTAGTGGAAACTGGGCAGCTTTTAGAGGTCACTCGCATAGCCCATGGACTCTATTCTGAGACCTAGGAGCTCCACCCTTAGAAATCCTAAGGGTGCAGAACTATGGGCCCAGCCTGCCATCAGGAGGAAGTAGTTAAGTAGACTGACCCAGTGGGCAGCCACCCAAAGTGTTATACAGAGCACTTGGGAACCCTGAAGAGTGGTCAGTGTCAGAGCAGATGGCCAAGTTCGCAGGGCCCCTGCTTGAGGGTTTGATCTTTTCGCAGTGTGAATAAAGAAAAGGTGTTGGAGCCCAGCTGTGGAGGCCCCGTTTCTGCTTGCTGGGTGAAGGGTTTTTTGTTTGTTTGTTTGTTTGTTTGTTTTCCTGAGACAGGGTTTCTCTGTAGCTTTGAAGCCTGTCCTGGAACTAGCTCTTGTAGACCAGGCTGCCCTCGAACTCACAGAGATCCACCTGTCTCTGCCTCCCAAGTGCTGAGATTAAAGGTGTGCACCACCACCGCCCAGCTATGACGGCTGTTTTTATACTTTGTCTTTGATTTTATTCTTTTGAGTTTTTTTCACATTGAAAAATATTATTCTTGCCTTTTCTTCATGCCAAGTCTCTTAACAAAATTTAACACATTCTTGTACTACAACCTACAGTGTCTTTTGCAAGTGCACAGCTTCTTTCACGACAAGTGACCTGGGTTCTCTGTCTTCAGCCCACAGATGACATAGTGCTAATGGCCCAGGCCCTAGAGAAAATCTTTCTGCAGAAAGTAGCCCAGATGCCCCAGGAGGAAGTTGAACTATTGCCCCCTGCTCCAAAGGGCAAAGGCCGGAAACCAGCTGCAGCAGCCCAGAATGCAGGTAAAAAGAGGCAGACAGGGAGTGCAGGCATTTTCTGCTGAGATTATAAGTGGAAGGGGTGGGTGTGAGTTCCCTGACCCCTCTGAGTTGTATTCCTTGTCTGCCAGGTAGGACAGGTGTGATGAACTTGACAGGTGCAGATCTGTCTAGAACAGGGAGAATATTGCTGTAGCTGCTGTCACGTGTCTGGCTGACCTCCTACATTTCACTCCTGTTTTTATTGATCTTAGCATTGGCTTTGCCTTGCTTGCTGTCTGGTTTAGAGAGAGGAGTTTGTCTCTCGGTTGGAGAGAGTCAAGGTAATCATTGTCCAGAGCCATGAGGCCAACCTGGGGTCCAATCAGGTCTGAGAATGGGTATTGACTAGAGATGTGTCGAACAGAATGACTGACTGGGCAGGGAGTGGCTGAAATTGAGCTAGGGACAAGAAAGGCCAAGTCCTGGGTTGTCTGTCAGTTAGCTATGGGCTCTGAGTGGGTTTCCCCACCCAGCTGTGGGGCTTCCTCTGGTTTTCTCTTCCAGTCACTCAGTGAACATTGCCCAGGCAGCAGGGCCAACTCCTGCTCCAAGGCTATGAAGAGACTGCTCTAGCTAGGGTATCTTGGCCTTAGTGCTATGGCTGGATGGCATGGTCTTAGATGCTTCTTGAAACACAGAACCCACTGAGTTGAACTCCCTGTCCTTGCTTTGAAGGTACACAACAGGTGGCAGCTGTATCCTCGGTCTCCCCAGCAACCCCCTTCCAGAACATACCCCCAACTGTATCCCAGACACCCGTCATTGCTGCCACCCCTGTACCAACTATTACTGCAAACGTCACATCGGTTCCCGTCCCCCCAGCTGCTGCACCGCCTCCTCCTGCGACACCCATTGTCCCTGTGGTCCCTCCCACACCGCCTGTAGTCAAGGTGAGCTTCCCTGAGGCCTGCATGGCTCTCTGGTGAGGTTGTCTGGAGGTCCAAGCCCCATAGAGTTCATGAAGCAGGGGCAGTACTGGGGCAGGTGGGCGCTCTACTGCCTTTCTAGGTGCAGCTGTTTGGAAAGGTTTTCTGCACAGACAAGGAGACCGAGGCTCAGGGGTAGAGGTCACATGGCTGGTGCTGGCCGGGCTGGACTTGAACCCTAGCTTCTCCGACCTGGTAGCCCTGGCCTTTACAAGCCATTGGGGAAGGTAGGAAGGTATGAGGGGTGTAGTGAGGGTAGCGGGGTAAGGTCATCTTTGGTCATTCTTGGGGGAATGGTAGCCAATGGCACGAGCCTGGATTTGTAAGGGTCTGACAGCTATCCGTTGTTTGCTGAGAGTTCTCACGGTGGACACTGTCCTGCCCTGGCCGGGCCCTAATTGGGCCTAGATGGAATGGGGGCTTTCTGTGAGGTGTGGGGTTGGCAAGGCCTGTTGAATCTCCTGCTTTGAGTAGGGCCCATAACAGGCACTCATGTGTGTTATCTTCTTCAATTTGATCCTCACAGTGACCCTCTGGGGCAGGCAGTAGTCCCCCCTCTTACAGATGAGGAAACGGGCGCTCAGGGGTTAAATGGCTCTCCCAAGGTAAAATGCCACCTCCATTGCCTTCCCTTCCCTGTGGCCTTCACTGCCTGCACTTCCCGGTGGCGCCTGGCCAGGCTGTTTGCCACAGCGAGTCTGCCCTCCCACCCCAGGTCCTCTGCAGCTCGCGCTTGGTGCTTGCCATCCTGTAGGTGCCCAACAATGTTTTTGGATGGCCAATTTGTGCCCCTGTCAGCCTGAGGGTGGCAGCTTGGCTGGGAAAGTAACTAGGGGGCTATCAATGGCAGGTTCTGTTGCTATCACCTGGCCTGTGAGTTTGTGGCTCTAGTTGGCTTCTCTGCCCACCTAAGCAAGCTAAGAGAAATCCGCTGAGCAGGTCTTATTTTATACCAAACCCTGATCCCAACTCTGTTGGTGATACTTAACGGTTGGACTCTTCAGGCTGTGGTAGAGATACCTTCCCCCTTAGGTCCCTTGGCAGAGACTATATGTGTGTCTGCTATTAGCAGCCGGCTTCAGGTGCACCCATGGCGGGCTGTGGTACCTCCTGGGCTTAGCAGCCCTCTGCACTACCTGTGCCTTCCAGATAAGAGTCCTGGTCTGTCCATGCCTACAGCCCTTGGAGTCTCTTGGCCTGTAACTGCTGTGACTGCTTCATGTCTCCTGGTCAGGCTGCCCCCACCCATCCAGCCTGGAATGCTCCTCCTGCCTCCCCTCCTTCCGCTCAGTTTGTGTCTGTCCTTGAAGCACCTGCTCAGGGCCTGGTCTGGCACTTTCCTCCTGGTCTGTAAAGCAGGGAGTCTCTGTCTCTGGCACCAACCTGTGGTGCTTGTTAGATGTTGGGTGAATTCCCTGCAGCACCTCACGCTGCTCAGGGCAGTGATGCTCACCCACCTGAATCCTCAGGGCTGAGGGAGAGAGTCCCAGCATCACCATGGCCAGCTGTGTGACCTTGGACTGTGGGCCTGGCCCCTCTGAGCCTCGGTGTCTTCTGTACTGTGGGGACAGCTGAGAAGGAAATGAGACCCTGCATGTGGTCGCTAGCTTGGCGCCTGGCAGGCAGTCTGCACTCCGGAGGTGTGGCAGCTGTGAGACACATCTCCCTGTACACTTCCTTGTTTCTGGAGTTCACTGTTACTTTGTTGTCCCAGAAAAAGGGTGTGAAGCGGAAAGCGGACACAACCACACCTACGACATCTGCCATCACTGCCAGCCGGAGCGAGTCTCCCCCGCCACTTTCAGAGCCCAAGCAGGCCAAGGTGGTGGCCCGAAGGGAGAGTGGGGGCCGCCCCATCAAACCTCCCAAGAAGGACCTGGAAGATGGTGAGGTCCCACAGCATGCGGGTAAAAAGGGGAAGTTGTCTGAGCACCTGCGGCACTGTGACAGCATCCTCCGGGAGATGCTGTCCAAGAAGCATGCTGCCTATGCGTGGCCCTTCTACAAGCCAGTTGACGCTGAGGCACTGGAACTGCATGACTACCATGACATCATCAAGCATCCCATGGACCTCAGCACAGTCAAAGTAAGTGGGGTGGTGTTGAGGGCAGGGTGGTGCCCATAGTCAGAGCCAGCAGGCTCTCTATGTCCCTGGTGGTCCTGCCTGATTGAGCCCACTCTGACTCCTCCAGATCCTGTTCTGCTGATGTCCCTTGCTCCTTGAGAACTAGGCCTGCCTATACCTTCACCTGGTCAGGGAAGAAAGCCTGTTGGTCCCCGAGTCTGCACCTCTATTGTCAGTTATTCTGGTGAAACAGATCAGTGGTTCATTTCTTCCTTCTGTCCCCCAGTTCTGTATCAGCAGATAAGGGGGCTCCTAAAGGTGTCTGCTTCTGAGGCTGATGAAACCAACCTGGTGTACATAGCAAGTTCCAGGACATCTAGGGCTACACAGAGTCCTGTCTCAAAACCCCTGATATGTAGGCACCTCACAGCAGAGGTGGGAGTCTGGTGGCCAGTAGGGATGGGCCTTGCCTTAGCGCTTGGCTACTTTTGGGCCCTGCTCCCACCCAGACAGAGAAGTGGAGAGAGATGGACAAAACACTGAGGTCACAAGCTCAGCTGTGCCATCACCTTGCTAGGTTTTCCCAGAGTCAGTGTCTCCTTCTGGATTTTGCTGTGTCCAGCCAAATCAGGGCCTGGCGGGTGTGAAAATGGACTTGAGCTTTTGTGGGAAAAGAAGCCAGGGAGATGACAACCCTGGAGCTGGGCTTGGTTCTTCTGCCCTTCCTGGAGGGAATCTCTGTGGTAGCCCCCGGGACTCCCCTTGCCAGTTGAGGCAGGCAGCCCCCTTCTCTAGGCCGTGTAGTGGAATAGTTGCATGTATCATCCAGGTATCCTTGTAAAGGCAGTGGTGTCAGCTGCTGTACCTCATCATAGCTGAGGCAGAATCTCCCAATAGAAGCTTTTCGTCCTAGTAGTTATATCAGGGGCAGGCAGGCCTGGCCACCTAAGCAACTTTATGCCCAGTGCTCATTTGAGTAAAAATGAAGTAAGCAACTGGCCTGTCTAGCAAGGTTGGGGTGAGGAAGCAGGCCCTGGGAACTGCATAACCCCAAAGCTGCTGGAAGCCTTGTTTTATCCTGCCTGGCCACTACTGTGCCATTGTTTGGAGTTCTGGACCTTTGCTGGGGTTCCACTGCTTTGATGCCTTGGCCTCTCATTTTCCTTTGGGTCCAAGATGAGGCAGATTTGGGAGTTCAGTTTACTAAGAAGTCGCTATGTGCTTTGCTCAGGCTTATAGAGACACTAGGTGCTTACCCAGGTGACTCTTGGATGACTGAGTCTGATGAACACCCTATGAAAAGACTATAGCAGAAGAGTATAAGACAGCCTTGGTTTCTAAAGACTCTGCAGTAAAGGGAGAAAATACCTTCATATGGTGTGAATTTCATTTTTGTTTAGATTTATTTTGCATGTATGCATGTTTGCCTGCATGTGTGTATGTGCACCATGTGCATGTCTGGTGCCCACAGAAGTTAGAAGGTGTTGAGTCCCCTAGAACTGGAGTTATGGATTGCTGTAAGCTACTATGTGGGTGATGAGAACTGAACTCAGCTCCTCTGCAAAAGTAACAAGTGCCCTTAACCGCCAAACCATCTCTCCAGCATCCACTGTTTACAGAGTTTAATAACAAAACTTAAGGGGGAAATTGTCCTGGCATGCGTCATACCAGCTCCAGGAGGCTTTTCTCCAAGCAGCCATCTGCTGGGAGCGTGGCTGTCTTTGGGTCCAAGGGAGACAGGCTTTCTCTGTAACTTTGGAACCTGTCCTGGAAACTAGCTCTTGTAGACAAGGCTGCTCTCAAACTCAGAGATCCTCTTGCCTTTGCCTCCCAAGTGCTGGGATTAAAGGCATGTGCCACCATCACTTGGCTCCAAGTCTGTTATTGAGATCCCTCCACTGTGTGGCAGTCCATGTCCAATCAGGGGTTAAAGTGGGTGGTTAGCCCCTAGATCACTGACCAAAGACAGGAACTTCACAACATCATAAGTGCTTAAAGTATGCCAATCCACTCCCTACCAGTCTGCCCCGCTCAGCTTTGTGTGCCTGCCTGTGTGACCCTGTCCAACCTGCCTTTTCTGGGATTCCTTGGGCTAGACTTCAGTGGAGTGTGAGGGGCTTCGCTACGGGGTGACCAGGTTCACATGATTCGTCAGCATCAGCTCCACAGGCCCCTGCTGCCCTCCATCTCTGCACAGACTGAGAACTGCCTCTGGGCCCAAGACATAAGGCGTCTCCTAAGAGGCAAATTGGTAACAACTCCTGGATTTCTCACAAGAAAAGCAAACTCCTTCTGTAAACTGAGTGGACTTCTCAAGATGGGCAGAGTCTTTACCTGAAACTCCACGAAAGTCCCCAACACCAGAACCTTCTGTGATGTCTGCTGTGTGGAACTGGAAACTCTAGATGAGGATGGGTTTGGCTGTAGGGTTGGTTTGTCTCCCAGTGTTTCCTCATCCAGTGGCTCTGTCCTTGGAGCCCAGGTGCTTCGTGTTGAACCATCACTTCCGACTCCTCCTCCCAAGGCTCCCTCCTCTGAGTACTCCAACCCAAGCTAATTGACAGATGTCCTCACTGGCAGTTGCCTTGGTTGCCAGAAGATGTTCTGAGGCTCTGAGTCTATCCCCTACATGATCTGGGTAGTGCTCACACCTGTTGCTTGTTACAGAGGAAAATGGACAGTCGCGAGTACCCAGATGCACAGGGCTTCGCTGCTGATATCCGGTTAATGTTCTCGAATTGTTATAAGTACAACCCTCCAGACCACGAAGTGGTGGCCATGGCCAGAAAGCTCCAGGTAACCCAGGGCTGGGTGTAAATGTGATTAACAGCTGAGTTGTGCTATGGTTATTGAGGCATTAGATGTAGCTGGGTAAACTGGGATGATACAAGTGTCTGAGAAGCATCTCCAGCAGACAGGCCACTGAGGAGCCTCATTTCCACAGCCTGTTTTGCCTGTGTGGCAGTGAGATCCTGCTAGGCTTAGAGCAGATTCCAAGATACATGGTAAATAGGCTAGCCTCTGATTTTTTTAAGCTTCAGGATAGGATTGGAAGGTGGGAAGCAGGCAATAGCCTCTGTGGCTGTAGCCTAGCTCCCATTCAGGGTATCACCGCAGGTGAGCCTGTCCATCTGGAACTGGTGTACTCTAGTGAGGCTAGCAGGCAGGGGTGGGTGGGCTTACAGTGAATGACAGTGACTGTATGTTAGTGACTGTCTTAAGAAGAGACCAGAGTGTTCTGACATAGCCTTCCGTGCAAGTGTGAGCCATTCACACGGTTTTACTCAGGATATTTGAGCACTTGTATATATATATAATGTACTGCCAAGGACTAGGTACTGCATAAAACACCAAGATTTCTCTGCTGTTTGTAATTGATTATTTGATTGGAGGAAGTTATCAAAAGACTTTGTTTTTGGAGACAAAAATAAAGATTATGGTTAGTTTTTTCCCAGCACCTGAACATTGTGATTTTGGGTTTAGATTTTTTTGTTTTATTTTGTTTTGTTTTTCTTTGGGTTGTTGGGTTTTTTTTTTAATTTGTTGTTATTGCTGTTTTTAACTAAATCTGAGGAGCTGGAGAGATGGTTTAAGCTGATAAGAGCACTTGTTACTCTTGCATAGGGACAAGTTTGATTCCCAGCACCTACATGTTGGCTCACAACCATCTATATTTCCAGTTCTAGGGGATGCAACGCTCTCTTCTGGCCTCTGTGAGCACCGCATGCATGTAGTGCATAAACATACGTGCAGGCAAAATACACATAAAATAAAAATTAAAAAATCTTTTAAACAGTGTCTGGTTCTGTAACTTAGGTTAGCCTTGAATTCATGGCCATCCTCCTGCTTCATTCTCCTGAGTCCTAGTAGGTGTACCATGACTCCTGGCTTTAGGACCTAGAATGTTCTATGAAAGTTTCTTAGTTCCTGGCTCAGGCATGTCCTGAGGTCCCTGAAAGCCATCTTGGGTTATGAGGACTGCTGGGCAAAGCCTTTTTTCTCATTTGTGGGTCCTCCTAGTGTTTTCACTTTTTTTGAAAATGGCACTGCTGGGAAACAGTGCACAGTGGTCATGGAGGTCCCCTTACATGCAGAGGCAGCCTTAGGGCCTGTCTACTGCTAAGACCTTGCTCTCTGTGCTTGGACTCTGAAGGCATCACCATACAATGTCGAAGGGCACTGTACTGTCCTGTTGAAGATGATTGTTAGTCACCCAGTCCCCGAGGCTGGAAGAGCTTTGTTATTAGTGTTGTTCAATACTCATCACTGTTAATTTTATGAACTAGGCACTGGGGGCTAGAGACCAACACCCTAATGACTTGCCAACCTCTGACCTCTGACCTAATTACAGCCTCCCAGACCTCTGACTTCTTAGTTTGGGGATCTAAGGGTTGGGAAGAGTCTGAGAGCACACTCAGAGGAGGCACTTTGAGAATCTGGGCTCCAGCATGATGGGTGTGCACATGCGTGCACTCTCACACGTGTCCGGGTGGACCGAGTATATGAGGCAGGCAAGGGAATGCCCCCTTATTTCCACATGGCCCCCTCATCCCTTTTTGCCCCAGGATAGAGTGATTTTCATCCAGAGGGTTTTCCAAGTGCCTGGTCCTGAAGGAGCTGTGAGGGACTTTCCAAATTTAGCTTTGCTGAGATACAGCTCTGCCCATTTTGGTATTCACTGGGTATGAGGTGTGTCACTGTAGTACAACCCCAGAAAGGGGATAAGGTGAGACAGGAGCCAGCTCTCAGTGGCTAGAATTCCTACTGGAGTTGAGGACTGAAGGAAGGGTACTCTTGTTAACAGAGGGCATTCCTGAGGAGCCTGGCATCCAGGGCTGTATGACTGTCCTTCTACACAGACTTGCAGATTAACCAGGGGAGCTGCATGCCAGGCCCCAGAAACTCAGGTCTGTGATTGGCTGGCCTCGTTCCCTCATTCTAGGCCTGCACTTGCAAATTGCCTGAGGATCGTAGGGGACAAAGGAAGGTGGCAGGCCTATGCCTCCATAGAACCTGAACTGTGTGTGGTGTGGTGCAGCTCAGAGGCATCTTACATGTTGGAGGGGCTGTCTTGTGGGTATGTAGGTGTTTAGCTGTCCCTTTTTTCCCCCCAGGATGTGTTTGAGATGAGATTTGCCAAGATGCCTGATGAGCCTATGGAGGCACCTGCACTGCCCGCTCCTACAGCCCCTATAGTGAGCAAAGGTGCTGAGAGCAGTCGTAGTAGCGAGGAGAGCTCTTCAGACTCAGGCAGCTCAGACTCAGAGGAGGAGCGAGCCACTCGGCTGGCAGAGCTGCAGGAGCAGGTGAGGACAGCCACTTCTATGCTGTTTCCCAGTGGGTATGGACCACCAAGCCTAACTGCCTAAGCTTGTCTTTCCTCCCGCTGCTGCAGTCTTCATCTGTAGCGCTGTTAGAGGGTCTCTGGTGGGGTTGCTCACACAGCACCTTCCTGGGTCTGAGGAGGCTTCCCGGAGCACACAGGCGACCGAGACCTTCTTGGACCCCTGGCGGGCTGGAAGTCAAACAGGCCACAAAGATGCTTTTTAAGCAGTGGCTATAGTGGTTGTGCTGCAGGCTCCAAGAATTCAGATCTGTGCCTCCTGTGACCTCCTCTGCCTCAGTCTCCCTGATATGCAGAATGACATGACTTGTTTTGAGATCGGCCCAACAGTATGAACTATTTTCCCAGGGTATTACAGCCAGCCCTGTGAAGTCAGAATGTAGCCACCAAGGCAAAGTAGTATGCTTGAGCAGGTGGCTCCAGGGGGAGGACGGGCCAGGAGAGTAGAGTATTGCCAGAAGAAGCTACATGTCGGATTCTGAGATGATGAGGACGTGGAGCAGGGAATTAGCCGGCCTTTCCTTCCCAGTGCATGGTGCCTTTCCCTGTTGGCTATGTAGCTTTTCCCAGGATACCCAGGAGCCATACAGGCTACCTGATTGCCAATACAACATGGGTCACAATCCTTCTCCCCGAGACATAAATGCAGCATTCTGTCTTGCTGGCTGCTGGTGGGCACCAGGAGGATGAGCTGCTGCCATTGTCTCACTTTGATCCCGCAGACTGGCTGCGGAACCTTCCAGGATCAGCTGTTGAATGTCTCCTCTGTGCAGGTGCTCACACTCTAGTCGTCTTCCGAAAGATAAGCATTAATAATGAAAGTATTAGCTGCTGTTAGCAAGTTCCTCCCGTGTCACCTGCCCCAAGCCCAGCCTATGGGCAGCCACCCTGGGAGGTGGGTCCCTGTCCCCAGAGGCGAGGGAACAGGTTCAGAAAGGTGAAGTGACTCACCGGCAGGCACAGAGAGAGGGGCAGAGTGGGCTGTGAAGTGCTTCCCTATATCACTCTGGCTTACAAAGGCAGAGCGGGGGGCCCAGATGCCCGTTGCTTATCCCATGTAGCTGAGGCAGCCACAGGGGCACAGGCCTACCCAGACTGCTCGCTTAGCTGCCTGCTCTTTTCCAGCTGAAGGCCGTGCATG
Organism: Myodes glareolus; assembly: GCF_982192425.1. Lineage (NCBI taxonomy): Eukaryota > Metazoa > Chordata > Mammalia > Rodentia > Cricetidae > Myodes > Myodes glareolus. The sequence goes on from NC_142046.1 coordinate 18,196,512, forward strand.
AACAGCTGGCCGCCTTGTCTCAGGCCCCAGTGAACAAACCAAAGAAGAAAAAGGAGAAGAAGGAGAAGGAGAAGAAGAAGAAAGACAAGGACAAAGACAAAGAGAAGGAGAAGCACAAGGCCAAGTCCGAGGAGGAGAAGAAGGCCAAGGCCGCCCCACCAGCCAAACAGGCCCAGCAGAAGAAGGCTCCCACCAAGAAGGCCAATAGCACAACCACAGCCAGCAGGTGGGTGGCCACCTCTCAGGCTCTCAGACCACCTCAGGTCACAAGGACTGTCAGATCTGGGACTTTGCACCTTGGCTACATGGATACTGGGGTTGGGACTTTGGGGTGACTGTGAATGCCTCTGGGGCCTGCTGGGGAGGTCACTCTCACCTGGCTGGCTGGCTCTAATGCTGGGCGTTAGAACATTTGCACTGCCAGAGGAGGCATCTGGTGCTTTCAGTGTTTGGGACCTTTTCGTGACGTGAGCCAAGGGGCTTTGCTGTGCAGCCAAGTGCTCTAATTTCTGGTATAACAGGTAGACAAAGGGTTGAAGTAGGAAAGAGCAGGAGACAGGATTCTTTCTAGCTAGGTGGAAGCAGCAACTTATGAGCTGTTGAGCAGATAGGCAGGTAGGCAGTAGAAGCAAGGTCCAAAGCCTCAGGCAAGGCTAGCAGACATGCTCCTTTGGGGAATTAGTATGGAATTGATATTTCTGGAGGGGAGTCACCACTAGGGAGAGGTTAAGGGTAGGCTGCCAAGGTTCCCTGCTCTGGTAAGGCATCCTCAGAGAGAGGATCTGATTCTGGCCATTGTGGAGGACAAGTCTGTGAGTGGTAGTTTTGGAAGTGAGGACATAGCCTTGAAATATTGGTGGCAGCAGAGAGGCTTTAATGGCTGCTTGGGACTGAGTTGGGAAGGCTTTAGTGCCTGGATTCAGAAGAAAAGTGTGTGCAGCCCTGGGACCATCAGCCAAGAAGAGGCCATGCAGGCCATCTCTCTTTCCATCTGCCTAGGGCTTTGTTCACTTCTCTTTTCTCTCCTCGAGGGGATACAGAAATCAGTTTTTCTCATATTGTCTTTATCTGGATTTGGTATCCATGTTAATGCTGTTCCCTGAAATGGTGGGATATAATATTCCAGAGTAATTAAGGACTTTTTGTTTTGTTTTGTTTTTCTGAGACAGAGTTTCTCCATGTAGCCTTGGCTGTCCTGGAACTTGCTCTGTAGATCAGGCTGACCTCAAACTCATAGAAATGTATTTGCCTCTGCCTCCAGAGTGCTGGGATTAAAGGTGTATATTATCATCACCCACCTTCAATTAGGTACAATTTTTAAAAAGATTGTTTACTTTTATTTCCTGGGGGTTGACTATGTTGTGGGACTCCTCCACTCCGCATTTTGTGGCCTGGCTTTAATGCATACATCTGTGGGACTAAAGTATCTTCATGGGCTGTTGACACATGATGTAGATAGACTCCAGTCTCTTCCAGACAATATTGCTTGACCTGAAACCGTCCTTGTTGCTTTTAATTTTTGAGACAGGGTCTATGTGTCCCTGTCCTAAAACTCACTGTGTAAATTAGGTTGGCTTCTAACTCACGGAAATTAAAATTAAATTTTAAATTTGTATTAAAAACAAAGCCAGGTGTTTTTAATCCCAACACTCAGGAAATGGTGGCAGTCAGAGCTCTGTGAAGTCAAGGCCAGTCTCACCTACATGGTACATTCCAGGGCAGCCAGGGCTGCATTGTGAGAACCCGTCTCGAAACATAATTAGAAAATTGTGTGTGCGCGCAAATGCATGTACATGTGGAGGTCAGGGGACAGTTTTACAAGAGGGGGTTGGGGTTCTCCCATTCTATTAGATGTGTATACTGGGGATTGAACTCGAGGTATCAGGCCTTCATCCATTAAGCCATCTCACCAACCCCTCAAGCCCTCTTTATAAGAATATAAATATGGCCGTTTCTGACTTTCCCACCCCTTCAGAGACAGGGTCTCCCAGTGTAGTCCACACTGGGTTTGCATTTATGACCATTTTGCCTGTTGAAGTTTGTATTGTGTTTTCCTGTCTTTTTTCCTTTAACTGACACTGAAGGGTCTTGTTTCTCCAAACTTTTTTTTTTTTTAAAGATTTATTTATTATATATACAGTGTTCTGCCTGTACATATAACTGTAGGCCAGAAGAGGGCACAGATCACATTACAAATGGTTGTGAGCTGCCATGTGGTTGCTGGGAATTGAACTCGATATCTTTGGAAAAACAGTGCTCTTAACTGCTGAGCCATCTCTCCAGTCCAGGTCATCAGCCACTTGAATTTAGTGTAATAATTGACACAGTTGGATTTCATCTACCATGTCATCACTCTCTCTGCGCCTGTTTTTCTATTCCTGCCACATTGCAAATTATCTGAATGTGGAGACTTGTTGGGTTTGAAAGGTAGTTTCTGACTGGGCCCTGGGCCAGGAAACACATGTTGTGACCCTGAAGTATGGTCTTGCCTGTTCGTGGCGGGCAGACTATAGACATCAGTGGCCCAGCTTTTGTTCCTTAGGAACCTTGGGTACACCCCTAGGGAAGAGAGCAATCTGTAGTGGAGAAGAAGACGGCTAGGTGGTGGGACAGATAACTGAGACTCAATGTCACATGGCTCCCTGTCTTCTTCCTTAGACAGCTAAAGAAGGGTGGCAAGCAGGCATCTGCATCCTATGACTCAGAGGAAGAGGAGGAGGGCCTGCCCATGAGCTATGATGAAAAGCGTCAACTCAGCCTGGACATCAACCGGTTGCCTGGCGAGAAGCTAGGCCGTGTGGTGCACATCATCCAGTCCCGGGAGCCCTCGCTCAGGGACTCAAACCCAGATGAGATTGAAATTGACTTTGAGACCCTGAAACCAACCACGCTACGGGAACTGGAGAGATATGTCAAGTCTTGTTTACAGAAAAAGCAGAGGAAACCATTGTGTAAGTTTTCTGGCAGAGCATGTTGCTCATAGCCTCTGCAGCCCCTGAGACTAGGCACTGGCTCACCGCTGCCTTACTGTCTAAGCCTACCTGCCCGCCACAGGCCCCAAGGACATCTGCACTCAGCCAGTACATGCCTGCCCCCATATCTTCTTCCCTGTTATCTGGTAAGGAAGATGCCTCTTAGGCCTTAACTGGCTGTAGTGGAAAGGTAGGACTTGGGGTTGGCCTAGCCCATTTGTTCATGTCCAGTTAGGGCCCTTCTCTCTCCCCTCCTAAAGCTCCATCTGGGGCTTTGACTGCAGGGAAGAGTCTCACTCCCTTGACTTATGAAGTATTCAGAATCTCTGCAGGATAGACTCTGACCCTAGGTAAAGTGCGCCCTGAATTTGATGGTTTCACCAGACAGGAACCAGCCACTGCCAGAGTCTGCAGGTGCTAGAGGCTGGGAAGAAGGGAAGTCCCAAGGCAGCCAGCCCCTCACTATCTAGACTCATGTCAACCTAAATGTGGCTGCTCATATGTGTTTGATCCTCATTTACTCTAGAACAGACTGACTTGAGGGTGATAATGATAAATCTGATGGTGAAGGCGTAACTTTGCCAGACCATGTCAGTCTCTGGCTTAGGCAGGAGCGAATAGCTGTGCTGAAGGAGGACTGAGACAGAGGGTCTATGCCCTTCCCGTGGGAACAGAGGACAAGTCATAGCCCAGACTCTGGATTCTGGTAAGGTGTAGAGATGAGGGAAGACTCTGAAGATGTGTCATGGTGGTTCCAGGTCACTGGTGTTTCCTACTACACAGGGATCCGATAACAGCTCTGCACCAGAGACACTGATCCTGCAACAAGGCGGGTGGTGCATGCACTAGTGTGTGGGACTGGGACTTTTTGGCTGCCTGTTTGGCTACTGACTGCTGGCACAGCTATAGGGAATGTCTCACTGCTCACCTGCCATTCTACAGCAACAAGTGGGAAGAAGCAGGCAGCCAAATCGAAAGAGGAGCTAGCTCAGGAGAAGAAAAAGGAGCTGGAGAAGCGGCTACAGGATGTCAGTGGACAACTGAACAGCAAGAAACCCACTAAGAAAGGTAACAATCCAGGCCATCAGAGGACAGCAGTCATAAGGACCAGGAGAGTTTGATCAACCTCCTAGTATCTCTTAGATTTTTTTAAAAAATATTTATTTATTTATTATGTATACAATATTCTGTCTGTGTGTATGCCTGCAGGCCAGAAGAGGGCACCAGACCTCATTACAGATGTTTGTGAGCCACTATGTGGTTGCTGGGAATTGAACTCAGGACCTTTGGAAGAGCAGGCAGTGCTCTTAACCTCTGAGCCATCTCTCCAGCTTCGTATCTCTTAGATTTATTTACAACTAGGGGTGGGGGCATCCTTGGCCCTTGGGAGGTTGCAGAATCATGCGTGTGTGTGCGCGTGCGTGTAAGCTCCTAAAGGCCCACACAGTGGGTTCCTGAAAAGAGCTTCTTAGGGCTGGCCTCAATGCTGAAGGCCTGGGATCCATCCCAAAGCATCAATCACCAACTTGTAGAAAGCAGCTAGTTTCTGGCTTTCTAACCCAACATATTAAATTGGTGCGATGGCAAGCCCTGTCTCCTGCCCAGGCCTTAGATTTAAGTGAGTGGGTATTTTTGTCTCTTCTTCTTTCTGGAGTTTGAGACCTTTTCCCTTTGTTTCAGAGATGTTCTAGAATAGCAGTGGACAAAGTCTGAGACCATTGGCCAGCTGGGGTCGCACCTGGGCTTGCATACCAAGTGCTGTAGTCTTGTGGTTTCTATCTTCCTAGTGTCAGATAGGGCAGTGAGGGTCTGTGACTTGTGTCCTAGTGTGGCCATGTGGCCACTGAATGCTATTTTATGAGCATCCTTCACATATTTGCTGTACCTCTGGGTCAGGACACAGATAACCTGTGACAGGGTAGTGGTGTGAACACTTTTCATCACACACTGCTCAGCGAGGGCCTCCTTGGTGTCCCTACAGAGAAGTCCAGCTCAGCGCCCTCGGGAGGCCCATCAAGGCTCAGCAGTAGCAGCTCCTCTGAGTCTGCGAGCAGCAGCTCCAGTGGGTCCAGCTCCGACAGCAGTGACTCAGAGTGAACTTGGACTGGAACAGAGCTGGACAGATGGACGTGGCACACGCCGACTGCAGTGTCCCCTCCTATGGTTAATATACTTTCGTTCCATGGTGTGCAGGTTTTCTTTTACTTCAGTGTTATGATCTCTTCCAGCTGTGCTCCGGTAGGGCGGAGAGCCTCGCACGTGCACCAGACCCCAAGAGAGGGCCGAGCTCTGCGGGAAATGCCTTTGCAGCTTGGTTTAGTTGTTTGGAGACTGCGGCCTGGGATGCTAACCTGATAACCATAGACACAGTGGGAGGTGTGGCTGGACCTGCCCAATACCTCTTCAGGCCCAGCCTCGCCCTTAGTAACTTGAAGGAAGCCTTCAAGGGTTTTGGTCTAGAATGGGTTCTGTGTTTGAAAGCTGTTAGAACACTAACCAGCAGGTTACTTCTCTCTGCAGGGGCTGAGGACAGATGTGTCAGCCCACGGAAACCAGGCTGGGCCCCAGCAGAGGGTCCTCGTAGCTGCAGACCAGAGCCTCCCACCTCTGGGTTGGGTGTGGAGGAAGAGGGGTGCTGAGTTCTCTGGCCCTATGGCTGTGCAGCGTGCAGGTTTCGGGACACCGAAACTTTTACCTCAACTTAAGAAAATAAAAACAAAACAAAAAAAGATTAAAAAAAAAAACAAAATGCAAAACAATAACAAAAAAACTTTTTTGTAAGTTCATCCATTTTCTACAGAAGTCCAGTCCAGCGTGCCCCACTTTGCTAGCGCTGCCTGGCTGCCGCCACCTCACACTCTGAACCACCTCCCCAGTTTTATGTATATATAAATACTTTATTTATTAACATCATTGGTCATTTTTAAAAAAAAAGGAAAAAAAAGAAAAGAAAAAAACCATAAATAAGTGCATTAAGAGAAGTAGTGGAGATACAGGCCTCTGGCGAGGAGACTGGACCCGTGGTGAGATACGGTCCTGTGGCGGCCAGCCCTTCTGGTGCTCATCACGTCTGGGCTCTCTGGGTGTTTTTGTTTGTTTGTTTGTTTTGTTTTAGATGAAGTTTGGGGATTTTACAAATGTAGACACCCTTCGGCTGCAGCACATTCTCATTTTATGTTGTCTGTTCAGTTCTTTCTTACTAACATCAACGGAGGGAACCTCGGTTCTTCAACACAAGCTTTGTAAGCTGAGAGAAAAACGATGTATATCAGGCCAAGTCCTTGACATTTAATTTTCTATTGTAAAAAGTAATAATATACAGAGTTTAACAGAAAGTTCTGATCGGTTTGTTGTTGTTGAGGCTGCCAAATGATTTTGGAATTCAGGGTCAGTCTGGATTAGCTCTGAGCATTGTGGCCTCAACCAGGAGCACATGGGCCAATCTCCCAGGCCTGTAAGTACCTGCCTCTCCAGCCTGCAGAGGCTCTTCCTGACCTCTCCCCTTTTGACAGGGGCAAAGGTGAGCCTGATGATCGCAGGGGTCCCTGTTCAAGAATTTCCAGTTAGCCCTGAAAACTGATTCTCCCGGCCCCACCTCAGAGAGCCAAGTGCAGAGCCTTGTGTTGTATGGTTTCACTTGTGGTGGGGGCTCTGCAGTTTCTTCCTTTGCTTCTAGGCAGAGCCAGGGACTCACCCGTAACATCCCACATGGGAGAAGTTAAAGGCAGTCCCACTAGCCCGTGAATGTGGGCAGGCAGTGGGCATCAAGCTCGGGAAGTGGCTGGCTGGCTACCATGTCTAGACGCCTGGTGAGTTATCAGTCAGTTTGTTAAACTTGTAAGCCAGTTTTGTTTATAATAAAATATAAGTGGATTTTAAGGTTCCATTTTTTTAAAGTTACCCTTGTTTTTCAAAGGTATTTTTTAAACAGATCTTTAATAGAATATTTAAGCTGTGACTAAGAAATAAACATGAGGAAATTGACAGGCCTTCACATGGGGTCTCAGTGGTGGCCTACCATGACAGCCTAGCCAGCATGCCTGGGCAAGGCACAGTGCCTGGGCTGCATAGAGTGCCTCCGTGAGCTGTTAGGCAAGCAGAGTCCGGCTCTGGAGTGGCATCCCAGCAGCGGGGCAGTGGTGTAGAGCTGGTTGCACAGGATGGAGGGTCTGGCATTTCCACGACTGTGGTCCCTACTGAGCAGCTTCTGTCATTGGTGCTTTTAACTTTTTATTTTTTTTTTTTAAGCTTTCTGTCCAGACTTAAAACTGTTTTGTCTCCAGAGTTTTGGAGGACATTGGTTCCCACAATGCCAGGCTGCAGGGTAACTGCCATTCCCTTCTTCTGAGTTACAAAGGCTACATGGACTTAGATTGTCCTGTACAGCAGTGGAGGGCAGCTGTCCTGACCTCCTTGAGGATTACATGCAGGGGTGGGGTAGGCACTTGGCAGAGTCTTGGGGGCCGAGGGGTCAGACCTCCTCAGGCTGTGTAACTTAGCTTGCTTACAGACTGGAGACATTTTTTCTGTGGTTTTCTTGGTTTTTCCTTTTGCAGCTGTCACACCTTTTCCAGTCATTTGGGAAACAAACCCACTGTTAAAGCTTCGTCATCCTGTTTATCATTGTCCCTGCTGCTGGCATAACACTTCCAGAAGCTTTTCTTTTTTATATATATATTTAAAATGTTTCTTTTCTGTATGATGTGCATGCAAGTTTACCGTAACTTTTCTTAAACTTTTTAGTGCCGTTTCTAGTATATTCCTGTAAATGTCAGTTACTGAAAATGAGTCCATTGTAAGTAGTTTTAGCTTGTTTTTTGCAATGCCGGCCTCAACACCACAGAGTTAAAAAAACGGTAGGAAGTACTCTGGTGTCTCTGGTAATCATGAACCTTTCTCCTGGGGTGTTTGTTTTGTTTTCATAATAAAAAGAAGGGGGAAAAAGGCTATGTCTGTGTAGTTCTCTTTGCTGCATTGCCTCTTTTTGTTATTGTTGTTTGTTTGTTTTTGTTTTTTTCAAGACAGCGTTGGAGCCTGTCTGGGAACTTGCTCTGTAGAACCAGGCTCTCGTTGTACTCACAGAGAGCCACCTGCCTTTGCTTTCTGAGTGCTGGGATGAAAGGCGTGCGCCATCACTGCCCAACTGCAATGCTTCTTTCTAAGGGCACGTGGCGAGCTCCTCACACTTGACCTCTTACAGCTCTTGGTAGAAACACAGTGAACATCCAAAAAGGGCTTTAAAAATACTTCAAGCTAAGTGTGGTGGCACATACCTGTAATCTATTGGGAAGTTGAAACTGCAGAACTGAATTTATTTATTTATTTATTTATTTATTTATTTATTTATTTATTTATTTTTGAGGCTGGTGTCTTTGTCTAACAGCTCTGGCTGTCTATTGGGAAGTTGAAACTGCAGAACTGAATTTATTTATTTATTTATTTATTTATTTATTTATTTATTTATTTTTGAGGCTGGTGTCTTTGTCTAACAGCTCTGGCTGTCCAGGAACTGCTCTGTTCAATGTCTGACTTCAATGTCACAGAAATCCACCTGCCTCTGCCTCCCAAGTGCTGGGATTAAAGGTGTGTGCCACCACCGGTCGGCTGCTGTGAATTTAAGACCAGCCCACTACAGAATAAGAATGGAGACCTTTGCGGGACAACAGCAAAGAACTTGGAGTAGCTGCCATCCGTCATGGTGCTGGGGGACAGGAAGTCCTTTGCAGTCCTCACTTGGACTGACTGCCTTTCCAAGGATCAAGGCTTTCCTCAGACGGTCTCACCATTCCCTCCCCTCCTTTCTGCAATCTACTGTCATAGGCCTCCAAGTGTTGTGAGCCCAGTGGAAATGTAGGTGAGAATCATAACCCTGTAGTACTCACTAACAATAGGCTGTGGAATGGCTTAAGACACAGTGAAGAAGGAATGAGGAGTTGGGCTTTAGGGTCTAAGAATCCTAAAGTTGTTTTTCAAGTGGCCAAGCCATTGGCATCAAGCCTGTGCAGGAGGTTCATGTTGGCTCCTATGGCATGTCCACTCCATCCAGAGTGGGTCAGGCGGCCTCGTCATCCTTGCTGACACTAACCCTTCCCATCAGACTAGGCTCTTAGAGCACTGACCTGGCCTCCCAAGCACAGATGGCATCCTCCTGTAGTCTAAGCAGCTTAGTGACTTCCTAGTGTCCTACATGGGGCCTGATGCTTATGTGCCACTCATTCCTGCTGACCCCCTGAAGACAGCTGTCCTACAAGTGCTTACCTTCCTAACATAGTCTGTGACCTCAAATCCTGTCTCCAAGTCAGTGCTGTGTCTGATGGGTTAGCGTGAGGCGAAAGCATTTGGCAGAAAGTCTGAAGCTTGCTTGACAAACTAATGAACTTGGAAGAGTTTCTAACTCCTAGGACTCCCTGTCAGGCCAAGCAACCTGAACTGTTCAATGAGCTTCCTCTCTAAATGTACGGGACTATTCTACAGAAGTCCAACCTATGGCCTTGGTCTGCAGCGGGGACTAAGCCAAAGGACCCAGGCTCCTCAGGAGGCTCCAGCTAGCTAGGTCTGTGGCTGGATGAAGTGTTTAAGGAATGCACTGTATCCTGGTGGTTCTAGTACAAATTTGCACATCTCCAAAGAGATTGAGGGTATAGTGAACACAGCCAAGGGTGAGACATGCTCCTTACATAGATTATAAGCCAGGTGCCATCTCTGTGCCAGTGAGTGCCTGGTGAGTGGGCAGAACAAGTTGCTAGTGGGGGTACTGCCACTGGCACAGTTTGTGACTGCACACTGCAGAGTGTGAGGACACGCATGCCTTCTGACAGTGGCTGTCTTGAGGGAGGGACCGTGCCTGTTTTATGTATTTCCATATCGGGGCTCCCTTATCAATCATTAGCTGTTGCTGTTTCTTCAGAAAGCTAAGTAAGGTTTTACACACCCAGGTAAATGAGAAAGGGAAGAGTCTTAAGACATTTATTTAGAAGGCTTGGCTTTGACAAAACACATCCCCTGAATTTGTATAGCTACACAGACCTTAAGTGCACCAGAGGCAAGTACGTTCCAGCTGTCTATACCATGTGTACTGAGGTGGAACATGAGATAGACCTAATGAAGCCTGCTGCGACCTGACAGAAAGGAGCCCCTATTCTCCACCATCAGGTAAATGCTCTTTCCCACACATGATTAGGTTTGTAATCAAATCAGGCAACTTAGATGGGGCTTTAAATCGCAGGGGTTTGCTTAAGGTGTTTAGGACATATCACCCCTATATACAAGACCAGTGTGGATGGTGCTGCAATGCAGTAATCTATACATCACTAAAACTCTTGGCTTTGGAATGCCACTACAGCCCGGGCCCCTTTCCGCATGTCACTGCCGTGAACATTTCTGGGACCCTCCAGAAAGAGACTCCCCTCTTTACCCTGGATCTGACCCATTTTGTATCAGGCAAGCAACTCATGGGAGCTGGGGGACGTCTCCCCGGCTTCCCTTTTGTTTGGAAGCATTGTGAGTGCCAAGTCCTGGGCAGTGAGGGGCACGTCTAGGTACCAGCTGTTGGTTGATAAAGGGCTGGGTGATATTCTTGGGTGTTGAGTTTTTATACCACAGCTTGATCTTCACATCCATCAAGGATCCTCTCCCTGGGATTACATGACTGAGCAAAACTTAGACTGGCCGGTGTCCCTAGAGACTCCAAGCTGGTTTTTGTCTCGAACTAAGATGGCGTCATTTCCATACTGGGAATACCACATGCTACGACTCCTGCTCAGGTATGTACTGGGTGGTACAGACTCCAACTTCTGCTGCTGCTGTTGCCAAATGAGCAAGGAAGTGTCCCTGTACCGGAGGCGGGCAAAGTGTTCTGACAGGGCCTTCTCTGCCAGGGGGACCCGACCACTCATTCCCCAGCCCCAGGCTCTTGCACACCTGGTTTTCCTCCTAGGTCAGGAACAGCTGGCTGCTTTGCTCTGTTAACTAGTTGCCCAAGAGCCTTGATGGCTGTTGGGTTAAGGAGCTCTTGTTCAACTTAGTCATGGAAGTAGGCAACTCAGATCTTACATAGGCAAAATCTCAGGAGGGCAGGGGAAGCCAAGACATCTCTGACCCGGTTCAAAAGCCATGTATGTGAGAGTCATTCCAGACAGAAAGTGGGTCAGATTGGCGCTGTGGTCCAAACTCTGCACAATAGAGTTCTATAGACTTGGCAGAGACTCCACACCACTCTGGGTGGCCTGTCAGGTGTCCACTGCCTCTGCAACACTTCTGAACTCAAAGAGACATATCCAGGATCCTGAGAGAACGGGCATCGTACAGTCTACAGAAGGTGCTGACCAGTCCACACTACTCAACGCAGTTGGGATCTGGACTTAGTGCTGGTTCAAGTCCTTTTCTTCTAGCTACTCTTCTACTCTTAACATGGGTGATACTGCAAAGGGAAGAAGCTGTCGGGCATCGGGATCAGGCCCAATACGGGCCTCGCCATCAGTAGCAGCCTGGATGGGGTAGAGTTCAGTGAAGTTACTCACGGATGCGGTCGGCTGAGCTGGGTGGAAGGGTGAGGCGTGTGGGCAATCGCAGGTCCCTTAATAACCCACGGATGCTTAGTGGTACCAGGGTGTCCGCTGGTGAGAGAAGCGTCCCTCAAATACAGAGCAGAACTCCTGGGAGGAGGGAGGATGCAAGTCCCACGCCCCTCGCCTCTGCTTCTGGCAAAAGTATAGCTTGCCCAGCCCTGTCCAGACGTTCCAGCAGAGTAGCCTACCCGACCAGCGCTCGTGGACACGCGTGGGCCGGGTGACGCAGGTGCTCCAGGTCCGGGGTGGGTCCAGTAGGCCGCGGCTACGTCTCCATGGCAGCGTCGCAGGCGTGGTGAGTCGAGCGCCGAGGACCGGCTGCCTACGGACCCATCGATCACTTCACTCCGCGAGGCGGGACGGACGACCCAGAGGGAGAGGCGGAGTTGCCCGAGAGGGATAGGGAAGGGAAGTGGGAGGAGGAACTGGAAAAAAGGAGGAACAGAAAAGGTGTTGGGAAGAGGGTGAGGAGGAAATCTAGAGGGAGGGGAGAGAGGAGGAGCCGGTGTAAGGAGACGTCAAGAAGAGCAAAATCCAGAATGAGAGGCCTGGAGAGATCCTGAGAAAGTGTGTGTTTGGGGGAGGGGAAGACGTACTAGGAGATGGGAAGGAGCTGAAAGAGGCAGGATGAGAGGAAAGGAGCAGGGAAGAAGCAGAAGGAAGTAGGATGGGGAGGAGAGGATGAGGATTGAGCCGAGGAGCCTGAAGAAGCGGAGGAGGAAGGAGGAAGGGGCGTTTGGGGAGGAAAGGGACATTGCGGGAGTCGGTGGAAGAGGTGGTAAAGACAAAGGGAGAAGCCAGAAGAGAAAAGATGGCTGGGGAAGACAGAGGAGTCAGGATAAAGGAGTGGGCGGGCGGGCGGGCGGACGGGGGCGCTCTGGAGCCTAAGAGCTGGGGAGAACTTGGGGGCGGGGTTTGAGGCGGAGCCTGGAGAGGGAGGAGCTGCTGGGGAGGAGGCCTGGAGGAGATGCTGAGGAAGAGCAGGCATTAACATTAAGGCACCTTCCCAGTCCTGATGCCGTTATAATGGTTCCTGTGGCTTTTCTTTATGTTTGGGTTGGGGTGTTGGTGCTAGGCAAGTGCTCCAAGTGAAGCGTCGTCCTCGGTTTTATTTCCTTTTATGCAGTTACTTTGTCAGACCTATTGCGGTTACTATCGACATCCCACTCAAATAATGGGCGTTTGTTCTCAGTGTAGTCACTGTTGCCTGGGGTGTATCGTTTCAAAGGCAGCTATGTAACTCCATCACTTCACATACTGTTCATTTGAATTATTCATTTGAATTCCTAACAGCCCCAGAGGAATTCCTCAGCACTCACCTCTGCACTCTTCCAATTAGACCCCAGCAATGTACTTTGACCCCGTGTCCATCGTTTTCCTTCATAAAGTTATTTTCACAGTTTTCCCCAATGCAAGAATATTGACATCAGCCGGGAGGGAGGGTGAAGGGTGGGATGATGGTGGCCGGCACATGGGAGGCAGAGGTAGGCAGATCTCTGAGTTTGAGGCCAGTTTAGTCTAGGTAGTGGTTCAGGCCAATCAAGACTACATAACAAGACCTTGGGGGGGGGGGAGGAATATAAACACCTTCAAAGCAGAACCAACTTTCAGAATACCAATTCTTTTTTTGTTTGTTTTTTAATTTTATTTATTTTATGCATATAAGTACTCTATTTGCATGTATGCCTACAAGCCAGAAGACAGCATCAGATCCCACTATAGATGGTTGTGAGCCACCATGTGGTTTCCGGGAATTGAACTCAGGACCTCTGTAAGAACAGCCAGTGCTCTTAACCTCTGAGCCCCTTTTCCAGCTGTTGTTTTGGAGACAAGGTTTTTCTGTGTATTCCTGGCTGTCCTGGGACTCACTTTGTATAGACCAGGCTTATCACTAACTCAGAGACCCGCCTACCTCTGCCTTCCAAGTGCTTGGACCAAAGGTGTGCGCCACCACTGTCCAGCTCCTTCTCAAGTTCTTAATGATTCTCCTTGAGAATCTTGAGTTCTTTTGTTTTGTTTTGTTTGGTTTTTTTTTTTGCAGTTTTTGTGGTTTTATTTAAACACAAATAAAACACACATGCAAGCCATCTACTCATTCTCTTCACTGTGTAGCCTGGCGTTGGAACTGGTGACGCTGATGGCCAGCTGTGCTGCTCTTTCTACGATGGCTTTTCGGTTCTTGGAAGAAACATTGTGAGCAATTTCAGCACAGTAAGATTTGTTGCACCTCAGCAGCACCTCCAGCTCCTTGACGTTGTGGACCAGAAACTTCCGGAAGCTGCTAGGCAGCATGTGCTTGGTTTTCTTGTTGCTCCCGTAACCAATGTTGGGCATCAGGATCTGGCCCTTGAATCTTCTCCGTACCCTGTTGTCAATACCTCTGGGTTTCCGCCAGTTTCACTTAATCTTGACATATCGATCTGACTGGTGCCGGATGAACTTCTTGGTCCTCTTTTTGACGATCTTCGGCTTCACCAGAGGTCAAAGGGCAGCCATGATGCCGCAAAGGAGATGGCAGCCACCTCACAGGTAGCGCCAAGGAAGAAGCTTGTTTGTTTTTTCAAGACAGGGTTTCTCTGTGATACAATCCTGGCTGTTCTGGAACTTGTTTTGTAGACCAGGCTGGGTTTGAACTCACTGATACCCACCTGTCCCTGCCTCCGAAGTGCTGGGATTAAAGACGTGTCCCACCACCTCCTTGAGTTCTTAATGATCCTCCTGCCTTGGCTGCTTGTAGAAGTGGCCATCAAGTGGCACAGCTGATTTCTGAGGGCAGGCCCCTGAGGGGTGGACTGCTTCATCCCAGCTCTCTACATTTTGGGCTGCGTTTGCAGAAGATTTTCCTTTCTCTATGCCCCTTGGCCCTTGGTGCTGCCAGTTCCTGCGTGTTTCCATGCCTGGGATCTCAACAGTGCCTATTGATTAGACCAGTCACTGACTGTCCATGCTCCATGGGAGCAGAAGCTTGAGTAGCTGCTCTGTGACTTCCTAACATGACAGTGGCAGTAAAACCCTGTATGCCCAGGAATCTGAACTGACAGAGCTGTATTTGCTTTCAGTTCTGGAAGTTAGATATCTGAACTCCTGTTGTGGACGGAGCTGGGGATGTAGCTCAGTCGATAAGGTGTTTGTCTAGAATGCACATAGACTAGGTTAGACCCCTAGCACTTCATAAAATAAAACTGGGTGTGGTGGTGCAGCCCCCACATGTTGAGGTGGGGGTAGAAGAATAAGATGTTCAAGCCCATCCTTGGCTACATAGTGAGCTTAAGGCCAGTCTGAGCTACATGAGACTTTATCTCAAAAAAAAAAAAAAGTGGAAGCCAGGTGATGGTGACACATACCTCTAATCCCAGCACTTGGGAGGCAGAGGTAGGTGGATCTCTGTGAGTTTGAGGCCAGCCTAGTCTACAGATGGAGTTCCAGGTCAGCCAGGACTACACAGATAAGTCCTATCTCAAAAAACAAACAAACAAAACAAAAAGACCAAAAAACAAACAAACAAAAAAATTGTGGCTAAGGTCACTCTTACTGCCAGCGCTCTGGGGGAACGTTGTCTGCAGGGTCTCCTAGCTACAATGACTGCCCCCTGTCTCTGTCCATCCTTAGCTTGTGGCTGAGTCACTTCTGTCTCTACCTCAGTGACCGCATGGCTATTCTTCCTCGTTGTGTCACCAAACAAATCCTCTGCCCTGTGTTGCTGAGTCTCTAAGGTTGCAACGCTGAATTGAGAAGTCATGAAGATAATTTAAAAGGATCTCACTGTCAAGACCCCTTTTCCCAATCAGATTCCATTCTTGGGTCTCAGGGATTTTACATGCACAAGTCTTTGGGGGACATACCACTTATCCTGCTATAACACCTAACACAGAAACTGGTATAGAAAAAAAATGGGGGAGGTTGGGATTAGTGATCTGGCTGAAAGCTCTGAATACAGCTTATCTCAGGGAACAGGTCAAAGGGCAACACTAAACACTGACTAATCCGATTGTCTCCTCTGGTCACCCAGGAGGTAGAACCCAGTGGCAGCTTCTGCAGGACCCAGAATGATGAAAAAGAAAAATATTCAGTTGTTTTGGCTACAGCATGGAATTTATTTATTTATTCACTCATTTATTTATTTAGGAAAGTTTGCCATGTATATCACTAGCTGGCCTGAAACTCACTGTGTAGCCGAAGCAGGCCCTGATTTACAATCCTCCTGCCTCAGCTTCTTGAGCAGATAGAATTATAGGCCTGCACCACCAGCCCTGGCAAACCTAGTGTTTTGTGTACACAGGGAAAGTGCTGATCTACAACCATTAGCCCAAAGTAATATCTTGTATTCAGTTTTTGAAACTTGAATATATGCAAACAATGTTTTTTAATGTTATCAAACCCCTTACTACCTTCCTCCAACTCTTCCCTGGTGCTATAGAGATAAATACTTTGCATTGGTATGGATCTTGGTTTATTGATACAAATTTAAGGTCAATTTTGCTATATTACTGCTCTTGATTAAGGTATTGTGTTTGTGCAGCTCATTTAAAAATATAATGTATAATTAAAAATACAGGTTAATTGATAATCATTTAAAATAATAGTCAAGCTTGTAGTCATGTTAGTTAGGTTTTCTAAATGTACAGAGATTTATTTCAGATGGATAGATATTTTTCAAACCTTTCAAAGAGTAACAGAATATGGCATTTAAAATGTTTAAGAACTTAGGACTTTTCATGACAATGAGACTTATCTGCTCCTGGCAGTACCAATCTACTTCAAGAGGATGATGGGCATCGAAGATGCTCTTTATGGAGTTTGTTAGCCATTTGTGCAGGAAATTGCTCTTGCCTGGACTGCTTGATGGTATGCTGTATGAATTGGACACGCAGGACTCACAGAGAAATGACTGCTGAGTTGCCTAAAGAAGGTAAGGCATTCCTTCAGGGTTTCTGCTTCATAAAAGAGTCTGCCAGATGTTCTGTAGGATACAGAAGAAAGTGACTGACAAACTGCCAATAGAGGCAAAACAGTCTTTCAAATTTCCTGCTTCATGGAAAAGTCTGCCAGATACTATGGGCCAGTAGACTGAAGATGGGTACCCCAATGTTACAAAAGAACTTTGGGTGACTGTCCAGGCAGCAAGATGTCTCTGTCAATTCTAGAGTTTTGAAAGTTGCTTACAATGCCCTTCCTGTTTACTTAGGTAATATTATATCCTTCTGGGGTCTCTGATGGAGTTGAAGAATAGTTATAATTATAGTTATAAATGGACCTAATATTGTAACTATAATTCTTGTTTGATAATTGTTTTGTTATATGTAATTTTGCTATGTTAAAGTTAAAACCTTCCTTTTTATTTAGACAGAAAAGGGGAAGTGTTGTGGGATGTCCTTCTGTATATGTGTTGCTTTGATTGGTTAATGAATAAAGCTCCTTTAGCCTATGGCAGGGCAGAATAGAGTAAGGTGGGAATTCCAAGCAGATACAGGAGGAAAGAAGGTGGGGTCGCCGGGCAGTGGTGGCTTACTCCTTTACTCCCAGCCCTCAGGATGCAGAGGCAGGAGGATCTCTGTGAGTTTGAGGTCAGCCTGGTCTACAGAGCTAGTTCCGTGACAGGCACCAAAGCTACACAGAGAAACCCTGTAACAATAAACAAACAAACAAATAAACAAACAAATAAATAAAAATGGCAGAGTCAGGGAGACACCATGTAGCCACTGAAGGAGATAAATGCCTGGGAACCTTACAGAACCTTGTGGTAAAATATAAAATAATGGAATTGGGTTAATTTAAGATATAAGAGCTAGCTAGCAATACAGTTAAGTGATTGGCCAAACAGTGTTGTAACTAATACAATTTCTGTGTGATTATTTCAGGTCTGGGCAGCTGGGAAACAAATAAGCAGCCTCTGCCTACACTGTGGGACCAACCAACTTGTCTCCCTCCTGAATTAATGTCCTTTTACTTTTACTATTGCTGTTGTTATTTTTTGCTGTTGTTATTTTTTTGTTCTGAGCCCTCTCTCCAGCCCCCTAGCCCACTGATTCCAATTAATGCTGACCATACGCACACAGGTGTGGGATTATCCATTGGGGCATGGACAACCTACCAGTGCCCACATCCCCAAAGAAAAGTGCCTCTCAGCAGACATCAGCTGCCTCAGGGGTCCCTCCCTCATCCATGCTGGAATTTTTTGTTTGTTTGTTTGTTTATCGAGACGGGGGTTTTTCTGTATAGCACTGGCTGTCCTGGAACTTGCTTGTAGACCAGACTGGCCTCGTTTACAGAGATCCACCTGCCTCTGCCTCCTGATGCTGGGATCAAAGGCGTGCGCCATCCCCATTGGGGTACCTGCTGGAATTGTGATTGGCTTGATCTCATGCAGGTCGTGTGCAGGTGACAACAGCTGCTGTGAGCCGATGTGTGTGACAGGGTGTCATGTCTAGAAGACATTTCACTGTTCTCTCCCAGCTCTTACATGCTTCTCACTCACTCTTTCGTGTGTGCTGTTCCCTGAGCCTCAAGTGAGGGGCGGTCGATATGGGTGACTCACCTATGGCTGAGCACCCACAATCTCTGTGGGATTTTTAAAATGGTCTCTCAGAGAGGATAAAAGGCTAGCATTCCTAAATATTTGTTCTAGGCACAACCTAATACTCAAGGGTGCTGTCTGCCAGTCTGAGGCAACCTCCAGGACGCCTCCTTGCCTGACTGTGGTAGGCTCTATCAGAGAGAAGAAGCTGCCAGAGTTGGCTCCACCATTTAAAAGAAATATTTATTTTTATGTGTATGGGTGCTCTGCCTGCATATATGTCAGTGTGCCACATGCATGCCTAATGCCCTCAGAGGCTGGAAAAAGGTGTGGAATCCCCTGAGACTGGAGTTACAGAAGGTTGTGAGTCATCCTGTGGGTGCTGGGAATCTAAATGGGGTCCTCTGGGAGAGACGCCAGTTCTCTTAACTGATGTGGTGTAGTAGGTTCTTCTGTTCATGTGTTGCTTTCATTGGGTAATGAATAAAGAAACTGCTTTGGGTCTGATAGGGCAGAACTTAGGTAGGCAGAGAGGACAGAACCGAATGCTGGGAAGAAGGGCAGATGCCATGGATCTTCTGCCTGAGACTGACGCCAGTTAGAATCTTGCTGGTAAGCCGCAGTCATGTGGCGATACACAGATTAATAGAAGTGGGTTAAATGAAGATGTAAGAATTAGCCGATTAAGAAACTATAGCTGATGGGCCAGGCAGTATTTTAATGAGTACAGTTTCTGTGTGGTTATTTTGGGTATAAGCTAGTAGGGCAGGCGGGACAAACAAAGGGCTCCCCTCTCCTTGTAACACTGATGAACCGTCTTTTCACCTCTATCCCTAACCTGTGGTTTTGCTGGATCAGGAATGAAGGAGGTCTGTGTTCCCCTAGGTGCCCAGCCTTTGCCTATCAAACAAGCAGTGTTGGAGAACCCGCAACTCGTGGAGTGGGCTACTGTAAGAGATGAGCATGAAAACTCAGACTGACTTCATCACCTTGGATCAAGACTTTGGGGAGTCTGATGCCAGATGGTTCATTGTCACCATATTTAAAACACAGTACAGTTTGGAAAGAAGTTTCCTGGTGTAATCTAATCCATGGTGCACCGGGAAGTGTCATTACATTGAAACTCAGAGTACATGTCATTCTTCCAAGAAGATGGATTGTAGAGATAGCCTATCTGTACTAATTTAAGGGCTTAAGGACGGGTCTGGCCTGGTCTTGGTAATACAGATAGTGTAGAGGCCATTTGGGCTATGATCTACCTCTGGTCCTAGTTATGAGAGCTTGGGGGAGCCTCTGGCTATACAAATAATGTAAAGGTCATTTAGACTACTAGGTATCATCTCCAGTCCTAGTTGTGGGAGCTTGAGGAGCCCCTGGCTGTAAGGATCATTTAGATTACTTGCTATCTTGGGTCCTAGTTATAGGAGCTTGGTATGGCCTAACCCCACAGATAATGCTAATCACCAGGATAGTAATCATTTCCAGTTCCCAGCTATCTGGGTGGAGGAACATGTTTTACCTCTTTCCCATTGGAAAGATAATCCTGAATGCTCAGCATACCTGATCTCTCTGGAGATCTGAGGGCTCAAAAATCTACTGCTGTACTCTCAAAAATGGAACCCTCAGTATCTCCTGTCTCCCAAATCACCTCTGGAACTCTGCCCTTTTATGGCACCTGCTCCTGAAATAGTCATTCATTTCTGTTGTTCTAATATTACCCTTCCATTCAGCATCTGAAATACTGCAGATGCCACTCCGTCCTGGCACATAGATATTTCATGCCTCTGTTACAGGGAAAGTGGTAAAATTAGCTGTCTCCTTCCCAGACCCCCACCTACCTTCTTGCCTCCAGCTGAATGAAGGTCCCTGGTCCCTAATAGGACACCTAGGGTAGAGAACTATGGCTTTCCCACAAACTTAGAGGGGTAGGAGAGCCCTTGTCAGGGCCTAGCCCACCTATGCGTGACTCCAAGTTTAAGCTAGGGAGACTAAACCTCAGGGGTTTTCTCAAGGGGTTTCATGTCTTTGGACATGTTCTGTTCTGACTCAGTTGTGGTTTTGTTTTTGTTTTTTGTTTTTTTGTTTATTTTTTGAGACAGAGTCTATCTATGTAGCATTGGCTGTCCTGTAAACCAGGCTGGCTTCAAACTCACAGAGATCTGCCTGCTTCTCCCTCCCAAGTGCTGATTAAAAGAAGCCATGAGTCACAGTGCCCAGCTTCTGTTCTTATTCTTATTATATGCTTTTTTGTCTGTTTTATTTTGAGACAGGATTTCTTTGTAGCTTTGGAGCCTGTCCTGGAATTAGCTCTTGTAGACCAGACTGGCCTCGAACTCACAGAGATCTGCCTGCCTCTGCCTCCCCAGTGCTGGGATTAAAGGTGTGTGCCACCATCGACTGACTTCTTAATCTTTTTTTTTAAATACTTATTTATTTGTTATGTATACAGTATTCTGTCTACATGTATGCCTGCAGGCCAGAAGAGGGCACCAGACCTCATTACAGATGGTTGTGAGCCACCATGTGGTTGCTGGGAATTGAACTCAGGACCTTTGGAAGAGCAGGCAATGCTCCTAACCGCTGAGCCATCTCTCCAGCCCCTGACTTCTTATTCTTATTATAAGGAGATCTGGGATAGCACTTCCCTGCCAGAGCTCTGCCCCTTGACTCAGCAGAAGCTGCAGTATAGTAGGAGACTGCTTATTCATTTCCCGGTCGCCCAGAGCCAAATAATCACACAGGAACTATATTAATTACAACACTGCCTAGCATTACAAGTTTAGGCATATTCCTATCTATCCCTTACATCTTAAAGTAACTCCTTTCAGCACAGCTCTGTGTTTGAGCCCAACCTGGTCTACAAGATCTAGTTCCAGGACAGGTTCCAAAGCTTCAGAGAAACTCTGTCTTGAAAAGCAAAACAAAACAAAATAACAACAAAATTTAACTCATTTCTATTAATCTGTGTATTACAATGAGGCTGTGGCTTACTGGTAAGGTTCTAGTGTGTTCTTCTCCTTCGGCGGCTATGTGGCATCTCTTTGACTCTGCCTACTCTTTCTCTTTATCTCTGTTCTGATTTCCCAACTGGCTTTAGCTTTATTCATCAACCAATAAAAGCAACACATATACAGAAGGTTATCCCTCATCACTTCCCCTTTTCTGTCTAAATATAAAAGAAGGTTTTAACTTTAACAAAGTAAAATTACATATAACAAAACAGTTTTCAAGCAAGAATTATACTTACAGCATTTAGTCCATTTACATTTGGCAAATTAAGGAAAATACTCTATTATCCATTCTATCTCTGTGAGTCTAAAGTTTTATATCTAATTTATCTTTTATAATTATAACTATCTTTCTTCAACTCCATCAAAAGACTCCAGAAGGATATAATATTACCTAAGTAAACAGGAAGTACATTGTAAGCAACTTTCAAAACTCTAGAATTGATAGAGACATCTTGCTGCCTGGACAGTCACTCGAAGTTCTTTTGTAACATTGGGGCATCCATCTTGAGCCTACAGGCCCAGAGTATTCGGCAGACTTTTCCATGAAGCAAGAAATTTGAAGATCTGTTCTGCCTTGTACTGTCAAAATTCACTGGTTGCTTTCTTCTGTGTCCTGCTGAATGTCTGACAGTTTCTTCTGTGAAGCAGGAACCCAGAAGGACCATTCCATCTTTTGGAAAGTTTGGTTGTCACTTTTCTGGGGGTCCTGCATGTCCAGTTCATACAGCATACCATCAAGCAGTCCAGGCAAATGGGCAGTTTCTTGCCCAAATGGCTAGCCTTGTAACATTGAAGGCAAATTCCATAATGAGTTTCTTCAATGCCCTTGAACCTCTCTGAAGTAATTGGTGCTGCCAAAGTAGACATGCTTCACTGTTGAGAAAAATCTAAGTTCTTAAAACATTTTAAATGCCATATTCTGTAGTCTTTAAAGTGCTGAAGATTATCTAGCTGAAATATGTCTCTGTATATCTAGAAAGCCTAACATGATTACTAGTTTGACTATTATAAATCACTATTGATCTATAATTTCTAATTATACATTTTAAAATGAGCTGTTTAAAAATAATACCTTAAACAAGAGCAGAAATACATATATACAATGAGGCAAATTAACCTGAAATTTGTATCAATAGACCAAAGTCCATACCAATGTAAAGTATTCATTTCTATATCATATCCCTCTTATAATTTTTTGAGATTGATTGTGACCATTAATCACTTATAATAAACCTCCTTTAAATGAAAATAAACATTTATGAACTGTCATTTTGGGAATTTGGGTATTATTCTCTTCAAACTGCTTCCTGCTGTTTGTTGGGTGAAATATTTTTAGGGGTTCACAGAGACCTTTTAGGGGATCTTGTTCCATCAAACCACATTAGCCTGGAAGGAATTCACAGATTCTCATCTTCTGTGAAAACAAAAGCAGTACCTCTTTTCCAAACCAAACATATCCTTAGATGGTGTGGAAAGTCCTTCTGTCTATGTGTTGCCTTTATTGGTTAATGAATAAAAAAACTACTTTGGACCTATAGCAAGACAGAACTTAGCTAGGTGGGGAAAACTAAACTGAATGCTGGAAGAATGAAGGCAGAGTCAGAGAGAAGTCATGTAGCCCTGCCGGAGATAGGCACCAGAACTTTACCTGATAAGCCACAGCCTTGTGGCAATGCACAGATCAATGGAGATGGGTTAAATTAAGATGTAAGAGTCAGCCAATAAGAAGCTAGAGCTAATGGGCCAAGCAGTGATTTAATTAATACAGTTTATGTGTGGTTATTTCAGGGCTGAGCAGCCGGGAACAAACAAGTGGTCTCCTCCAACACTTAGACCCAGATTTTGAAGTGAAGATACCTTTATGTTGGTTTAATTTAGTAGCCCCCAGAATCAAATGTTTCTCTGCCATCAAGAAATTCAAAGAAAACACAATAATATACATAATCCAGACTCTCTGTGTATATTCCATCTTTACATGGCTTATTTTTTTTTTACTTTTAAAATCAATGACTGTAATCTTTTGTATTACTTTTACTGTCTCTTTGAAGACTTTGTTTTATTTTTTATAACTGTTGATACTCTTTTTCTTCTCTCTCCCAAACCTTCGTACATTTATTTTAACACACTGTGTCTTGTTTTTAGGTCTTTTATGTCCAAATCTGTCTTATTATGTATCTGAAATCCTTTTTTGACAAGGAACACCTTTCTTTTTTTTTTTTTTTTTAACGCTAAGCGGATGTGCCTAGGACGAACCGCACAGCCCTGCCTATTTGCTCCACAGTCCAACATGGCAGAGGCATGTTCACCACCTCTGTGAGCCACACTTATCGCCCCAGATCCAGGGATGCAGAAGGTCTATGTTGTCATTAAGCAGTTTGTAACATGCTGCCCACATGGGGTTCCATTTAAGTGCTAGGCCTCCTGAAAGAGTCAGAGCTATTCACGATGCCAACACAAACCAGGGAGCTGTCTCTCGAAGAAGCCACGCAGTCTTGCTGCTAATGCTGAGTCAGGAAGCCTTCTCTCAAAGGAATTGCCCCTCCGCTTGCCTCCAGCAAACAGAGCCCACCTGAGAAAATGCCGCCACCAAAAAGCTGTGCTTAACTCTATTCTCCCGTGTCCAGAATCCCCTCCCAAGCTCTCTCGGGTTCCGTGTATATATAGTTGGCCCACATTGGTGCCACTTTGTAGTAGGTGACTGCTTGTTCATTTCCCAGCCACCCAGACCCAAGTAATCCCAGAGAAACTGTATTAATTACAACACTGCCTGGCCAATAGCTTAGGCATATTCCTAGCTAGTTCTTACATCTTAAATGAACTCATTTCTGTTAATCTGTGTATTACCATGAGGCTGTGGCCTACTGGTAAGGTTCTGGTGTGTCCTCCATCAGCAGCTACATGGCATCTCTTGGACTCTACTCTCTATCTCTGTTCTGATTTCCCACCTGGCTTTATTCTGCTAAGTCATTGGTCCAAACAACTTTATTCATCAACCAATAAAAGCAACACTTATACAGAAGGACATCCCACATCACTGCAGTCAGATCTTTATGATTTCCCAGACAGGAGCCAAGGAACTTATGCCATCCCCAGTTGCCCCCTCCTGCAGACTCAACTGAGATGGTAGCCCTGTGAAATTCACTCATTAGCTGTTACCTTCTCATCCTGTGTCTCTCCAAGTCTTGTGTGTGTGTGTGTGGTACAGTGAGGTCTTTTCTGGAAGCGTAGGTGGAAAGATGGAGGAATGAGTGGGTGCGTGGGTAGATGGATGGGTAGATGAGTGGGTGGACAGGCGGGTAGATGGATGGGTAGATGAGTGGGTGGACAGGCGGGTAGATGGATGGGTAGATGAGTGGGTGGACAGGTGGATAAATGGATAGGTAGATGTCTTAGTCACGATTTCTCTTGCTGTGATAAAACACCATAACCAAAATCAACCTGGGGGCGGGGAGGGTTTATTTTAGCTTATAACTTTGAGGTTATACTCCATCACTGAGGGAAGTCAGGGCGGGAACCTGGAGACAGAAAGTAAAGCAGAGGCCATGGAGGAATTCAGTTAGTAAGCTGAGCTGCTAGCTCCTCATAGTTTGCTCAGCCTGTTTTCTGGCACAACTCATAACTACCTGCCCAGGGGTGGTCCTTCTTCGTTGTAGGCTGGCCTTGCAGACATCAATTATCAATCAAGAAAGTGGCCCCACAGGCTTGTGCAAAGGTTAATCTGGGGAAGAAATTTTCTCAACTGAGGCTCCCTCTTCTCAGATGACTCTAGCTTGTGTCAAGTCAACAAAACAAAAAGCAAAAGCAAACCGAACCTGGATAGTAGTTGTGTGAGAGGTAGGCAGATAATGGATGTGTGGGTGGGCAGGTGGATGGGTGAACAGGTGGATGGTGGGTGGGCAGGTGGATGGGTGAGCAGGTGGATGGGTAGGTGAGTGAGTGGGTGGGTAGTGATGGACGAATGGGTAGGTGGTGGATGATGGGTGGCTGTGTGGATACATAATAGCTAGGTAGATATGTGTCTGGGTAGATGGGTGGGTAAGCAGATAGGTGGACACATGAATGGGTAGGTGGGTCAGTGGAGTCATGCACTCATGTCAGGCTTGGTGCTGTTCTTGGAGAACAGGGTATAGGTGCCTCCATAGCCAGGTGAACATCACAGGGCCTCCATTTAAGGCACAAAGGAAAAGGTTCTGTCAGGCCTGGTGGCTGTCGGGGTTTGAGGAGACACACATTTTCCAGACTCCACTCAACCCTCTGTTCAGTTTAATTAATTTAGAAATTGATACTAAATTCTATTTTTGGCAAACTTTTAAATGTATCTGCAACAGCTTGAGCAGGAAAATCTTTTTCAACTGTGAATTTTATGAAACCTAAATATATTTAGATCAAATGCTTCTGAGGGAAATTTAGGGTTCACATGGAAATGTGCTGTATGTGTAAGGTATACCCTACACTTTGAAGACAAGAAAAGGATGTAAAAGATATCTTTAGTAAGTTTTACTGTTGATTAGACATCAAAATAACAATGTCTCAAGACATGACGGATTAAACTGTGTCTCATTAAGGTTGATTCTGCTCACAGTTACTTACTGGTCAGCCATAGGACGTACTGAGCAAAGAACATGGGTTACGAAAACAAACTTCAGACATATTCAAGGTGAATAGGCCATGAGTGTGTGGTTCCAATGACACAAAGTGTCCCTGATAGGTGTATCCAAAGCAGGTTAAAAAGTAGCTAGAGCCCAGGGTAGGTGGCGGCTGGGGGTTACAGTCAAGACATACAAGTTCTCTTGCTTCAGGCTGGGAATGTATGTGTTGTGTCCTATTAGGGAGGTGTTGGAACAGGTGTGTTTGGTACATTCTCTTAGCCGTGCTGACTTCAAGGAAGCCTGACCGGAGGTGAGGTGGAAGGGCCCAGGAGACAAGTGTCTCCTCTGAGGCTGAAGGAGGACTTCAGACTCTGAGGCGGGTGTGGTGAAGCACAGTCAGACTTTCCCTGGCTGTGTGCCTCACACTGTGGGTAGCAACTTCTTTTCACCAAGATCCAACACTCCTAGCAGTCAGCCTGTGGTCATCTGAGCCTGTCTGGGAATATACTTAGTGCCCGCGGGGACTCCAGCGTCCCCTGGTCCCACTCCCCCCGCCCCCGTCCCCGAATCCATTGTTCACATGTAGCCAAATGGAGCTTGGCTTTCTCCGGCCCGGCCATCTCCATTTATCTAGCATCCAAGTGGTTTGTGGCTCTGTCATGAGGGCTCTTGGAAAAGCAGAGCCCCGTCCCCCAGTGCTGCCTCTCAGTCTGGTATGGACAGCTGGCCTATGTCCTGGACTCTGGACTCTCTGAAGGCTGTGCTCACCTGACCTGAACACAGGGTCTTCCCAGATGCTGCGACAGCTTCTAGACAGGCCTGGGGGGGGGAGGTTGAGGTGGGGGAGGGAAGGGATTTATGTCTTTATGTTTTGCATAGTCACTGGCAGGTGCCCAAGCTTCGGCTGTGTCACAGCAAGATTTCAGAGATCTAGTGTAGGGGTCAGTTAGTCTCTAGACTGTGGCGTTTGGCTTAATTTTGAAATTGAAGCAACTAACAGCGATAGTCTACATTTTGCCTTTTCAAAGGAAATGCAGAGGGCCCACACCCACCATCCAGCAAGGCGTACTCTGTCTCCATGGCTGGCCAGATGGTCTTTTCCTACACCTATAATTTCCTGGGAAATTGTGACAGCTGAATTTGCCTGATGGAGCTCCACATTTGCAAAAATGTGTGTTCCTGTGGGTTGGATGCGAGAATAAATCTCTCACCCGGTCAAAACATTCATTTCCCTTTCTCTAGGAACAAAGCTGGTACTCAGTCAGTATTGTCTCGTTGGAGGGGTATGGGTGGGATGGATGGATAGATGCAGGTATAGGTGGGTGGATAGAGTGGGGCTGATAATGATGGGCAGTTGGGAGGCTGGCTTCAGCCTTCTAAGAGTGATGGGCGGAGGAACATGGGAGGGCCGAGTGGAGGAAGGGAAGGGCTAAGTGGATTAAAGGGTGACTGGACGGAGGGCAGGGTAGTGTAGTGGGGAACTGCAGGCAGGCCTGCTTTTCATCCTGCCCAGCTCCCGCATGGCTAGCTTAGCCCCAGAAATAATAACACATAAGTTGTATTCATTTAAATACTGCCTGGCCCATTATCTCTAGAGAGTTAGTTACTGGCTAACTCTCACATCTTGATTAACCCATTTCTAATAATCTGTGTAGCACCACGAGGTGGTGGCTTACCAGGAAAGATTCAGCGTGTCTGACCTGGTGGCTGGCTCCATGGCGTCTGCCCCATTGCCCTCTTCCCAGCATTCTATTCTGTTTACTCCACCTACCTAATTTTCTGTCCTATCAAAGGGCCAAGGCAGTCTCTTTATTGACCAATGAAAATAACCCTCCTCCATCAGGGTAGATGAATTCAAGGACCTGTAAGGAGATGTAAAAAGAGGTTCAGGGCTGGTGGGAAGCTAATGGAAGGCTGGGTGGTAGCGAAACGGGAGGCCTGTGCTGGTATTCCTTTGAATGAGAGACTTGGTTGTCCTTGTTAGGAAGATCATTTTGATGTCCTTGTAAGGAAGAGCCCCCGGGACAGGGTCTCTCCGATCTTGGCTCTTCTGGAACTTGCTTTGTAAACTAGGCTGGCCTCAAACTCACTGAGGTCCACCTGTCTCTGCCTTCCAAGTGCTGGGATTAAAGGCGTGTGCCATCACCTTCCAGCTGAAGGTAGTCTTTCTGATGAAACTATAGAGACCATGCAATGCGTCTGGGTGTTGGGGAAGCAGGGACTGATAATCAAAATGGCCGGTCTGGCTGTGGAGGTCCTCAGTTTTTCTTTTTTCCTTTTTCCTTTTCAAGACAGGGCTTCTCAGTAGCTATGAAGCCAGTTCTGCAACTTGCTCTGTAGACCAGTCTGGCCTCAAGCTCACAGAGATCCACCTGCCTCTGCCTCCCGAGTGCTGGGATTAAAGGTGTGCGCCACCACTGTCCCGGCTTGGTCCTCAGTTTTTTTGGATGTTCCAGTGTCTGTAGAAGCTTCTACCGAGGCAGCTGCCATTCAAAGCACTGGGTGCTTAGAGGCACTTGTGGTCTGGATGAACACCAGCTCTGCGACTGCCCAGTGAGCGATGTCTCAGACTGTATTGGGGGGGGGGCACCCTCTGCAGAAGCCTGGGAGGGTAGAGACAGATCGAGTTTCATGATTTCTCTTGTGTTGACAACTATATGCCTTAAGGTCAGCCTAGAAAGTAAATGCAAACAGCTCTGTTGGGAGCACTGACAAAAACAGACTCCATGTTGGAATCCTGGTTCAAATCCCTGCTCTGTTAGTCAGAACCTTGGTCATGCCCCTCTCTGATGGAAGAATTCTAGGCAGAGAAACTGCAAGTGCCAAGAACTAGGAGGGACATTGACTCCGCAGCCAGGGAAGGAAGCTGTGCCAAAGGGGGTTTGCTTGGGGAGAATCCGTCATTTTATCCTTTTTTTCATTTCCTTTAAGGCAGTGGTTTCCAACCTTCCTAATGCTGTGACTCTCTAATACAGTTCCTCATGCTGTGCTGACTCCAGCCATAAAATTATTTTTGTTGCTATTTCATAACTAATTTGGCTGTTATGAATTGCAATGCGTTTTCTCATGTTTTTAGGAGACCCTCGTAAAAGGGCCATTTGACACTTCCCAAAGGGGTCATGACCCACAGGTTGAGAACCACTTCTTTAAGGGCTGGTGTTGGAGCCTGGGGCCTCATTCATGCCAAACGGTGTTCTTTCAAAGAGCCGCAGGTCTGAGTAGGAACTGAGTTCTACAAATGGCTTTGAGGTGGCAGAATGACAGGGTTGCTTCTAGGTTTAGCTAGATCTTTGCTGGCTATGAAGAGCAGACCGAAAGGCAAGGCAGAAGCAGGCTGTTGAAGAACTCAAGGGAGGAACCTGAACTCTGGTGGCGGCAGAGCTAGGCGTGCTCAGAATCTGAATGTGGGTTCTTGAACTTGCAGGCAGATAGGATGTGCAGAAATTCACACCAGAGTCCATCAGAGATGCTGCTGCCGTTGACCAGCCGATGCCTGGGAATACAAGAGATGCTCTGTTCCCTTGTGATTTAGAAGGGACTCTGGGCCTTAGCTCCCTGCACCTGTGCCTTCCTGTCAGACCCCAGCCTCCAAAATCATGCTTTTCAGGGACGGTCAACTTCCAGAAGCCTTGCTGCACCCTTCTAGGTGCCTCTCTGCAACTTCTTGCATGGTCAGTCCATGGCCCTCCTTCTACATCCTGGGTATATGGCTAGGATTGGCAGCCCCTCAGGGTTTCATCTGCTCAGTTCACCTCAGAACTGGCCACTGGAACTCAGCAGAAGTGGCTTTCAGTAGAGCTCATCTCCAAAGTTGGGAAGTTCTCTTGTTTCCAGGACATGTTCAGAGAGTCCTGGCAAGCACTCCTGGGGCTGGGAGAGTGGGTGAGGTAGAACACTGAGGAAAAGTATCCCCTTTATCAGCACGCTGCAAGTTGTTTTGAGCCCATGCAGTCTGACCTACACAGCACAATGGACATCTGGAACACTTTTCACCCAGCTTTCCTTCATTGATCCCTCCTATTATTTCCCTGGAGAGCTTCCAAAGGTCTCCATCAAATACACAGGCCAAGTGAACATCTCCAATATCCAGACAAGGAATAGGGTACCATAGAGGCACACGATTGGTGCAGGACCACTTGTGCCAGGAGGCCTAGGTCTTTTGACTTGCAAGACTGACAGGCTAAAACTCTACACCACAGCCTCTCAAAGGCAGCTCGCTTTCCGGGAGCATATAGACTGTCAGCTGCTACTGACCTTAAGACCACCAGGGGGCAGCAGATGAACGTCTGACTGACTGTCAGAGTAGTCTCTGTCCCAGCCCTAGTCTGGTCATGGTGAGTTTCCTGATGAGGCGGGAAGGTTGGGGGCAGGAAGGGTAGAGATCTCTTTCCTGTAAAGGAGCTCCCTGGGTACAAACACCCGGGCATGAAGGGAGCAGGATTAGTAAGGTGCTCTGCTTTCATTCCCCACCCACGCCTGTGCTGCAGGGTACTGAATGGAGGGGTCTGCTTGTGGCCCTGTGCTTTGAATGATTTAATTCCCTCCCTGCCTCCCTGCAGCAGGTTCTTTCCCTGAGGCTATTCAGAGGTGAAGTGGTACCTAGGCAGGAGCTAGCCAGTTATTCAACCTGACTCTGTCTGGCGACTCTCGCGTCTCTTGACCCCTGGTATGAGGTTTCACGCTTCCTCTCTAGGTGGGGAAGGGATGAACTGACTTCCTGCAGAGGTCATTCCGGGAAGGACTCTCCTGGATGCAGGTGACAGGCTTTGTGTACGTAGCGAGGTGGGATCTGCCATCCTGCCCTGGGCTAGGTAAACTGAGGGAGACGCAGCGACTGACATAACGAGGACCAGCCCACAAAAGATCAAATCAGGAGGCTCTGGTGGACTGGTCACTCCCCTTTCTCCCAGCTCCCTTCCAGGACACCAATCTCCGAGAAAGCTGGGCTTTGTGGTGTTCCCTTTACCAAGAACTCACGGGTCCTGATAGATGAGTAAGCAGCAAAGTAATTCCAATTGCAAAATCAGTTATTGATGCTTTGAAGTCCCCCCCCCCGCCACGATGTCCCGTAAGTAAAGGATTTTTTTTTTCCTCTTTTCCTCTTCGGGAGACGGGATGTCCGAGGGATCTTGACAAGGACATTAGACTGGAAGGGTACTCTGAAGACCTGAGCCCATTAACCAGATTGATGGGGCCATAGGGGTGTGATTGTGTAACCCAGCTGGATGCGTGTTCCCGGGTCTGTCTTTGCAGAGGTCCATGCAAGGGCGGCGCGCTACAGGGGTCACCTTTTAGTCTCTAACGAGGTGCAGACGCCTCATCACTCTGCAGGAGAGACTGCCGGCCTGGGTCCACGTGCACCTAACGGAAAGTCGCCAGCCCAGAGCCTGCGCTACAGCCCCGCCCTCCCCAACTTTCGCTGGCGGCCCCGGGGCAGGAAGTGGGAGGGCGGGTTGGAGGCGGTGCTTGGGTCGCGTGGGAGGTGCCGGGCGAGGATGCCAGCTCCGCCCCCGGACCCGCCCGGCCGTGGCCGCGCCCCCTGCATCTCCAGCGCTCGGGAGCCGCTGAGCCTCAGAGTCCCAGCGCCCCGCGAGGATCGCTGAGCCCGCGGGCCGGGCGAACAAAGCGACGGCGGCGCCGGCAGCCCAGGCGCCGGACGCACGGAGCGAGCGACCCGCTGCGCCTTTGTCTCGGGCGGGGCAGGAGCGGTGGCCGGTGCGGGGCACCCGGAGCACAGAATGCGGCGCCCGGAGGGGCGGATCGTGGAGCGCTGCTGCAGCAGGAGGCGTGGAGCCCGGACCGGAGCCCAAGCGGACTTGTGTGTGTGAAGGGGGTACCCGGCGCACTGCCCCGCGAGCGCCTGGTGGCCGCACGTGGGCGGGAGCTACTGCCCGCTAGTAGCCCGAGGAGGGGGAGGAAGAGGAGGGCCGCGCGGCCGCGCAGCGGGGACCCGGGGCGGCCTGCGCTAAGCCCCGCCCCGGCCGCCTAGCCCCGCGCGGGCGGGCGGGATGCCCCGCGGTCACCGCACTTTAGCCAGAGCGCCCTGAGAGAGCTGGTCCAGCGGCCGCGGCGGCGAGCGCACGGGCGCCGCGGGCGCCATGGAGCAGTGGCGGCAATGCGGCCGCTGGCTCATCGACTGCAAGGTCCTGCCGCCCAACCATCGTGTCGTGTGGCCCTCGGCGGTGGTCTTCGACCTGGCGCAGGCGCTGCGCGACGGCGTCCTGCTGTGCCAGCTGCTGCACAACCTCTCCCCCGGCTCCATCGATCTGAAGGACATCAATTTCCGGCCGCAGATGTCCCAGGTGAGGGTCCGGGCGTGTGAGCTGCGGGGCAAGCTGACTGGAGCGCCGAGGTGGCGGTCGCGAGAGGCCCTGGCGCCCTGGTCCGAGCGACTGGTTCAAGGGCCAGTGCAGAGGGGGGCTCGTCCCAGTCTCCGCTTCCCGCTCTAGCGAGTGGCGAAGGCGCGAAGTTGGCCAAAGTCCCCCAAGCCTTGGGCACGCCACTACAGCCACGGGGACCGTTAGTGTGCGCCGGCTCCTCAGTCTGCTCTGCCTCGTGGAGGACGACTCCAGTCTCGGCGTGGCGCCCAGCACTGCAGTCTTGCTCTCAGGCCCGGGTCCCCGAATGTCCCTTCGAACCCGGTGCGTGCCACGCTGGGGCCGCGTCCTCGGGCTGCGCGCCTAGCGGCCGGAGCCGAGGGAGGATGAGCTGGAGCGGTGGCTGCGCTGGCCCAGGGCGCGGCGAAGGGGCCGGGCCGGGCGGGGTGCGCGGGCCGAAGAGAGAGGGAGGGCCGGGCGCCGCCCCCTCTCCGGCCTGCGCCTCCTCCGGGACCCCAGCTCGGAGCGAACTGCCTCGGGGCCTTCCTGGAGTGCCTTTGGGAGGGAGTCCCCTTCGTCTCCTCACCGCCCCCCACTTCGGCCTGCGCTCTAGTGTGGCCTTTGTGGAGGCCGGGACACGCGTGTGGCCGCAGGGCAGGGCAGGGCAGGGCAGGAACACGTCCACTCCGCTGACTGGAGCTGCTTTTCTTGGCTCCTTGAAGGGAACTTGGCCCAGAGTTAAGGAGATTCGAGGCATGTGGCCTGCCTTCCGGGGGTCCCGGATCCCCCGCCCGATCGCTCTTTAAAGGGATCCTGGCAGGCGGAGGGAAGAGCAAGGCAGCTCTGGTTCAGCCAGAGCTGTCCAGGTGCGACCCGCCCACTTCGCAACTCCAAGTGGACGCCGGGTATTTTCTACCCTGACTTCGGGAACCGCGGTGTCTGGGGGCGGGGTGGGAGTCTGTGAGAGTCACTGATCCCAATACTCTGGCGGGTTCCACCCCTCCCCCCTAAAGCCTCTGCCCTTTGGCTGTGCCTGCCTTTCCAAAGAGATGGGGCCAGCTATTTCCCGTTTGACAAAGGAGAGCCCCAGAAGAGAGAGGGGGTGGTTCTTCTACTATTAGTAATACCCCAGCAGCCCAGAGAGCCAGGGAGGGTTGCGGCTAGAGTCCCGAAAGGTCTGCGTGACAGTGTGCCCAAGTGGCACCCTCCAAGGGTGAGAGGTCTTTAAGAGATCTCGATGTGTGAGTCGTTCTTCCACCCTCCACGTTGGGACGGGGAGGTTGCGGAGTTCTTAACCTCTTTCATGACTCGAGAAAGGAAAGGGAGGGGGCAACTCCTGCACACGGCTGGATCTTGACTCCCCTCTCGCCGTGGGCTGACCCTGAACTGCTGGAGGCTAAGGCTGGCTCGCTTCTGACAGGTTCTGCCACCGGCCTGGAGGCTTGAGCCTGACCGAGGGTGGGGGTGGGGTTAAGAGAGTGAGGCTGATTGGCAGGGAGGTTGGGAGGGGCTCTGCCTGTCTGGGGGAGTGGCTGGTTCCTGTGATTTGGACTGGATGGTCTGAAGGGTACTGGCTGGGGCAGGCCTCAGGGTACAGCCCCTGTGTTGGAAATTTCTAGTCGCCATCAATTGTTGGGCTTTACTGACACCAGCTCAGAGGGTTGGTCTTCTCTTCTCGCTTGTCATTTTGTGTAGGCTGGTCCGTCCCACGGTCTCCACATTGCAGGTGCTCTCTGAACCTTCACGGTATTGGGCCAAGTTTAGCTTCATGGCCCTGTGTGTATATTCATAAGGAAAGAAACAACAGTCATTGCCAGGGCTGGCTGTGCAGGGGCTGGGGCGAGACTTCTCTCTGGGCGCTTGCTCTTTGCTACAGGGAAGCTCACATTTCTGATATGCGGGAAGAAGATGTTATCTTGGTTTGTGGTTGCTGGAGCACAGAAGGAATCACAGCTGCCCTTTCCTGGTCTAGACACACTCTGTAGAGTGGTGTACCACCTCTGATCTGTAGATAATAGTTAAAGCTCAGAGAGGTCCACAGATGTGCCCGGGTCACCCGGATGGTACGTGACATAATTAACCAGCTTGTGTATGCATATCTTCCTAAAGAAAGGGCGATTTCAAGACTTCCCTCAGCTGACCTGCAGCCTCGCTGACTTCTCTGGGCTTTCTCTGGGACCTGTGGGCTTTCTGGGGTGATAGTAGGAGCGTGCCTGGCTTCCCTGGACATCGGGATCCTTTATGGGGGAGTCGGCTGGGCCATTTGGCAAGGCCTGAGAGTGCATTTCCTTTCTCTCTGCTTGTCATGTGCCAGAACATGTCCAGATCATTGGTCTCTGATGTCCCCCATTCCTTGAAGGCCACATGGCTTCCTGGTAAATCTTCAAGACTCAGAGTTCCCATCTCACTTTGAGTTTATCTCAGCTGGACTGGTGGATCTAGGGGAGCATAATGGCTTTATTTATTTATTTAGAGACAGGATCTGACCGTAACATGGACTGGTAGATTAGACTGACCTGGAACTCCCAGATACCTGCTTGCCTCTACCTCCCAAATGCTGAGATGAAAGGAATATACCACCACGCAGGCCTGGCAATAGGCATTTGTTAAGCATCTTTTGTGTACCAGTGGTCATGGGGAGACACTGACTGCCTGTTTGTTGTGTCCTCTTGGGTGAACAGGATGTACTTTGTTTTACTCCAATGCCTGGAGGCCACTTTGGGCTTCATTAAGCTAATTAGATATGGTCACTAGTTATTGATCCTAAGAAGGGACCTAGTGGAGTTCAAGTGGCTACAGTGTGAGTTCCCGAGGGTGCCTGTGTCATCTGTGACAATCCGCATGTTTACTCTGGGGAGGCCTTTTAAAGAGGGGCCTCTTTCACCTACCTCTGACATGTTCGTAGCACTCTGTTGGCCTTCTCCCTTTAGGGCATTGATGGTCTGTCTGCTGCAGGGACCCAGCATAGATCTCTGAATACCTTGGCTTACCTCCAAAGGACCTCCATGTCCTCCGTGCTCCCCCTTTCCCCTGACCCTCCCACCTGGTGCTGTTTGTCTCTTCCTTGTGTTTTTCCTTTAGTGCCCACCACAAGTTTACTTATTGACCTCCTTCCAGCCGGTTCTGGTTCTTTGTGTTTGTTTGTTTGTTTGTTTGTTTGAGACAGGGTTTCTCTGTGTAGCCACGGCTGTCCTGGAATTTGCTCTGTAGATCAGGTTGACCTCGAACTCAGAGATTTGCTTGCCTCTGCCTCCCAAGTGGGATTAAAAACATATGCCACCACTGCCCAGCTCTGGTCTGGTTCTTTACCTCAGCTGGTTTAGGGGCCTCTTCCTCTTCCAGGAATCTTCCTTGACTGCTCTTTCCTGTCCTGAGCCTTGTTCTGGGCTAACCCTGCTCAGGTATATGTCTCTACTGTTCTACTTTCTACACTCTGTCTTCCCACAAAAACCCCTTGCCGCCTGCTCACCGGGACTCAGGTCCTGGGGATTTAGATCATGAAGGGTGTTGCCACCGAGTGTGGTCTTGGGTCCTCAAGATTGTAAGCCTCTCCAGGCAGGGCTGCATCCTTGCTGACTCCCTTCAGCCTGGCCTCACGTGCAGAGTGACGTTCTTCCCTTTTACTTTTGTTCGAGGAATAATTCCTTTGCCTGGCTCCATGTCACAGGGGTGGAAGGAGCAGGAGGGGAGCAGGCTGGCCAGTGTTCCCATGAAGTCTCAGCGAGCCAGGACAGCCAGTGGGTATGGATGTAATGTTTTCTGATTGAGAAAGAAGCTGTTGGACGGGTAACCAGTTCTTTGAGTGTATGTGTGGAGATTCTGTTGGAGAGGGTGAGATTCAATACATGGGGGTTTGGAGAAGAAGAGAAAGGAAAGCTGATTCTGAAGGAAGCCAGGCAGATTTAAAAAGATTCATTCATGGTTGTATGTGTGTGTGTGTGTGTGTGTGCGCGCGCGCAAGAGTACAGATGTCCTGGAGGTCAAAAGAGAGTATTGAGTCCCTTGGAGCTGGAGTTACATACAGCCAATTATGAGCTGCCTGATGTGGGTGCTGGGAACCAAACTCGGGTCCTTTGGAAAAACAGCAAATGCTGCTTAACCAGTGAGCCATCTTTCCAGCCCGGCACTTTTCCATTCTGAGAATGACTCTGACTCTTGGCCATTGCGTAGTTCAGACCACTTTTCTTGTGGACGTCTGAGAGTACTCCATGCCCCTAACGTCCAGTGCATTCCAACAAGTGTGCACACTCTGTCACCACAGCCCAGCTGTCTGTATCAGAGGTAGTGGCTACAGGCAAGCCACCCAGGTGTCCCTGTTAAGTGTCCTTTCCGGTAGAGGTGACCTGGGATCTTCAGCTGCCCTAAGCCTCTTCCAGACCTTCTTTCATTGGTCTCTAGGCCAGGATGCAGGCTCCCTGGTTTGCCTGATGCCTCAGGATTAGACTCAGGCTGTGCACCTGCTACTTTTTCCCTTGGATGACAGCAGGTGGCCCAAGGCTCAGCCTTGCCTGTTGACTGGGCATGTTGGGGTTTAACTACTTGATTATTGGGGAACCTAGGTTTTAAGGAGGTGCTTTGAGATAAGGTAAATATTGATTTCGCCTCTCCCTCCCCCTCTCCTCTCTCTCTCTCCCTTTCTCCTCTCCCCACTTCTTTCTCTCTTCCCACCCGGCATGGGTTATGTTTCCTGTTTTATTCTAATCTGCTACAACCATTATTTACCTCGGTGCTCACATTGTCTGAGGCGACAGCGGGAACTGGTCCAGGTTGGCGTCTGTATATCTCTGGCACACTCCCAGTCATTCTGGGAGCATCGCTGACTGGCTGGCACAGGATGTTCTAGGCTCATCTGTGTGTTCCTTTGTCCTAGCTCAGAAGTTGGCCTCTGCTTCAAGGGATGTAGTTCCTTGGTAGGTGAGGGGCCTACAGAGACCAAGATAAGGAAGGCTGTGCGTAGGACTCCTGGGTCTTCTTAAAGTTTACCTGGGTAGATGCATGTGAAAGCATACATGTATATGTGTGTCCGTGCGTGTCTGTGTATGCACGCATTCTGTGCGTATTTGTGTTCTATGTATGTTAATGCTGCCAATGCTGAGCTCCGTCTAGGTTTACACAGGACTGGAGAGATGGTTCTGTGGTTAAGAACTCCTGTTGGGGATCCTCCTCTTGGGGAGGATCTGAGTGGGAATTTCAGCATCTGTGTGGGATGACTCACAAGGGCTTATTCCAGCTCCTGGGGATCCAACACCCTTTACTGGCCTCTGCAGGTGGCTGGATACATAAAAACGCACACACTGCACACACATACACACACACATAATCTCTCTCTCTCTCTCTCTCTCTCTCTCTCTCTCACACACACACACACACACACACACACGTGATAAAAAAGGTCTTTAGATTTATACATCCTTGGTGGTCATAGCAAAAAGTAACAAATGTGTAACTGTAGTGGGGGGCTGCGGGCAGGCCTGCTTTTCGCCTCACCCGGCTCCCGCATGGCTAGCTTAGTCCCGGAAATAACAACACACAAATTGTATTCATTTAAGCACTGCCTGGCCCATTATCTCTAGAGAGTTAGTTACTGACTAACTCTCACATCTTGATTAACCCATTTTTAATAATCTGTATAGCACCACAAGGTGTGGCTTACCGGGAAAGATTCAGCATGTCTGACCTGGTGGCTGGCTCCATGGCATCTGCCTCACAGCCCTCTTCCCAGCATTCTGTTCTGTTTACTCCGCCTACCTAATTTTCTGTCCTATCAAAGGGCCAAGGCAGTCTCTTTATTGACCAATGAAAATAGCACAATAGACAGATAACCCTCCTCCATCATGTAACAGTAATTTAATTTTTTCCCCAACTCTGCTCTTTTGTTTTGGAGACAGAGTCTCAGTGTATGGTCCTGGCTGTCCTGGAACTCATGATGTAGACCAGACTGGCCTCAAACTCATAGAGATTCACTGCCTCTGTCTCCTGAGTGCTGGATTTAAAGGTGTGTGCCACTACTCCTGGGACAAAGTTTATTATTATTATGTGTGTATATGACGTGCATGTGGGTAGGCATACCACTGTGTGTGTACGGAGACAACTTTGTGGAGGTGGTTTTCTCCTTCTACAGTTACCTGCTGCTGAGGGATAGAGCTCAGGTCACCAGGCTTGCGCAACAAGCACCTTTACCCCCGAGCCATCTTGCCTACTCTGTAACACTAATTTTAAGGATATATTTTACTTAGGTTATGCAGTTTGAGCAGAACATCCCTGAGAGGGTGAAAGTCAGATCTTTTTAGGGGTTGAGATGTGTACGTATAGAACGCAGCTTTGTGCCGGGAAGGTGAGGTGTGTGGAGTGTTTGAAGGACTCCTTGGGGGCACAGGTAGTGGGAACAAAGTGTGAGAATGTGATTCTGGGTGCTGGTGTGTCTCATGGCACTGTTTGTGATGCTCAGGGCGGCTGCAGTGTCTGGGACTTGCTGAGAACATAAGTGCAGGACTTCAGGCAGCATTGCCCCTGGGCCTAGGTCTGATATCTGCACGACAGACCATGCGAGCATCAAGCAGCGTCTGCTGAAGGGCAGACACACTCAGCACTGGTGTGAACTGTTTGTGTGCTGTATGTCAATTAAAAGAAATAACCTGGCTTGCTTGCTAGCCAGGGTGCTGGTGAGAGGCAGTTGAGGGCCAGGTTTTAGGCCTTTATGAAGAACCGCCTGTCCCTGCTTTGGTTCCTGGGGACATAAGCTCAGTGAGCTGGGAATGGGGGGCTGTCAGGCTGTGCCCTTACTTGTGGGGGACCTGACAAGGAAAGTGTTCCCTCCAACCCTAGTTCTCAGTTGTGTTCTTTCTTGCTTTGGGGGTTAGGTAATCCAAGATGTCCCTGTCCTGAAGGAAGCCCTTATCCTTTCAGAAGCCATGGAGTCTCTGTGCAGTTGGCAATGTGATCTCTCTTTTGAAAAATTGTTCAGTTTATTTTCTTACTTATGTGTGTGTTTGTGTGTCTATGTGTGTGTGTATGTCCAGGTGCCTATGGAGGCCAGAGAGGGTGTCTGATCTTCTAGAGCGGGCGTTACAGCTGGCCTGTGTGAGAGCAGGTACTCTTGACCACAGAGCTATTTCCCAGCCTTCCTGATGCCTCTTTTGAAGACACTCATGGGAGAACCTTTGTCACCTGGCCTGTTCCTTTTGTCTCTGTGTCCAGGAGATGTATGTGGGTCCAGGGGCACAAACTCAGAGCAGAGACAGTGCATAGTGACCGGCTGGGTGGGGCTGGTAGCTGGTGGCTCATGTGGCAGGACCTGTGTTAGGCAGATGCAGGTCCCCATCTCCCCAGTTAGGTCCTCCCTTACCTGGCTTCCCTCCCCACATTCCTTGAAAACATTTTTTTTCTCCCACATCCTAGCCATTCATCTTTCTCCTGGAGCAGGGTAATCAGTGTTTTCGGTCAACTTAAATTGGAATATTTTAGACCTCATGGGCCAGGTAGCCTCTGTTGTAACCCCCAACCCCCCAACTCTGCCCTTGTAGCAGGAAGCTGTAGCTGTACCTGTTCTTTGGACTGAGAGTGAGGCTGTGAGTTTGTGGTCCGGTACAATATGTTTATGGAGATAGAATTTTGAATTTTTTTTTTTTGTTGTTGTTGTTTTGTTTTTCGAGACAAGGTTTCTCTGTAGCTTTGGAGGTTGTCCTGGAACTAGCTCTTGTAGACCAGGCTGTCCTCAAACTCACAGAGATCCGCCTGCCTCTGCTTCCCGAGTGCTGGGATTAAAGGCGTGCGCCACCACCGCCCGGCCAGAATTTTGGATTTTATAAGGTGTTCATTTCAGCCCTTAAAATATAATCTTTCTTAGGAGCTGAGAATGTAGCTTGGTGGCATTTGTGAGGCCCCGGGTTCCATCCCTAGCACCACGGTTCTCTCTCTCTCTCTCTCTCTCTCTCTCTCTCTCTCTCTCTCTCTCTTCTTTCTCCCCCCTACCTTCCTTAGCTTGTAGGATGTATGGTGGCACAGGCCTGACATACCAGTTACTTGAAATGCTGAGGTGGGGGCTCACAACTTTAAGGCTGTCTGGCAACTTATGGAGACTCTGTCTTAAAGAGTATAGGGGCTAAGAATACAGGTTAGTGATAGAGGACTTGCTTAAAATACACAGAGCCCTAGGGTCATTCGCTGGGGGGAGATATCAACTGTAAGACCAAGGGTTGGGACTTGTAAGACCAGCATCCCCGAGGCAGTTAGTGACACAGTCCTTTAATCCCAGCACTTGGGAGGCAGAGGCAGGAGGATACAGGATAGTCAGGGATACACAGAGAAACTCTGTCTCAAAAAACCAAAATATTTAAAAAAAATTAGCATCTGTACATGGGGAACTGAGAGTCCCAGGGCCTGATGACCTCTGCTTCAGGTCATTCCCTTCTGCCCTGGTTGGTTTTTCTCTCAACTTGACACAAGCTAGGGTCAAGTGAGGAAGTGCCTCCACCAGATGGCCTGCAGGGAAGCCTGTAGGGCGTTTTTCTCTTGATTAATGATTGACATTGGATGGTCCAGGTCAGCCCTCTGTGGGCAGTGCCATCCCTGGGTGGTGGCCCCGGGGTGTTTAAAAAAGCAGACTGGGCAAACCAAGGAGATCGACTTAGTAAACTTTGCTTCAGTTCCTACCTTCAGGTTCCGGCCTTGACTTCCGCTGAAGATGGACTATAACCTGTAAGCCAAATAAACCCAGGTTGTTTTTGGTCATGGTGTTTTGTTTATCTTAGCAGTAGAAACCTAAGATACACCTTCCCAGCAGTTCCCTGAGTCCAGCTGGTCCTTCAACCCTTTTGCACTTCCCTATCCTGAGGCTCACCTGGTGTCAGGTGTCTCTCTGGCACCTGGTGCTTGAACTAAGCCTCTGGCAGCCTCCTGTGGCTCCCCACTTCCTGGTCAGGTACTGGATAGTCCCTCCCCAGCCTTACTCTTTCTTTTTGTCCTGCTTTCATATCTCCTCGGGCCAGGTCAGAGGACTGGGAGGCGGGGTGGGGGGATGGGGGGTGAGGTGGGGGGGCTGGAGAGGGGGCCCTTCACCCCACACCCGTTCCTCTCTGTCCCGCTCTTTGCTGCTGGTCTACATACTTCATTTTGTGCCAAAAGCCCTTGACAAGCTTGTCTAACAGGAAGTGCTGGACAAGAGCGAAATGCTGACCTGTTTTTTCTTTTCTTGTTTCCGTGATGACCTCGGTCCTCGAGGTCAGTTAGTGCCCTCAGTAAAGTGTCCTCGATGTGGAAGCCAGTCTGGTGACGGTCCTTTGAACTCAGTTTCCTTACCTGAAGTAGGATGCCAGGCAGCAGGCTTAGCTGCCTCAGGATGCCGCATACCCTGCCCTCCCTTTATTGCTGCTTACTCCTGTGATACCCAGATCTGTGCGGCATTGGACAGCCACCTTCCTTTCCTGTCTCCTTCCCTCCCCACCAGTGCCCCGCTGCAGGCCACTGGGCCCTGCGCAGATGGGGGCACTGTCAGTTACTATCCCACTGGCCTGAGGAGGAGGCTCCTCTGGTCTTGTGTTCCGGGGTGAAGTCTGAGATGACTGGAAGGGCCTTCTGCTCTGTCTCGGTGGCTTCTTGGGCAGGGTGTTTCAGACTGGACAGGCAGGAGATGGACACGCATCATTTCTGCTGTTAGTATGTATCAGAGCTGCCCCAGCCCTCAGCACAGAGTGGCTGGGTTGCGGCTAACCAGGGGGATGGGAGAGGGCCTCCTGGAAGAGATGGGCGCTTGAAAACTTACGCCTTCTGTAGCTAACCCTGAGAAAGGGGCTATCCAGAGAGGGGGCTGTGTGTAGACAGAAGCTTGGAGGCTCCTCCACCCTGTGCCTCAGCCTGGATCATGGGGTTCTGTTTGAATCTAGATCCCAGAGGTCGTCAAGACACGGGTGGGTGGGATGCTGGTGACCGGTGAGGCCCCTGGTTAAATCCATCCTCACTGCCTGACAGGTGTGTTACCCTGGCTGCAGGCTATAAGCTGAGCCTTGGAGAGACGGGCAGTTTGGAACATCACAGGACTGGCGGCCTGTCTCAGGGCCAGTTGGAGATTGGGTGTAGGGGAGACCAACCAGGGCAGGACCCCTGTAGCCTGGGGAAGTAGCATTTGAGGCTAGGCTATTTTGCCTTGGCCAGCATGGGGGCTGTAGACTGGTGAGTGAGCGCTGTCAGCTCTGTCCTGCGAACATATTTTTTAAAAAAAAAACAAAAAACCCATTTATTTGTGTGTGCCTGGTGCCTGTGGAGGCCAGCAGAGGATGTTGGATCCCTCGGAACTGGGATTAAGGGCAGTTGTGGACTTCCATGTGGCTGCTGGGAACTGGACCCAGGCCTTCTGAAGGGCAGTCAGTACTCTTAACTGCTGAGCCTTTTTCTCTAGCCCTCCAGGGCGCATTTATTTCTTGACCTTCCAGACACTGAGCTGGTTGGCTCTGGTCTTGTTAATGGATGAGGGAAGAAGAAGTGAGGGGTTAGCTGAGGTCCTACAGCTGTGTGGGAACCCATACTTCTCACCAGTCAGGTCAGGCAGGAGGCCTCCGAACTCCTGTCTGGACTCTGCTGGCAAGCCTGCAAGACCTTTGGCAGCTTCCTCAGGCTGTTGGGAGGGTGGGATGCCAGAAGGTCAGTGACTGAATCCAAAGATGGCCTTGGGGCCTAGCAGCTTCTATCCTGGCTACAAGGCTTTCTGGCCTATCCTTTACCTGTTTCCAGGTGGTGGGGAGGGGACTCACCTGGTCACTTCCTCAACCCTATTTGCAAAACATCTACCATTGGGCATTGGGCCGCAGAGAAGATACCTCTGTACGTGGACCTGATGAATAGAGAAGAAAGCTGGCAGGAAGCT
Source organism: Myodes glareolus (assembly GCF_982192425.1). Taxonomy (NCBI): domain Eukaryota; kingdom Metazoa; phylum Chordata; class Mammalia; order Rodentia; family Cricetidae; genus Myodes; species Myodes glareolus. The sequence continues at coordinate 18,239,340 of NC_142046.1, forward strand.
GGGGCTGGACCCTGCTATCCATATGGCCTTCAGGCTGGCCTCCTGGTCAGATGATGGTGGCCCCCTTGCCTTCTTGTGTTTCTTGGGAAGTTCGTGTATCCAAATGTTTCAGCTTAGCCGCACCAGCAAACAAGCAGGAATTTAAAGCAGGAATTTAAAGGCGCAGCTGGGGCCTGCTGGGGAGTGTAGGCTCAGGGCAACATCTTCACTGCCTTCACCGGGCTCCTGTCTGCCAGGAGTAGCCGTGACTCTTGCCTTTGTGTTTCTGCACGGAAGTCTCCTGTGCACTCCTCCCGCCTGTCAACATCCTCTGTGGAGTGTGGCCTTGCCACATCCGCTCCTTTCCCCAGGGCTGGAATCCTAGACCCCACCCACTCACACAGAGCTGACCTTCTGCAGACCACGGGGGACCCACTGGCTCCATTCTGGTCCTGACCTCAGGCAGGGCGGGGTGTGGTTGTAGGCTTGTCTCTAGGTGGATACTAGCGGAGCCCTGGACCCTCTTAGCCCAAGTCTGACTCCTGCCATACCACTTCTTGCAGATAATATGTCTTCTTGACTGTTGATTCTGAGCCTTGCTTCCTCATTCTCCAAGAGGGCTTTTTAAGAGACACTGAATAGAGTTTGGCTGAAGACTGATTGAAGGTAGCAGAGGGAAGTCACAGCTATGAGGACCGTACCTGATCTGGGAGGGAAAGGCTTTTTAGATTGGGTACCCCTACATCCCTTGCAGAGCTAGAGCTGAGATTCCTCCTACTCAGCTGCTAGCAGACCCAACAGAGCTGAGTCAACTCAGGGCCCCTTGCTTGTCCCTAGTCATCCCTTGCCAACCCCCTATCCCCAGCAAGGCTGAGCTCACACTCCGCCTGTGATTCCCCCTTCCCTGAGCACCCAGGGGCCCCCTGACTGCATAGTATCCTGTAGTTGTCACTGCCTTGGCTTCTGGATCCAAAAGATAAACAAGAATAGCAAACTCTGCAATGGCAAGGAGGCGACAGGTCAGGTCCACGCCGAGGCTTGCACTTGACCCGGGGCCAGACCTGACTGAGATTTCCTGAAGCCTGCTAGCCGCGGATTCACAAGGACAGATCCGGCTACAAACCAGCGTTCTGTGTTGTGTGTTTGCCACTCTTTATAGAGTTTGTATAAGGATTAAAAGAATTTTTATAGGCCTGCTCCTGCTCTGGAGCCTGGCTCCTTTTCTGCACCTTTGGTTGTAGGGGCAGTGCTGTCATGGGGTCCCCTGTTCCTCCACTCGCTAAGCCCTGGCTTTTCCAGGACCACAGCGCTCGCCCCCACTCCCTGCTCCCCTTGGCCATCTGCTTAGGGTGTGGTGAGCTGCTTGCTCACCTTCTTTCATTAGCTGACCTCTCAAAACGTTGCTGTCGCCACCTTGGAGGGCATGAATTACCCATCAAGCCCTCTGGTGGCTGCATTGGGAGGGTTCTGAGGTAGGAACTGGAATTGATCTCCCAGGATCAGAAGCCTGTACTCCTCAGGTACCCCAGCTGCCTTTCTGTTCCCTGTGCCTCCCCAGCCCTCCCTCCGCTGGTCTTCCTTTTAAATGCCTCCGCTGGTCTCCCTTTTAAATGCAGTGGAGCTCTTTTGATTCTCATAGTTGTCTTACCCTGGAGCACACAGCCAGGCACAGGTGGTGTGGCCTTTGGAGTGTGACTTAGGACTTCCATTTTTTGGCTGTATGGTGTTGAGTCACCTCTTGGGTCTCACTGCTATGAGACGCTTCATCTTAGCTGCCCCCTCTTGCTTCCAGAGCCTTATTCCTGCTGGCACTGGTCTCCTAGAGGTCTGAGGCTCCCATTGTTTCTTTTTTTGTTTGTTTGTTTTTATTTTTTATTGATATTTATTGAGCTCTACATTTTTCTCTGCTCCCCTCCCTGCCTCTCCCCTCCCACCTTCAATCCTCCCCCAAGGTCCCCATGCTCCCAGTTTACTCAGGAGATCTTATCTTTTTATACTTTCTACTTCCCATGTAGATTAGATCTATGTAAGTCTCTCTTAGTGTCCTCATTGTTGTCTAAGTTCTCTGGGATTGTGGTTTGTAGGCTGGCTTTCTTTGCTTTATGTTTAAAAACCACCTATGAGTGAGTACATGTGATAATTGTCTTTCTGTATCTGGGTTACCTCACTCAAAATTCAAGCTGTCATTATTTTTTTTTCTGCTGTGTAGTACTCCATTGTGTAAATGTACCACATTTTTTTTTTTTTTATCCATTCTTCGATCGAGGGGCATTTAGGTTGTTTCCAGGTTCTGGCTATGACAAACAAAGCTGCTGTGAACATAGTTGAGCACATGTCCTTGTGGCACGATTGAGCATCCTTTGGATATATACCTAAAAGTGGTATTATTGAGTCTTGAGGAAGGTTGTTTTCTAATTTTCTGAGAAATCGCCACACTGACATCCAAAGGGATTGTACCAACTTGCATTCCCACCAGCAATGCAGAAGTGTTCCCTTTTCCCCACAACCTCTCCAGCATAAACTGTCATTGGTGTTTTTGATCTTGGCCATTCTTATAGGTGTAAGATGGAATCTCAGAGTTGTTTTGACTTGCATTTCTCTGATGACTAAGGATGTTGAACATTTCCTTATGTGTCTTTCAGCCATTTTAGATTCCTCTGTTGAGAGTTCTCTGTTTAGGTCTGTACTCCATTTTTTTTTTTATTGAATTATGTGATATTTTGGTATCCAATTTCTTGAGTTCTTTGTGTATTTTGGAGATCAGACCTCTGTTTGATGTGGGGTTAGTGAAGATCTTTTCCCATTCTGTAGGCTGTCATTTTGTCTTGTTGACTGTGTCCTTTGCTTTACAGAAGCTTTTCAGTTTCAGGAGGTCCCATTTATTAATTGTTTCTCCCAGTGTCTGTGCTGCTGGGGTTCTATTTAGGAAGTGGTTCCCTGTGCCAATGCGTTCAAATGTACTTCTCACTTTCTCTTCTATGAGGTTCTATGAGGTGGCTGGCTTTATGTTGAGGTCTTTGATCCATTTGGACTTGAGTTTTGTGCATGGTGATAGATATGGGTCTATTTTCATTTTTCTACGTGTTGATGTCCAGTTATGCCAGCACCACTTGTTAAATATGCTGTCTTTTTTTCCGTTTGATATTTTTTGCTTCTTTATCAAATGTTTCTTCTTCTTCCCCCCCCCCCCCCGGTCTTGTTTTCTACCCTCAGTGGGATGCAGAGGCTTGTGGTTATATAAGATCATGGGTCCCATGTCTCTCAACTGTTTAAGAGGGTAATCTACCCAAGACCATTGGATCATATTCCCTGGTGTGAAGGCAACTGGACAGGTATAGTCTAGCCACATAACATGTCCCCCTCACTGAGAGGTGTGTGTGTGTATGGAAGGCTCTGGTTCCTTATGCCCATTCATCCCTGTCCTGAGACCTGCCTTTCCTTTCCCCACCTTCCTCCCACTCCTTGTCCTTCTTCCCATCCAGTTCTTAATGTATTCATTTGACAGCTGGGAGGGGAGGAGCCACAGCTGCTTTGGTGAAAGAAAACACCCCTTTTTGGATCTGGGCTGTTGGTACCTCTTGGTAATATATTGCTCTACACAGGCTGACCCAGGGCACCCGTCTCCACCTTGAAATGTCCCTTCCCTTTGCTTGTTTGCACCCCAGAGCACACAGGAAGCCTGTCTGAGGCAGGGCGGTTGTAGAGACTAGCAGACTGCTGTGCTCCCAGGCCTCAGTTCCCCCACTGCTTCGGTGGCAGGGTGGCTCCCCTGACCCCCAGCTCCTGTGTGCGCACCTTTCCACACTCTTCCCTCTGTTGCTTTATTTGAGGCGGCCTTTTACTACAGCTGTCTGGCTGAGGATGACCTTGAACTCCTGATTCTTCCACCTCTGCCTGCCAAGCGCTGGGATAACAGGCCTGTGCTATGACGTCTGGCTCTTCTTGCCTTTCTCAAGCCTTCCACAAGCCTTCCACAAGCCTTCCACAAGCCTTCCTCGAGGTCTGAGCCCCTTCTCCCCCTGAGTCTGCATTCCTGCTGAACAGGTTGGGTGGGTGCCCCTGGGCAGCTGTCTGGGAATTCCGTAGGATTCCCCTCTCAATCTCCAGAAGCCAGGAGATAGCTTCCTCTCAATGCTGGTCTCTATCATCCATCCTCAGCTTGCACCTGCTACAGGCGCCCTCCCCCAGCTGTCTCTCTTCCCCCAGGAAGAGAGCGAGAGGCCCCTCTTCCCAAGTCCTTCCTTCGAGGAGCCGGGGCCAGACTCCACATCAGCGATGAAGAAGGGTATCCCAGTGGGTGCAACTCTGGGGCCCTGTGCTTCTGGCTGTGAAAAGGGATCATCTTGTCTCCCACAGGCCTCCTAGGGGAAGTAGGAAGAAGACTTGAATGGCGTGTGAAGTAGCTTGCCTTTCCCCAGAGCTGCTGTCTGGTGTGTGTGTAATTACTCTTGTGGTGAGCCGCCCTGCCCTGCCAATGACTCTTCAGCTCTGAGCTGGAGCTCCGTGCTCTGGTTGACAAGTCTCCTCTTCAGCTGCTCCTGGAGGTGGGGCATGTTCCTGTGGGAGTGAGGCAGCCGCTGCTCCAGCTGCAGCTGTCTGCCCCCCAACCCATGCCTCCCCACTCCTTCCCCGGGGCAAGCTCTGACAGTGACTGCTTTTAATAATGACGTGGCTCTTTGGGTGAATCTCAGTTTTTCCGAGATTAGTTTATGACGTAATGTCCTTGTCCCCCACCCTGGAGCCCAGACCTGCCTTGGCCTTTTTGGGAATGTGAACATTTGAGACTTTCGGTGCAGATTTGGATGGTGGGGTACGCGTGCTTCTGGTCTGTTTGTTTAGCAGGTGCTGAGAATGCATTGTAAGAAGAGGGTGGGGAGTGATAAACCTTGGCTGTGAGCTCCTCACCTCTGTTGTATGTTACGTGTGTGTGTGTGTGTGTGCGCGCACACACACACACACACACACACACACACACACACGGGCGCGTGCATTAAGGCTTGGCTGCTTTGTGCTGTGTACTTCCCAGGAGTGAGGTTCCTGGGATGAGGGTAGGTGGGGCTGAGTCATGGAGGACTCTGGGTTCTGGAGGTCAGTGTGATCTGCCGCTCCCAGACCCAGTGCCTATCTCTGCCTCATTAGACTGGGAAGTGTAATTTATGCCCCCCCCCGGTTGTTTTGGGGGGTTGTGTCTGCTCAGGGCCCTGCGAACCTCATTTTGCTCACTGTCTGTCCTATTGACGCTAGCGGATGAGGAGTTGGCCTTTCTGTTGGGGGATGCTGACTACTTCCCTGTTGAAAGCTAGGTTGCCCAGGTGGCAGACAGCCGTGGAGGAGGCCTGCTGATTGGGATTCTGAGAATAGCTGGGGACCATGGCTCAGCCCATTTCTTCGCCCAGCTGAATGGTTCTTCTTTTCCACTTCTCTCCACCTGGTACTTGGCTCTGCATGGTACCTGGTCCTCATGAATGAATTGTGATTATCCCAGGTAACATGAAAAATGGTCATCCTTGGCAGGAGGCCAGCTGTCACAGCCACACCTTGCTGTCCCCAGCAGAGAGGCTCTGGCCCTCAGTCTTCCTTGGCTTTGTCTTCTGGTTCTTGGAGTGTCAGCTGGCCCCTGGGCCTCTTCCTCATAGGTGGGCAGCTAGGTAGACTATCCAGCCAGGGTTGTGCCTCACGATGGAGGACACAGCCCAGGTGCTTGCCTCTGTAGAGTCCGTGGACCCAGGGAGATGCTTGCCGTACTTCCTGTCCAGGACAGTTCTGGGGATTTCCAAGATGGTTCTAATTAGTCACTGAGGGGTCCTAAGGTGGACCCAGCTCAGCCCAAGGTGTTTCCTGCCTCTTTGGGATACAGTTTGAAAAGCTTCGGAAACTGAGGCCGAGCTCTGAGAACCTGTTTGAGTTCACGTCAGAATGCGGCACTGAAAATTGGCTCCATACACACACTTACAGGCTTAGTGCCCGCTCTGGGAGGGAGGCTCCCCTGCTTCCTAAGATGAGGGATTTGTATCCTTCGTTGCCATCCATAATTCATGTGTTGGAGCCCTCTCTCTCTTGTTCCCTCCCTCTCTCAACTCATGTGTATAATAAAACTTCCCCCCCCCTCAAAAAAAAGGAAGATAGAATGTCTACACATCACTCCCTCCCTTTTCATGCAAATAAACCTTGGGAGAAATTGGCCTGTCATCTCCTTGGGTGTATTTTGTGGTAATTTAGCTGCTAAACGAAACATCTGTTAGCCAGCAAGGCCCAGGGAGAGCGGGGCTCTAGGTTGCACCAATGAGCAGGGGAGTCATTTGTGTTTACTGTTCCTGGGGAGCGGCCTGCGGGCATTGGGGTTGGGGTGGGACTGACACCCAGAGGCCAGGGTGCAGGGGTGGGGGTGGGGAAGCTAAACCATTTGCACTCAGCCCCTTGGGTCCCTGAGGACAAGGGCCCACTTCCTTTCTGAGGCTGAGTCAGAACTTGTGTTGGGCTATGTATGGTTGGGACTCTGGGAAGAAGCTGCCCCTGTCTCTGCAGCTTCATGTAAGTCTAAGGGACCCTTACACTCAGGCGGAGTTTCCTCCCATCGTGGCCCGAAGTACGAGGACCCTGAGCTCAGACTTGGCTCCACTGTGGACCTGGACTTGTATGTTTGTGCCCAAGGTTCCTACCTACCCCAGTGTCTATAGAAGGGGGACTGCTGTGAAACTAGGTAAGGCCCTTGTGGGTCACAGCCCGTGGCTCCCAGTAAGCACTCTGATTGGTTGCTTCCCATCCCCAGCTCTGGAAACTGCCTTGTTATATAATGTTTTGTCCAGGGAAGGGGTTGACAGACAGTAAGTGCCTTGGTATAATTGGGGCATGATACCCGTCTCTATTGGGCACAGGTGGACCCTTAATGTCAATTTGAGGTGAGTGAGAACTCGTTTTCCATTTGAGGGTTCTGTAGGTTCTGGGGACAGACTGAGGAAACGCAGGCATGACTTCTCAAGTGGATATTGGGGAGGAGGCTCAGGGCTGTAGGGGCTGTGGTTGCTGAGGCCAGGAGTGCAGACCACCCTGTATTTAGGGGAGAGGATAAGAACTCTAAGCTCCTGCCTCGAAGGATTCATGGCAGTGAGTCGGTGGTCATGTGGGTGCCTTCATCCTTGGGAGGGTCATGAGAAGGTAAGAATGTGTTCAGATTTGGTTCTAGAAAGTTCTGCTGGAGGTTGGCAGGTAGGTATGAGACAGCGTTGGGTCTCTGATGGATGAGCAGTAGGTGTAAACTGGGGAAGGAGAGGAACAGGCTATGAGGGAGTTTGTAAGAGGTGGCGGACTTGGAATCATACATGGAATTGTACATGGATGAAGAAGAGGTCCCTGGTGTGGGGCCTGGGCAATGCCATGAATGCTAAGCTGGGTTCTGTCCTTGGGGTCAAGTTTTGTGGCTGGTTGAGGGGACAGGGAAGGCCATGGTCTCCAGGGGCTGTTTTGAGCTTTTGGAGGTTGTGTATGTTTGTATTTGTGTGTGTGTGTGCACGCACGCGGGCGTGTGCATGCGCTCATGTGTGCTTTTCTATATGCAGAGACCATTGGTGTCTTCTTCAGTCGGTCGTGTTCCACCTTATTTCACTTAACCGGTGGAGCCACAGAGACAGACAAATAACCACCTTGTTTTTTGTTACAGGCTGCCTTGGCCTAGTGAGGTAGCTTATTGGATGCAGGTGTCTATAGACTTGAATTCTATTCCTGGGACCCATACATGGTGCAAGGAGAGAATCAACTCCTATAAGCTGTCATCTGACTTCCATCCACGAACCATAATGCACATGTATGAGTGTACATAACACTCAATAAATGCAAAAACAAAATTGGGGGGGAAAAAGAGAAAAGAAATGTGGCCTCTTACCTCACCTGGGATCCTCCTATCTCTGATTCCCTACTTTAATTTATGTAAAATCAATCAACCAACCTATCCATTTATCATCTATCTATCTATCTATCTATCTATCTATCTATCTATCTATCTATCTATCTATCTTTTCTCTCTCTTTTCTTGAGACGGTCTTACTATTTAGCTCTGGCTGGCTTGGAACTTATGTAGACAGGAATAGCCCTAAATTCACAGAGATGCGCCTGCCTCTGCCTCTTCAGTGCTGGGATTAAAGTAATGAGCTACCCACCCTGGGCCATTGGAAATTATTTTGATGTGTCAATGTGTGTGGGTCCATGTGCATGTGTATGCCTGGGTGTGCTTGTGGAGGCCAGAGGAGGCCATTAGGTGTCCAGTTCCATCACGCTCTGCCTACTGCTTTGAGAGGGGCTCTCGATGAACCTGGAGCTAGGCTGGTAACCAGCAAATCCTACTGATTCTCTCATTCCCATTCCCTCCCGTGCTGGGGGTTCAAGACCACATCTTACTTTAATGGTGCTGGAGAATGAACTCAGGTCTTCATGCTTGTGCAGCAAGCACTTTACCCACTGAGCCAACCCCTCCCTACTTTTCAATGTTGGTGTTGGGGATCAAACTCAGTTCCTCATGCTTTTATGGCAAGCATTTCAGTGACTGAGCTGTTTCCCATTTCTTTATTGACCTTTATGTATATGTGTGTGTGTGTGTGTGTGTGCATGTGTGTGTGTGTTTGGATTTTCAGAATGCATTTGTGTACATGCATGGCTTTGCTTTTATCTTTCTTCCCTTGGTAGGGCCATGTTTACTGGACTCAAAAGCTAGAGGTGTAGCTGGGCATAGTGGCACATGCCTTTAATGCCACCCAGTACCGGAGAGGCAGAGGCAGGCAGTTCTCTTGAGTTCCAGGACAGCTTGGTCTACAGAGCAAGTTCCAGGAAAGCCAAGGCTACACAGAGAAACCCTGTCTCGAAAAACAAACAGAAACTAAAACCAAACCAACCAAACAAAAATTGGTGGCATGATGCTAGCTCAACTGGTGTGTGTGTGTGTGAGAGTGTATGTGTGCGTGCGTGTGCGTGTGTGTGTGTGTGCGCGCGTGCGAGCACGCGCATGTGTGCACATTTAGGCTCAGGCACCACTTGCAGAGCCAAGGAGCTGGCTGTCAGTGATGGGACTCATCTCTGGATTCTTGCATCTGTTTGAACTAACAGTTTTGCATCCAGGTTGTAGTTCATTCAGGTCAGAGCAGGTGTGAACCGCCACTGCCTGTAGGTGCAAGCTGCCGCTTCCTGTAGGCATGAAATGGACCTTGGGCTCCAGTTCCCAGGCAAAGGGCTCCTCCCCAGCATGTTGGTTCATTGATAGTGACAAGGTGGCCTTTGCAGAGCTCAGCCAAGCAGACGGAAAACTCAGAATAGCTTGTCTGTTGTTTTTAAAGTGAGTGTTGATTATGAACGGAGTGGTTTTTCTTAAAAAGGACATTGCCTTAAATTGATTTTTGGGGCCTCTTTTATTGCTATTGATCCAGCAAAGCTTCAGTCAGGAAACAAGCTCACAGTGGCTCTGCTGAGACTCACTCGATAGCCTCATTGATGTCACAGGGAGAAGCATTTGCTAAGACTGGGGTGACCATACCTGATCATGAGACCAGAACTGACCACATGGGCTGAGCCTGGGCCCCTGTCCTGCTGCGGTGGACCTGGAGCCAGCCTGGACTGAAGGATAGCATATGTGTTGTTATCTAACACCGAGTGTCAGGAATAAAGACTAAAGGGGGCCCAGCCATCTCCTTCCGTATCTGGAGCCCAGGCTGTGTAGTAGAGAAGTCTCTGGTTAGAGGTGATAGGTGCCTGTCCTGTGTGCCTCCAGTCTCCAGGTGGTGTGGATGCTACCTTCTCCAGGACCTTGGTGATCCCAGGGATATGGGGCAATGTGATCCAGGGGCTTATCTTCTAGGCCCTCTACCAACAGGGGCCATGAGTGTCTATTACGTGCCCTTAGTGAGCCTGAGCCTGGGACAGGGCTGCGATGGCTGTGTCCGCCCGAGTATCCCTTGCCTTCCTGGTCACCAATTCTCCCTCCCTCCACCCCGCTACTTGTAGCCTGGGTCACTTAGGTTGCTGATTGCTGAGATTCAGGCTCCCCGATTAACATCAGTGATTCTCTCTCTCTTCTCTTCCTCCTTTTTATTATTATTATCTCCCCCACTTTGGTTTTTTGAGACAGGGCTTCTTTTGTGTAGCCTTAACGGTCCTGGGACTAGCTCCATAGACCAGGCTGGCCTTGAACTCATGAGATCCGCCTGTCTTTGCCTCCAAAGTGCTGGGCTTAAAGGCATGTGCCACCACTGCCAGGTAACTCTCTCTTCTTTTTTTGTAGAGCCTCTTGTTGCTGGGTCTCAGAGAGGAGTCACCCTACCCTGACTTCTTCCATCCTTTGTTTCCCACCAGATCTGAGTGGAGTTCCCAGACATGTAGGGTGTACTGTCATCATTTATGACCCCCAGTCTTGCCCCTCACCTTGCCCACCTTCTTTGTACTCTATGAAATGTCTTGGCTCCATGACAGCTGCTGACTGCTTGTTAGTCCCATATTGTCGCTATTGCTAGAGGTAATCAGAGCAAAATATGAGTGACCAGTAAAGCAGTCCATGATAGCATTTGTTTAGGATGGTAAGAGACTGTTGAATGAGGGAGCGAAGAGGTGGAGGAGCGGTGGGAAACAGAAGGATTACATTTGGTAACATTGAGTAAAATGAAAAGGAAAGTTGAAACAAACAAAACACTCAACTGGGATCTCTTGAAAGCCATCTGAATGAGTAGAATGGGTTGAGCTGATGGTGATGGGTTTTCGTCTCAGTTGCTTATCTAGGGAGCAGAGCTAGCATTCGGAGGTCAGAGCCTTCATGCTCCAGATTTGCAGCGGCTTGCTGTGGTGTGTAGCGGGAGAGAGTCAATGTGGAGCCCCAGGGTAATGTGGAGCTCCCAGCCTGCTTACTCTTGCTCTGTCTGCCCTTGTGGAGGACTGAGGCCTTTGCAGTCAGGGGTGTTTATGAGCGCCGAGGGGGTGACTGTGGTGAGCTGTTGACCCTTGCCTTTATCCTTGAAATGTTTTCTGGTTTTCCAGACAGGGTTTCTCTGTGAAGCTTTGGAGCCTGTCCTGGAATTCGCTCTTTAGATCAGGCTGGCCTCAATTCATGGGAATCCACTTGCCTCTGCCTCCCAAGTGCTGGGATTAAAGGCACGCACCACCATTGCCCTGTGGGATGTGATTAATGAGAGTTCATTCATGGGCTCGGTGATGGCTGAGGGGCACTGATGCCTGTTAAGGAGAGGGTGTTCCCAGAGGTGGGTTGGGAGAGACAATGCTAATCTTGGTGTGGATCTTCACGGGAGTGGGAATTGACGTGTTCTTTGGGCAGGTGGGGTTCGCAGGATGGGGACAGGTACCTGGTACCTCTGAGGACAGCAGTACTGTAGGGGACAGCTCACACTGGGCCAAGTCTGGATAGTGCCTAGTACATCTGCAAAAACTGGTCCTGGTTTGAGGGTACCTTTGAGGTTCCAAGATTTAAGATGTGAATGTCGATTTTTTTTTTCTAGTCTGTCTTGTCTCCCTGACACAGTGTTCTCTTTCCTTCGTCTGGACATGATGTGTTGTCAGAGCTGCTCAAGAACATGGGTAGCAGGGGGATGCAAGAGAGGAACAGCTTGGGATCCCTGGGCGGGATCGGGGGAGGAGAGGGCAGGATTTGGGCAGAAGCAGAAGTGAAGCAGGAATATGGATAGAGCCTGGGTGGTCTCGCTGGGGTGCTGGGTCTGGATCCATGCCCCCACAGCTGCTGCCTGGTATGGCAGGAGTTTGAGTGTCCCTTCCTGGTGACAGCAGTGGCAGGCTCCCCCTGTGCTCTTGATTAGGACCTCTGCCCTCTCAGAGAATGATCTGCTGCTTGCTGCTGTTGGGTTTCCGTTCTCCTGCTACCCCAGTTGCCCTGGGGATGGGGGCTGTGAGCATGCTCCGCTTCTCAGCACCTCTGAGTCGCTCTGCTGCTCTCTCACTTCCCTTGGTTGCTCCATCCCCGGCCCCCAAAATAACACCTGGGATGGGGCAGGGTGGGGTGGGGTTGCCATTCTCTCTGAAGGCAGATCAAGAGATTTTTTTTTTTCATGCATGCCACAAAGTGGGACATGATGCAAATCTGATGGCCAAGTCAGTGAAGGGTGAGTGGACTGGGGAAAGTGGTGAGGAGCTGGGCCTGGTGTCCTGTGGGCTTAGCTAGAGGGTCGATGAGGGGCATAGTACAGGGTCCTCAGAGCTGTGCATGGTGTTTAAGGTAAAGGGGGGAGGGGCGCTTGGCTTTCTCTGTTTCTTGCTCTGCCTACAGATGAGTTTGCTAGGGACCTGGAATTGGGGCTCTTTGGCCCGACATGGGTATTCCTTTGCTGGAAGGAACCCCCTCTCTCATGTGATGCACACCTTTAATAAGCCCAGCTGTCACCCTCCTGCACCTGACTAGAGGTGAGGCTGTGCAGACAGTCTGGGTGTCCACATGTAGGGAGACTGGAGGAGGCATGTTGGGCCCAGGCCAGGGCAACTATACCCACCTCCATGGTGAGTTAGGGGCACTGAGGTGCCAGTGAGGAGCTTCTGGATCCAACATTTGGTCACTTCTTGTGTCACCCCCAGCTCCAGGCTGGGCAAAGCATTGCAGCAGCTGGGCGGAACACCTCTGTAGTTCATGGCATTGCGGGACAAAGATGGCAAGTTCCTTAAGTCCCTTCCCTCTCTTTGTCTAGGAGAGGTTGTTTCTATGTTGAGAGAAAAAGTAAAAACCCACTTGCCCCAGGCTCCTTCCTTCCCTGTTCACAGGTGACAGGACCTGGGACCCTTCCTTAGCATACGCGACAGCCCAGAGTGCAAGCCTGGGTCACCGTGTCTCTGCTTTACCAAGATGGCAGTGGCTATCCTAGCTCAGAACATGCTAGCAAGAACAGGAGGATGAGAAACCAGAATTCCTGGATGCCTTGGCAGGAACTCTGGTTGACTGTGGGACCCAGGGTGCCAAGGGCAGATGGGAGGCTACTGTTAGTACTTCCTGCCCTTCTCATGACCTTGAGCAGATGGGGTCAGTACTGAAATACCAGTTTTGGCCCAGCTTTCTTTCCCTGCCCTCTGGGCCTGGATGGCCCCTCACATGCTGGGCTCCTTTGGACTGGGGCCTGCGGGTGAGTCTGCAGCTGTGAACATTCCTGACCTTGGCTGGCCCACCTGTTCCCCTGGCACCAGTGGAACCCTGTCCCCTCTCCCCTGCTTGGGTGCGGGGCGCTGAGGGGCCTGAAGCTAGTGGGACTGGAATTTCTGGAAAGTTCAGTGTTTGCTGACTGTCAGGGTTTCATGGGCCTCTGAGAAAGGGAACCTTAGAGGCTGGCCTTGCTCCAGGGATCCCCTCCTCCCACTTCCAGCCCTGAGAAGAGCTATGGTCTAAGAGCTAAGGCGCCATACCTGCTTGTGGGGAAAAACCAGAAACAAAAGAAGAAGCCACGAACTCATTTTGGCCTGAGTCTAAGTTCCTGAAAGATTAGGGGAATTCCTCAGGCTGGTGGGGGTGGCAGTGTGGAGCTGTGCCCTTGTTCTCTCTCTCTCTGAGAGACAGAAGAGTAGAGAGCCTCTCCATTGACCTGGGAGACTCAGAGATCTGGAGAACTGAGGGCCGAGGTCAGAGCAGGGCCCTGTGGAAGGAGGGGTGGTGTGAGGGGACCAGAAAGGTCACCGAGGGCCTGCTTTAGAGAGCTGGGGAAAGACCCCCCTCTAAATTCTGAGGAAGTCTTCTTGACTCCCTCAAGCTTTTGCCCTGCCCCTTCCTAACTCAGGGAATGATAGAGCTACTCTGTTGGGGTAACTAAGGCTCTTGGAGGGGCAGAGGCTTGCTCATGTTCAGCAGAGTTCTGTCCTGTGGTATGTCCTCAGTACCATCTGGCCCTAATCTTGAGAGTGAAACCAGGCAGAGGGGTAGATGAGGGTAATGCTCCTTCTGACTGAGAATTCCCAGGGTGCATTTCGCTAAGTCAGGGTACAGAGATCTGGAGCAGTGGTTGCCACTGCTGACCGAACAACTCTGAGCTCCCAACTGTGTGGAAGTTTTTCCCACATAACAGAGCCAGGAGACTTCAGAAGCAAAGTCTTTGGTGAACCCTCTAAACTGGCAAAGTTGATAGTGACCCTCTGGGGCCTCAGCGAGAGACTGACGGAAGCCTAGAAACCCAAGGAATCAACTCGGAAAGCTTCTAGGATGCCCGTAGCGGGCATCATCCTGCAGAGCAGGACTCAGGTGGCCTCCTCTCTGCTCAGGTCCTCAGGGCGACCGTCTGTTGGGGCAGCAGAAGGGAAGGACATCCGTCTTTCTTTTTCCTTGCCCTGTTAAGCTTGTGTTTACTGTACACAGGAGTAAAATGAAATGGAATTGCATTTAAGAAACAGGAAAAACATGCTTACGTACCGTCGACCTCTTTGTAGTCCAAGATTATTTCCCTGGGTTTTTTAAAAAAATTTTTTATTAGACACTTTTATTAGTCATAACAGACAGACAGACAGACAGACAGACACACACACACACCTATCAAAGCGTGTGCACAGGCACACCTACTACACGCTTCCAGGTGTGCGCAGGTACCCACTTGTCCACACACAGAGTGCACACACACACCACATACCAGCATTCCAGCTATGCTCACCTAGCCATGTCAGACACGGGAGTGGTTTCCCCATGAACTGAGGGGTGTGCAGCCTGGCTGGGAAAGATGAGGCTTAGGCTACCTGTAGCGGCAATGCCTTGAGTTGTCACGTGTGGGAGAGTCACCTGCTGGTGTAGGAGCGAGAGGATGCTTGCAGCTGCCTCCAGGTGCCCCACCCTCCCAGGGCAGACATTATTCAAGAAATTGCCTCCCAGACCTGTTTACAGGCGACCTGATGGGGGCATTTTCTCTACCAGGTTCCCTGTTTCCAGATGACCTTAGCCTGTGTCACGTTGACAAAAAAAAAACTGACCTGCTCAAGGTGACAGCCCCTGGTAGATGGGTTTGTGTGCAGCCTGGAGTCAAGGTCCCCGAGGGCAGGATTTCTCGGGCATGGGTGGTGGAGAAGATTTAAACCAGAATCTCTGCCTGGAAGCTGGTTGGTTTTGTTCTACCCTTTCCTGAGTGACACACTGCACCAAAGGTATCTGCAGCACAAGTGAGATATCACCGTGTCTGGTAGGGGAAGTGGGAGACTGGACCCAGGCAGGGGTCCCTTGTGGACTTGGCTATTCGGAGTCCCAGATGGAGCCTATCCTGGGCCCTCAGGTGGGTGGCCCAGTGTCTGGGACCTGTGAGCAGTGTGATGCTTGAGAGGGACGGGGTTGCAGAAACCAAGTTGTGGAAACCAGTTTTTCCTTGGGAGTCAGTCCTTTCGTTATTGTTTAGATCCGAAATGTCCTCTGAATGTTCATATGAAAGGCTTGGTGGCCACTGCTGGGCTTTGGGGTCATGAAGGAACTCTGAAGACTCCAACATCAGGGGAGATAATCCTGGAGAGGATTGGGAGGCTTTACTGGGAGGGGAAGTGTGGTGGGGAAGCCTTTTCTTCCTGTGCCTGGCTGCCTTGATGTAGCAGCTTCCCCTGCTACACTCTAGCCATGGTGCCTGGGCATAAGTCAGTCCCAAAGTAGTGGCCAACTTCTGAGATCATGGGCCAAAGACCTTCCCTCTTTTAAGTTGATTTTCTCAGCTGTTTGTCACAGCAGCTGAAGCCCAACTGTCAATCTCTTCCTTCCTTCCTTCCTTCCTTCCTTCCTTCCTTCCTTCCTTCCTTCCTTCCTTCCTTCCTTCCTTCCTTCATTCCCCCATTCACTCTGTGATGTTCGCTGCGAGCCTGCTGTGTTGAGCCTCTGGAGTGTGAGGTTAAAAGCCCTAGGATGGCTTTGGCCCAGCTGCCCCTGGAGTGCCCACAGACTAGGACACAGAACAAAGGCATTTAGGCGGTTTTTATGCTGGAGTCTGACTCCCAAACCAAGGTGTGAGCCACACTTCCCCTGGGGGCTCTGGGGGAGGCTCTGCCTGGCTCTTCCCGCCCTGTGGCTTCCGGGCTGTGTCATGATAGTCTCTATAACCTTCTCACACCTTCTCTCTAGTACTCACTCTTCACAGGGCTGGCTGACTCAGTAGAGAGCTAGGGTGCTAGTCTTGAGATCTTGAAGTTATGTCTGGGAAGATCTGGTTTCCAGAATAACTCAGCAGTAAACTTGGGGTGGGGGGAGGAGGGGAGGGAGGTCAGAGCCTGCCTTTGTGAGGGACTCTATTTAGAGTACTTTGCCTGTGATGTCACTGACAGAGTACTCGAGGATCCCTAATCATGAATTGCGACCTTTCCCCAGTGGGATGGTATCAGGAAGTAGCCTTGGAGCCACTCAGATTTAGGCAATGCTGTTGGACAGAGTTTTCATAATGGGCCTGTGCCCTTGTAAGGGTCTCCATCACACCTCTCCAGGTCTGCTATGTAGGGTCCAGGGAGGAGGAAGCAGACCAGTTTGGGAACTCCTGCCAGAACCCAGCAGGACAGAGGCCTCTGTATGTCCTCAGGCCTATGTGGTTCCCTGTAATTTGTACCTTGGTGTTCCCTAGTTTAGTGGGGCTTGCGGTAGCTGCCGGAGCTCGGGGACCTGGTTTCCGGAAGCAGCAATATTCCTTGTACCTGCAGAAGGTGGTGAAGTCTCTGGCTTCTGGGTCTTGCCTGGTAGCTCTTGCCTAATGGCTTAGCAGCCCTAGTGTGACTTAGTGTGTCAGGTAGCTTTCTGTCACTGTGGTAAATACTTGAGATGTCAAGCTAAAAAGAAAAGTTTGTCTTCTACTGTGGAGGTTTCAGTCCATGGGTGGTTCCTGTTCCTTCACTGGTGTGGTGAGACAACACACTGTGGCTGGGGGTGCCACAATGCATGCGGGAGCCAACACCAGACCAGGGGGCAAGGCAGCAATAGCAAAGGGACAGGAGTTTGGAGGGATGCCCCCGCAATCCCCGTGCTCACAGTCAGTGCCCCGTGCTCACAGTCAGTGACTAGGCTTCCCACTAGATCCTACCCCTTTCTAAGAGATTTAAGGGTGGTGGTGGCACACACCCTTAATCCCAGCACTTGGGAAGCAGAGGCAGGCAGATCTCTGTGAGTTCGAGGCCAGCCTGGTCTACAGAGCTAGTTCCAGGACAGCTAAGGCTGTTCCACAGAGAAGCCCTGTCTCGGGGGGGGGGGGGGGGGAGAATGTATGAATGTTTTGTCTGCATGTATGTATGTATGTGCCATGTTCATGCTTGGTGTCCATGGAGGTTTATAAAGGGAGGTGGACCTGCTGGAGCTGGAGCTGCAGATGCTTATGAGCCAGCTTGTGGGTACTGAGAACTGGACAGGTCCTGTGCAAGAGCGGTAAGTGCTCTTAACCACTGAGCCATCCTCCAGCCCTAGGCCTCACCTCCCAATAGCATCAAGCAGGAGTGGCCAGACTTGACAGATGGGCCTTGGGGCAGCATTCTAAATCCAAACTATAAAGTCACTCCCATAGGAAATGACTCAGCTGTGGACTGGTGACGGCCTTGGATAGGTGAGAGACAGGTGTGGAGCAGTGTTGTGACAGGGTCTCACTCAGGTCTGTGTTCAGGCGCCACAAAGGGTTCACATTAACTATTCCAGATCCTGGTGGTGGGCATAGAGAGCAGGCAAGGCTGCCTGATTATCTCTGGGTGCCAACGGGATCCCCCGGGGTTGTTTCCTAGTGATGGGGACTGGAGGTATCCCTGGGAGACTGAGGACAGTTTCCAGGGTACATCCAGCATCCCCCGCAGGGACTGTAAGTGAAGTCACTCAAAGCCTGTCCCCAGTATTCCCAAAGGTCAGCTTTGCCTCTCAGTCCCAGAGGATATCTATTTACAGTTTACCCAAGAATTCTGACACTTTGCCACACGCACGGCCTTCCTGAGCCTTTCTTTTGTAGTGGGGCGGGCTCCAGTCCTACCACCTCATAGCGAAGGGCTGTTGGCTCTTGGCTCCGAATCATGTAAGAATGTTTGATTTTGTTCGCCTGCTTGGGAGCTCCCCGATGCTACTGTTAGGATTTTCCTACCACATTTTCAGCTCAGCAGGATGGGGGTAATGGCAAGACTCGTCTGTGCAGATGGGAGAGTGATAATCCGACGTGTGCCAACCATTAAGGCGCGCATTTGGCTTTGATGTCAGCGCGCGCCATGGGGAAAGAACAGCCGAGAGTGTTCCGCCCGGGTCTGTCTGGAATTGGATTGTCCAAATTGCACAGGAGAAAGGGTGCTTAGAGGAGAGAGTTGTTCTCCCAGAGTGACCTTGGAGGCCACTTTCCAGAGGGGAGAAGAGATGGAGAAGATGAAGAGGCAGAGACCCGGCAATTTCACGGGCGGCTTGTGGGCTCACATTAATGGTCTGGCTGCTGGATTGCCGCAGAGGAGGGGGTGAAGGAGGTGGGAGAGTTGGTGCGAGCTTGGCGAGGCAGCATCTGGGCTAATCCCTCAGAACCTTGCCTGCCTAGGAGAGCTGGGCAGCAGAGAGTGGGATTTGAACCCTCGGGCAGCATTCTGAGCCGGCTTAAGGAAGATGCTTATACAACAAGATACTAGAAAAGCAATTTCCTGCTAGCTTTATAGAAAACCTTTTGCTTTGAAAACCCTGACCTTGAAGTCTTGATACTGTGGGCCATTCTTATCCTTGAGGCTCAAACAGGCCATTAGCCACGTAGAGGGTGGAGGGTGGCTGGGCAGAGGGCCGATTATTCTTTTGGAGCCCCTTCGGCTGCGTTCAGGCTGCATCCTCTGAACTCAGGTGGCAGTGACTGCCTGTTAAGTGTCTGTGGGTTGCTAGGGTCTCAGAGCCGAGCACAGAGTCTCCTGCCTGCCTACCTGCCCGCCCACCTGTTCCTCTCTACTTCTTGCTGAGTGCTTTCGTGAGTGGCTCTGGTACCAGGTATGGATGATGAAGTGCTTTGAAGGCTGAGCCAAGCTTAGTCTCTCTCAACTTCCCTTATCTCTGGGTAAGTGGGAGTCTCTTCCGCAGAGAGCTTCATCCCACGACCTTTGGAAACTGCTCCCCATGGCCTGGGCTCTGCACGTAGATGGACCCACGTGGCTTGGGATCTGGATGCAGTGGACCCACATGGCCACGAATGACAGACTCTGGTTTCATCCCTGCTGACAGCAGCTTGGGGGCTCCAACAGTGCTCAGCTCTGGGAATCCAGAGGGAGCTTTTGTCAGCGGGATGCTTGTGCCTGTGATGGGGGCCTGGTGACAGCTGGGGTTTGAGGGCTGGGTTGGAGTTTGGGGTCCTGGCGTGGATCACAGTCTTGTCAGGTTTCTGCTCACTGTGACGCAATACCAGACACAGCTCAAGGGAGAAGGATTCATTTGCTTTTAAGGTTTCAGTCCATAGTGGCAAGAAGAGTGTTGACCTGAGCATTTTCCTTTATCTCCTGGCCAGCAGGAGGGAGGAGAGGGGAGAGAAGTGGAGAGAGAGAATGAATGCCCCGTGTCCTTGGCTTCCTCCTTGACTCTTTGATTCCATCCAAACTCTAGCCTGTGGGGTAATGCTGACCACATTTGGGGTGGGGGTCCTTCTCCCTCAGTCCTCTCTGGAAGCACCTCCCAGACAAACCTAGAAGTGTGCCTTAATACTCTGCTGTATACTTCAGAATCCAGGTAAGTTTCAGTTAAGGCTCCCATACTCCAGCACCCTGGCTTGCCCCACCCCCCCGTCTGGGTAAGAGGGTTGATCCCTGAGTCATTTCTACATCATCAGGTCAAGGGCACATTAGAAGGAAGGAACTCAACAGCGGTATGATGGGCTTGGCGCAATGCCTGGCTCGGTCTGGTGATCATCTGGCGCTGTTTGTTGTTGGAGGAGGTAAAAATGCCACCTGGCATTTAAGTACTGATTGTGAATGTCCCTGCAATATGGGAGCCTTGGGACATGGTAAAGGAGGTGCATCGTAGCCTGGTCCTTTCTCCTGCTCTGTTGAAGAAGCCCAGCCATCTCTGGTGTGCTGCTTGCTCCTGGCAGGTGGACTCCCTCCACGGAGGACATGCAGACCCTCATAAGGGTAATAGGGGGCAAAGCCTGTCCCTGGCAGACCTGTGGTACAAAGAGAATATCACCTCCCCAGTTCTTACTGGACTGGCCGCTCAGCCTTCCAGCCCTGTGCAGAAGAAACATGGCCTGGAGGCACTGGACTCTTCCCCAGCTGTTGGCACCTCATCTGGGTGATGTGTCTGCAGCTGAGGAAGCATCCAGGAAGTATTCATGTTAGACCATTCAGACATAACACATCCCTATGCTCCTTAGATCAGCCCCTCCCCGTCTTCTCTACAGTCTGTTCCCTGATAGGAGCAGCGGATAGGACTCTTCCCTGGGAGCATCACGCCATCTCAACTGTCCCACCACCAAGGCCTGCTGGGGTCACAGTGATCCTGGGGACAGCCTGGAAGGTGCTGTGTGTGTGTGTGACTGTAGGGTGGCGTTGGACAGCCTTGCTGCAACCGGTCCCAGCCTGTGTGCCTCCGTTTCTTAGTGCAGAGGTTGATGGTTTGTGTGCTTTGTGAACATCCAGCCATTTGTTTACCGGCTCCTGAGTCCCTGAATGTGCCCTGGGGATCGACTGGCCAGCTTGTCACCCAGGACCACCATCTACTCCAAGAGTCCCAAATTTGATCCGTTCCAGCAAACTAGACTTATTAAATAGTAATGATGCTGTTTTAAATGGTTTTGGAATGAGCGTGGCATAAATAAAGCAAAACATTAATTCGTTTTCCTATTTCTTATTGATCAAAGTCATCCCCAGCTGCCAGTCAAAGCTCTGGTCAGCAGGACCCAAGGCTCCGGGGAGGTGCGGTGTCACCCCAGCCGGAAGGGAAGGCCCTGGAAGCAGAGCTGTCTTCACTCCATTTGTTGAAATATTCTGCGAAGACTGCCGGGGGCCGCGGGTCTTCTCCCGAGCCTTCCTACAGAGCAGGGCAGTTGCATACGGTGGTCTCTACCTTTCAGAGGCCTTGAAAGAGTGCCATTCTGTGTGTGTGTGTGTGTGTGTGTGTGTGTGTGTGTTTGGTGCCACAGCCACAGAACTGCTCTGCCACCCTTCCTGGGTGTGGCCTTCACGTTCCTCCTGGGCTTGTGATGGCTGTGGCTGGTCTCTGGCAGACCCTCGAGTGCACAAAAATGGGGAGTAGGACTTGTGGGGACTGGTGAGCAGAGACCCTGAATCTGTCCCCAGGGTTTCTGGGTAGCTGTTGTCTTCACTTCTCCCCCTGGGTGGCCACTCTCAGGACCTGAGAGTTTATAAGAATATGGTAGAGGCAACAGGCTTAACTCCACCAGAGTGGATGGCTGGTAGCAAGAAGGTCCTGGCCCACACCTGGTGTGGCCTAGTAACAGCTTTTATAGCTCTTAAGGCCCTGATAAGGTGTTGGCCTTATCTATTCCAAACTGTTCTTTTTTTAAAAATTATTTATTTTTATTTTATGTGCATTAATGTTTTGCCATGGTTGTTGGGTCCCCTAGAGCTGGAATTGCAGACAGTTGTGAGCTGCATTGTGTGTGCTGGGAATTGAACCTGGGTCCTCTGAAAGAGCAGTCAGTGCTCTTAACCATTGAACTATCTCTCCAGTTCCCCCAATCCTCTTCCAGGGCCCTTCTGTGCCTGCTCAGAAGGTAGTCTAGGTCAGTTGTTGCTTATTCTGGACGAAATGGCCTAGTATTTTGGAGGGGGCGGGATTTGTGCTCATTTTACAGACTGGAAAGTTGAGGTATGAAGAGGACAAGTAGCCATCAAGTGGGAGTAGGCTTTGGGCACTCCTTACCGGTTAGGCCAGGCTGTCCCCACCACGCATGGCTGTTATGGGTCTATGCCAGAATGTGGCTGAGTCCTGGGGGTTGGGAAAGGTGGGGCAAGGAGGAAAAATTCGTGTTGAGAGCTCTGTATGTTGGTGCTGATTCCCAGGGGTGTGGGGGTGGTAGTGAGGAGCTGGAGGTGTGAGAAATGATGAGGAAAGCCCAAATCTTGCCCTGTGGAGTTCCCTGTCATGCCCCCCCCCCCCCATAGTCATTCCTGGAGCTTAGCTGACCAGGGAGCACCAGACCAGACCGGGACAGGCCTGGGTCCAGATCTCAAATCATACCACCCTTCTCATGTCTTAAATTTCTGCATCTGCCAAATGGGTTGAAAATAAAAGCTTGACAGGATGGATTACAAGCACATGAAAGCCCCATGTCTCAGACTGGGAATGGTATACGCCTGCTAGTTGACTATTATATGCAAAATGGTTTAAATAATCTCGCCGGCCGGGACTGGGTCTGTGTATAAGGGTATAAGGGTGCAGGGCAATGGCTGGGCTTCTACTCTCTGTACCTCCATGGTACCTGCTATAGACATAATTTTCCTGAAAGGATTGGTCTCTTCTTAAAACAAAACAGCAGCAACAACAACAACAAAAAAAAAATCCTCATGTTTTCTTTCTGCCCTGAACCCTGCACGGGATAACTTAACAGTAACAACAATCTGGTTTTGGAGATCAAAATGTCTCAGATCTGCCGCCAGCTGTGTGGAATCCTGGCTAGTGAGCTTGGACAGGCCAGGAGGGGACTTGGAACCTTAGCTTCCTTATCGCTGCAGTGACTTGGGGCTGCTGTGAGCAGCTCAGTGGGGCTCTGGTCCAGCGCCTGGAGTTCTGGAAAACCCTGTACAGTGGGGCTTTTGTGGCTGTCATGAGTCAACCATGGGACCACTCCCAGAGGTCCGAAATGGAAGGGGCTGGTGCTCTGGGCGGGACCTTTGCTGCGGAGCCAGAAGCCAGGTCTGTGTTAGACAAAGGGTAGTCCTGGGCACTCTGCTACCCTTTCGTGGCTGCATAGGGCGGGTGGGCTTACCGGTAGATATGCCATATAGACCCACCCTCCCGGGAAGCAAGGAATCCCCATCCTTGGTGGGGCAGAACTATGCTGCTGCTCTGGCTGTACACCCTGGCCCTGGGCTGGTCTGCGAGTGAGAGCATTGGGCTATGCACCGGGTCCGGATCTTCCAGGAACATGTTGTCATCCTGTCTGTCATGCGGTTAGTGCAGAAACCTGAGATGTGGCCTCGGTGATCAGTGCCCAGGCCACCTGTGTTCAAACGGCACCCTCCAGGCTTAGGACCACGTCCCTGTTGCCGGGACAGACTATGTCAACAAGAGCGGTTTAGGGAGAAGGTTTATCTGGCTCTCAGTTCCGTTGTTGGGAAGTCAAGGCTGCAGGAACTCGAGTAGCTCCTTCCGTCCCATTCACAGCCAAGAGCAGAGGGGAATGAATGGATGCTTGTCTTCCTTCCTAGCTCACTGTCTCCATTCTTAGAGTCGGAGACCCCAGACCGGTGAGTGGTGGTGCCCAGAGCCAGTGGTTCTCAACCTTCCTGACGCTGTTGGGCCTTTAAGACAGTTCCTCATGCTGTGGTCACCCCCAACTGTAAAATTATTTTCGCTGCTACTTCATAACTATAGCTTGTTACTGTTATGAATTGGAATGTGGATATCTGTGGTGTCTGATGGCCTTAGGTGACCCCCGTGAAAGGACCATTTGCCCCTCAGAGGGGTTGCGACCCACAGGTCGAGAACCACTGATCTAGACGCTCCCTTCCCGGGTGATTTTGACAATTGAAACTAAACATGGCTTCAGCTAAACTAGCTGTGTGGCCTCAGGCTGATGACCCCCCACATCCCCCCTGTTCTGGTTCTGCTTTTACGTCCACGTCTCGGTGCCGAGCATGGAGCATCCACAGAGAATATGCCCTGCAGGACAGGCCTGCCCTCACGCTGGCAGCATGCCACGAGCCCTGCAAGAGTGATGGGGTCTCCACAGCCCTTAGGTTACCTCTCCTGATGGGGCTCTTCTTCAGACCGGAGAGGACAGTTTTATCGTGGTCAGTTGCTTTCAAAGCTCCACCGAGAAGTGGCTGTGGTGGGGCCCTTCTGTGCTGTTAGGCTTCCCAGTGGCTCACATGTGCCCCGCCCACCCAACCCTGGCCATAGCTGAGTGACAGATGACAGTGAGCAGCAGTCAGACTTCTTGTCCCGCTGAGCCCGGGGAGGTGTGTGGCTTGGAGACTGTGCCCCTGTGCTAATGTGATTTCAGCCTGATTAGATCCACCAGGAGCTGGGGAGCCGAGACAGGAGCTGCGGACGTTTCCAGCAGTCTACTCTGGGGCCCCCACCGCCAAGGCCCCACTAAGCAGGGCTGTTTGGTCAAAAGGTGAACCCTAGGGAGGGTCAAGGACAACAGGAGGTGCTGGCCTGTGCCCTGAGTGTTTAAGCAAACACAGTGGCCTGCTGCTTGCCACCCCGAGAGCCCTATTACTCACAAGGACACTCACCAGATTTCCTAAGCTTGAGTGTTGCTTCAGAACACTGTGAGGCCCTTGGCTGCCTTGTGAAGGCCCTGAAGGCCAAACCAGGGCAATGACAAAATGCTGTGCACCCCTGATGCAAATAAGGCTGGGTTGGCTATCAGGTGTTCCATGGCTGCAAATGACAGCCCCATCAGCTTAACCAAGAGCGGGGAAGGTCTGCCTCCGTGCCGCCATTTGCCTGGGCCTCACTCAGGCTGTGTCCTCTGTTCTGAGACAGGCTGCAGAAGTCTCAGCCTTCTGTCTTTCTCTCACCTCCAACCTTCGGGACTCTGTCTAGACTCTGAGCCAGTCTCTACAGTATAGGAGTGAGTGACTTTAACTGGTGGGCTTTGGCCTCACGCCCTCCTGGTACTCGGGCAGTGGGGCAGGAAGGGATCTGAGCTGCACTAGCAGCAGCCCGCTGCCCTGCCTTCATGGGAACGGAAAGGGACTGACAGCCAGCATAGCCCTGTCCTGCCCAGCCAGGTATTCGTCCCCACACCCTTGCCACCCTGGGCCTCAGTTTTCTTAATTGTATATATGTAGAGAGAGGGATTTAAGGGTGTTTCTCGTAGGCATGGACAGCAGGTGACCCTATGCCCGCAGAACTCTTTCATCTCAAATGCCCTTCACTCTGCACCAAATAATGGGCTCGTTCATGGCCCCCGATGGTGTCTGCTTGTGTGCCAAAGTCCTTATTAGCTTTCTGTCTCAGTTTTCTTTTGTGTTAGATAAGATGGCTCCTAGGACAATGGCACAATGGCAGCGATTAAAGACATAAGCGAACAGGTCGCGGGAAGCTTCTCATGAAGGGAGGCGAGGTGGCATGCCTGCTGGTGGTAGATCCTCATAAATCTGTCCAAGACCTTTGTCCTCGTCCATGCAGACAGCCCTTGCCGGTGTGGCTGTTTTCCAGGGGCGTGGCTCTTGAAGGTTAGGTTACCCAAGTGGTCACTGGTGGGGGTGGCGATAGGGTGGGTCTAGGCTGAGGCTGGGCCGCTGGGATACTGGACCGTGCTGAGCCCTGAAAGGAAGCCTGGCCTCGCTGGCCATGATTATGGTTGGGACCTATGTAATTAACTCCAAAATGGGAGGCCGGGGAGGAATTAAAATAAACGCTTAGTGGAAATTAGAGAGGAGCTGTGGGCAAAAGATAGTTGAGCCAGGCTGGAAGCTCAGTGCTCCGTAGGGCAGGAGGTGGCGCCGGGGGCTCTCGATGTAGTGTCTCCCCTCGTCCCAGTTTCCAGGCTGGGCTATGTGTGTGCTCTGTTGCTCCCTGCGGTTGCTTTAGCTGTGCTTCTCTGCTGACTTGTGCCACCTTGCTGGCGGAGGCCAGAGACTGGGGGCAGGGTCTGAGTGTGCTGGTTTTTCTCTTGGGCTTCTGAGGGAGACTGTGCCCAGGACTGACTCTCTTCCAAGCTCTGGTGACTGTGGTAATACTTGGTGTGGCTGGCTTGCAGCAGTCTCATTCTTGCCTGTCTCTCCCCGCGTCCATCACCACGTAACCTTCTGCCTGTGGGTCACGCTGTCTCCATATCTTTCTTTTTAAATCTTCTACTTGTGATATATAAACATCTGTCATTGTAACCATTTTTTCCTTTGTTTGAGTTAGGGTCTTGCTCGATAGCCTAGGCCAGCCCAGAATATGCTATCTTCCTGCCTCAACCTCCTACAGGAGTTGGCTACCACACCTAGCTCTACCATCCCCATTTCCAATCATGCAGCTTGGACTTTAAGCACATTTATAGCAGTGTGTGTGTGTGTGTGTGTGTGTGTGTCTGTGTGTGTATGTCTGTGTCTGTGTGTGTCTATCCATCACCAGGATGGCTCTTTCCCAGACTGCCACCACTCCCCACCATTTCTCCCCTAAAATGCTTTCTGTCTCTGAATCTAGATTCTAGGACCTTCATGGGAATGGAATCCTCTAGGGTCAGGTGCTGTTCAGCACCATCAGGTTATAGAAGACAGAGAAGTGAAGCACTTCATACCCAGCGATTCTCAGCCATGCATGGCCTCTAAATTTCACTGAATTACAATAAAATTAAATGGGCAATTCAACTGTTTCATTTGAACATTTGAAGTACTTATTGGGTCCATGTGTCTAGTGGCATAGACTGTATGGGACAGAACAAAGGATATTGTTATAAAGGACATAGTCATTTTAGAATGTTCTATTGTAGAATTCAGTTCTAGGCTAATGGAAACAGAAGACATTTGACAGCAATATCCGTGTGGTCCTGGGTTGGACACTCTGCCATATTTCCCCTTTCTGTTCCCCTCCCCCCTTCCCTTACAGCCTTTACTTTTTGTTTTCTATGAAGGCCATCTGGTTGTCCTTTATGTAATATAGTGTGCAGATTGGGTGGCATTCGTGTTCATTTCTCGATTTGAGCGTGCTGTGAACATGTCCAATGATGTCATTATTCTAGGCTATGCGTGCTCAGGTGTTTAGGGATAAAGCATCCTGTGTCACAATTTATCCCAAATGTTATTTGGAAGAAATTACTTGGAGTGAGATGGAAACAGACAGACAGACAGACAGACAGACAGACACACACACACACACAGACAGAGAGAGACAGAAAGAGAGAGAGAGAGAGAGAGAGAGAATTGAACCAGGCCAGTATTACAGTGTCATCTGTGAATGGTGACATCTCAGCCAGGGTGGTGGGCACTGACCCAAGGCAGAGTAGTGGTGGCACAGGACAGGGGAGGGGGCCCTGTATGCTCTCAGGAGAGCTGAGGCTTATGTTGTTTGTGATTCTGGCCCCGTCGTATCAGAATCCATTCATTTGTCTACAAACTGCTGATGAGCCAGGAACAGGCTTCCTGAAGTTCACTTGAGATTAGTAGTTGGTCCTGTAGGTGGGGGTTGATTGGCCTAAAGTCCTAGGTTGTACTGGGCTGCAGGCGCTGGGTCCTTGCCACTCCAATGCTATACTCAGTTGTGTTGGGTCCTAAATGGCTTCTTCATACGATTTGGCCCCTGCCTGCTAACAGAGGACAATCTCCGCCTAGCAAGTGCCTCAGGAGCTTGGGCCACTGTTTGTCGTTTCTCAGACAAGATGCAAACCAGGAACCCAGTGTTCCAAAGCCTGTGCTGGGGGCCTTCTCCTCTCTGCCTTTCAGTTTCTTTAAATTTTAAAAATTATTTCCAGGTTGTTGTTGTTTTTGTTTTTGTTTTTTTTTTGTTTTTTTTGTTTTTTTTTTATAACAGTCCTGGCTCTTCCTGCTTCTGCCTCCCGAGTGCCACTGCCTCACTGCCTCACTCTTTCCTAATTTTAAAGTGTAATTCATTAATGTGTATATATGTGTGCCTGTTTCTATGTGCACTGTGTGCATGCAGTTCCCACAAAGGCCAGAAGAGGAAGTTGGGTCCCCCTGGAACTTGACTTACAGGCTGCGTGAACTGGATCTGGATGCTGGGAACTGAAGCCCCATCCTCTTAAAGAGCAGCACATGCTCTTAACTGTTGAGCATCTCTCCAGTCCCTCCTCTCAGTTTTTTACAACTGATTCTCCACAAGCTGATGGTCTTATCGTCCTTCCCATACAAGTCAGGGTCAGAGCTGCACAGGATTACGCCAGGGCAGGGTGTGGGTTAGCCAGCTGTGATTTGATGTCACCTGTCACCTACACACCAACATGAACATAAGAGCTCCCCACCCTGGGAGTACTTAGGCTGCAAAGCTTCTGGGCTCCAGTCCCCCTCCCCAGCATGGAACAGGGGTTTCTCCTGCTGCCAAGACGCCTATTCCCTCTGTCTGCATGCACGCGCAGGACCTTGCGGCTGCTGTGATGTTTTCTGAGATGCTGTCCCCTTACTGATGCCTCTTTCTCTCTCTAGTTCCTGTGTTTGAAGAATATTCGCACCTTCCTCAAAGTCTGCCACGATAAATTTGGACTAAGGAACAGCGAGCTGTTTGACCCCTTTGACCTCTTTGATGTCCGAGACTTCGGGAAGGTGAGTGGGCTCCTCGACACACGCGCTTGCACTGGGTCACGTGGGCCGCACAGGCTGGCTGCCCGCCAACCCCGTGCCTGTTGAGCTGTGTCACTGATGGGAAGGTGCTGAAACCAGGCGTGTGTGACAGGGTGGAGCAGAAGGGTGGATCCTCCCTCTCTCAGTCAGGGGAACCACCTGCATCTAAATCTAGGGGATGCCATTAAAAGCTGAGAGTGCTGGCCACCCCCTGGTGAGAGAGAGGAACCTTAGGCCAGGCAGATGCAAAGGCCGTAGAGGCTGTGACTATTGGTGGCTTCCTGATGAGAATGGGTGTGGAGTGATGACATTAGGTGCCATCAAAAATGTTGGTAACTCATCTTTTGTTTGTTGTTGTTGTTTTTCCCCTGAGACAGGGTTTCTCTATGAGCCCAGGCTGGCCTCAAACTCAGAGATCTGCCTGCCTCCCTGTAAGACAAAGTCTGATGTAGCTCAAGTCAGCCTTGAATTCCATAGGTAGCTGAGGATGACCTTGAATTTCTGGTCATTCTGCTTCCACTTCCTGGGTTCTGGGGTTACGGGTGTTCCTTACCACTGGTTTATGCAGTGGCAGGGATCAAACTCGGGACTTCATATATGTTAGCTAAGCGCCTTAACAACCAAGTCATGCCTCCAGCCCTCTGTCACTCTTATTGGGGAGAATCGTGACTGTAATGTCTTTTGGTTGGGGCACGGGGGGTTGAAGTGCAGACCTGTAATCTAGTTTGTCTCCTCAAGCCTCTCTGCTGCCCGCCCTTCCCCCCACAGCTGACTTGGCCTCTGAGCCAGCTGCTGCTGCCTGCTGGTGGAAGAGGCAGAGGCCCTCACTGCCCTGAGGATGATCCTCAGGGACTGGGTGTTTGGGGAAACAGCCCACCCATCCAGGATGTGCTTGAGAGAGCAAACTTTGCAGTTCTAAGTGTTGAGAGACCTGTCCCTCAAGGGGCTTCCCTGCGACATGGTGTTCAGAGCCAGATCAGTGCTCAGGACTAGGTTTCTGGGAGCCACTGGCCCCAGCAGGTCTCTATGTCCTGGGAGTCTTCATTTTGAGTCTGTTTCTATGAGTGTCAAATTTTTAGAGGTTTCTTTCAGCTATAAAAGCATATAGAGACCACTGCAGCTCTGACTTGGGGGACCAGGTCTCTAGCTATCAGCAGAACTTGGCGCCATGGGCGTGATTTTGTAGGTTTGTCAAGCATGCAAGAATGAAGGGGTGGGGTGTTGGAGATTTGCATTAAGGTTCCAGAAAGCTGCCAGGACCAGGTAGTATGTAGTAAGGTCTCTGTAATGTATGGAGGTCCTGACTGCAGGGCAGGTGCAGGGAGTTTGGTGCATTATCATGCACATACAGAATTGTGTTTCCCTCTGCTGGGGTGTGTGAATGGTGCCCTGCTTGGTATTCCGTGAGTGGCTTTTCAATCTGATAGATCTATTTGGGACTCTCTCTTGGTCTTGTTCCTGGAAGTGGTTGAGGTGAATTTGCCACAGCACTCTGGGTAGGAGGAGCTGATGACTTACACACACACACACACACACACACACACACACACACTCCATACCCCAGATGTTGAGTAACCATATAGAGAAAAAGATGGGAACATCCAACCAAACCTATGTTTTGTTCAACAGCACAGCCCTGGAGTGTTCTGTGTATAATTTCATATAATTTCATTTTGATTCTAATTTGCTATGGCGGAATGCATGATGTAAGACACATAAATCTGGATTAAGCTCTCATCATCCGTTCGGCCAACTGTGTGGTCAAGCTGTTTATGAAGAAGGGTTGCCCTTGTCATTGTCAGCAGTTTTGACAAGACAGCTCTCTGACCCTGCAGTGAATGCACTGTGCCTGTGCCGTGCAGGGATGGAGGGGCTACACCAGGGCTTTTCCCCTTGGCCTCTAGCCTGTTTCCCTGGCATTGCCCCAGCATATGCTTATGGGAAATGGGAGTGGATTGTGGACTTGGACCTTGAGTCATCGGGTGGGGTGCTGGGGCTGGAGGTAACCCTGCTGTGCAGACCCTGTAGCCAAGCTAAGGGGTGGAGTCCAGTCTCATGCTCTGCCCCACAGGAGCTCCTAGGACCCCCAGCCCACCTCTGCCTGTTGCTGCTTCAGTCCCTGTCCAGTCCTGAGGGTGCACTGGGCGGATCAGGCTCCCCTACACCGCTGCTGGGTGAATGGATAACCTAACCCAGTGCCCTTAGACCGGCATTTCTCAACCTTCCTAACTCTGTACCCTTTAATACAGTTCATGTTGTGGTGATGCCCTACCATAAAATTATTTTTATTACTATTTTATAACTGTAATTCTGCTACTGTTATGAATTGTGATGCAAAGTCTGTATTTTCTGATGCTCTTAGGTGGACCCTGTGAAAAGGTTGTTTGACTCCAAAGGGGTCGAGATTATGGTTGAGAACCACTGCTTCAGACCCTGATGTGTGAGACTGTGAGAGGTGGGAGGGAGAGAAAGAGAGAGGGAGGATGGGAGTGGGAAGTGCCCAACAGGGTAGCCATTGTAGTGTTCCCTCAGATAGAAATTGACGCTGCTACCATTGTCTGGTCACCAGTGCTAGGAGGGGCCAACCCAGATTGTCACAGGGAGGTGTCAGCCTCTCCCTTTGCATTTTTAAAAAAATGATTTTGTTTGTAAAAGACACAATATTTGCACCTTAGGAGGATTAGAGCCTGGTAGCTAAGCTCTGGAACTCTGGAGCCCAGCAGGGTGGGTGTGTCTCTGATCTGTCTTCACCAGGATGCAGCTTTGGGATTCTCCAAGCCCCATTTGTAGATAGCAGGGGGCATCGCTTCCAAGGTCTGTCCAGAAGAGTGTGAATCTTGGTGCCTGCTCCGCTTGCAGCCAGCGGTGGTCCGGAGGCTCTGGCTCTACATGGAGCTGACCTGATGGCTCCTGCACCTGCCTTCTCTCCTCCAGGTTCTGTTGGGGTTAGGCTAGAGAGAGCAGGACTGTCAGTTCGCCTGGGTGAGGCCTGACCCTTGTGTCGTCTTAACGCTTTGGGAGGATTGTGGCTGGCTCTTGAGGCATCGCTTGAAGGAGTCCGCAAGGAAATGAATCCTGGGGTTCTTGTCATTTTTAGTGTAAGTGTTTTCTTCCTGTTCTTGGTCCTTCACCCTACCAGTTCCAGCAAGTCGTGAGGGATCCAGAATTTAGTTCCGGAAGTGTCTTTTTGGCTGCCTTCCCTGGTGTTTTTCCGAAGAGTTACATTAAAGATAATAGGTTTTAGTTCAGATAAGTCCTGTCCTGGAGATTGCCAAGGGTAGCTGGGCTGCATGGCAGCCAGGCGCTGACTGCGGGTCTGGGGCCAGGCAGTGAGGTGTCTGTCCATTTAATGATGTACTCTGCTTGCCTTGTCCCTGCCATGCGGTCTTTTTCTCATTTTCATGTGCCCTATCTGGGCTGTGACTGTTTTGTTGCTGGGACTTGGGGTACAAGGGACTGTGGACACTTCATTGATGACCACCCATAGCTTCTTTCTGGGAGTTCAACAACAACAACAACAACAACAACAACAACAAAACCCTTTGGAAGTTTGGTGGGGACCCTGGAGAAAACTCTGTTTGCTTTCTTTCCCGATTTCAGCTCCTAGACATTACAGATCATCAGGACAGCAGCAGCGTCACCCTGTGGTATGGCACTGTGTTTATGACCTCCTCTGTGCTGATATGTCTCTTCATTCTTTCATTTTGTGGAACAAGAAGTTGAGGCTCACAGACACTGGCCAGCTTCCGGCTCAGGATCAATGGCTGGGTAGCTTTTTTTTTTTTTTTTTTTTTAAGATTCCCACCTCTTCCACGTCGGCACTGGGAGGTCCAGCTCCATTGCCTGCTGGGCTGTGGTGTTCCTTAGCCTCACATCTACATCTGTTCAGTCACTGCTGTGCCATCCTCTGTGTGCAGGGGGCCCATAGCCAGCATTGCAGAGAGCCCTGGGCAGCACTGGATCAGGGAACAGGGAGGGACAGAGACCTGTCGCTGTTAACACTTTGGTCTGTGGTGGTAGCCTCTAGTTTTGAGCCTTTTAACCTGCCTTTTTAGGTTGAGGCGGATGTCACAGGGTCTCAAAAGGTAAAGCATGTCCTTTGAAGGGTCAGGAAACAGGGGAATGAGGGAAGAAGGCAGGAGGGAGAGCCGGAGAAGGGGAAAGAAGGGTAGTAGGATGGTTTCAGTTAGGTCTCAGAGAGACAAATAGCTAACCAAGCTGCCTAGTCTAACATACCAAAGTCAACTCTGGCCACCAGTCTCTCCCTACTCACCGTTACCTGGTACAGAGTTATCCTGGCTGACTTTTCCCTCCCCCCAAACCCTAAACCTCTCCAGCCCCTGAGCTTCTCTTCCTTATACAACTCAGCTATTTTGGCTACATGCCCTCTTGACCTCTTGTTTCCCACATGCTCTCTTGGTTCCCAAGTGTCCCCCTCCCCCATCCAGTTCACTCTCTATACTTTCAGAGGCCTCTGGCTGTGCTTCCCCTCATATCTATAGTAAATCTACTCCTCAGCTTACCTGGGAGCAGTCATGCCCTTGCATTCAGTCTCCTAAAGTATAGGCTGTAGTTCTTGCCTGCAGGAGGGAAACTAGGCTCACTGTTTGCCTCTGGTTGTCCGAGGGTGGGCTTGTCCCCTGGGCTTCCTCCTGCTTCTGCTTGTTCACCCCTGCAGCTGGCTGACTTGTGCTGCCAGGGAGTCCCTTCTACCCCACCCATCACTGAAAGGCCTTTAAAATTTATCGAAACAGGGCTTTTCTCTGTAGCCCTGGCTGTTCTGGAACTCATTCTGTAGATTAGGCAGTCTCAGACTCAGAGATCCGCCCGCCCACCTGTCTCTGCTTCCCAAATGCTGGGATTAAAGGCCTGCACCTACCTGCCCTCCTCGACATTTTTTCTTAAGTTGGAGGGTCTTCCAAACCTCCCCTGGGCCTCCTGGGTTCTCCTCTTAGCTGTGTGCTGTCCTCTGTGTCTCCCTCAGCCCCTTGCTCTGCTAAGCGAGGCTTGCCCTGATGGTGCAGTGGCAGCTTCGCCCCTGTTCCCGCTTTCTCTCTTCCTGGCAGCATCCTGAGTGCATTCTCACTTACACAGTCTGCGTCCCAATGGGGGATGCATTTGAGTTCCTGTCTCAGTGCATCTGTGAGCGCATTAGGTGTGGCAGAGACCCGAGCCTCTGGGGGGGGGGGGAGTCTTGCAAGAGGCATGGAGCCCTGGCTGTTCCAGGAGGTCTGGCCTCACTAGGGACAGGAGGCCAATTGTTCCCTTGGTAGAGTTGTGGTTTCCAGAGCGATGTCCCTAGGCTACTCATGCATGTCCCAGCAGGGGTCTCACCTGCAACCTGCAGCCCCACCAGGTGGTACCGTTGACACCAGTCTGATTTCAGACAGTGAGCTACTGGGAGGGAGCAGCTGGGAGGGTCACATGAAGTTGTGCTCCTAATCAGTGGGTCCCTTATTCACCGGAAAAGTCACTATGATTCACATTTCTGCAGCAGTTCATCTGGCCCTCAGCAAGAGCTGGCCATGGACCGACAGGCCCCTAGATAATTTTGGCGTTGCTTACCCAGGTGCCTAGGCTCCACCCAGCAGCCTCTGAGCCCCTGAGTCCTCTCACTTTCATGGAGGTCATGGCTGGTATCTGTCTGCCATTGGTACTATATGCTGGGTCCTTTCCACTCAGGAGTGCCTGCATCCCATAGGAACCTAAGGGAATGGGAGGCAGGTTAGTGAGGAGGCCGGAAAGTGGCGTGGAAGCCAGGAGGTGGTTTGGGGGCTCTAAAGCAGTATGGAGGCCAGGGGGCAGTGTGGAAGCTGACCAGCTGCTGGGTAGTGGCTGTAATATGCCTGTGTCTCAGGGGAGGGTGCCAACAGTGGATCTTTGAGAGTGTGGGACATTGGATAATGCCTGTGACTGTGCCGATGGCAGCCATGCAGGCTGGACGCGTCTCCCCGGCTATGGAGTTTTAGTTTCTTGCATTGAGGCTGGAAGAAGGATGCAGCCCAGTTGATTGCTGCAGCCCTGCCTTTCCGGTGTGGCGTTTTCTGCGACATTTTTGCCTAAAGGAAGAGTTCCGAAGAAGTTCAAAGCTAGCGTTTGGAAGCTTGGATGCGTCACAGCTAAGGATGTCGCCGCCAGGTTTCAGCCTGGCGGGGGTCTGAAAGGGAGCAGTTGGGTCCCCAGTGGAGCTGGCTGTGCTGTGGCGGTGGGAGACAGAGCTTACCTGCCGGTGCCCTGCTGTGCTTATGAGAGCCTATAGGTCTCTGTTCACTGTCCCGTCATTTCCCCAGCAGTTTATGGGCCCTGTGCTTATTCCCCCCTCCCTTCTGATCCCAAGCCGGCATCACTAGCTTTTCTAGCGTTTTCCACAGAGCCCACAGTACAGGCAAGTAAAGCTGACACAGGCGGAAGCCAGCTTGTCTTTTCCGGACATTTATTTTGTCCCCCGTAATTGTTGTGGCCCCTTGCGTTGACCTGTCTCCCACAGACTTCTGCTGTCATTGTCCTCTGAACTCAGCAGGATGGGAGTGGGCGGAGGGGCATGTTTGCTGGTCTTTCCCGCAGCCTGGTAAAGCGGGTCAGCTGAGAGTTTTTGAATAGAAGGGTGCTAAGGCAGACCCCGGGTGTCACTGGTCTGCCTCCCATAGTGTTCCAGTCTGTGAAATGGGTGTAAGGATCTTTTTCCCATAGGAACTGCCAGAGGAAGAGACCAGATGAGGCAGCTGTCTGTCTTCCTGTGGTATGTCCTCCAAGTGGCAGCTCTTGGCAGTCAAGCTGTGACCCTTGGCAGTGGGCAGGGGTACCCATGGCCTGTTCCAACTGCCTGGAGTGCTGGCCTTACCAAGCCTCTAATGATATGTCACAAACCTGCCACCCTGCCCTGCTAACTGTCAAGTGGGTGGGGGGGGTAGTCTCAGTAACTTTGGTGCCTGTGTGTATGGACGGGTCTCCAGCCATATCTGATCAGAGACGAAAGCAGCAGTAACCATGGGTATTGGTCAGACACCCCGATCTCCATACCCAGGCTTCAAGCCTGCTTGCGTCTCCTCATTGTCCCCTAATATTTGTTCAGGAAATTTGCTGAGTGAGCTTCGTGCTCTCCCGAGGTACTCTCCCGCTGGCTGATGGCTCTCACCAGCTCCTGCTGCGCCAAGTTCATTTGCACGCCTTGGCTTAATACTGTCTGGGAGGTACTTGGGCCCTTTTGCAGCATCCATTCCGTACTAATTACTTATTAAAATGCAGCCGCCGTGGAGCGGAGCAGCCTCAGGGCTCCCGGCAGAGCCCTGGCAGGGGCTGCTGGCAAGGGCTTTCCAGGTCCTGCTTGGAAGGATCCCCTCCACACCTCTGTGAGTGGGTGTCACTTCTGTAGAAACACACATGCATGCATACACACACACACACACACACACACGGTGTGCCTCTGGCTTTTTACTGGCGATGTGAGTATTGAGTATTGTATCTCTCATGGTCCTGGGGCCTTGTGCAGTCTGGGCAGGTGCTCTACTCTTGACTGCATCCAGCTCTGAGGCTTCCACTTAGCCTCCTCTTCCAGGCAGAAACTGCTTACTTCTTGCCAGCTGGCGAAGGAGGGAAGGTGAAGGATGCTTCTGGATCACTAGCTGAGACCCTGCTGTCAACACTAGCCCTGTGAAGAGCTGAACCACTGTGTGTGGGTCCTCTGGCTGGCTGGGAAATGGGCAAGGTTTGAGGCTGAAAGTTTGAGTCTGAGAGGAGTCCACGGCTAAGAATTGGTACTTCTTCCCCAGTGATGGTGATGAGGGGCAGGACTCTGTTTTGGAGGCCGTGGTGATGTGTTGGATGCTGGTACCCTCTTGGTGGTATGATTCTTGGTGTCTGAGGGCAGTATGCCAGGGGGATGGAAGCAGAAGGAAGGGTTTGGAGCTTGTGGGGTCTGAGTCTGGAGAGAAAACCAAATTGGTATGCTTGTGTGCAGGTGTGTGGCACAGGAAGGTCCTGTGAACGTAGGATTCATGGATGACCCAGCATCACGTATGGGAAAAGACTCCTTCCATGGTTTAGAACTGGGCAGGAGTACCTTCTGAGCTGTGGGAACTCGGGTGGCCTACTACCTTCTCCTAGGACTTTAGGTGCTCTTGTCTGTAAAGGGAGCGGCTTGACTGTTAACACTGATTAATCTTGACTGGTGGTAGCTTCCTGGAACACTCAGTCATGGTTGCTGAGGTTCCGCTATTGGTGAGCGATATCTGCCCCAGCTTAAAGTGAGATGCGGGGGGCCTTGGGCCTTATGCTCATTCTTGTGGATGGACTGGTCTCATACTAGTGTTTGCCTGTAGGGTGAGTCCTCAGGCAAGCTCTCATGGTTGAGATTCAGCCCCTCTGGTAAGAGCAGGCTCATATGCTGCATGCTGCCAGCAGCACCTCTGGTGTGATGGGGTTAAGCCGAGAAAACCCAGAATTTTGGGAATTGGCATGGTTTAGTGCCAGGACTAGCGGCTGGGTTTTCTGGTCTTCCTGGTGGAGTGTGTGGTGGGCATTGCGTGGAGGATGGGTCTCTCTGTTGTGTCCTCCACTCAGCCTATGCTAGGGCACACAGCCTCAGCAACTGGGGCAACAATGGTGCGGATAGCCACGGCGTTTATAGAGGGCTTCCCAGTGGAATTCCTGGTTTTGATGGGCGGGGTGGAAAGCTCAGAGCTGCAGATACAATGGACAGGAGGCTGGAGGGGGGGTAATACAGACCCAGCAGGTGGTCCGCTCAGCCTAGGACAAGGTGTGGCAGGACAGGGTGGGGTGCAGCTTGACTGGAACTCTTTAGAGGACAGCACTGTTCTGCAGAGCTGCAGACCAGGGCGTCAGGGTTTAGCACGCACACTCCAGAAAGCACGTGTGACACCCTGCACAGTACCAGGGTGCTGGGAGGCGACAGCCCTACCTGTGGACTCCCTTCCTGCTCACTGAGGCTTTGACGCCGAGGAAACAGGAGCCCACACCCAAGGAAGTAGCTGGGGACAGACTCTAGATGTGCTGTGCTGTGACCTTTGTGCGTTGCGGCGTGTGTGCTCGGTACCGCTTTCTTTGTACCTCGGTTTCTCCTGTAGTCTGCAGGGCCACCTCCCTGTCTTGTGTGTAAGCAAACGCCTCTACCCAGCTAGTTCCCACCTGGGGATGAGGAGCCTGGCTTTTCTTCACTCATCTCGTGGCAACTGGTGCAAGCCCTTTTTTTTTTTTTTTTTTTTTTTTTGGTTTTTGTCCACAGTTAATTAAGCTTTAATTGGTTAATTGTTTCTCCCCAGTGCCCCAAGCATTAATTGTGTCTGGTGAAGCTTGACAGTTTGATGTTTGTGGCAGAAAATTCTGAATGAGACCAGGAAGGAGAACAGAAAAAAATAGCGAAGTGTAAATGGCTCCCAGTGATGGTGTCATTTCTGGTCACCTTGGCAGGCCTTTCCAGGGTGCACTGCTTGTTCTAAAGGGCAGTAGGAGTCTGCCGCAAGCTTGGGACCAGCCAATGGCAGCCTCAGCTGTGAGGTCAGGCCTTCTGGCTGGAGAGGCAGCTCCTCTGGACTCATAAGGTGTGTGCTGTGAACTTGGAACAGAGATCCCTGCGGTGCTGTGGAACACTGTGTCCGATCTCTGGGTGTGGGGCGCTGTGCCTGATTGATTGTCTGCAGGTGGGGTGATGTGCGGAACCATGCCGAGCCCCTGCAGTTGGGGTGATGTGGGGTTTCATGCCCATCCTCTGCAGCTGGGGTGATGTGGAGCCTTGTGCTGGTCTCCTGTAGCTGGGGTGATTGGGACACTGTACCCGACCCCTGGTGATAAAAAGTTTGAGACCCCTGGGCCCCCTCTGCTCTTGGGCATTTTCTCGGGTGGTTCCCTCTGTAGTGATATTTCATTTGTATTTTAATGGATGCAAATTTAATTTGTATTAAACTGTAATTTAATAAATACTCTGGCCTGAAGACCAGAGAGTGAAACAGCCACACTGGTCAGCCTTGCAAATCAGGCAGTGGTGACACACACCTTTAATCCCAGTAGCCACACTAGCTTGCCATAGAAAGCAGGCGGTAGTGGTGAGCGCCCTTAATCCTAGAACTAGAGAGGACTATAAAATGGGAGGAGCTCTCAGTCTCAGTCTCATTCTGAGATTACTGGAGGCAGGATCACTATTTCGGACTGAGGTCGAGGTAACAGCTAGTGGCTGGCTGCTTTGCTTTTCTGGCCTTCAGGTTGGACCTTAATATCTGTCTCTGAGTTTTTATTAATTGTGCTTCATCCCTCTTCTCAGGTATGTCTAGGTATGTCTAGGTTTTTGTCAGATTGACAAAAACAAAAAACGAAACAAAAAAAACCCAGCAGAGTCTGGTGAGCCCACCTGACTGCCCTTAGCCAGGGGCACACACCGCACTGCCAACTGCTGGCACGTAGAATCAGCTCATGGCCTTGTGAGTAGCATTTGCTGACTAGGCTTGGCAAGAGCTTGGCAGGTCAACTGAGATGTCTTGTGCTCACCCAGGCCTGGGGACTAGCGGGGGAGGAGTGTTAGTGGGGCAGCTAGAGGCGTTTGTGGGGATGTTGTAGGGCTAATTGGTACTGGAACCCCAGGATGCTGAAGGATGCTGAAGGATGCTGGCCTGATCAAAGGAACTTCTGAGTGTCTCAAAACAGGATTGCTTCTTGAAGGAGGGTGGTTGGTGTGGCTCAGTGGCTGTATGAACATGACTGAACTGGGCAAGTCACTCATGGGAAAACTCTGGTCAGGGAGGTTGGTGCCACCCTTGCTCATGTTGGCTGCAGGGACTGGAACCATCCTTAGCCATGGGTGAGCTGTGACTGTTAAAGGCTCTGCTTGGCCCCCTAGCCATGGTAGTCCTCCAGAGTCATCCCTGGAAGGGGGTACCGTGCCTGTGGTATCAGTGACATCCTCATGTAGTTCACTGATGCCAGCTCCAGCACTCTGTTAGACTGTATTGAAGTGTGTGGGTTCCCATTTCTTCTTAGAGGTGCAAGTGGTTATAAGGTGTTCCCTCTTGGCTCCCCACCTGATCCCACAGACCGAGGCTCTCCTTACTCAGTACTATCTTGTAGTAAAAAGGGCCTGAGCTCTGGGATGGCTATATAGCCATCAGGTGTTTGGTAGGTTTGCTTGTGTGACCAGAGACCTGGCCTTGTGACCTGAGGGCAAATCTGAGGAACCATACATCCATTCATCTACCCATCCCTGATGGAGTCCTCCAGAGAGGATGGGTAGCGAGGAGACAGCCCACCCAGGTCCCTGCTGTCTTAGACCCCAGTGGTTGGCCATTTAGGTCTTTTCATGCCCACAAGGTTGAGGGCAGAGGTTGGGGGAGACCTGCTGAGTTGTATCCCTAGCTTTGTCCTCTCCAGAGATCCTTTTAGAAGCCCCCCACTTTCTCCTCTTGGGGCTGTACATCTCCAAAGATGACACATATTAAGCCAATGACATTGTTAAGTAATTAGTTTTCTCACTTTTTAATTAATCAAAGGTTAATTATGAGCTTTATCTTTAATTAGAGTTTCTGACCCCCACCTGATGGCTGTGCCTCACACAGAGGGCCCTTGAGGCCAGCCAGGAAGGGTGCGCACAAGTTAGACTTTGGAGTGAGTGTGGTTAGGGTCTGTGGAGCCCCTGGAACCCTCAGGGACCCTTATATCAGCTCCTTTCATTTTCACCAGTGGCCACCTGTGCGGCTGGTGCTTGTGTTTTGTGGCTGGTGCTGCAGAGGGAAGGGCAAGCATCGGACTATGATCCGGAGCCCAGTTGGGCCTTTGTGTTTGCAGAAGAATGAAGTTGGGAGACTTCCAAAAGGCTGACTATCTGCATAGGTATCTGCATAAACCTCTGTGCGCCTGGCTGGCTGGGTGGGTGGGAAGGGCTCTGGGCACCTTTATCTAGTGACCAGAGTCTCTGTGTCATTGATTGTCTCTGTAGCCTAGCTCCACAGGCAGCCCAGTGCTAGCTACCTCCTGAGAAGATGACTGGTCGGTTCAGTCTGTGGCGGGATGCAGGTCAGGTGCCAGAGCGGTGAGACAGCCCTTAGGGATCTGCCAGCCAGTACTGGGCAGTGGGGCGCCAGGCCTGCTTGGTGGCCTGCTGTGGGCTGGAGGCTGAGCCAGCCCTCTAGACTGATCTGTGCCTCGAGGTTTGTCCTCAGGCAGCCCTAGCTGGGGAGATAAAACAGGGCTCTGCAGAGCTTGTACTGGCAGCTCCCTCCGGGCCTTCCCTGTTGTTTCTTATATGTGGAGCAGTTAGATATCTTGGCCCATCCTGGTCTGATGAGTACCTGCCAGTCCCTGTTCTGCTTGGGGTTAGGGCTAAACAGGCCTTTGGCCTGCTGACTTAGGGTTTGGCAGGAGGAGTGTTGGTATGTCTGGGCTGGGCAGGGGCAGTAGAACGTTGGCTTGGTTTATCCAGTGTGAGGTTGCAGAATTGTTGGTCTCTGAGCAGAGGGCTAGCTGATAGGTGGGAGAGGCGTCTTCTTGCCCACCCTAGGATCCCAGGGCATAGTGTGTGTCTGTCTGAGTTTCTTTGGTTTGCTCACCTGAAGCACACCCCGTCCTTCTGATTCACGGCTTCCAGCCTGCGATCCTCACTCATCTGATTTTAGCTGGCGGCAAAAATGTCCGAGTGCTCTTACTCCCTCCTAAAACAGGCAAAATATTCAAGAAGAGTCCTAGTCCTGATATTTTTCCTCACTGGGATTATAGCTCGTTTCATAGCTCAGAAGAAAGGAAATTGGTAGTTTCCCTGACCACTGGGGACAGCCTGGCTCAAAGTGCCTGGGTTTCTGGAGCCCTTCCTCTTGGGTAGCCAGGGATGGGCAGTGACAGGCCCAGCAAATTCCACAAAACCAGTAGCCCTTGGTGTGATCCCCAAGCCAGCTAGACCCCGGGCAGAGGTGAGTTCCAGTCAGCCCATGGCTTCCCTTTAGTGCTTGTCCCGCACCGTGTTCTGAAAATGAGGTTTGGGGATGTTCTGATGTTGGGCACATGGAAGACTCCAGAACAGCACACAGGCAGGGTTTGACCCTTCAGTGAACACAGTGACATGGTTGTGAGGATGGTTCACGGGGAAGCCGTGGACGGTTTGGAAGCTTGTTATGAGCCAGTCTGGCCTGGAGGGGAATGGGGAGCATGAAGCATTGACAAGTGGCCTGAAGATACAGCACTCATCCCTGTCCTTTGGGGACTGTGGATCTCGGGCCTGAGAACAGAATTTAAGGATTTGTGTGTGTTAAGCATGTGACCTTGGGCATGAACTCGTTGGAAAAACCTTCGCTGTTTCCCCCCACGCCCCTAGATTTATTTTTATTATTTTTTATTCATGTGCATGTCTGTATGTGTGCAGATGTCTAGGAAGCTAGAAGAGGGTGACGGATTTCCCAGAGCTGGAGTTACAGGTGGTTGGGAGCTGGGAATAGAACTCAGGTCCTCTGCAAGAGCAGCAAGGGCTCTTAACTGCTAAGCCAATTCTCCAGTCCCGTTGCTGCCTATGTGTGCGGTAAGGTTTCATGTAGCCCAGGCTAGCCTGGTATTTGAGACTGCGACTGCCCTTGAACTCACGGACCCCTGCTTCAGCCTCCCAAATGCTGGGATTGGGAGTGTGTCCCATGCAGCCTGGTTTGCCAGCCTGGTTTCCTGTCTGTAATGGCAGTAAGAAGGATGCCATTGGGAGCGTGAGAGGGGTGACGTAGAACCACAGTCAGCACAGGTGAGGACTGCCGCTGTCCCCATAGGCTCAGGAACTTGTCATTCTGCTGCCAGCTCTCATTCACATGCCTCAGAGGGTTACACTCCATTCTGCAGAGGCTCTGACCTGGGCTCTGGGATGTTCCTGGTGTTAGTAGGAGCTGTAGTAGCTACCCAGAAGCCCACCTCCTGTCTGTGTTCTCTGCTGTTTTCTCCTCTAGCTGGGACTGTGCTCTGCCTCGGTGTAAGAAGGGCTCTTAGCCAAGGACGATACCCCTTCGTTGTCCTAATGGCTTCCATATTAATTTGTTGGGAGGAAATCACCCCCTTTGAAGGCCTTTCAAGTGGAAAAGGAGAAACGTCCTAGTACCGTGGGCCAGTCATTAGGGGAAAGCAAATTAAATCATGTTTAATGGTGTTGAGTCCCCATCGTTTTGGAAATGGAATTGGTGAAGCGGGGAAATGAGAGATTGCTGATGCCCTTCGAGGGAGGCTGGCAAGGAGAAGTGAGAGTGGCGTATATGGTGGCCAGGGGCTAGCCTGGAGATGGGACTGGGCCCTGCAAGTCCCCGCGTTGCTGAAGTGAGCTCGGGAGCCGTAGATGGGTGCAGATGGCATCCCGCGTTTTCATGCGGTTGTATGCATTCCTTCCCCATCCTGGCTTCTTCTGTAACCAGCTGCCCTACTGGGGCAGATTGCTCCTCTCTGAGCCAAGCTTCTTTTCATAATCAAAGAGGAGGTGGCATTCACGTGATGGGGTATGGGGAGGGGACTCAGAGAAGGCACAGAATCCCAGCCTGGGCTGAGTCTATAGGCATGGATGTGGTCCCTTACTACTCCGTTGGCGCGTTCAGAGGGACAAGTATGTTGTTTTCAAGTTGCTAACAGTCCCTTGGAGATTATGTGTCTTTGCAACTTAAAACTGATAAAGCGACAGTTCCATTTCTTGTAAACATCAAAAGCCCTTCTAGCAGGGGAAAAAAAAAAAACACAACAGAACCAAACAATGTTCTGTTTTTCTCATGGGAGGCTCCCAGCCCTTTGGCAGGTCATAAGAAATATTCAGCTTGACAGTCTACCTTAGAGAGCTGTACCTTCACTTAAGAGTTAGTCTCTGGCCGGGTGGCGCATGCCTTTAATCCCAGCACTCGGGAGGCAGAGGAAGGTGGACCTCTGTGAGTTCGAGACCAGCCTGGTCTACAAGAGCTAGTTCCAGGACAGGCTCCAAAGCTTCACAGAAACCCTGTCTCGGAAAAACAAAACAAAACAAACAAACAAACAAACAAAGAGTCTCTGTTGGAACAAGAGATTGCTTAAGCATCTCTCAGGCCCTGCCAGGGCTTCTTATGGGAGAGGCTATCGCCTGGGAGACAGAGAAGGTGTGCCAGCTTAGGTCTCTTTTTATGAAGCCAATCAAGTCACTGTGGCCTTCCCTCCCCGGTGACCTCATCTAATTCCTAGTCTCCTTTTCAAAGTCCCAGTGGCAAACTTCATTAACATTGGAATCTGGGGACTGAGCAGTGGAACACCTAACCACAGCCTTTAACATCTGAGATGCAGGTCAAGTCCCTCTTACACAGAAGGCCGCTCCCCAGTGATGCTGCCCTGCCTAGTCCTCAGCCTCTGGCCACTGCTGCCCTGGCACAGCTTGGCTGGCCTGGTGGCTCCACCTTAGGGCTTTTGCTAATACTGGGTGCACTTGCTAGACTGTTCTTGGGCCAGGGGGCTGCAGGGTGCCTCTCCATCCTCCTTCAGGTCTCCCTGTGAGACCACTCCTTCTCGATGAGTCTAAAGTGTTTGCTCTGAGGGGATTTTACTTGTCAACTGGTTTATTGCCGCTCTGCTCACACCATGGCTGTTTCCGTGAGCAAGGGTTTTTCTCATTTTTTCACTACTTTGACAAACGAATCAGTGTCCAGCATGGCCCCATGGGTGTGTGAAGGAAAAAACGAGAAAAGAGGGAGGACGGGTGAGTGAGGCTCCCCAGGGAAGTTTCTAGAAGTTGTTAAAGGCATACTTTCTTTCCTTTCC
Source organism: Myodes glareolus (assembly GCF_982192425.1). Classification (NCBI taxonomy): domain Eukaryota; kingdom Metazoa; phylum Chordata; class Mammalia; order Rodentia; family Cricetidae; genus Myodes; species Myodes glareolus. The sequence continues at coordinate 18,283,356 of NC_142046.1, forward strand.
TAAGCTGTAGCCAGGGGACACATTCTTTTCTGGAATGTGACAGCTGCTATTTGCTGGTCACATTCTGGGGCACAGCAAACAGATCTGAGGGGTATACAGTGCCTGGTTCCGTAGTCCTGGTCCTCACGTGTCCCCCAGAGAGGTGATGCAGGGTCCTGGTCCTCACGTGTCCCCCAGGGAGGTGATGTGGAACTCTAAGGCTCAGTGTATCCCAGGGAGGTGACAGGCGTGGTTCTTACAGGTACTATAGGCTATGATGTGGGGCCTCAGTCCTCTGGGTGCGCAGGCAGGCGATGCGGAGCTCTGGTGCCCAGGGGTGCCCCAGGGAGAAGGCATAGGAGGTGACAAGGATGTGGTTGTCCGTGTGTGCTCTGGGGAAATGACGTGAGGTCCTGTTCTCACATAGTCACCAGGGAGGGTGATGTAAGTAGTGCTGTTCACCCGTGCCGCAGGGAGGTGACAGGGGCCCCTCCCGGCGCTCAGTGTGCCCCAGGGAGGTGACATGAGACCTGACCTCACGTGTGCCTTTGGGAAGTGATGTGGGTACCATTCACTTGTGCCTGGTGGAAGGACACTGGGTGACTTTTGATTGACTTACCCCCTGGACTGAGAGTCTAGAGGAAGCTACTGGCATGTCCAGTGATGTGTGACTGCCTTTCATGGGTGTGGTGGTTTTGAAAGAAAATGGCCCCCAAAGGGAGTGGCACTATTAGGAGGTCTGCCTTGTTGGGTGAAGTTTGTCTGTGGGGGTCAGGCTTTGAGGTCTCTTGCTCAAGCTTCCCTCAGAGTGACAGTCAGTTGACTTCCTGTTGCCTGTGAGATATAGGACTCTCAGTTACCCCGGCGTCACGACAGCTTGCATGCCACCGTGTTGATAATGGACTGGACCTCTGAAACTGTAAGCAAACCACCCCAATTAAATGTTGACTTTATAAGAGTTACCATGGTCATGGTGTCTCTTCACAGCAATAAAAACCTAAACTAAGACAATGGGGACCCCTGTTCATCCAGAGCCTGGCTTATCTGGCAGGAAGTAGCTCAACAGTGTGGGATGTTCTCTGGTATCCCAGCTCCATAGGAGTTGTCCCGAGACTGCATCCTGTGTAGGGCCGGGCTGGTGTCCTTGTAGTAACCGATGGTACAGATCAGGAGGGGGACCTTTTGCTGGCATCCCCTCAGGTCCTGGGTCTGACTCTAGTGGGTGCTGGAGGTGTCTGCTAGATGTGTTTGGGCCTTGTGTTGGGAACCAGAATATGTTGAGGATTCTCCAGCTGCAGACTCAGGCTGTGATACCCTGGGGCTGTGTATATTCCAGTACTCACCCTTGCTTTCGGGGAAGTGTGTGCCGTCCGTGTTCACAGGATCATTTCCAGTAACAGCATTTCCTGATTCTGTCTAAGGAGGCTGCCTGTAGGTGTTTGACTCAGGGCAGAGCTGCAGACCGTGCCTTGTGCTTCAGCCAGGCTCTACAAAGCTGGAAGCCAGGCAATGGCAGAATGCTCCTGTAGACTGGTCCCTGAAAACTGGCTGTGTTCTAATGAATGAAGTGTCATGGTCACCTCAGGGACTTTGATTTGAGGGGGACTAGCCTATCCTTCCAACACAGAAATAGAAGGGTAGAGCAGAACTGGACCCCAGTACCCGCCAGCCATTCTGCTGTTGGCCCCAAAGGGGATGCATCTGACCTCTGTGCCTCTCGGTCCCCTCTCTGCTAAGTTATGGACACTGAAGATGAGACTCTGCCATTCTCTGCTCCCAGCTGGACAGGCCTTGCAGTGTGGCCAAAGTCTGACTTCATCCTTCCCTGGCTCTGTACATGACTGCAGTTCTAGGCCCTGCCTCGGCGGAGTGTCAGTGAGGAGTCTCGGAGCGATGGGTTGCAGAACGGGCAGTGCCTTCCATCCTGGCCATCTTCTGTGTTCTCCAGCTTCTGGGAGTCACCTGATGTGTCAGAACCACAGGCATTGGACTCAGCCCTGATGTCAGCCTGTCTCCTCCTCTCCTCCTCCTCCTCCTCATCTTCTTGTCTTCTTCTTCTTCTTCTTCTTCTTCTTCTTCTTCTTCTTCTTCTTCTTCTTCTTCTTCTTCTTCTTCTTCTTCTTCTTCTTTTCACCTACTATTTTTTTTATTGATTCTTTGGGAATTTCACATCATGCACCCCAATCCCACTCCTTTCTCAGTCCTTTTGTATCCACTCCCATCTTTGTAACCTCCCTTCAAAAGAAAACAGGAAAAAAAATGAACAAAACAAACAAACACTAACAACAAAAAAGAAAGCCAACTCAAAGCCTTAGATCTGGACCTGGGCAGAGCTGGCAAGGAGTGGGGCCAGCTCTCCCGTACCCACGCCACCTCCAATGCTGTCTTGCCATCTTAAGTGTGATATACCTTCAGCTTTTCTGACGGGGCATCTGATGGCTTGCTGTGGTTCAGGCTAGTCTGGAACCTGAGTGACATCAGGTCCACCCATGTGTCTCACTTCCCATGTGTCCCCTCCTTTGTGCGTCCTTCCTCTGTGTGTTACAGACCCCAACTGTAACACTTAGGTGGCATCTAGCTTCTGCAAGTTCACCCACACACCTAGGTGAAACTCCGAATTCTCTGGGTCTAAGAAGTTTGAGGCTCTAGGCTGCCCTTGTAAGAGCTTAGAGAATGTTCTGTGCACAGCCAGGGAAGGAACCCCTGGGGTGATGAGTACCGCTCCCTGCTTTGATGGGCCTGTTTCTTTGTTTTTGAGATGGGTCTTTTTGTGTGGCTCAGGCTAGAATTGAGCTTGGAATCCTCCTCCGCCTCTGGGATGCTGTGTTGGCCAGCTTGTGTTACCACGCTGGGCTACATGGTTGTTTACGGATGTGCTTTTTTTGTACCATCATCAGAGAGGGTTATGGGAGCAAGAAGGCTGCTGGGGTAGGGAAGCGGATCTCTGGATGCTCAGATCCTTGGTGGGAAAAACCCATCTCCAAATCCCATAGGCCTGACCGAGGCCGTGGGATCTTATAGAGTAAAACCATTATATGCTGTGTGTGAGGTGTTACCAGTGGACCTGAAGTGTGCTGGATCTTTAGGTATGGTGGGGGCACCTTACTGAAACAGAAAGGCCCAGTCTCAAATATTGTAATTCCCGAAGCCCAATCAAATCCCCGTGGGGCAAAAATAAGGAGGGTGCGTAACTTGGGTGGAAAGCTGGCATCTGGGGAAGTCATGTGCCACAAGGATGAAAGGTACTTTAAAGCTGTGCTGCTTCTGCCTCAGCACCCTTCATGCTAGAGGAACCCTGGAGCCTCTGAAGAACTACCGTCTGCCCGAGGGAGCAGCGGAGTTACCTTCTGCCTGGAAGGTGCAGACAGTCACACACAGGGAGGTCAGGAGACCTGTGCTGCAGTAGTTCAATCCTGGGTGTCATTTCTGTCAGATCGTCTGTGTGATCTTGAATCCCAGATGATGTGGCCTCCTGACCCCAGACTCACAGATGGCAGGCAATTTGAACCTGTCAGCGAGGGTGAGGTCATGGGAGCATTTCCCAGGCAGCTTTCTAGAAATGAGCCAGGCCTGGAGGAAATCGGCAGGTCTTTGTCAGACTGGAGGCAGGCCTGCAGCCCTTACACGCCCTGCCCAGAGTTCATCCCTGAGGCATGCTCTATCCTACAAGGAGTCTATTCTTGTTCATCCTCCCCTTTGCTTTCTAGTTATTTGTGTGTGTGTGTGTGTGTGTGTGTGTGTGTGTGTGTGTGTGTGTGTGTAGGCCTGAGCTTGATGGTAGAGGGTTATTCTTGATAACCTTTTTGTCTTGCTCACTGAAGCAGAGTCTCAATCAAACCCAGAACTCACCAGTATGGCCAGTTTCACTAACCATCCTGATCTGGGGATCCCATCTCTCTGCCTTAGAAGACGAGGATTGCAGGCTTGCCAACCTGGCGTTTGCACACTTCCCAGGGATCTGAGCTACAGTCCTCATGATGCACCCCAAAGCATCTCTCCAGCCCCCTGACTCTTTTTATCTCAGTGCATGTGTATGTATGTTCATGGGCAAGCGGGCGTGTGCTGTGTGGAGGCCAGAGGACAATCCTAAGTGCCTGTCTCCTTGGAGACAGGGTCTCTTTGTCGTGGAAGTCACTGATTCAGCTAGGCTGGCCAGCTGGCCACTGAGGCCTGGGGATCTTCATGTTCGCCCCATTGTTGAACCACAAGTATATTCTAACACACCTAACATTTTTTCTCTCGTGCGTTCCGGGGATCGAAGTCAGGTCCTTGTGCTTGCAAGGCAAGCACTTTACTGATTTTTGAGTTCCTTTCCCACCGTTTTAAAATGTCAGCATTATCTTTTCCAGTTTGCTGTGCCGAGTATTTCATCTGTATTTGCAATGCTGACGCATAGTTTGCCAAGTCTTTCAGAGATTTTCTTGCTTTGGGGAACTTAATTTTCCAGGGCTCACTATGTAGCCCTGGCTGACCTGGATCTTGCCATGTAGACCAGGCTGGCCTTGAACTCAGAGAGATCGGCCTGCCTTTGCTAGTGTGGTGCAGGAAAGCGCATCTGCATAGAGCACTTCTGCGTGTGTGGGTAGACAGTAACCCCAACCTTCCGTGCATCTGCTTTGTCGAGGGTAGCATTTCCGAGTTCTCTGCTCTTTACCGGGCTTTAAGGATCCACTAAGGAAATATAGGTTGTCTGTCCCAATGTGTCAGTGGCCTCATTTTATTGTGTGGAGTAGCCTATGCGGTGTTCTACTCAAACACCTTTAAAAAAAAAATTCAGGAGCTGGAGAGATGGTTCAGTGGTTAAGGGCACTTGCTGCTCTTGCAGAGGACCTGGGTTTGATGGCCACTGGTTTGGTGGCTTGGAACCATCTGTAACTCAGTTCCAGAGGATCCAACATCCACTTCTTGTTCTTGTTCTTGTTCTTGTTCTTCCTCCTCCTCCTCCTCCTTATCTTCCTCCTCCTCCTCCTTCTTCTTCCTCTCTCTCTCTCTCTCTCTCTCTCTCTCTCTCTCTTCCTGAGACAGACTTTCTCTATGAAACAATCCTAAATCTCTCCTGGAACTCACTCTATAGATCAGGCTGGGCACAAATTCACAGAGATCTGCCTAACTCTGCCTCCCAAGTGCTGGGATTAAAGGTGTGTACTACCACTGCCTGGTCTCTCAACATCCACTTTTTGTCTCCATAGACGTTAGGCATACACACGGTACACAAACATATATGCAGGCAAAAATGCCCATACATAAAATAAAAATAAAAATTTAAGCAGAAATTTAACTTTTAAAAAGTCAGCATGTATCCTAAAACTATTATTATTATTATTAATTTTGTGAGATACGGTCTCCTGTAGCCTAGGCTGACCTTGAACTCTTGTAGGTGAGGATGACCTTGAATAACTGATCCTACTTCTCAAGTGCTGGAATTCTAGGGGTGGACTACCACACCCACCTCAGCCTGCGCCTTTTTAAAGATTGTGTGTTCATGCCAGAGTGTGTACAGTGCACTGCAGCCATGGAGTTTTGTGTGTTTGTGCCAGAATGTGTACAGTGCACTGCAACCATGGAGGTGCTCGCAGAGGCCGGAGGAGGGCATTGGATCCTTTGGAACTAAAGTTACATCCAGTTGTGAGCCACTATGTGGATTCTGGGAACTGACCCCATGTCCTCTACAAGAGTAGCAGGTGCTCTGAACTGCTGAGCCATCTCTTTAGCTTCAGCTTGTGTTATCAAGGGCTATTATTATTGTTGTCATTATAATTAGTGTGTGTGTGTGTGTGTGTGTGTGTGTGTGTGTGTATGTGAGAGAGAGAGAGAGAGAGAGAGAGACTAAGAGAGAGCGAGAGCGAGCACATCTATGTAGAGGTCAAAAAAGTGTGTTCTCTCTTCTATTATGTGGGTCTTGGGGATTGAGTTCAAGTTATCAGGCTTGGTGGCCCATGCCCTTATTGAGCCATCTCATTAGCTCCAATGTGTCTTTAATTAGTTAATTAATCAAATTAGGGTAAATCAATAATTTAGAGCATGTTGACCACCTTTGTGGTAGGGTCTCTCAACTCTCAATGGCCTGGAACTCCCCAGTTTGTCCTCACAAATTGGTTAGTGAGCTCCAGGAGCCTCCAGTGTCACCACACTTGACTTTTCACTGAGTACTGGGGATCTCACCCATGTGCCCTGTTTGTCTAGCAAGCACTTTATTAATTGTGTCATCTCTCCAGCCCCTTTAAGCCCATCTTTTAGGGGCTAGAGGGCTGCTTCAGTGGCTGAGAACTTTATCAGAGGACTCATTCAGTCCCTAGTGTCCCAGCTTGGTGGCTCACAGGGACCTATAACTCCAGCCTCAGGGGATCCGATGCTCTCTCCTGGGCTTTGTAGCCATCTAGAGACATGTGGCATACTTCATGCAAATACATAGACATAAATAAAAATGAAAATAAGTTTTGCTGGAGAGATAACCAAAGTGTGTATTGTTCTCGTCAAGTTTGGTTCCCAGCACCAAAGCCGGGTGGCTCACAATTGTAGTTGGATGTTCCTGTCTCGCCCTCCATTTCCCAAATAACGGACACAGAGGCTTATAAATGCTCAGCTGATAGCCCAGGCTTATTACAAACTAGCTCTTACAACTTAAATTAATCCATTTCTATTAATCTACATTCTGCCACATGGCTTTTACCTCTATCCCATTTTGTGTGTCCAACTTGTTCTGCATCTGGCTGGCAACTCCTCTGACTCCGCCCTTCTTCCTCCCATCATTCTCAGGTTGACTTTCCCGCCTAACTTTATCCTGTTCAGCTATTGGTCAGTCAGCCTCTTTACTAAACCAATCACAGTGACACATATTCATACAGTGTAAAGGAATATTCCACACACAATCATGTGTAACTCCAGCTCCAGGGGAATTTGATGTGCTCTGTTGGACTCTGTTGACAACTACACTCATGTGTGCATGTGTCTTTACTCAGACATAGACAAACACACAGACATACATAGTTAAATAAAAGTAAATTTTTTTAAAAAGAAAAAGTTAAGTAAATACTTTAAAAAAAAAGCCAGATGTAGTGATGTATGTCTTTAATCCCAGCATTTGGAAGGCTGAGACTAGTGGATAGCTGTGAGTTCAAGGCTAGCCTGATCTACATAGTGAGATTCCACCTCAAAACAAACCCCTCAAAACCTTGGGGATTTCGTAGAGCAGTTTGTGTTCCAGGGAAGGTCTGTGTCCAGCCTGTCTATCACTGGCCTATCTGACCTTGACAAGGGCTTAGCTGAGCAGGTGGCCACGGTTCTCCCTGCTACAGCCTTGCTCCTGATCATTCTCTCTGCAGTGGTCTGGGGACACACAGACACACGAACTCTCTTGACTGCCTGCTCTGTAGTGACAGCGGCACCGCCTCCTGTGTTCCCAGAGGCGCGCTCATCAGACATGCCGGAGCCCGCTGCTGGCCTCCATCTTCTAGCTGTGTGATTTTGGGCAGGGTGACTCAGTAAACCCTGACCCTGCCTGGAAAGTGGTGTCTGTGCAGGTCCAGTGGGGGAGCCCCCAGCACAGGCTTCGTGTGGAGAGCCTGAACTTATATTGCCAGTCTGGGGCAGGTTTCATCAGAGAGCAGAGGCCTCCTATCATATCTTGGTTCTTCTTCTTCAGCACTGACTCCCACCCCTGGGAACATGGTTAAAATGTCTACAAGAACCCCGACCATCACCCCTTCATTCTAGGCGCTAGGGTAGGTTGGGGCAGGAGGGAAGCGGAAGAGTCTTCCTCTTTATTGGCCAGGTCAGTGTCACCTGGCTTCTTACAGCTCTGATGGTGTTTCAGTGCGACTGTAATGTTGGGAGGGACAGTGGGAGTGAGGGGCCACCAGCCGGGTCCCTGGGGCAGAGGACGGGGGGAAGCTGGGTAAACCTGTGAGTCCATTCCTGGTAGTGAGCTCAGGAAATTTAAGTTGGTATGTGTTTGGCACTTCAGAGTCACGATAGTGGAGTGGGCCGGGTGCATCTTCAAGCCTGTATGCTTGCAAGCGCTTGTTTTTGCCCAGTTCACCCTAGGCAGTACAGGCATGGCTTGGGCCATGGGCATGCCCTCTGACCTCACTAACCGTCAAGGATCCTGGCTCTGAGCCAAAGAGCAGACTGAGTGCACTCGGGTACACTGAGGCTCCACATTAAGGCAGTGCTTGTGTGTGGACTCCGGTGTTACTGTGGCGGCAGGCTGATACCAGCTCATTTAGTTTCAGCTCCTGCAGAAGAGGACATGGAAGAGCAGAGCCTCTCACAATCATCAGGAGAGGACTTGGGCTCAGGACCAGCCTTGTGAGCAACCCCGGAACTCAAGCGGGACAGATGAGGCCTAAATGCCCGGTGTGGTTCTGGTGCCCTGCTGTACATACCCAGGAGCCAGTTCATCAAGTGGGCTCAGCATGAGCTTGACAGATCCATTTTCTGCATGATGCTACTTGGGGGCCAAATGTTGCAGTCTGGCAGTGGAAAGCATATTTCTTCTGAGCTGACCTTTGGCGCTGATCACACTGCCTGTGCCCTGGTCGTTTCCACATTCCTTCCCTTACCTGGTAGGAGGATTGGTTTCTGAAATCTAGAAGCAAGGCTCTGAATTATAAATCAAATGTTTGTTCACCCAAATCGGGCGTCAACTATAGACCAAAGGAAAGGGTCCACCCAAGTTGGAGTCTGGGGGAGCCAGTGAGTTTATTGTGCTTACTTAGGGAGCGCGAGTAAGGGTCTACTTACTGTGGGTACCTCAAAAGCGGCTTCATTAGAAGCTTTTACGCTAGCATGGATGACAGTTTGCCTACAGCTACATAGATGGAGCCCTCTTTCCACTTCCAGACTCTAGCACCTTCTGACCATAGCACCTCCTGAGACCACATGAGATAGGGCAGAAATACAGGCAACCGGGAGGAAGGTGCAGGGGGGAGTGGCTGGAATCTCAGGTGAAGGCTTGATGACCCTCCCAACCTCTCATAGAGGGAATGCCAGCATCCCCAATGAGTGTCTCTTATGGATGGTTACGGCTGCCCTGATGAAGGTTGGCGGTAACGGGCATTATGCTCTGAGGGAAGCATACCACAGCACAGGTGTCATGCCAGTGACAGCCACCCGTGACCAGAAGTTGGCAATCAAAGGAAGAGATAAACCCGTATCATGGACCAAGGCTCTTGGTGCTGTGCTCAGCCACAGTTTCTTATGTGTGTCCTGGTGGATGATGTGAAAATGCCCGCCCCCTCATCCCCAGTCGATAGATGATGGTTCAGTCAGTCTATGCCCTAGTCAGTCTATGCTCTCCGAGGCATGTTCTGTTTCCCGCCATCCCTCATCAAAGATGGTATCGGAGAATGATTCTCTGGGCCAAACTGCTGCCATCTTTGTCGGCTCAGCCTCACCCTTGAAAGTGTTTGTCGCTGTTGGGTCTGTGGACTGCCAACATCCCTCATGGAACGAGGGGCCCAGGAGGGTCACTGGACCTCCATCTGAGGTTCCAGACTCCCCTTCTCCAGTCATTTGTGTACATGACCTGGGGTTGGAGGTGCTAGAGTGTGTAGGCTGGAGGAGGCTTAGGAAACTCCGTCTGCTTTGTTTTGTTAGGTGAAGACTTCCCGGTGTGGCTGCTTTGTGCTTTGAAAGGTTCCGTTGAGTTCTGTTTGGTGGAGTCTTACTTTGCATTGCCATTAGGACCTTATTAAGAGGGGGTGGGGTGTTGTTTAACTCCCCGAGGAAGAATTTCTTGCAAAGGTGAGCCCCCTGCCACCCCTATACACTCATAGCAGGTCCATTTCAGAAAGCTTCCTTATCTGTGATCACCAGGCTCCAGAGGCTGTGGGCTGGAAATGGGGTCATTCCTGAGTCTCCTCCTTCTGGATTTCTGAGCCCCAGCCTTTAGTTAGACTACACATCCATCGAATGCACCCTACTGAGGTAGGAGAGAGGCTGGGGACTGTGGGGACCCAGAGCAGAAGCGTCCTGTACTCAGGAAGCAGGTGTTAGACTAATATACATCCTCCGATCTCAGATGGTGTTGTGAAGAGCTAGGATGGGTTGGGTCGACACTGTGGGCCTGGACGGAGTACGAGGTGACCATCCATGAGGTCTGCATAGGTCAAGCAGTGAGTGGTCCTGAGCTCCCACTGGGCAAGGACAGAATGAATGCTTGCTTTGCCTGGGGGCTTTAGCTTGGCTTGACTCAGGCCTGAGCCTTCTATTTTGGGGATGCTCTCCTTGCTATCATGATGGTTTATGGTCCCTAGCCTTCCTCCCTGTCTACCTTCTGCGCTTCGAGCTCTCTCTGAGGCTGGTGTGGGTCATTGTTGTCCCTCAGACCCGATGTGCCAGTTGGAGCCTCTGCTGCCGCCTGACGACCGCTGTTCTCTTTGTTTCTCTCAGTCCGACTGTTCCCAGCTCATCCGCCCTGGCATTTATTTACAAAGCCATTGTGTCCACTGAGTGGAGAGCAAAGTGATTTATAGGGAACGGTGCTGGGGTCTGGGAAATGCCAGCTTCCCCTCCGGGCTCTGTAAATCAGGTTTGATTCTGGCAAGGCCTCCCAGCTCCCTAAATCAGCTCAGAGTAACTCTCCAGGGTGGGCGTGCCTAGTGAGAGCGCTGGAGAAACAGCTGATTCCCGACTTGGCTGCACCTGCTGGGTGGATCCTTCTCCCCAGGCCAGCAAGGGCCGCAGGCAAGACTGCAGTGTGCTGAGCCCTTCTCATGGCTCAGATCTCAAAATTCGTAGCAGTGATGGGTGGTGGATGGGTGGTGACTGGCATCTACGGCCAGAATATACAGCAGATCTTCATCTGCCACAGGGGAAGGCGGCTGCTCTCAGAGGGGACAGGGTTGGAGTGGCTGGCCTGGGAATTTTTTGTTTTGTGTTTGGAGGCAGGGTTTCTCTGTGTAACCGCTCTGACTGTTCTGGAACTCCCTCTGTAGACCAGACTGGTCTCAAACTCACAGAGAACTGCCTGCCTCTGCCTCCTCTGTGCTGGGATCAAAGGTGTGCGCCACCACCGCCAGGCTGCTGGATTTACTTTTATGTCATTTTTTTTTTTCTGAGTCAGGGTCTTTTATGTCATTTTTAGAAAGTTAAAATTGTGTGTGTGTGCTCACACGTGTGTGTGTGTGTGTGTGTGTGTGTGTGTGTATAGGGCTTTGCCCTGTTGTGCCGTGTGGGCACTGGCTCTGGGTGGTGTCTCTTCCCACTGATTTTGTGTTGGCTGTCGTGAAGCAAGTGTAGGAGAGTAGGTCTCTCATTCTCTTTCCTGTCGGCACAGCTGTGGGATTGAAGGTGTCTGTGAGCCGAGGCTGGGGCGTCTATGGCTGTGGCAGTCTGTGTTCTACCTCTGCTGGATGGTGTTGCCTGGCAAATATGGGAGGGAAAGGCAGGAAAGGGCTGGACTCCCTGAAAAGGGCATTCATCTCCATTGTGGTTGTCTTGGGGACTAGATTCCTACCCCAGGGACTTTGGGGTCATGTTCAAAGCTCAGGAGACCAGCCAGACATCCTTGGACAGCCGTGATAGGACCTGGGGGTGGAACTAAGTGGCCCTGTTCTTGCTTATGAATGGTAGCCAAGGGTTTCCATTCTGCAGCTCCTGAGGTCTGCCTGTTGTGGTGGAGTCTGGGGAGGTGGGGATCCCCCGCAGAGTCCTAGGCCCTGTGACTTAGACTCAGGACTTAGTGGCTGAAGTTGCAAATGGCAGCTGTTTCAGAGCCCTGTCACCGAGAGGAGTCTCCCATCTGTGTGGCCGCCACCTGTCCCCCGCTTCTCGTTTCTGGAATACTATGTTCTAGAGCATTGGCTGTGTTACCATGGTTTTACGCCCTGTCTGACCCAGTCACAGCCAAGCTGAGGTAGAAACAACATTCTGTCAGAGTAGAGATTTCTAGAAGCCTGAGACGAGAGAGGGCTCTCCACTCCCTCCATATTTGGACTCTTAGGAGCTATGCCTCTTGAGTTATTCATTTATTCATTTATTCATTCATTCATTCATTCATTTTTTTCCCAGCGGTGGATGCTGCAACTTCACTAGCAAGGGCCACAGAGTGGAGGGAAGATGGAACCCAGGCAAGACCTGGTATCCAGTGGCCTTGTAGTCTTAAACCCTGGGTAGCTGCTTGACTGAAAGAACCTGTCTGTACCCTCCCATGGAAGTGGCAGTGACCTTGTTCCCGCTGCAGGAAGCCCCATGAGAGTTCGATGCTGACCCCAGGGATGGGGCTGTGCCTGGCATATACCTGGGGTTTGCTCATTGGTACCACAACCAAAGCCAGGTCTCAGGGATCCTCGGGAAGAACAGGGCAGACAGGCGGTCTGGGATCCATGACCTGCCCTGCGGGAGCGGACCGCCTGCTGTGTGGGGAACCCTGAATCCTGGGAAGGCAGCTCTGTGGGGCGGTGTACTGTGCGTTCCCATCACTTTCCTGAGCGCCTGCTGCTCGTGGTGTGGGCGCTAATCGAGTTCTGTGGGAGTCGATGGGGAGTGATTCTTGGTGCTTCCTGCTTTGAATTTCATAGGCCCCCCGAGGACATGAACTTGGAAAATTGAGGCATTGATCGTTGCTTTTATTGGTGTAGGAGATGCAGCGAGATTTAGAGAGGAAAGATTTGTGATTGTTCTCAGCCTTTTTATGCTTCCAAAGCATCTAGAGGAAGCACCTGCCCTTCTGTTCTCTCAGGGGGTGCCCCCAAGGATCGAAGCTGTTTGCAATAATGCCTGACTGGAGTCCTTCCTCCGGAAGCTCAGCAGTGGGCACCGTGGTACAGCCTGAGCGCCGTTCTGTAAATCAAGGTGCAGAATTGGCCCATGGTGAGCATCCCGCACCAGCTGGTTCTCCCCAGCAAAGGGGTTTTCAGTTTATGGGCTGTCCTGGTGGTCAAATGTTTGCCTGAGACTTTGTTAATTTATTGAGAAACACATTGTAGAAATGGCATGTGCATATAAAATCACTATTTTCATTTACAGCACACGAAATGTTTCCTGGCTTTTTCCGCCACCTTCATGCTTGGGGTCATTCCAACTCTTTGGGGGATGTGTCCCTTTGAGAGATTTTTAGGGGTGTCCACACAGTAAGGTCAGACCCTGAGAGACAATGTGGCTTGTGCTCACTAGCCCTAGTTTTCTATTCCAGCGACCTATGTGTGCTGGACTCTGCTTCCCCTGAGCTACCTTGGATGCAGTTGAGAGAATCTGGAAAGACTGGTGTGTGAGCTCCCCTGTCTTTACTAAGGGTGGGTGTTGGTGGACCAAGGCTCTCTGGCTCACAGGTATGTGGCCATTTGTGTGTCACCAGATGGTCACTTCCACATCTCTTTTCGAGGGCCAAGTGCCCAGTTTTAGGTTCCTGGGGCCCAGGCGGGTCTGACTGTGGCCTCCTGGAGTTGTGTTGAGAGTGCCAGCCAGGGTGAGATGCCTTGAAGGAGGGGGTGGAGTCTGAGCGGCAAGCCCCGTGTCATGCATGGGGCTCTGGGCTATTTGCTGACCCCAGTACTGGGTAATAGCAGGTGAGTTTTCTGACTGGGACAAAGAACTGCAAACCAGGCTTCTCCGAGTGTTCTGGAAGCTGGGCAACTTGTCCTAGCTGGCTTCTCCCGGGGATTGAGAGAATCTCTGCTCTTGGCCTCTCTCCAGCTGTGGGCATGGAGCGCCTCTGCTCTCCCCACCCTCTTCCTCCTGCAGCCTTATTCCATAAGGATGCCTGTTCCCCTCAGAAGTACACGTCTGCCCATATGTTATTGGTGTGTTGGCATGGAAACCCTGTGGGCACCCAGCGTGACTGTCCCTGGTTCCCATTGACCGGGCTGACAAGGGTGTGGGAATAGAACATGGATAATGGAGAAGTTCAGGAGGCGTCATAGCCTGCTGAGCGACCTTGGGAAACCCGGTGTTGTCTATCCTGTGTGTTACAGATGCCAGCCTGTACCACATTTCCAAATAAACAGAGATGTGTCTAGCCAGCCTTGAGATTCGCAGTGAAGTCTGGCCTGGGCAGCTTCATCCCAGCCCCACATACAATAAAGAGGCTGCCGTTCCATCTTTCCCCGTACCTTCTGGTCCCCTTTATCCCCTTCTCCACCCCTTTGTTCTCTTCCCTGCCTTCCCCCACCCCCTTTTATACCTTTCCCATCTCTTCATCCCTTGCTCCATCATCTCCTCATCTTCCTCCATCCTTTCTCACTCCTCCTCCCTCCCCTCCGTCCCGCCTCCACACCTTCTATCTCTTCATCTCCGTTTTTCATCTTTGCTCCATCTTCCTCCACTCCTCCTCTGCCCTGCCTTTGCCTCTCATTTGATTTTTCCTTCATCTTCTCTCTGTTTCCCCTCTGTTCTCTCCTCCACCCCATCTCCATCTCGTCTCCATTCTACTTCCCCTCCTTCCCTCTCCCCTTCTCTTTCATCCTTTCCCCGTCTTCTCCCCACCACTTTTTACCCTCACCTTCCATCCTTCCCGGCACTCTGGTCTCCTCCTGGCCTCATGCTGCCTTGTAGTGAGTCTCACTATGAAGAGAACTGAGGCTGATCTAGCCTGTGTACTGTGGATATACCAGTGTGAAACCCACCTGCCTGCTCAGGCCTGGACCAGACTCTTCAAGTCACCATTATTATTCCTTGGAACTGGAGTCTCCTGACTTGTACCCTATACTGTTAATTGGCCCCCTTGGTGTCGCTGAGCGATGACACCAAGCAACCCCTTTTCATTACCTCCAGTTCCCTCCACTCTCATGAGTGAGAACAGCTTGGGACAGGCAGTCTGCCTCAGAGGACACAGAGTGCAGGTGAGCGCGTGGCTCCTTTCACCTCTTTCTTTGGCTTCTGTGTGACTCAGTCCCTTTATAGGATGGGCTCAGGGGGTGAGGTCGGTATTACTGTTGGGCCACATCTGGGTAGCTGTAGTTGTGTTAATCTGTCCTCGAAAGGCCAGGCTAAACCTGGAACCCAGGCTTGGTCTCAGGGCTGCTGTGGAAGAATGGCATTTGATCCTGCCCACTCCTGTCACCAGACAGGAAGTCTGGGGGCGGAAGAGCGTCAAGGTCTATCCAGCCTGTGTACTGTGGACGCACCAGACTGGTGCGACCCACCTGTCGAGCCCACAGGCTGTGCGTGCCAGGCCTGTGCCAGTCCCTTGAAGTCATCCTTATTGTTCCCTGGTACTTCAGCTTCCTGATTTGCACCCAGCCTTGTTGATAAGCCCTTCTCAGGGAGGATAATCTGTGGGGCGTCCCAGGACTTTGGGCCATGCATTATTCATGGGAAACACTTAATCCTCCAACTCAACCTGGAGCTCTGCATGGAGGCAGTGAATCCTGGGCATTGTAACGATATTAATAACCACTACGTTAATACAGCTCCTACCCAGGGAAGCCAGTTATGTTTAACAGGGCAGAGAAGAAAGGACGAAATAATGAGATGTCACACAGGCAAGTCGTGCTGCCCCAGGGACAACCTAAGAGTTTGTGACATGCCCAGCATTCGCAGAGGCAGGTTCTGGCTGGCATTATTTGTGTATTCAGATTACAGAGGCTGTGTGAATCCCAGCTAGGGGCTGTCTCTGACCTCTGCATCATAGGAAGCCATTCTGCCTCCCCAAGCCTCACTCTTTGGTGCATGGGTATCAGCCTGCAGCTGGGACCTGCTCAGGTTGCCTCTGGAAAGGGAAGTAACCTCCACATCAGGTCTCGCCTGGAAGCTGGCTTCTGTGCCATCAGCAGCCTGTGTGTGTGTGTGTGTGTGTGTACACGCGTGTGTGTGTATATGTGTGTTCTCCTCGGAGCATGCAGGCCTGTTTAGGCCTCTCTAAGGACAGCACTGTTGTTTTCTCTAATTTCCTGGACAAGGAGCTCAAGCGAAGTGATGTGAGATGACTTGACTTGGGACCCCGCAGCATCCCTACCAGGCTTCACAGTCATCTTCGTAGTTTTCTGTGTGATCTTCCAGGATGCACGGCCTTCCAAATTGAGGGCAGATGGTTGCAGCGAGCCGAGAGCCTGTGTAACTCAGGGCCTGGGCTTTCTCTCTTGTTCTTATCCTACCTCCGATTCCTTGCTGCGTTTGACACCCGTGGTCCCTGAGATCCGGCACCAGTGTGACCTCTGTGTATTGTCTGCAAAGAGAATCCCGTGCTGGTGCATGCCACTGCTGCCCAGTGTCCCCTCTTAGAATAGTTAGTGACCTGCGAGGCCCCACTTTTTAAATCGGGAGCTGCGCCACTTTTGTTACTGTGGTGGGAAGAACGAGTGGGTGAGCGCCGTTAATGTGTTCCTTACAAGAAGCCCTCCCACCCTACTCTTGGTTTTGGGGCTAAACATCAAGTATCTTGAAGTCAGCCTGGTGACGTCCCTTTTGTAGGAAGCCACTTATTCAGGTGCCAGTTGAGTCTAACCCAGCTGTTACATCGCTCTGCTACCTATCCATACCTGTGATAAGGCTGTGGCACACAGGTGCCAACTCTGGGAAAGGCAGTCCCCGAACAGGAGCTGCAGCTGAGATGGATTTGTCTGCTCAGCAGTGGTTTCTATGGAAACTGCTTAGGGGGTGACCTGGATTTGTGCTGCAGGGAAATGGGTCCAAGCCCTGACTAGGTTGTTGGCAGTAAGAGGGATCCTAGGACTTTGTTTTACAGGGCCTGGCACCTTGGAGTTGCAGGGTCAGCATCTCAGTGCAGCAGTTTGTGGGGGTGTGTGGCGGTGGTGGGGAGACGGAGAGAGGAGGGTGTGTTATGTGTACATGCACACGCCGTGATGTACATGTGGAGATCAGAGGACAACCTCTGACCCTCCTTGTTTGAGACAGTCTTTTCTGCTGCAGTGTAAGGCAGGCTAATCGGTCTGTAAGCTTCTGGCCATTTTCTTGCCCCTGTCTCCCATTTCTCACAGGTGCTCTGGATTACAGATGCTGCTTGCTCCAGCCATTGCATCCCTCCCCCCCCCCCCCCGTTTTTATTTATATGTCTATGGGTATTTGGTCTGCATGCATGTCTGTGCACCATGTGTGTGCAGTACCTGCAGAGGCCAGAGAGAGCATCAGATCCCCTGGGACTGTAGTTACAGACAGCTGTAGGTGCTGGGAATTGAACTGGGTCCTCTGAAAGAACAGCCAGTGCTCTTAATGACTGAACCATCGCTCCAGCTCCTATGTCTGGTTTTAATGTGAATTCTGGGGTTGTTAGGTTTATGAGGCCTGACATTTAATGGTTATTCACTGAGTTATTTTTTCAGTTCCAGAAGCTTTTTTCTCTTCCTTCCTTCCTTCCTTCCTTCCTTCCTTCCTTCCTTCCTTCCTTCCTTCCTGGCAAAGCACACATATAATAAATGCACCGTTTCAGTGTCTGTGACTGTGAAGTCTAGTGCCATCACCATCCATTTCCTCTACTCCTACTTTTTATGTTTGCATGTGAGGTGTGTGTGCCTGTGTGTGTGCTCGTTTGCATGTGTATATGCATGTGTGCATTTGTGTATCTGCATATGTGCACATCAGACATCAGAAGTTGATGGTCTCTTGTTTCCTCTGCTCATGCTCCACCTTATCCATTGAGGCAGGGGCTCTCACTTGAACTCACAGTTCTCAGGGTTGGTTGTTTTGGCTGACCAACTTTGGGATTACAGAAGGTCACCTCTTCCGTCTGACATTTACATAGATTCTGGGGATCTGAACTCTGGTTCTTTTTTTTTAATATATATAATTCTTTTTTATTGATTTTTATTTGAGCTCTACATTTTTCTTGGTTCCTACACGTGCGCAGCAAATGCTTTACTCATTGAGCTGCCCTCCTAACCCCGCTTGCAGTTCTTGCCTTCAAAATTAAAGCTGTCCCCGCGAGACACTCCTCTCCTCCCCCAACCCCTGACATCTGCTATCCTACTTTGACTTCTAGGCACCTTGTGTGAATGGAGTCACATGCCTTTTGTTCCTTTGTGTCTGGCTTATTTCACTGAGCACAGTTGGCTTCTATAATAGCTGGTGCCATTGTTCTTCCTGTGTAGGGAGGGATGACAGCAAGGCTGCTCCACATTTACCCCAGAGGCTTTCGTTGGCTCTACCTTGCCTAGTGCCTCTCTTCATGCCAGATGTTGAGTCCAGGCCTCTTGTCTATTATTTCTGTTTTCTGGGGGTTCCCACAGGTGTCCTGTCTCCCAGGTGTGAACTCTGACTGTAGAAGAGTTCAGCCACTTGGGCTGAACACCTGTGCTGCCTGCGTCTGCGCCAAACCTGAGACTAGGGCTAGCTGACCTCTTCTGCACTATCTGTGCCTGCTCTGGGTGTCCCCTCTAGGATCGGCTCCCAGCACCCTTCCCTGTCTGTATTACTAGTGCAGCTATATGACTCTAAGCCCTGCTAGACTGCTGCTCACCTGCTGGACTAGCCCTTAGCTTCCTTTGCTCTTGGAGGGGCTTTGGGGATGCTCTTGTCTTTGCATAGTGGGGAGGTGATCCCCTAAGAGCCTTCCCTTCTGTTCCTCCCTCTTGCAAAATTTGGAGGCTTATTCTGGGCAGCTGTAGAATTGGAGTCCTTTAGATGCTGAGGAGATGGAGGGCTGCTAGGGTGGGAAGAGAGGGAACATTTGCAAAATTTGGGCGTATCCTCGACAGGTGTAGAATTGGAGTCCTTCAGATGCTGAGGAGATGGGGGGCTGCTGGGGCAGGGAGAGAGGGAACATTGCCAGCCTACACCCTACACCTTGTGTAACCACTGGCAGTTGTGTGTCATCTTGACCTCTGTTTCCTCATAGTTCATTTGATTTTTTTCTATGTTCCCAGTGATGACGAGGGTCTCAGGGTGTGTCTTTGGGGACCTCTTGGCACTGCCTGAACATGAGTGGGTTAGGTCTGCAGTGGTCACTGCCACTTTGTCCCATCTGCTAGTGCCTGAGCCTAGGAGCCATTTGCTCTCAGGGTGAACCCCCACCTGCAAGATCCCTGTTGCATCTGCTCTGTCAGTAGCTGGGAAATCCTGCTGTCAGAATGCTGCAGACTGAGAGCTTTTCTCTGTACTTGCCACACATTTGGAACAGCCTGGTCACACTGCAGAGCTGTTTGCTCTCGGGTGGTGTCTGAGCTCCAGCTGTAAAGGGACTGGGCGCCATGCTGAAGCACTCACCAATGGCCAGGTCACCAGCAGTACTTAGCATGGGTGGGCTCTTTGGGGCTGTTCCGGAAGTGGGCGTCTCCCACACTATGCATATCTCGTTAGCCTGAGCAATGACTGTAGGGTGCTCTGAGGAGTGGGACCCAGGATCCTCCTTATTTTCTTGGGCCTGACTTATACTATCATGCCATCAGAGAGAGATTTGGGATTTGTGCTCCCAAGACTCAGGCACATCTGTCACTGGTCTGGGCACCGAGGGGAGTAGTGTGTGTGATACTTTTAGGTCTCTTTGTTTCCTTTGCTCATGCCAGGCCAGAGCTCAGACTGTGGCCACAAGGTGACCACTCTTCTCTCTGAACCTGATCCTATCACCACTACGTGGGGGCTATGGTAGCCTTCCTTCCCCACCTCAATGTGGAGAATTGACAGGCTCTTCTTTTTCAGGATAGTTGTCCTTCCACCTTCTTCTCTTCATCCTTATCATCATCATCATCATCATCATCATCATCATCATCATCGTCATCATCACAGGGCCTCATGTATTTCAGACTGGCCACGAACTGGGAATATAGTCAAGGATGACAGAGAGAGACTTTATGATCCACCTCCCAAGTGCTGGGATGACAGCCGTGGCCACCATGCCCTATCTGATGGTGTTCTTGGGATTCAAAAGAGGGCCTTATGAATGCTCAGAGCATTCTACCAACTGAGCCATACCTTCAGCCCCAGGAAAGAGATTTATTTTAAAAAAAAAAATGGAATGCTGTTTATTTAACTTCAAAAACATTTCAGCATTCTAAACATACAAAAAATAACAGAATGTTGCAAATTGCATTTAGGTGCGGAAGGTTCTTGAACTTTCGTTGATACAGTAGCTCTTTGCTTTGCTGACAGTGATGAGCGCTACAGTTTAAAAACAGCTGAAAATCTACGGCACTTAACTAGAGAAAAAATCCAGACACTTCTCATGCCAGCTGACCCCTCCCCCCTTTCCACAGCTAAGAATGTCAGCAGAACGCTATGCCACTATATACAAAAACAAGACAACCTGAAGCTAAATGAATGCCCACCGCAGTATCAACAGGTCCAGCCTCACAGCGCAGGCCCTGAGCTACAGCCCCCTCCAAAAGACATCTACCCTCACAGCCTCCAAGCCAAACAAGGAGCATCAAGAATCTGGCTGGGTTGTTTTGTTCTCTTTACAAACTATAGATATGTACAGTTGACAGCTCAGGATTTCTAGCCAATAACCGACCATAGGGATAACACTACCTTACGAGTTGCAAACAGGATGCCCGAAACATCTTCAAATGCCTTGTCACACCAGCAGCAAAATGCACAGAGTGAGGAGGGCACGCGCGCGCGCGCCTTTCCATTTGAAAACTGTTTGGAGCTATGTACAACTTTGATACAGTTTCAGGGCGCTCCCGACACCCACGGCCACTTCATGTAAACCACTGACACTTTGAGAAGCTACAATATGATCGTGATCAAAGTTTGTAATTAAATTTAACAAGGGCAATAGACACGGCTCAGATAAGAGATGTGTCAGTCACGGCACTTTCCTACTCTAAGGTATTCACAAGAGTTTTATTCATCTTCTTCCTCTTTCTCCTCCTCTTCTTCCTCTTCCTCCTCCTCCTCTTTCTCTTCCACCTTTTGCTGGGCAACTTTAGCAGGACTCTTGGCGCCATCGAACTTCCCTTTAGACTTACAGTCAGCCACACCCTCCTCAGCCTTCTCCCTCAGCTTTGTGGCCTTGGTAACGTAAGGCTGCTTTTCACTGTCACTGAAGTTATTCCACATCTCACCCAGCCTTTTTGCCACATCTTCAACAGAGATTCCAGGGTTTGTAGATTTGATCTTGGTGAGGAATTCAGAGCAGAATAAGAAAAATCCAGGCGGTGGTCTTTTGGGGGCATTAGGGTCCTTCTTCTTCTTGCCTCCTTTAGCGGGTCCATAATCTTTCATTTCCCGATCGTAGCGTACTTTATCTGCCTTTGCCATTTCATCAAACTTTGATTTCTCTTTGCCGGACATTGTCTTCCACCTCCCAGAGCACTTCTTGGAAAACTCTGCAAAACTGACTGGGACCCCGGGGTTTTTCTTCCTATGTTCTTCCCTGCAGGTCTGCACGAAGAAGGCATAAGCAGACATCTTGCCCTTTGGTTTCTTGGGGTCACCTTTAGCCATCCTGACTGTATTGTTCGCTAGTCTCAGAAAAGAGATTCTATGGCCTTTCAAATGCTTCTAGGATGGGGTGGGCAGGCTGTTGGATGAGACCCAGCCTCTCGCTCTCCTGCCCAGTATTATGACCAGTATGGGATCAAAGCTGCCCTCGGAGTTTCCCTGGCTTCAGGGCCCAGGCGACCTGCCTCCTCTCCAGCTCCATTCTCCATCCTCACTGGCTCTTACACAGACCAAGAGTCTAGGCTCCTCGCTAGTGCTCAAACTCAGTGGTCTTCCATCCTTTTCTTGTGGCTGAAGATGGAGCCATGTTACCAGCTTGGCTTGACCAAGATTATAAATTCGGGACAATTTGTAATGTTCCAGCCTCTTAGCCAGAATCCTCAAGGATGGGTCTGAATTTTCCACAGTGAATTCAGCAGTCAGGTACAGCCGCACCATGGAGGGCAGATGAATCGTCCCTTGTTCTTTCTGCCTGTGGAGTAAGGCATGTGCTCTGTGACCAGTCTGTGAGGGATTCTTGGGCTGTGTCGACCTGATGTCGGAGAGATGCTTCTGCTCCTTCCTTGGGCTGTAGATGACCACTGACTGGGATCTACAACCAGGACAGCTCATTGTAGAGTCTCACATAGCTGCTGGGAGCAGCTCAAGGAAGGACACCGCTGTGACGTTTGGGGCTTTTCCTCAGGTGAAGGGCTACTCAGGGGATTTGTCTGCTTCTTGGATCGTGAGCAGTGTGTGACATTTGTCTGAGTCTTGTGACAAGCAATTAACCACATCAGTGCAGCTCATGGTAGCCACAAGACAGAGTGGTCCCTGGGCCTCCTACTTTTCTGGAGTCCATGGACTCTAGGAGATACACCTGGCTGTGCTGGACTGCTCATCAGGGTGACAGGGACGCGAAGCCACCCGGATCCTGAAGTTTCAGGTGGGAGTGGGCTGGGGGTGCCCAATTCCAACCAGACAGGGCCATGCAGAAGGCTGTGGGGACTGCAGCGCCCTGAGCAGAACAAGCTCATAGGAGAACCTCAGGGCCTGCTGGAGTTAGCATAGGAAGGCACTGGTTCAGACGCCGGTAGCAGTATTCGATGCCGTAGACTTTGCCTTGCAGTGCTCCAGAGACAAACCTCCGGAAAGGCTCAGGGGCTTCAGAAGCCTTCATCACAGTGGTCACAGGAAGAGCTTGTGGGCCTAAAAGGGACCCTTTGGAGTTGTGGGCATAGAGAGATCAGTGTGATGTCTCTTAGGCACTCCTGGTTGGTTCACAGAGAGATGTGGGCGTAAGCATGGGGTCAGTCTGGTATCTCTAGTGGGTTGGCTTGCCCATCACACCTGTGTCTCTGGGCATTGCAGTTTTCCCTGCTAACTACTCTCCACCACTCTACCAGCTGAGGCCTAGGGCTTTTGTGGAGCTGAGAGAATAGGCAGACTATCTTTAAATGCTTTAGATAGAAAGCTACAGGTGATTTTTTTTGTTAGTTTAAAAAGCTTTTAAGACATTCACCTGGGGGCTGGAGAGATGGCTCAGTGGTTAAGAGCAGTGGTTGTTCTTCCAGAGGACCCAGGTTCAATTCCTAGCACCCACATGGCAGCTCACAACTGTCTGTACCACCAGTTCCAGGAAACCTAACACCCGTGTCAAAACCACCAATGCTTATAAAATAAAAAAAAAACAAAAGCATTCACCTGTTTATGTATATGTCTTTGCACCTCAAGAGTTCAGAAGAGGGCACTGGAGCCCCTGACGCTAGAGTTGCAGGGCAGGCAATTGTGACCAGCCCAACATGGATGCCGGGAACAAGTTATAGTTAGTTGTGGGCGACCATATGAATTCTGGGATTTGGACCTCGGTCCTCTCAAAGAGCAGCAAGTGCTGTCAACCGCTGAGCCACCTTTCCAGTCTCTATAGATCCCCCTCCCCCAAGACAATTTCTCTATGTAGTTCTAGCTGTCCTGGAACTCACTCTATAGACCAGGCTGGCCTCGAACTCAGAGATCTGCCTGCCTCTGCCTCCCGAGTGTTAGGATGAAAGGTGTGTGCCACCACCACCTGGCCTCTATAGATGTTATTAAAAGCAACTTTTTTTTTTTTATTGATTTTTGGGGATTGAGCCACTAGGTCTTCTGCGTGCTAGCCAAGTGCTCTACCCCAAGGCTACATCTCCAGTCTTAGTGACTAGTGACTTCTGACAGAGGTGCTCCATATGCATAGGGAAAATCCTTCTTTGTAAGTAGTTTGATGAACTTTGTAGGGAAACACTGGGTTCTGTACAGGGACAGGGCTCCTTGCACAGCATCTGTTGACCTTCTGGGAAATGGTGATCTCTAGTCATTGGACAGAGTACGTGGGGCCAAGGGCTGAGGGCAGAGAACTCATGTACGGGAGGAAGTGCTTCTTTGTTGGGTGGCCTCTGAACTGGGCTTGGTGTCTTGTGTCCTGCCTGGAGGGAGGGCAAGTATGCAGGTTACACATAATCAACGGTTGATTGAGGAACCCTGATCCCCATGCGGGTGGCTTTGTTGACTATGTGCGCCCATGCCTGACCCAGAGAGCGTGTGGCAGAATGTCTCAACTGGCTTTAGAGCTAGTGTTCTGAAATCTCACTGTTCATTTTGAATCCTTTCTTTGACCCCCAAGAGTCACTAAAGTCAGTTGTCAGTTGCCTGTGAGCCTCAGGCGAGGGCTTGGGGCGTGCTTAAAGGTCAGAATGGAACTGAGTCTGGGGTTTTCTGGTTAGATGGGCATATAATGCCAGCCCCAGCTAACTGCAAGTCCCCAGAGATGGGAGCTCATTGCCCAAGGATGCGGCGTGTCCCCTTGGGAACCCCTCTGCTGAGCTCTGCTTGCTCCTGCCCATCCGCTGGGCCGGTAAGTGTTGTTCTTGTTACGCAGTGTTTCAGTATATTCCTGTCAATTTTTAATCTCCCTCACAGCCAGTCAGCAGCTGCCTCTGTGCGTCTTGCAGCTGGCTCAACTGTGCCTTCCCACTGTTGCCCACAGGCCATCTCTGTAGACTCAGTGTCGTTCCTCCGTGGAGCTTGCTGGCTATTGGCTTTATGCGGAGTGACATTTATCAATCATCAGGGCTCCCTCTAAGCCCTCAGGGGGTGTTAGATGAGCAGATGATGGCGTCCATCTGTGTAAGGAGTAGATGGGCAGGAGGGGAAGGATCCCTCACTGAGTGCTAGCAGAGTTTGGTCCTGAAGTGGGGCCTGGGAAGTCATCCTCAGATGCCTGACAGAGGGAGCCGGGAGCTGGAAGCCATGTTCTGGGCAGATGAGCTCTGCCATTTTTGTTCAGTCAGCTTTGGGGCCCTTCTAGTCTTTCTGGCGTCCTGTCCTGATGGCTGTCTGCCCTCTGCTGTGGGAGCTTAGGCCCCTGGGTGCCCAGTACAGCGTGCTGGACAGAGTAGGCTGTTTGTCTGACCATGGACAAGGGTGGCAGCATCCCACTGGGATGCTGGGCTGGATATAAAACAAACTCAGCACCAGCATCCATCTCTCTGCTTCCCTGCTGCAGACACAGTATGAGCAGCTGCTTCAAGCTCCCACCATGTCTTCCCCTGATGGGATGGAGCCAGCACAAACCTTCATTTCCTAAATTCTCTTCTTCATTGGGTATTCTGTCATGGCAGCAGGGAAAGCAGCTTGCATGGAGAGCAGGATGCTCAGCTGTCACTCCAGAGGCATGCACACGTGTCACGAGAGTTACTGTGGTAGTAGAGTGTAGGCTTTGTCTTCCCGTCCATTAGTCATCGGCCACATTAAGCCCCTCCAGGTAATGGCTCCGTCATCTCTCACCGTGAAGCAAGCTGGGCGTTCGATGTGTGAGAAGCTAGAGTGAAGCGTACGCTTCCTGGAGATGCTGTGGGCACAGCTGTGGAGCGACAGAGTGGTGTTTGATTTCATGCGGCATCAGAGCACATAGCCAGTGTGTTCAGCTGACCGCTCGGACCCTCGGCTTCCTCACTTGAGGAAGGGCGCAGTAACACTGCAGTGGAAAGAACCCATAGAACCCCCCATCTTCCCGCCATCGCTCTTGCTGGACGCGCTCTGCCCACAGCTGTGAGCCTCAGACGGGACACGTGCACTTCTGAACATCTTCCCTCTGTAAAGTAAGGGCTCTGAGAGAGGCTTCTCTAAAAAGCTTCTTCTGGCTCGGACATGGAGGTCAGTACTGGCATGACAGAGATGAGCTGAGCAGGCTGGTGCTTGGGCTTCTCTTGTGGACTTTAGGGTCCTGTTCTGCCTTCTGTGTCCCCATGGCCTTTCTTCCCAGGGCTGGGTTGGGTGTGGTCAGATGGCCTAGGGCAGTGAGTTGTCCCTGAGCTGCTGTTTGTGTCCTTAGAGTAAACTGTCTCATTGAGTATTGTGGCCTTGCTTGGGTTCACTGGGGCCTGTGGAGGGGACACATTGTCCTGGTCACATAGCCCGGTGGGGCAGGTGCAGCTCAGATTCCTTCTGACCTGCTTCTCTTTGCCAAGGTCTTAAGGATTTTGAGGCAGGGTTAGTGGCTGGTTTCATTTCTCCACTCTTGGGGAGTGTCAGAGTCTCCAAAACAGGGACTGGGTCTAGAACAGGCCTGTCTGGACTCCTTCTTAGAAGCTGCCTAGCTTTGGTCTCTCTAGTGTGGCCTTGGGCCTTCGGTGCCAGGGATTGGAGCGTCAGTGTGATAGTCATCTCCCCTGCAGACGAGTGGCAAGCCCACAGTGAGTGTCAGCTGTGGCTTCTGGCACAGGGGTGTGTGTGTTCTCACCAGTGCCCCTCCATGGACCAGATCCAGCATCATACGGCCAAGAGCACTGCCCTATGCTGTCTCCTTCCTTGTCGGTTTGTCTTGTGCCACCCATTGTCCTACTGCCCTGTTCGTCTTCCAGCCCGATTTCTTGGTGGCCTGGGGCTTCCCCAGAGACTTGTATGGCATTGCTGCTGTGTATGTAAATTCGTGTGTGTGTATGTGTGTGTGTGTGTGTGTGCCAAATGAGACAGGGTTTTTCTGTGTAGCCTTGGCTTTTCTGGCCTTGGCTTTTCTGGAACTCACTTTGTAGAGCAGGCTGGCCTGAACTCACAGAGATCTGCCTACTTCTGCCTCCTGAACTCTAGGACTAAAGGTGTGCTATGTGTATGTGTGATTGTTAATACTAATTCACAAATTGATAGTGCCTAAAATCACCTAGGAGATAACCCTCTAGACTAGGTTAATGGAGGGGAGATGACACCCTGAATGTGAATGGAGGCCGGGCTGCCCTTCCCTGAACTGCAGTCCTGGGTGATTGAAATGGAGAAAGCGAGCTGAATACCAGATAAATACCAGCAGTCATCCCACCCTGCCTCCTGACTGCAGACTCAATCAGCAGCTCCAGTTTCTGCCACTTTGACTTCCCGCCGCCATAACAGATAGTATCCTAAAACCATGAGCAATCCCCCCCACTTTCCTTCCTAAAGTCCCTTTTGCCATTTATTTTGTCACAGCGACAGCACAAGTAACTGATCCATCATGTAAGTGATTGTGGAGGTGAATTAGTGTGTTTGCGTGTGCTTGCTTGTGTATGCTAGTGTCTCAGAGTGTGTTCGGGGTGCGAGTTTATATTTCTGGTTGTGGCTATGTGTGAATTGTGTGGATATCCTGGTCTGTGTCTGCATGAGCCTATGCGAGCCTGCACGTACGAGCGTGCGTGCGTGCGTGCGTGCGTGCGTGTGTGTGTGTGTGTGTGTGAGAATATAAGCGTTTGGGCCCTCATGCCTGTGGGAGCTCTTGGACAGGCAGCGGTGGCCAAGCTGTGAGGTGCTCTTGCTCTGCAAACTCCAGGCATAACTGACATCCTCATCCTACCTTCCAGCAGCTGACTGGAAAAAGAGTGGCTTTTATTGAAAACAGAAAGAGCCGTAGAGAGAGTGTGGAGCCTGTCACTGGCCCAGAGTCCCATGCTGAACCTGCCTCTTGTAGGTTTGACACTAGCAGAAGCGTCCACCCTTGACCTTAGTCCCCTCTTCTGGGAAATGGAGGAGGGGACCTGGACCATAAGGAGGAGGGAATGAGCTTGGGGGGAAAGCATCTGATTTAGGGATCTACTAGAGAGGGCAAGACCCCATACGGAGCTCAGGTGGCAGGGAGTCATATCAGGACCATGGCCCCTGCCAAGCCCAGGGCTGTTCCTGGGATCCATATCAGCTGAGAGACCAGGCTACTGGCTTCCTCTATGAACCTTGCCCCTCCAAGCAGGATCTCATACTTTTGGATAAACCTCCATATGTTAGGAAAAATACTAAGATGAGCTGCTCTGCTGGTGCAAAGAAATCCAATCAGGTCAAATTAAATGCAGCATTCTTGGGTGGTTGAGAGCATGGCAGGGGAAACAGAAAACCGGGGAGCACATGCAAAACCCAGGACCAAGGGTTCCTCCTCTGGGCACTCACTTAAATACCCTGTGGAAGTGGTCCTGACCCCTCCCTGGGCATGCTGGGATTTGAAGTCCAGACCAAAGCAACTCCCAGGCCAGGGTGTGCTGGGATGGATGCCAGGGACTGGGGTGATTCTCCCAACTTAGCATCACATGTGGAATCTCACGTCTGTCTTGGGTCATATTGTGAGAAGGATGTAATGGGCTATCTACAACCAGAACTTGGGTGATGTCCAGTTTGACAGTACCTGACTGTGCTCTCTCCTGCCGCAGAGCAGAGGGTACTGCATCATGGTGACCACTGCAGGGTCAAGTAGAATACTTGACCTCTGAGATGCAAGTAGAATATGTCTGGGTGGGGATGAGTGCTCTAGCATTCATAGATAGTGAGTGTGCTGACCATAGCCCATCAGCTAGAGGTTGGGTGGGCTTTCCTTCCTCCATGGAGCTGCAGATCCTGGCTTGATGACCATGCTATGCTTTTGGAGACTGTGCCTGTCCATCAGCCACTGTCACCAGCCTCACATTCAGATGGACAGCTGACCCTTCTGGGCAAGAAGGGTTGAAGAGTGGGATCCTGTTGCCAGAGAGCTGTGCAGGCTTCTCGGCAGGATCCCCTGGGCCTCAGCACCTCTTTTATAAATGGGAACACCGTAGAACTGCCCCATTGGGGTTTAAGAGAATAAAGGAGTTGGCAGGAGCCTCGGGCTGCAGGCGGAACCTCTATCCTAGCCTGAGTTCTGCCTGGAAATTGCTGGGTGGCATCTTGGTTGTTGTCATCTCCCGCACTGGGTTTAGGTTAACTGAAGGGTGTGGACCAGATGGTGGCCAAGCTCCCTTCTCTGAGGATTTTGCTGCACTGTTCTGGTTGGGATAGCTACAACCCAGCCCTGTCTGGTGATGTCTCAGATTCTTGACTCAAAAGGGCTTTGAGAATCTGGTCAGTGCTCAGGGGAACCCTGTGGCTGTTCTGTCCAGGAGTTCCCCAAGTAGGCAGTTTCTTTGTTGTATACTACACATCTGATACCAAAGGCTGCTGGGAGTACTGTACAGAGGTTGTATTGTTGTAGGTAGCCCAGATTTAGTAGGAATGAATGCCAGGATTGATTAGTGATGCCTGCCTGGGCATAGCCAGGGGGTAATACAATGTGTGTGTCATGATCTGTCATCTCTGGTGTAACAGATAGGGACATATTCAGTGGGATGTGGTGTAGGCAGTCAATGGCAGGTCCTGAGCCCAGGTCTTACATTTCTTCTGGTTTATATTTCTGAGCCAATTTTAGTCACAATCTGAAATTAATTAAAATAATTTCTATAATACGCTTGACAATTAGTCAGCACTTAATGAGTATTAATGTGATTATGCATCTTTCATGTGCTTCCATCTGAGCCACTGTCTTTGTCTAACAGAGGCCTTTGGAATCTCTCCATTGGGAGTAGTTGCCCAGAGGAGGGGTATGTGCCTAGTCAGCGCCCAGCTTCTTTCTATCATCCAGGAGGGCAGATAACTCTCCCCCACTCCCGCCAAGCCCTGGTTCCTAAGATGAATGCTGTGACTGTCTCTGAGGTCTCCTAGCCAGACTTGTTCCTAGGCTCCTGTTCCCATCCATCTGAGGACAGATCCCCCTCTCACATTATGTCCTGGTTGGCCGATGGCAGCGGGACAGGGAAGGTGTGATGTAGTGAGGATTGTGGTCACTCCATCCCCATCTCACCCGCCTCCCGGCAGAGAGGAGGGGAAGTTATACTCTGTGCTCCCACCCAGTGCAGCCGTGGAGCCACGAGGAAGCTGTGCTGCAGGAGCTGAGAACACAGGGAAGAAGCCAGAGGTTGCTGCTCTTCAGGCCCAGCCTCCTGCCCCTTGCCAGGGCTTCGCTGGGTATGAGGCCTAAGCCGTGCTTGACCAGCTCGTCCCCCAAATCCCACAGTTGTGGGTGGTGTCGCTGTCACAGCTAACATCCGTTGGTTCTTCTGGTCAACCACCTCTGTGAGCGACTCATCCCTGCCTTTTGGCTTTCTGCACCAAGCGCAAGATGTGATTGAGAAGACCCTCCATGCTGGGGCTGCAGCTTTTTGTTCCTAATTAGGGGCGGGATAGATACTAGAAGGGGAGCATGCCTCCTCCAACACCGCAGCCAGCTGAGTGTCCAGGTTAGGGCCCTTCTCCACTTCCCAGTGAATATCTGCATCTGCCCTCAGGCTCCTGCATGCTTAGGACCTGAGCTTTGAGCCATAGCCACGCTCAGGCCTCCATAGCCACAAGGCCTTCACAAGGTGAAGTCCCATCATTTCTCTGGCTCCTGCTTTTCTCAGTGCAAAACAGGACAAAAAAAAATGACAAATAGGCATTGTGTGTGTGTGTGTGTGTGTGTGTGTGTGTGTGGACAGAAGGAAATTGCCAAGGATGAGTTAGCCAACTTGAGCTTGTAGGCCGAAGCTGCATTCAAAAGTTTCATCTTCTTTTCCTTTATTTGGAGGGCCTGGCAGAGGGATCCCTGAGTCCCCTTTCCCCTTCCTTCCTTCCTCCCTCCCTCTATCCCTCCCTCCTTCCTTCCCTCCCTCCCTCCCTTCCACCCATCTATCCATCCATCCATCTGCCCAGCTCCTTTGAGGATGACCAGGCATTCCTTTAATATACTCTATTCTAAAGTTGCCACCCCTCCTTATCTTGAGTTAGTGACATTTTTTCATTTTGCCACTCAGCTGCTATGGGGCCCATAGACTCGCTTATCCTGTCTTCCCCAAGCCGCTGCCTCCCCTGCAGAAACACACCAGTGTTGGGCGTCATGACACCCCACAGCAAAATGCTGCGGATGAGAAATGGCCGTGTCTCTGTTTGCTTTTGTTTTTCCAACCTCGTTCTGGTGGGAGCTTGACTGCGAAGCTCTGATTATACACGTTTCATAATTAATCACTTCTCGTTGGCCAATTGTCATTCCGAAGACAGCACCGCCAAGTTTTTCCTGACCTTGCTTTTGATATTTAGAAAAAGGGGAAAAATGGGATGGGTATGCAGACTGGGCTCGGAAAGCAATTTACAGTGATTTGCCCCTGAATATGCAGCAGTGTGGGCTGCAGATTTCCATGGCAGATAGGTGAGTTTCCGGGGCAACATATTCAAATGAGTTTCATAATCATGCCATTTGACTCTCCCCGCGTGTGCATTCAGATGAGTGGTAGTGGCTGATAAGGAGTTTGCAGCGCAGGCTGCGTCTGAGTGGTCCCTACTTATTGATCCTTAATGACAGCAGAGAGTTGGGGACAGGAAAATTCTTCTGATCACATAGCCTCTCCGGGCAAGCAGGGCTGGCAGATGGCGCATTCCCCAGCCCTTGTACACTGTCTCCAGCCTGGGCTCAGAGGAGCCAGAAACCTTGGCCGACTTGTGTGTCCTTCTGAGGGCAGCGCAATGCTGTTCTAATTGCTTCTGCCTGATTGGATAGATCATGCTTACTGTGCTGGCTGGAGGAGTGGCTAGTGGAGAGTCACAGTTGAAGATATAGTGGGAGATGGAGGTGCTGTGTGAATGTGTCAGCCCTGGCTGCTGTGACAGGTGGTTCTGGACTGTGGCAGCTTCCGTAGCTGGGCATTGCAGAGGGTTGTGGGTGGGCAGAACATGACAGAGGAGATATGACTGCTCCACACGGACCTGCAGGAATCCAGGCCAATGGAATAAGGCTTTTGAGGTCACCCTGGGTATGAGGAGGTATTACAAGGTAGCCTGCAGGTAAATCTCTTATGTGTACTTCTGTCTGCAGAGTAGGCCTCAGTAACCACAGACAAGGCTGGGGAGTGTCCAACTGGGACAAGGAAAGGCTTTTATTATTAGCAGCTGGTGAGGTACAGCCAGTAGACACACAGGCTAGGACTGCACAGTGCGGTCCAGAGTGACCTGGGGCAATGTCCTTGTTCTCTCTAGTTCTCATTATCTGAATACAGTGTGCCAATCCTGCTGCTCAGCACGCAGTGAGTGGTTGTTCTCAAAATTAAGAAGGAGAGACTTGGTCTTTTTTAGTAGATGCAATGCTTAGTGTTAATTGCCAACTCGATAGGATCTGGACTCACCAAGGAAACAAGCCTCTGGGCACATTTATGAGGGATTGAGTAGCCTCTGGGCATGCATGCATATGAGGAACTGCCTTGATTAAGTTAGCTGATGTGGTATGACCCTTTTAATGTGGGTTCAAACATCTCTGGGAGGAGAGAAAGTGACTGAATGCTGGCACTTGTGCTCTGCTTCCTGATTGTGGGTGCCATGTGACCGGCCGCTTCAAGCAATGGACTTGAACTGTGAGCCAAAATAACCCCTTTCTCCTTTAAGTTACTTTTATCAGGGCATTTTATCACAGCAACAGAAGACAAGCTAAGACAGTGGAACTTCTTTTGCTAATCCCTTTCACCTCCTCCATCATCCATTTACTCATCTGTCCGTCCATCCATCCATCCATCCATCCATCCATCCATCCATCCATCCAGTACCTGCCCATCCATGTAATAACCCATCCATCATCCATGCAATCTACCCACTCCTCCTCATCTCCCCATTCATCTATCTAATCATCCATCCATCTACCCACTTGCCTAGTCACTTATCTGTCTGTCCATCTGCCCACCCACCCATCCATCCATATAACTAACTCCTATCCATTTACCCACCGTCCATCCTTCTGTCCACTCATCTATTCACCACCCACTCATCCATCCACCCATTCACCCACCCACCTGTCCATCCGTCCATTCATCCACTCACTCACTCAGGGGAAGTTTGTGTAGTGCTTCCATCTATAAGATGTGGGATGTGGGGTGTGGGTGGATGCAGGCAGAGTCAATCTAGGACAGACAGGACTCCTTTCTCCAATGGTAGTGGCTGCTGGTATGTCGTAAGGTGTCCGTCAGCTCTTTCAATGAACATGCATTTTCTTTTTTTTCTTTCTTTTCTTTATATGTGTATGAGTGTTTTGCCTGTGTGTGTATCTGTAAACCGTGTTTATACAGTACCCATGGTCACCAGAAGAGCGTGTTGGATTCCCCCAGGACTGGAGTTTCAGACAGTTGTAAGCTGCCGTGTGGGTGCTGGGAACCAAACCTTGTTTATCACCGGGAAGAGCAGCAGTGCTCTTAGCTGCTGAGGTATTTCTTCAGCTCGACTTGTATGCCTCGTCCTGTGTGCTCGGTATTTCGGAAACTGTTACTTTCACTGCAGTGTGTATTTCCAAGTACGTTCTGCTCGAGTGGTCCGCCTTGCAATATCATTTCCTGAGGGGCTAGGGATCCCTGGCTGTGAATGCAGTCTGCTCTGTTTCCCTGGCGTCTTCGGGTTGTGTAATTAGGTTGCTGCCAAATTTCCCGGCACTTAGAAACTGCTGCAGGGGACACTTCTGGGCCCAGATCACTGCACAAACAAGGGAGAAACACATTCATCTTTACAGAAAAGCCCTAAGTTTTATAGCCCCTTTGGAACTAGAATTCAGGTCAGGCCCCCCACCGACTGGCCTGCTCCACCCTCTCTGCATTGCTCCAGCTGTCCAAGCAGCTGTGTCTCTTACTAACCCTTTTGGGGGTATGTTGACCTTTTGGGAAGGTACTGGGAGGTGACGTCTACCTTTCTAGAATGTTTTCAGGGCACATCCTCACAGATTTGGGGCTGGTGTTCAGAATTTCATAGCCCCTAGGATCCTCTCAGGCATTTGCCGTGAGTTCTGTGCTGAGAAAAGTAGGGCTCCAGCTTCAGGGTGGGCACACTGCATCTCTGCTGCGTCTATTTTGCTATGGCCAAAGCCCTTCGGCAGGACCCTGTACCTGCCAGGACCAAAATGCCCGGACTGGCGACAGGGGCAGGGCCTGCTTCCTATGGCTGGAGTAGGGACAGTTCTGTCACTTCTGGGTGAAGGGTAATTTTGTCACTGAGGGACTCAGTTGCCTGCTGCCTACCTGGTACTTTGGCCTGGGCGAGATTGTAAGCCTGAAACGCAAAGTCTGATTGCTGGTGCTTAGGTTGCTCAGGGCTCACAGGACAGATGTCATTTATTGCTTGGTAGTGGGGAAAAGGCAGGTTTGCGGAGGCCTCCTCTGGAGATAGCTCTCCTGTTGATCCAGGTCTGCCTCGAGAGCCCCTCTCTGTTCCTCGGGTCCTTCTTGCTCATTCTGCTTTGGAAGGTACTGATCTGTGGGCATTCTTTTGGGTGCGCTGTCCCCGCAAGGCACCCCAGAGGTGGACAACTGCATGTGTGTTCTGGCCCTTTCTCTGACTTTGACCCCGTTTGTGATGTGATCAGTGTCACCTGTTCTCTAGAGA
Organism: Myodes glareolus; assembly: GCF_982192425.1. Taxonomy (NCBI): domain Eukaryota; kingdom Metazoa; phylum Chordata; class Mammalia; order Rodentia; family Cricetidae; genus Myodes; species Myodes glareolus. The sequence goes on from NC_142046.1 coordinate 18,317,304, forward strand.
CGGGCACACATTCCAGCCACATAGAACCTCAGCTAGAAATGTAGATTCTTGGACCCCAGACACGGTGTGGGGTGGGGTCTGCCTTCTGTCGTGTGTATGGACTGACAGGCTGCTAGTATCTGAACGTTTGGACCTAGAGCACCTGTGTGTGGGGGTGGAGCCAAGATTTGCATCTACGATCCGGACCCTGCCTGCCACTGCATCCTCTAGACTGCTCACTCCTTCATTTAGTGCCCACTGCGCGTGTTTGGGTATCAGTGAACAGCTCAGCAAAGTCCAGTGTCTGGTGCAGTTGTTTCTGTAGCACGGCTGTTCTCATGGGACCTGACCTCTCCTTCCTGCTCCCTGTATGCCCCCAGCACACACCACTAGCTAGGCTTGTGGTCTGAGGGAGGGGGGGGGGTGTCTCCGTTTGTTATCAGGGACGCAGCTGGGAGGCGGAAATGAAAGTTGGGAAAATGTCATCATTTGACATTTTCATGCTCAGAAGTCCCCAGGGGCCCTGGCAGGGAGGCTTTTGATGGTCAGCCGAGAGTGCTAGCCCTGGGGACACCTGGTTGTCTAATCTCAGAGCGGGAAGCCACACAGAGTAGCATCGTGGGGGTGGGAGGTACTGGATGCTTTTTCTGTGCCGCAAGGAGTTGGCTCTGCGCTTACCCTTCATCAAGGTTCACAGGGAGCCCCCAGCCCCATGTAACCATAGTTCTCTTGAGGTCCTGTATATGTCTCTGAGGATCCTGCCTGGGGTCACTAGAGTCAGTTTCCTCTCCCTACACAGATGCCATGTGGAGGGCACATAGCACATTAGGACGGAGGGAAGGGCACCCCAACATAGTTGATCGTGTTTAAGCCATGGAAGGAGCTGTCGGCCCTGCCTCCTGCCGTGTCTTCAAGTCCTCTCCAAACTGCTAATGGTGACTTTGGTCTTACAGTAAGATGTGTGTGCCCAAGGCCGGGCTTAGAGCAGCTGCCGGAACAATACTGTCTTCTGGGACCACAGACACATGGGTGTGGAAGACCTATGTCTGTCTACCTGTAGGAGGTCATGGTCTCTGCCTGTGGGAAATGAGGCCTTGGCAGTTGAGTCTGGGCTGGCAAACAGGTGTGGTTTTCTGTACTGTGGCTGACTGATGAATGGTACTGTCTTAGGACTCTGCTAAAGTTGCTTTGCCTCTGTTGGCTCATAGGAAAGTATATATCAATTGATTAGCAATACTTGCCTTAGAAGGCATTGTTGACAGAAAGTTTCTGTCCTGCCTGGGCCTGCAGCCGTTCCATCCCAAAGAAACACACAGACGTCTACATTAATCATAAACTGGTTGACCTATTAGCTCAGGTTTCTTATTAATTAATTCTTACATCTTAAATTAGCCCATTATTCTTGTCTATGTTAGCCACTTGGCTTTGGTACCTTTTTCAGTGAGGCATTCTCATCTTGCTTCCTCTGCATCTGGGTTACGACTGCAGACTCAGCCTTTCCTCTGTCCAGAATTCTCCCATTCTGGTCACCCTGCCTATTCTTCCTGCTTGGCTACTGGCCAATCAGCATTTTATTAAAATACAAGTAACAAATCTTTCCAGGGTACAAGACCATTGTCCCACAGCAAGGCATGAGGAGGGCAGCGAGTGTGCCACCGGCCAGCCAAATCCTTCAAGGCTTATATTATTTCCAGCATCTAGAATATAATATTGCCTTAAGTGGGCTTTTGTTTGTTTGTTTTTTGTTTTGATTTGTTTTTTGGTTTGTTTGTTTTTTTTCTTTGTTTTCTGAGACCCGGCTTCTCTGTGTAGCTTTGGAGCCTGTCCTGGAACTCACTCTGTAGACCAGGATGGCCTTGAACTCACAGAGATCCACCTGCCTCTGCCTCCCAAGTGCTGGGATTAAAGGCGGCCACCACTGCCGGGCTTTGCCTTAAGTTTTATTCCGCCTAAATATTTAGAGCCTTTTAAATCCAAAACTAATAACAAAAGCCATTTTGCTTGTTATTTGTAAAAGGCCCCTTGTAGAGCCGGCTGGTGGGGGCCACAACTGGGCCAGCTGCACATGGGCCTTTTGAGATGCGTCTGAGCAAACACAGAGGACCCCAGTTATTCCCCGTCATAACTTCCCTGAGTGTCAGCCCCTGAAATACAGACACTGACAGGAGGCCCAGACACACACTCAGCTGTGGACGGGGGTCCGCCACCCGCTACGCATAGAAAAGGCCTTTGCTGTGGTGTTTTTCCTTTGAAAATTGCTGCTGAGTGCAGAACAGCCTAAAGGAACCCCAGGGAGTGCGTGCCTGCAGGGGTCTTTGTGTAAGTGAGCACATCCCTCTTTCCTGATTACCAACTGTACACAGTGAGATGGTAAGGCCGGGAAGCCGATGGGGTCGCATATATGACACCCTCTGAGCTCAGTTTCCCAGGACAGCCAGGGCCTGGTGTCTGCAGTGAGCCGTGGCTCCCAAGACCCTTTTCCTGGTTCTCTTCTCCACCCCAGGTGCTCATGTGCACACGAACCTGCACATAACGCATACTCGAGAGCTTGTAGCACACACATGCAGTCACATACATAGATATAAGTAATATATATATAACACGGTTATGCTCATTCACACCTCTAGGACACATAGGAGCCTGCATGGATGCATGAACTTGGCACACACGTGTGGTAGTCTCGAGGTTCAGGTTTGTGCCTGGTGCCTGTTTTCAGGTATGCTTGGCTCCCGCCCGTTCTGTTGATAAACTGTGAACAGCTTCTCCTTCTGTCTCTTGTTATGTCACACCCTTTATTCTTGGGCCAGCCATTTCCTTCTCCCTTCCCTTAGTTTTTTCATATTGATCCATGGAGTCTCCAACTGTGGCCCGTCTCACCTCCCCGTGCACACGCTTGTTTTCCCCGAGTCCTGATGAAGCTCTGTGGACTAACAGAGGCATTGAGGTTGGGCAAACTACCTGTCTGGAAGCTCCTGGCTAATTAAGGGTTGGACTGGGTTGCTTGGGCTGAGGAATGTCCATTGTTGCCTGCCTTGGGTTTTGAGGAATCTGTCAGCCTGGGGATCCACGTGGCTCAGTACCTGGACCTTCTTATCCTTTGGTATCCTGACTGGAGCCGGTGTCTGTTGAGATGTCAGACATGGACTGGGGCTTGCAGCAAGCACTGCGCATGGATGTTTGTGTCCGTGTGGCGCCGCAGCTTTGGTGTGGTTATAGTCAATTGCTGAACCTCGCTGGGCCTCCATTTCTCCATCTCCAAGATAGGTTAGTCCTTACTGTGGACATGGGCTGCCATTAGTCTTATAGACCCTTCTAGAATAGCAGCACTGGATGAGCCTTTTGTAGGTGTGACCTCAGTTAAGACAGACCCACAGCAACCCTAGTGAAGCATTTCTTCCCCATGCTAAAAAAAGCAGTTTGGGGGTTTGTAGCTGACCAGGGGTTGGTGAAGGAGCACCGTCACATGAATGGAAACCCATTCCTCCCGGAGGCACCCTACCTTGAGCACGGCAGCTCTCAGCAGATATTAACGTGGCCAAATGACAGATTTCACGGAGTAAACACTACACAGGTGCTGAGCCTGGGAAGCTCTATGTTGTTCTTACGAGGTGTGCTTAGTTAACAATTTCCACGCCTGCAGAACGCTTGGTGCCGTTTGCGACGACTTCCTGGTGGGCTGATGTTACAGAACTCTCTCTTCTCCTCCCCAGGTCATCTCTGCAGTGTCCCGACTGTCTCTGCACAGCATCGCGCAGAACAAAGGGATCAGGTGAGTTCCACAGTGACACTGGGAGGGCAGGCCCTTTCATCTTGATGCTATCGACACGGACTGGAGTTGTATAGACATCCTCTTCCTGAAGCAGGCGCTTTCACAGTGCACTCTGGCTGCGTATTGGCAGCAGCCAAGGTTGTGTGGAAGGGGGGGGCCTGTGGGTTCACACCAGGGAAATCCTGCGAGCGTGTTACTGACAGCTGCAAAATCGCTTTCGATTTAGGTACTAAGATCAGCAAATTAACCCTACCACAGATCATTGCCTACCTGAATGCACCTCTCCGGCTCTGGACCAGGAGCTGGTTTGAGTGCTGGAGCTGGTGTAAGTTTACAGGGATGGGTCCGGAGTGCAGAGCGCTTCTCTACCCACAAGCCTTAGCACTCCTGTGGCCCCTGTGGGTCGTCACGCTCTGAAGAACTGCGTGGACAACACTTTCGCTGCTGATGCTTCTGAGGCCTGCGGCTCTATCTCTGATTCATGGGTGGGATGCAGGGGGAGGGCTGGGTGATGCAGCTGAGACCTGGTCATTGCAGATTTTGACTTCTGATGGTACAGGTCAGGGAGATAGGTCTTAGGTCACCTGGGGACATCCTCAAGCTCTCCTTTCCTGCCATGTCTGAGGGTTCCCTGATGATACAGGCCAGTGATGGGGTAACGGGAATGGCCCCCCTCCTGAGAGCTGAGCATGCAGGCCACCCTGGTACAAGTGACATCCTGTGGGTGTTCCGTTGGTGTACTCTGTTTTGTCTGTACATGTCTGTGTACACACGCTGGGCCCTGGGGTAGCACGATGTCCCTTGGTTCATAGGTCAGGGGCCATGTCAGTGCATCCATGAGACATTTGTTGCATGGCTTCTTCAGGACTTGGAAGCTCCTTTGAATCAAAGTCTTTTTCTTTTTTGTTCGCCGGAAGACAGACTGTTTTAAATGTTTTCTTTGTAGTGCTTCTATAGCTATAAACAGCAAATCGCTGAGAGCTGATGAGATAGTATATACTCTACTTGAAGCTTAAAGCAGGTTTAAGAGTTAAGGCCAGCCTAGGCTACATCACGGCTAGCCTGGGTTACATTGTGAGACTTCTATCAAAAGTGATAGCAACAGCAAAAACAAACTTTAAGTAGCTTACTAGAGATGGGTGCTGGCCAGCTTGTTACAGAAGCCTGTGCTGGTAACCAGCTTGGAGATTTTTGGACTCAAAGGTCATGCAGATCTGCTGGACCTAGGTCCGGGGAGTTCTGGTGATGGGCCAAGCCTGGCTGCGCCCAGCTGGGGTGTCCCAGAGGAGCCGAGAATTGAAATGCCTCATGGAACCACTGTCCTGGTCTTCAAGTTTCACCGTGGAGTCATTGTTGCAGCTGATTCCCAGGCCACAACAGGTGCTTACATTGCCTCCCAGACAGTGGAGAAAGTGATAGAGATCAACCCCTACCTTCTGGGCACCATAGCTGGGGCTGCAGTCGATTGCAGCTTCTGGGAGCTGCTGTTGGCTCAGCAATGTCGAATCTATGAGCTCCAAAAATAAGGGATGCATCTCTGTCACAGCAGCCTCCAAAGTTCTTGCTAACATGGTGTATCAGTACGAAGGCATGGGGCTGTCCATGGGCGCCATGGTCTGTGGCTGGGATAAGGGAGGCCCCGGCCTCTACTATGTAGACAGTGAGGGGAACCGAATCTCTGGAACTGCCTTCTTGGGTTCCGGCTCCATGTGTGCTTATGAGGCCATGGATCAAGACTACTCCTATGACCCAAGTGGAGCAGGCTTGTGATCTGGCCTGCTGAGCCATCTACCAAGCCACCTACAGAGATGCCTACTCTGGAGGTTCAGTCAGCCTCTACCACATGCGGGAGGATGGCTGGAACCGTGTCTCCAGGGACAATGTTGCTGACTTACACGTCAAGTATACTGCGCCTGTCCCCTGATGGAAAGCGGGCATGGCCGTCTGCACCTGTTTGGGGGCTCTTATTGGTTATAATAAATAATAGCACCCCCCAAAAAACTTTAAGTAAAAGCCAAACAGTAATAACAAGTTGTGTCCCCCTCAGCACTCTGGGCTTACACTGCAGCACACACCTGCGGGGCGCCTGGCCCCGCCCTGCTGTAAGCTATTAGTGTAAAGTCCTTAAGAGGCTCCACTTAAAGACGTCCAGTTAAAAAAGTGCCATATCTGGACACAGTGACACATGGTTTGCAGCTATTTGCTTTGGCAACTGAGCAGTTGTAAATTCTTTGCCATGCTGGCCCGTCACTGTGATGGTCCTCGTCACAGCTGTGCACCCCACCTGGCTCACACACTCTGCATTGTGTATCCACAGACAAAAGTGACATTCTCTCATCAGATTCCAGCCAGCGTGCGTACCCTGTGCAGAATCCTAAGTGTGCCCCCCCCATCTTATTATAGTATCCCCAAACTGGAGGGAGGCCAGCTGCTGTGGCCTGCTGTCAGCCAAGTGTGATCCAGCTGCCGTTCCCTGCCCTTCAAGACCGAGGTGCCCCACGGACAGCGCGGATGGCTTTTTCCTGGGGTTTTGTCCTTGGCAGTGAGACCCTAGTGGTGGTTTCCAGAGTAGCCGAGACTGTGGAGAACTGCCCAAAGGTTGTGCTCTCCCTGGTTAGCGTGGAAACATCCCTCTGCTTCCGTGATTGAGCAGGGGCCTCGCGGGATGCAGGGAAAGTTTGAGTTCATAGCCACAGTCAAGGAGCCATGTTAGCAGATGAGGGAGGTTAGCCAGTGTCTAGGAGAGAGTGACCAGGGGCTCCTCTATTAGCAGAGTCAGCTGCGCACTGTGATACCAGGCTGGATGGCCAGTAGGGAGCCCACCAGGCTGATGGGTCTGCTGCTGTAGTTGGTCATGGGGACACTTCAGCCACTTAATCCTAGTCCTCTCTATTCTACTGATACTGTGTGACCCTAAGCCCAGGCCTGCAGGGCTTCAAAGGGTATGCCAGGGGACTTTACCAGACTAAGGATTGACGGGTAAGAAGTCACCTTCTGAAGCTTGTAGGAGCCAAGCCCTCTTTTGGAGCGTAAGTTTGTTTCACCAAGTATACTGAGTTTCCCTTTTACTGAATAGAGCATGGGGACAGTTGGGAGGCCAAAAAAGGAGGGAGGAGGGCCTGCAAGGTGGCTCAGTGGGTAAAGGCACTTGCCGCCAAACCTGAGGACAGAATTCAACCCAGGACTCACAAGGTGGAAAGGAGAACGGACTTCTCCAAGATGTCCTCTGATCTCCACCTGTGCCCTGGCACAAGCGGCCCTACCCCTAAATAAATGTAATAGATTTTTTTTTTTTTTTAAATGAGGCCAGAACCTCTCGGATGATGGAGGGTGGTGCTTTGATCAGCCCTAGCCCTCCTCTGGCTCTCCCATAGCCTCCCTCTGAACCTCACAGCTAGACTCTGCCCTGCCTTCTCAATGCTTGCCTCTCCTTCTTGGGCTGACCCATGCTGAATCATTCTAGAGAAAATGGTGTCTGTCATTCCATGCCCCTGCTCCTATGTGAGCCCAGGTGACCAGGCCCATGCTGAGCTTGCTGAGTCTGAGTGCTGTCTCTTCCACACTGGCTGAGATTGCCCCGGAGACTTGCATTTTCCAAGGACACCGCCGCTGCCGCTTCCCACGGCAACTGCCAGTCTCTTCGCCTGAAAATGCTTCCCGGTGTTAATAAGTAACAGAAGGTTTTGTTTAGCCGAACACTTTTCCTGTTTTAAATCCCACACACCAAGCCCACTGCCCCAGGACTCTCCCTGGATTCCTCATGGCTGGATGGGAGCCCAGCATGCTGTTTAAAGAAGAATCCTTTTCACTTTGTATAATAAGTTGATTTTCTGTAAAAGCTTCAATTACACTTCTCATAGGCAGTGAATTAGAGACTTAATTTGAGTCTCACCCTGCTTAGTAGGGCACTCAGACATGGGGTAGAGGAGGGAGGGGGCAAAGCAGCCCAGGAGTGTGGAGTAGCAGAGTCTTTGTCCTGGTCAGAACACACCTGAAGCCTGGGGTTGTCCTAAGTTGAGGTCAGACTGGCTAGGAGGAAGGACATGTTACCAAGGTTCAGAAAGGATGCTCCCGCAAGCTAGTGGTATCAGGAAAAGATGTGCTCAGTTGTGTCATTACTCCTTGGGGTTGCTTTAAGTCTATATGTTGTATAGCTCCTGGTACCCACAGGCTGATGATACCCACAGGCTATAGCCCATTAAGGGAGGCTGAATGGTGCCCCTCCCCACCCAAGATTCACCATCCTCCTAATCTTTGGGCGTCTACTTTGTAGGTGTGTCAGGGAAATAGATCCCTACAGGTGTGAGTTTTTTTTTTTTTTTTTTTGTTTTTGTTTTTTTTTTTAGGTATAATGAATGTTTGTGATAAGAAGGATCCAGGGAGGCAAGGTTCAGATGCAGAGGTTGGGATGATGAGGTGTCTGACCTAGGATATAATCAAAGCTAGCAGCCAGAAAGGCAAGGCAAGGACCAAGTCTCCTCTGGAGCCTCCCAACAGGACATAAAGATGCTCCTGGAAGACTTGTTTTGGATCATGGCCTCCTGAGTCATGAGGTGGTAAACTATTCTTTTATGCCCTTCAGATTGCGGTGACTTGTTACTGCAGCCAGGACTCACAGAAGACCACCTCTGGGGCAGATCCTCAGGGCCTGTGGGATGAACTTGCTTCTCCCTTAGAAGATTGATTGCTCGTTGGAGCAGACCCGGCTTCCAGTTCTAGAGTATTGTCCCAGACCAGCCCCACCACAATGCCTTCTCTTTGGCGTTTAAATTTTGAGGTAAAATTCACACAACATTAAATTGACCTTGTTTCAGACACAGAGCCTTGTGTAGCGTAGGCTGGGCTTGAACTCACTATATAGCTGAAGATGGCTTTGAACTCCTGGTTTCCATGCCTCTGCTTTCCCAGTGCTGGGATTACAGGTGTGTGCTAGCTCACCTGGGTAGTATGATCATTTTAAAGTACAGTTTGTTTAGGCAGTGGTGGTGCACACCTTTAATCCAGCACCTGGGAGGCAGAGACAAGCGGATCTCTGAGTTCAAGGCCAGCCTGTTCTATGGAGTGAGAACCAGGACAGCCAGGGCTACACATAGAAAAACCCTGTCTCAAAAAAAAAAAAAACTGAAAAGCAGCCGGGCCGAGGTGGCGCACACCACATTTGGGAGGCAGAGGCAGAGGCAGAGGCAGACGGATCTTAGTGACAGCCAGGACCATCCTACAGAGACATCCTGTATTGAAAAAACAAAAGCAATTCCCCTCCCCCCAAAAAACTGACAGACAACAACAAACAACAAACAAAAGGGACTGGAGAGATGGCTCAGTGGTTGCTCACTGATTGCTCTTCCAGAGGACCCAGGTTCGATTCCCAGCATCCACATGACAACTAGCAACTGTCTGTAACTCCAATGTCTGACACCCTCTCGCATATATGCAGGCAAAACGCCAATGCAAATAAAATAATAATAATAATAATAATAAAGTACAGTTTGGTAGCATTTGCTTCATTCACAGCATTGTGTAGCTATGCTGGTTCCAAAATGTTTTTAATCCCCCAGAGGGCAGTTAATGCCTAGAAAGCAAGTGTCCCCAGCCCCTTGTCACCCATGTCCTGTTTAGTGTTACGAGTATTTTGTATCCACAGAATCACATGCTGTGTGGTCTTTGGGGCCTACTTTCAAGGCGCCTCAGGCCAGGGCAAGGCCAGAGCATTCCCGGTCTTGTTTTGTTTTGTTTTAAACCCAGGTCCTTTGTGAGAGCAGCAAGTGCTCTTAACTGCTGAGCTCTCCCTTCCTCCCTTCCTCCCTCCCTCCTGCTCTCCCTCCTCCTCTTCCTCTTCCTCCTCCTCCTCCTCCTCCTCTTCCTCCCTCCCTCCCTCCTCCTCCTCCTCCTCCTCCTCCTCCTCCTCCTCCTCCTCCTCCTCCTCCTCCTCCTCCTCCTCCTCCTCCTTCTTCTCTCTCTCTCTCTCTCTCTCTCTCTCTCTCTCTCTCTCTCTCCCCCCTGCATCTTCCTCCTTAAGGCTCCCGCCCAAACAGACTGGAGTCTTCCGGACCATTTGTCATTGGATGGACTTCTTGACCGTTACTGCTCCCCAGCTGTTAGAACAGGGCTGTCGTCACCGGCACTGTCTGGTGGGCAGGCCAGGCAGAAGTCATGACTAGGGTCAGGCTGTGGTTTGGGTGGGAGAAACAGAATGTTCCTGGTACTCGGGGCTGTAACAGCCATTCTTCAGTACGAAGCAGATTCTCGGCATATCAGACAGACACACCCGTATCTTAATCTAAGAACAACAGAAAATTCGGAATGAAAATGAATGCCTGGTGAGAGTCACTGACTGCTTTAAGGAACCCAATCTTTCATCTTTGTGAGGTGCAGTGGGAGGTGCTGAGTACCCTCAACAAGTTGAGATCGTAGGTAGATGGCCCCATGGATGTCAGCCAGCCTCTTCCCATCAGGGTCCTCTTCCTCACTGGCACCTCGGAGGAGGAGGAGTGCATTCTCAGGTGATGAGGGCAGGGCAGGAGCCTGACCTCTTTTTGGGACATTTGAAAACCATCTTGTTAGAAACGAAAATGAACCATCTCACACAGACAGAGGGAAAGTATCTTGGCAAGGAGATTCTTTTTTCACAGGGGATTCGCCAGAACACGAACTGGGCTGGCAACACACTGAGGCCAACATGGCTCTATCTCTGACATAGGTTATGACTATGTCTTATCCCATTGGAGGGTGCTTGACCTTACAGTCTGATGTGATTGGCTGATCTGTGCAGAGCGGGAAGAGGAGGTTCAGGAAATAGGAGTCCTTACCAGGCTGTCAACCTTTTATTAAAAAAAAAAATCAGAGTAACTGCCTTTGAATTAAAAAGACAAACAAGCAACCCGTTTTTCACAATCTGAAAGGTGCTAGATACCCCTGGAGTGATACCTCTCAGCCAAAGGGTTTGTACGGGCTTTGGGGACCCTGTAGAACGTGCCCTCCAGAGCACTATATGCTGGGTAGGGACCATCCGTCAATGTCTCAGCATGACACCAGGTCTCCGTGCTGCTGTGATCCCAGTCTGTAACCCAGCCTTTTCTCCTGAGCTGACTCATCTAGCTCCTGGATCCTGCATGCATGCTCGTGCACACACACACACACACCCCTTGCATAGCCCAGTTTTCTTGTTGGCATCCATCCAGTGGGTGACACCCCATTTCCCAGCTGGTGCTGCCTGACTAATTCCAGGTAATTGGACTGTCTGGGAGAGGAGATTCGGATGGGAAGTGGCAATTTTCATTTCTCAGCTGCTCATTTTGCCAGCAAGATGGTTTTAATTGTCCCACCTGGTGACATCAAACATCCTGACCACCTGGCCCTGGTGAACCCGCTGTCACGGCGCGCCCAATCGTGTGGCCAGCTTAATAGGAAGAGAGCCTTTCTTTCCTTTGCAGGTCCTCGGTGGAGGCAGCATGGTAGATTGCCCATGCATGATTAGGGTGCTGATCCCCTTTCCCAGGGAGGGAGACAGAAGAGCCATCTTTGGTTGCTGTGTGTCTAGTTTGGGGCCTAGCTCACTGGGACTCCCGGTTGAGTCAGCAACTGCTCCATCACTGATCAGTAAAGTGGGGTAACAGCTTAGGGGGAAGCAACGAGTGTGAGTCACAGGCCTGTCTGGCGTGCTTCCTTCTCTTTCTGAGGGCTCTCCTGTGGTCTCCTGCACCTTGCAAGGTCATATGCAGAAAGGTATGGGCAGCAGAGGGGTGAGGGTAGGGTGTGGTGGAGAGTGAGCACGTATATGTACATGCACACGCACAAATACACATGTGTCCTGTTGCTGTGGGCACTCAGGTCGACCAGTATCTACTCATCGCAGAATCTCTAACAGTGTGTCTGCATGTGAGGAAGGACAGCAGCTCCTAGAATGCTCTGATAGGAAAGGGATGGGGGCAGTGTTTCTTGTGGTAAAAGCAGCATTTGGGGAAAGGTGCTTAGAGGTCCTGATTGTGTAATGCTTTAATTGGAGAAGGAGAGAGAGGAGGGGAAAAGAAGAGCCCAGGACATCAAGTCTGTGTGCTTTGGATTCTTTTGGTTTTATGATCCTGGAATGGTTGTGTCAGCCAGGGCTGATGACAGCTGTCTCCGATGGGGAGGTGAAGAGCACAGAGAATATGTTTTGATCACAAGCGAGGGTGATGGGAGCATGATGGCCCTTTCCCTGATCTATCCTTGATTTGGGCGTCACCAGGCAAAGTCTGCCATACCTAAGCAGCTGTCACAGGCAGGCAGGACTCAGAATAAAGAGAAGGGGTTGTTGGAGGCTGCTTGTTCGTTTCCTGGCCTCCCAGACTCCCGAAATAATCACACAGAAATCTGTATTAAATAAAACACTGCTTGGCCCATCACTAGTTAGCTCTTATATCTTAAATCAATCCATTTCTATTAATCTGTGTATCTCCACATGGCTGTGGCCTACCAGTAAAGTTTCATCTGGCATCCAGCATCTGTCTCCTGCAGTGGCCCCATGGCTTCTCTCTGACTCCGCCTTCTTTCTCCCAGCATTCAGTTTAGTTTTCCTTCCTAGCTCTATTCTGCTCTGTCATAAGGCCCAAGTGGCTCCTTTATTCATTAGCTAATAAAAGCAACACATATACAGAAGGACCTCCCACATGAAAAGGGTAACCTAGGATGGTATCGGCAGAGGCTGACCGGCCTGCCCTCAGTCTTGAGGGATTGCTTCCTATCCACCAAAGCATGTCACGCCTGGCCACAAGGCGAGGCCATGCATCTAAGCCATGCATACAGTTTCTCTACTGTGGGTGGGGACAGCTTTGCACCAATCCATCTGTCTGCGCTGGGCCAAGGATCCTAGTGATTCACAGGAAGGAGTAATGTCCTAGGGTAGAGGGAGGGCCATTTCTGTGGGGCCACAGGGCAGTGTCTTCTGCTTCCCTCAAGTCTTGGCCTGTATCCCTGGAGAATATGGTGGAGTCCCATGTAACCCCATGAAGGAGCCATTTCTATTATCCAGTACTGATGGCACCCTAACCTATACCCAAGTGATTGGTGGTTGGAGTTATACTTCTGCCTCTGTTAACAGGGACCTAGGTGCCATTTTTTAAGTGGGGTGGGGTTACCTCAGCATCCTGCATATTGGATGTCATAAGAAATAGCCTGTCTCCCTTACTGGAACTGGCAGAGAAGCTGTGGATTTCACTGATGCCTCCTTGCAGAACAGGGTGTCTTGTCCTTGTTCTGCATCTCACTGGTGGCTGATCAAGCTTGGTATTTATAGGCCTGACTGACCTGCCCAGACCGCTGGTATTCACCCCACCTCCGGATGGTCACTAGTGAAGGTGGTTGTGCAGAACTGCCCTCAGGAAGCTGACTGGGGCGGATGGCTTTTTCTGTTCTGTGCCCTTCTGCTTAGTCTGCTTTCTAGACTGTCACCAACCATCTCAGCTGAACCCAGGCGCAGAACAGTGATTGATTGGTGATGCCTGCCATGTCCTAAGAGGCAGCCTTGGTTTATCTTGATCACATCAGATCCCCAAGAGAAAGGTCCCCTGGCCTAGGCCCCCTGCCAAGGCCACTGGGCTGACCCTTCATTTCCCAGCAGCAAGTTGGCAGGATGTTGGGGGATGGAGGAGAGCCTCCAGCTGCTGGGACACTCCATTCCCCTTGGCAGCTCAAAGAAGGGAGGGGTCTTGCCTGAGATCACATGGGGACTTGGTAGTACTGGGTAGTGCCCCGAGCTGTACCCCACCCTCAACTCGCTAAGCAGGTCCGGTTCATATTGTCAGCTTTCCTGTGATTTGTGAAGGAAGCCAGCTGTATGGACACTCGGAACTGTGGCAATTTCAAGGCCTGTGGATTCATTCTTGTTCCTTCTGCCTGTGGCAGGCACTTACACGAACCAGACAAAGCTGTTCAGCTCCTGTGGGGTGCCTGCGGCTCTGAGTCTTGGCTCATGTAATTCAAGGGATTGTTCTAGATGCCAGAGCACAGAGAAGGAACAGGCCCCACACAGCCAAAGGGCATCTGAGGGAGGACCTGTTCATTTTCAGAAGCTGCTGTGTGCTTCATATGAGCTTCTTGGGGCTCCCATGAAACTTGGGGCAGTTTGGAGCTGTGAGGGGCACCACTGGGGCTTGGAGAGTCTAGCTGAAGCCGAAAGGCTGGACTCCTGTGGTCAAGGAACTTGGGCAGACCCAATCCCCATTTTTGGTTTCTTCCTGTGGGTGGGACCTAGCAGCATCTCTGGTCTTACAACTGTCACTTTTCAGAATCTTCCTGTGCACTCTGCACCCAATGTTGCCAGACTCAGAGCAGACTTCTCAGGCCCGGACCAGGCGGCCTCGAGGAGGGGAGGCTACTGTTCCTCAGCCCTTATAGAGCATTGATGGTTCAAGCTTCATTCTGGGCAGGGACCATGCCACAGTGTTGTCTGGCCGCTGGGGCCTGAGGTTCGAGTCTGGAAAATTGCAATTGGGATCTCCCTAAGCTCTGGGATCTCCCTAAGGCCTGCACAGGAGGACCTGACTCCCAGGAGTCACCCTAAGTGTTCATCCAGGCTAGATGCCATGAGTACTTTGCCCAGGTGGGCAGATGACCCCTGAAAGAGACCATGTATGGAGCATGGGGTTCTGTACTGGTGGTTTTTAGCTGTGAACTTGGTACGGCCTAGAATTACCTGGGAAGAAAGCCTCTGTCGAGGCGTTATCAAGACCAGATTGTCGAAATGTCTGCTGGGATCGCCTTGATTGCTAATTCACGTGGGAAGTCCTAGCCCACAGTTTGTGGCCCCTTTCCCTGGTCCCCAAACTGTGTAAGAGTGAAGAAGCTAGCTGAGCATAAGCAGTGAGCGTGCTGCGCGGTTGCGTGCGTTTTCTCTGCTCTTGATTGTGAATGCGATGTGACATACCGGCTGCCCGAGTCCCCATCGTGACTTCCCCTCAGTCATGGATGTGACCTGGAATCTTATGGCACTGTAAACCCGACCAGCCCTTTCCTCCTCTAAGATGCTTTGATCAGTGCTTTGTTTATTTATTTATTTATTGATCCCAGAAACGGAAATAAAACTAGAACATTTGTAAAGCCAGACTGGCTGTAGGGTTGGGCCTATCTGAGCGGTTGGATGGCCTGTATGTATTTTTTCCTTTCCCTACCAAACCTCTGCCTTCTGGAGGCTTCCTTACCAGAAGAGTCAGAAAACTGGAGGCTGAATTCCTCAGCTATCAGTCAAAGCTCCGCCCCAGGCTTCCCCAGACAGGGCAGGGCAGAGCAGAGCTCTGTTTCATCAACATGTCTTCCTCTGCCTGTGGGGCTCTCAACACAGGCCACGAGGGCCCCAGTGGGACTTGGGGGGTCAGTTGGAGTCTTGTCCTGTTGGCTCTGGCCCCAGGAGGCTCTGAGTCAGCTGCACCCCACTTCCCTTATCTCTGCCCCTGTTGGGCCTTGGCAGAGGTCAGAGATTACTGTCAGGGCTATGACAGTACCCTTGCCTTATTGTCCCCATCTCCCATTGAAGGTGGCAGAGACCCTCTCATACTTCCAGCCTTACTTTCATTAAAGATCCTGGTGGTTGGTCCTAGCCCAGCCCTGTGGTTACCCACCACCTTCATCACTAGACTCCGCCTCCACCTGGCTTACCTTCACCTCAGCAGAGCCCTCCTGTTCCTCTGCCTAGGCTGCCACTGGGGCGATTCTACTTAAAGCAGGACCCTGCAGTGCCTTCGCTCACCATTACCTCCTTTGCTAATTATGTGGAAGTGCATGGTTTGCCCCATTTACCAGAATAGGTCACTGAGGCTAGGAGCTTGGATCCCCAGCTTCCAGAAGTCTGATACCAACCCAGACCTCTGAGCTTAAGCAGAGAATATACTAAAGACTAACCTCCTGGTACCTTCTGCTGCAGCTGCGCAGGCTCTCTGGGCTCTCAAGGGCTCTGGGCCTCCCTGTTCTCTGTTGCCTTCATGGTGTGGTACTGACCTCTGCCTCTGACACAGAGAACTAGCTGGAGGTGTGGCTACGGGGCAGGACACACTACTCATCCCACTGTCTGGACTGGGTGGGGTGTCGACTGAGGAGACCCGTCCATGACCCGTCTGTGGGCTTGTTTTGACAGTTGGGGCTATTTAGTAGGAGAGCTGTTTTAATAAGTAAGACCCCAGGGTTTCCAGGCCTTCCTGCCAATTAGGATGCGACTACCCAGGTGTCTGTTTGAATAATTAAGCAGTTGTCATTCCCCAGGCTTTTGGTGTGCCTTTCAAGTCGGCTTGACTGCCTTTTCCCTGGCAAACGGTGCCAGAGGGGCCTGCGGCTCAATCATGTTTCCGAGTTTTTGACATCGGCACCGACCTCGGTTTTCGTCCCGCTCAGACTTCCAGCCCTCATCTCTAGGGAGGGCAGAGCTGACCCTGTCTGTGGTCAGTGGCAGTTCCTTCTTCCTGTGGTCTGAGGAAGTGTCAGGGTCCAATGTGGAGGCCTGGCCAATGCTGTCTACAACCCGTGGGACTAGGTGACCAGCCTGTACCCATTCCGGCACTGAAGTGTCACCTTGCAGGACTCTTCACGTGGGGATTGTTGCCTCTCCCTGAGGGGAAGAGAGATGCTGGACTCTGGGCACACCTGAGCTTTTGAGGCCAAAGCCAGCAGTGCTCTCTGGCGGGGTCACTTGCAGGATAGACACAAAGCCCAGCCTTACCATTTCTCACTTAGTGCACAGCCAGGCCACTACACAGTGATTTACTGTGGTGCATGCAGCCTTGAGGCCACTGTCCACGCTCTCACTGAGTGTTCAGAGGAGGGCTGATGTCTCAAGTCAGGTCACCTGTCCCTGAAGTGTCTGCCGAGCCTGGAGAACAAATTCTGGGACCCACAGTTGTGGGATGGACTGACTAACCAAGGTTCACCAAAGCCTGGTGCTGATCTGAGGCTCTAGAGCCTCCTGGGCCACATTTATTTCAAGGCTCCTTTTTGCTTCAATGACATCGTGGGACAAAGTGGCAGAGCACAGGAGCGCCTGGAGGTCAAAGGCCTCTGTGTGCTTGGGAGGGGACCTTGGGTGGTCCTACTGGCTGCTTCAGGAGAAGGTTCCTAGTAACTGGAGCTGGTGCTCACAGGAGCTCCAGGGGCTGCAAGGCCTGAGCGTTGAGACTCGGCAGACTGGGTTTGTAGTTAAAAGTGGGTGCGGGACATACACCACCATGTAAAGGATGCTCAAAAGGGGTGTTACTCAGAGCTTTTCCTGACTTACCTTAGAGTAAACAACTGTGGCTCAGATGGGCAGAGCCAGAAAAATCAGATCTTACTCGCAGGGGCCTAGCTCTTGGCTTCTGCCTCCAGGCCCCCTCCCCCCCTGGAGTGAACCAGGTAGAGACAGCGGACTGTGGCCTCTCCACTTGCCTAGCTTACAGAGGTGTGAGAGGCTACCCTAATCTGGGGTGAAGGAATCCTTGGGTAGGGAGGGTCCTACCAAGTAGAATCAGCCGTACAGTTGTATTCCCAGACTGGTTCTGAGTACGGGAAAAGGAGCAGCCGGGAAGGAAACTCCGGCCACAGGAGCAGCTTTGGGTCTCCTCCTGCGTCTGCAATGTCCCAGCTCAGCGCCCTAGGTGAATTGTTCCCAGCAGGCCCATTCCAGGTTCCCCTGCCTCTGAGGTCCTGACTCTGGCTACTAACAACCAACTGCACATGCAGATACAGGCTGAACATGGAGGTCTTTGGAGGAGGTCACTATTCGGAAATGGGCTCAGAAGTCCTGGGACAGAAATCACTAAGCCCCAGCTACTCTTGGCGCTGTGACAAGTGGCCAGCTTCAACAAGTGCCCTGGGTATACCTTGGAAGGGGAGGGGCCAGAGGAGGAAGGGGGGGGTGAACTTATAGAAAGCAGGGATTGCTTTTGAATTGATTCATTTTGAGTTTGGGCTTGGTTGCCCGCTTAACTGTCTGTTTTCTCGAGTCTCTTTCTTCTGGCCAGGGACACCTTTGTGCTGTCAGATGTGAGCCCTGGGGTACAGTAGCTGGATCCTTGGATACAGGGGTAGCTCCGGGAGTCAGGAGGGTCAGGCGAGGTGGGGGGTGTGTGTGGCGTGGGATGGTGGGGGCGGGTGCTGAGGAACGCTGGGCTGGAGGTTGGACTGCTGGGGATTTCTTGCCTGCTGCGGTTTTCTTCCTGTAGGGGTATCCGCTGAATCCCCTTGCCGGTTCAGGGGAAGCTTGGCTTCCCAGAAGTGGGCATGAGGAAGTGAGTGTTTGGGGGAATGTTCTGATATGGAGAGAGGGCCTCACCCATGCTGGGAGAGCTGGCTTGCTCTCTCTGCCTGTCCAGGTCAGGATGTGTTCTGCGTAGACTGAAGAGTGGCCTCTTGGGCTTCTTATTCCTTTTTAAATGTGTGTGTGTGTGTGTGTGTGTGTGTGTGTGTGTGTGTGTGTGTGTGTGTGTGTGAAAGAGAGAGAGAGAGAGAGAGAGAGAGAGAGAGAGAGAGAGAGAGAGAACAACCATGCAGAAGTCAGTTCTCTCCTGCTACCTTATGGGTGTACTGGAGATCAAACTTAGGTCTCCAAGCTCGGAGGCCAAGTAACCATGTCTGCTGAGCCATCACGCAGACCTCTTCCCCCTCTTAACAAACAGGGACAAATCAACGCTACTGGCCCAGGAAGCCAGGGCTGGGAAACATTGGGTCTAGATGGAGGTGGGCACCTGAAGACAGAGGATGGGGTGCAAAGGGATCTCAGCCAGGTTCTGCTTTTAGCTTAACTATGCTGGCAGTTGCATCTGGAGTGTGGATTGGGAAACTCGCTCCTTCCTCTCAACTCTCTGTCCAAATGGGACTCCCCGGGGCTCAGTCAGGCTGGCACATTTTTTCCCAAGAGCAGCCTCAAATTCTTGCTGTTTCTCAAGTACTCGTTGAAAGTGCTCCCCGCTCCCCATTCTAGCTTGAGGTTGCTGCTTGTTTTCAGAGAGAAGGAACAGTGTGAGGAACTCTGACAATTGTGTGCCCACCTGTCCACACGTTCGTTCTCCCACATGGCTAGCTGCCTCTGAGTCTAGTCACCTCCTATCCACCCAGATGTTCTGCTCTGCTCCGTTCCATTATCCGTATAACCCACCCATCTGTTCACTCACCTGTCCACCCATCCTCCGCCCACACATCTGTGCCATTGTGGTGCTAACTAGTATGCTCTCAGATTTGGACCTGGATAGAGGAGTGGTCAAGTCTTCACCCACAAGGTAGGATTTGCATTGAGTCAAGGTAAACTGGACTTAGGTGTGTGTGTGGGATGGGTAGACTTCAGACAGAGGGTAGAGCTGTGCAAAGGCCAAAGTAGAGCCAGTGTGTGGGGGCTGCTGGAGAGAGAACTAGAAAAAGGGGTGCTGGCACAAGCTCCCACACAGGCTGAATTCTAAACCTTGTATAGCCCTGGTTAGCTGCCTGGCCTGCTTGTCCCACTCAGGCAAATCGCCTGTCTTTGTTTGGCTGTGGCAGAAACTAATTGGAGTTGTAGCCCCGTTCTCTAGGGCTTTGTGGCCCCAGCTAGTGATGCTCCAATAGAAGTAGTAAAGGTTTACAGGCAGCGGTGTAATTCTTACACCTTTAACAGGCCTGTTTCAGGTCCACTGGGTGAGGCAGGTGGAGGAAATGACAAGAGGGGGTGAAACCAACACTGAAAGCGACCCTTAAAAAATGTGGAAAGGAGAAATTTAGGGCAGCCACATATACAAGATTGTTAAAGAACTCAGAGGTTGAAACATAAAACTTGGTTGCCTAGCACCAACTCGGTGCCTCCTGCTCAGGCACTCCTGAGTCTGGGGGCTGCTCCTGGCCTCTCACTGTGTTTGAGGCAGGGTCTCTTGTTCATCACTACATACGCCAGGCTAGCTGGACTGTGAGCTTCTAGTGAGTCTTGTTTCCCTATAATAGTGCTGGGATTGTAGCTGTGTACCACCATCCTGAACACACGTGTACACACGTGAAATGCACACACAAATGGAGAGCCAGTTATTTCTCTGCCAGATTGGCAGTGTAGACTCCAAGGACGGGAGTGGTTTTTCTGGATCCCTGGCCACTCCCCAGGGCTAGCGCAAACCTCTACCCATATACACCCTGTGTGAAGAGTTTATACGGGGCCGTGTCCTACAGGACTTTCCCCTGTCGATCTGCATTCAGCATTAAGTGTTGCACCCCAGCCCTTTCCCACCATGTCATTCTATACACATCACACTTTTGTAGGATTTAATGGGGCTTTAAAATTTTTCATTTATGTTATGTATGAGGGAAACTTTATTTTCTCATAAATAAGAGTTTATGGTGCTTGTCTGACTTTGGTTACTGTGACCGAGTATCTGAGAGGAACAACCGTGGAGGGACTGGTTTTGGCTCATGGTTTTGCAAGTTTTAGCCCATTGTGGTGGAGAGGGCAGAGGAGAGAGAGAGAGAGAGAGAGAGAGAGAGAGAGAGAGAGAGAGAGAAGATGTACACAGAGAGACAGAGACACATACATACACGGAGAATATACCTCGCTGCAGGCTCGCTCCCCTTTCTCCCACTATTACTCCATCCAGCCCCCCAGATTGTGGGACAGCACCACCCACCTTCAGAGACACCCCAGGGTCTGCTTCCCTTTTTTCTAGATGATTCTGTAATCGATCTGGTCAAGTTAACACTCAGGATTAACCACTGATATTTCCTTTCGCGCTATAGATTTTATCTATACTTTATCCTTATTTGAAAAAGCGTCCCGACACGCTGTATGCTGTTCCACAAGCGTGCGCTCTTATCAGTTAAAAATAAATATTTTTACCAGGGCACACATTTAATCCCAGCACTTGGGAGGCAGAGGCAAGCAGATCTCTATGAGCCCCCTGCCCCCAGTGTAAGTATTTAAAAATAAAAAGTTCAACCTGCAGAAAAAGCAAGCTGGCTGGCGTGGCAGTTACTCTGAGCGGAGGTGGCTCTATAAGGATGGGGATGTGAAGTGTTGAACTGGGCCCATCACTGCTGAATCATCATACACTGAAAATGTCAGCTGTCCCCCAGGCAAGGAGGGGATCCCAGCCAGTGTCAGTCCCCAGCTGGGCCTCCCATTTGTAGCTGATTCCTGCTGGAACATGCACCTGGGGCCTGGAGGGGATGCCTGACTTAATTAAAGGGACACCTTTGTCTCTTGGAGATGAGTAGATTTGGCCTATGGCTTTTGAAGGTCCTGGCTGCCTTCTCTTGCCTTTGATCTGCTTCCCCTATGGCCTTTTGGATACTCCAGGGGAGCGGCCTGTGCTTCACTCCTGCAGAGCAGTGTGTGCTCTCCTCCTCCTCCTCCCAGGACAGGGCAGCAGGTGGAGGGTGGCATCGCTGTTTCAGCTCTTTCTAGGTTCTTGGGCTGGCCTAGTGTTAAATTGGTGTAAAACGGATTAATGAGAGAAACAGGGTTATCCTTTTTTTCCCCTTCAAGCGAAACAATTTCGTTTGGAACACCTGTTCAGATATCTCACAACAATGTGAGATTAGATAAGGAGTCTATGGTCAAAGTTTGCATAATCACCCCGAGAGTGGGTGGGTCTAGGAAAGGACCAGAGGAGTGTCTGGAGAATAAAGCCACCCTTGCTTTGCTGATGGAGTCCTCAGGTGGCGAGAGCTGAGCGGCCCTCTCCTAGAACCGCCCTCCTTCCCCATCCACATTCTCTTTCCCAGCGTGAGTTCTTTTGTAAAATGAAGATTGTTTTCCTGTTGTGTAAGTTTCCTGGGGAAATGTGGACAGATGCCTGCTCACCCCAAATGGGTGGCAGTGACAGATGAGATGACTGGGGTCACCCACAGGAGTCGGTGCTCCAAGGGCAGTTGTGCTGTTGAGAAGACCTCCCAGCACTCACAAAAGCTGTGTCCTGCTGTCAGCTCAGCTGGTCTGAGGGTAGCCTCTCCCCAGCAACTGTTACTACTTATCATTAAAATTATTATTACTATTACTACTACTACTACTACTATTCAAGGGACAGCTTTCAGGAGTTGGCTCTCTTTTCTCCATTTGGTCCCCTGGGATTCAATTAAGGTCGTCAGGCTTGGTGACAAATGCCTTTACCTGCTGAGCCATCTCTCTAGCCTGTCACTACTTATGCAACATCGGGGAGGGGCCTTGTAAATCTTTTTACTTTTCAGAAACTTCCTGTCAGTGACTTTTGTTCTGCTTTGTTCACTTCCTGGGCCTTGCGTCTTTCCTTTTCTTTAGTCTTAGGAGCCCACTTCCTCTCTAGGAAGGACCGTTTCCATTCAGAGGAAATGGCTACACATAGTCTCTTATCTCACCCAGTTGGTCAGGTCAAGAGCATTTTCCTGCCTTGGCTAATTCTATTTCTTTTAGCTTAAAGTAACCAGTATGTCAGAAGAGGCATGTTTTGGCAGTGGCATGTTCTGAACTCCTCTGTGTCCTCTCCAAATCCCTAAATGCATACAATTCTTTCCTCAGACTGGGGATCCTCACCCCTGGAGGCCATCTCTGCTTAGCATGTGTGTTTCAGCTACACACTCCTGGGCCACAGGCCCTGCAGTGGGCACTGGCATGGCTCCAAGTCTCTGAAACTTCGTGGGCATTCTCCACGTACCCATACCTCCTCAGCCTTTCCTGTCGATAGAGACACTTCCTAGAGGCTCAGCCCACTCTTTTACCCTCTGAGATGGGTCTTGAGGACACAGAGTTAGCAGAGATGCCCAACCACAGCCTAGTAAGATGTTCATGGGAAAAAAAAATAATAAAACATCCCAAGTTGAGATAGGTAAAGGACTCCCAGCCGGCTGTCCCTAGGCTGTGAAAAGCTTTCCCAGACTTGGCTGCAGGAAATGGGGGTGGGGGTGTGACACAGGATGACTCCCTTCACTCCAGTCCCATACCCCACACTCTGAGCTGCACCCTGCTCCCCAGCTTTGATCTGCCAATATAGTTTCCCCAGGGTCATGGCGGGGAGGGTCAGGGTGAGTGACAGCTCCTCCTTTTTCTGTTGCTTGCAGCTGCAGGGGCTGCGGACCCAGAAGCAAGCAGACAGGGTCTGCCTCGGGTGGAGGACTGCGGTAGGGTGCCCAGAAGAGAGTGACGGGGACGTTGGTGTTCCCGGTTGGGCCTCTCCCTCTGAGGCTCGTGTCCTGGTTTGGAAGAGCAGGTGTTGGCTGGTAAAATGGTGCCTCAGTTGGGATAGGTTCTGTCTCTGGGAGGTGGGAGCTGCTGGATGCCGAAGCCCGGAAGAGATGAGGCCAGCCCGTGTCTTGACCGTGTGCTCTAGCTGCTTGGTGGGGTATAAGCTGTGGGGGCTGGGGCTGAAGCAGGAGGCCATTAAGGAGACATGAGGATGACCAGTTTGATGACAGTGAATTATAAAGCTGTGGTTACCTGGGGGAAGGAGGAGGTGGCAGTGGCTGGAAGCATCCCTGGGATCTGACTGCATGGAGTTCGTTGTCACTCTCCCTGAGTGGAGTTTTTCTTGGTGGGGGAATCCCAAAGAGGAGATGGTATCACGGGGATGGCTGTAAGATGAAGCCCCTCCCCCCCAGTAGGGGCTAGAACCTTACACTGACAAGGTATAGGGCAACTTAGGGAACGGTCATTAGGGAGGCTGCTGCTAATGGAGTTGTGATGTGGTGACTTAAAGGCTGTGGTGTGGCACGTGCCTTGGGGATTGCAGCTGTCCAGTGGTGCCCTTCAGGGCCGTATCTCTACACAGCTCCTGCTCCCAAGGTACTGTCATAGGAGGACACAGGACTGACCGTACGCCCTTGTGGATGGGTGGCCATGATGGGTTGGAGCTCATTAGGGCCTTTCCTATCTTCACTGGGTCCCGGTGGGGAGCACCTGTTATCCTCACAGGCTCTGAAGAGCAGGAGATAACTGGGCAGCCTTCTAGGCTTCCCTCCTTGGGGGACCAGGACGGGCTACTTCCCTACCCTGTGTTGTAGCTCAAGGTATCCTGGGAGGCCCCCATGTTTTTCCTATAGCCCTCCAGAGTATGGCTGTTGTGGAGATAATGGCAGTGTAGTGACAGAGGACAAAAGCCCTTGGACTAGACCCTTCATATGCCTTCATATCCTCAATATGGGGTAGGGAGGCTTGGACCAGCTGAGGGCCGACTCACCCATGGCCCAGGAACTGCGCCCCTGGGTCCACCGACCTAGAGGGCTGGGTCTGTCATGCAGGATGGTGGAAGACGCTGACAAGCCGGGATGCTTCGCTGTCAGGTGGGGCCTAAGGTGGCCTGTGGACCGGCCCGTACCCTGCACGGTGGCAGGGATGTAGAGATCCACCGTCCTCACTTTTGCCTTCTCTCTGCAGGCCTTTTCCCTCAGAGGAGACAGCCGAGAATGATGACGATGTCTACCGAAGCCTGGAAGAGCTGGCCGAGTAAGTAGAGGAAGGCCGGTGGTGGGGGTGGACACGAGGAAGGAGCCCCAGGCTCAGCAGCTGAACAAGCTGCTCTCAAGGCAGCGGCAGCCTTGATTGTCCTCTCTCTGGTGTCCCTGCCAGAAGCTGTGGTTTCTGCGTGGCTGAGTTACAATGCTTGCTGTGCACCCTCTGCCTTCTAGAAGGCTGCCCGGCCGCCTGGTAACTGCCTTGGTGTCTGTTGGTCATGGTTGGTGGCCTTTCTCTTGGAAGGTTTCCTTCTGTGGGGGTGCTGGGAGTGGCACCGGACAGGTGAGGTGTTCCTGTGCTCCTCTTTCCTGGCCTTTGGGTGCCATACTTATAGCCTCCTGATTAGGGTGTAGCTTGCAGGGGAGAGCTGGTTCCCCATCTCTTAGTGGCCCCATTCTGCTTAATTCCTCTGAGGATTTTTTTTCCCCTCTCTACTACATACAGGCCAGGCCGAGTTGGGTCATTTCCCCCACAGGGATGACGGAGCCTTTGGCCTAGCTCTACAGCCTTCTGTGGTCATATGAATGGGATCATGTGGTCAGTGTGGGATTACCCAGCTCTCTGTCCAGGAAGGGAAATAGCTCACCCTGAGACTTACTGTGAGAAGCTGGGAGGGACCCTGGCTGGGAGGGGCTGGTTCTGCCCAGGACCTAGTTTGTTATTGGCAGCCTCTGGCCTGTGTGTCTGCTTTTCTCCCAAGCTTGAGGTTCCTTTGGGTCTCCTGGTAAACTGCTGTCCTCAGTTTTATCGCATTCTGAGAAATGTGTTTCTTCTGTGGAGACTGGCTATCTCTCTCCCTCCTATTGTCTCAGTGTGGACAATAGCTCAGAAAGGAATCAGATGTGCTGGGGCTGCGTGTTCTGAGCACCTGCAGTTAAGGGGTTTTCTGCACTCACCTCCCCACCCCCAATCTGCACTCATCACCCCCCAATCTGTGGGGTCTCCAGAGATGGAGCATGGTGTGTTTGCAGGGTCTCTATTAGATGGTCTAACCTTGGGACATTGTGATGGGACACTGTCACCTACAAAGTTAATGCTCATGAGCGCCGCCGCCCCCCATTATTTGTCTGAAACAAGTTTATGATTTGTGTTGGGCTTCATTCATAGCCGTTCTGGGCCCCATGCAGCCCACAGACAGCGGTCAGACATACCTGGAACTCATTCATAGCTTAGCTTGTCTGTCTTAGCCTGGCAGCCCTGTCTTGCAGTTCTGTGAGAGGCAGAGGGAATTCCAAAATGGGTTGCCAGGAGGCCTGGGATGCTCCCGTGGGTGGGAAGCCCAGAGTTCCTTCAGACATCTGTGGAATCCTCCTGGGCTATAGGGAGTACACTAAGCCGGAAATGAGTTCGTGAAAGTCATCCAAGACCTTGAGTCCTTTGCCTGCTGGATCCTATTTGTGACTCTGACCTCTCTCCAGGGTTAGAGAGGGGCTTGAAACACTCAGGTGCAGGCAGAACACCATGTGGGTACAGAGAACTGGGGGAAAGGGATTCAGGCTGGTGGCATAGCACAAGGGAGATCCTCAGGGCATGGCGCCTCTGCCCTGGTGTTGCAGTCTGGAATATGTGCTGGGCTCAGGGTTATCCTAGGTGCCCTCGCTGTGGGAAGCCTTGTGTGAGCTACCCACAGCACCTGCGCCTCTATTTGCTATCTTAGAGACTCAGTGGTCAGGTGGTTAAATGTCTCCCGGAAACCAGGAGGGTTCTGAGGTCAGGCCCTGTGTCTGAGACTCCAGCCCTTAGTACGTGCCTGGTGTATCTGGTGTGGCGTCGGTGGCGCTGTAAGGGGCTACAGTATGGGCAGTGTTCGCTAGCTCTTCTTGCTGGGACCATGCACGATGCCCTTCCCCTCTCATGCTTTGTAAACTCTAGCCTTCTGCTGCCTCCACTTCACAGACTGGGAAATGAGCCCAGAGGGAGGCTGCAGCTGGTTTGTGTCACTCAGCTAGTGAGTGGCATGCTGAACTTTGACTCTAAGTTTGCCCTAACCTCTCCTCCAATTGGGTGATCCTATAGAGGCCGGGAAACTGTGTCTGGGCCAGTGCCGGGAGCAGCTCTCCTGAGGTCTCTCCTAAGTTTTCATCCTGTGTCTCCTGGAAAAGTGCCCTCAGGTGGGCACAGCCTGGAATTTGGAAGGACAAGGACCATGTGGGTTTTGTGTATCTAGGGATGAGATATCCTGATATTTTAGGGCTAGCATGTTTTCCAAGCTGCTATCCTGGAGGTAGCCTGTGTACTGTGGTTCATGGGATGCCTTTCAATCTCAAGGACTCACATGTGATCAGCCTGGCCTGGAACCTGGGTACCCACCTCCCTCTTCCTCTGCCCCTTCTGGTTTGCCACTGGTCTCTTTCTCCAGGATAAGCTGGAACTGCTCTCGTAGGAATGTAAGTTGGAGACCATGTAGCCTTGCTCGGCCGGAAGCTGTTCCTCCACGGCATTCACCCTGAGCCCCCTTAATCCCTAACCTTGCCGTTACTGCAAACCTGAACCGTAAATTACAGGGAACGAGGCTGAGTCTGAATCTTTAAGTTGCCATCTGGTCCCAGTGGCTCGAGTTTAATAAATTTTCTACACTTTTCCCCCTGCCTTTCTTCCTCTTTCCCTGGAAGGCAGATTTCCTGGTCGCTGTGGAACTGGTAGTGACGTTTGCCCATTACACAAGCAGACCGCCCTGGGAGGGCATGGGGCAGCAGCTGGGGAGAGTGTCATCTTGTGGGAGCAGCTGTGTGCTGGGGGGAACATTTCAGAGTATAGGGGCCTGGATCCTCAATAGTGATCATGTTGCATGTCTCCAGGACGTTTCAGCCACCCTGACCCAGACACTGCAGCTTGTTGGTGGCGGTGGTGGAGGGGGTGTGTTAAGCACTGGCTCCCTGATGTGACTGCCTCCTTGGTGCTCCAGGTCTGGTCTATGGGCGGCCTCTATTGTCCGCCTGGGCCGTGCACTGATGGAGCAGTGCGCTGAGCCCTAGGGCTGCTGTTTCCTGCCCAGGTGGTCTTGGCAGATTGCTTGCTTCCATGTACCTTGGTTTCCTTCATTGTAACACATGACGTCAGTACCTGGTTGGTGGGCCTGTTGCGAAGGTAGCAGCACTGGAACTACAGGGTGCTCACGGATGTCGTGGGCACCTGGGGACTCCTCCTGAACCGGCTTCATTGACTGAGACCATCTCTCTCCCCGGCTTCTAAGTGGCGGTGGCAGCACTGCGTGGAGGAGAGCAAACATGAGTTATATGCCTGACTGCTGATTTTCTAGTAGCCACAGGAAAAGCCTAAGCAGAAACAGGTGAAGTTAATCTGAAGAATGTATTTTATTTGAACTGATTGACCCAAAATGTTGCCAGAGCGGTGTTTTCCGCGGAACAGCTGCCAACAAGAAATTGCGTTTGCAGTCAGTTCCCTGGCCAGGCATATAGTCTGTGATTGGTCCAGATTCATTTGTTACATGACAACCGTGCATGGCCCTGAGCCACTGAGCTGGGCAATAGGAGCCATGGTCTCAAATGTCCTTCCGGGAGCTTGAGCAGAACCCCACACGTCAGGAACACTGGAAAGGGCTCTCAGCCCCCTCTTCAGATTGTTAAGCAATGTGTGATCAAGTAATCAGAGCAGCTGCCTGAGACAACGAACACAAAACACTGCCACTTAAAAATGTCATTATTAAGCAAAATAAGCCCAAAAGGAAAGGCCTGCTTTTCAGTCGCTCTAAAAAGTGGCACCTGCATTTGCATAATGGCCTGCCTCTAAAAGTGTCCGAGCCCACCTCTCAGGTCTGCCCCCCAGTCTACATCTGCAGGGCTAGTGTCATTTTATACAGAAGAGCTGAATACGCAAGAATAACGCACACATGTGAGGTGCAGCAACCAGGGCTCCACGGCTGCAAATGTCTGGCTTTGGCCCATTGTCTTCCTCTTGCTTTCCAGGGCTCTCTGTGCCCAGGTGACATGGCTGGGACCTTCCCAGGGCCCAGGAAAGCAAGGGTGTGCGTCACCCACCGCAGGCTGTGTAGCTCTCCAGCTCTGTGTTTACTGCCTCAGGTTTCTTGGTCCCTCCAAGGGCCCCAATTTCTCCATCTCCACTCTGAAACCTGCACGGATGTCCCTTTGAGGTCACAGACTTCACAGTCTGTTACAGCAGAGCCTGCTTTGTGCTGGCTCTGGCTTCATTGTCCTCTGAGCTGAATTAGTTTTCAGCCTTGAACAAATGGGCTCGTGCCCAGCCGGGGACTGTAACTTTTCTGTAAGGGTATAGCTGCATATTTTATTGCATTATGAAACAGCTTTATATGCCTAATTCTTAAGGCATATAAATGAAGGCGGGTTGGAGTCCTTCCACGCTCCTGGGGGGGGGGGGGAGTTTGAGGTACAGAGGGGTGGAAGGGATGGCAGTGATGGGAGGGTGGTTTTTCTCCCATCTGACCCCAGAAACGCCAAACCTTGGCCACTCTGCAATGCTCTTTACTAGCAGAGAGCAAGGGCCGAATCCCTGTGGGACCCTCATTCAAGTGGGAACCCATCTCTACCCCAGCCCATGGTCCTCCCTCTGCTCAACACTGTCAGAGAAAGCTAAGTCTAAAATCTGTCTTTGGAGTTTTCTAGTTCAGCACTGCTCCTTGAGGCAGGAGTATGCAGGATGCCATGCTCGGAGCCTGGGGTGAGTCGGGAGGGTGTGTTTGGGATGCTCTACATTCACCCCAAATAGCTCCTTTCCCCAAGGGGTGAGCTTTAGAGCAGACTTCCCAGAAAAGACTCAGTGTGGGGAGGGATAAAAAGCCAGGCATGGTGGGGCACACCTGTAATGCTGGCACTTCAGGCGCTGGGATAGGAGAATCAGGAGTTCAAGGCCAGCCTGGGCTGCGTGAGTCTTTGTTCTCCCAAGCAACAACAACATGTCTCCTGACTCCTTCAGAAGGCATCTGTGGCCACACACCCCTAGAAAGAGTACAGACCAATCTCTTATAGTTGAGAAGGGCGAAAAGTAAGACCTCCTCCCTGAGTAGAGGTGGGGACGGCGCCCTCACACCTCAGTTCAAGTTCCTGAGGTTCATGGCTGAGGTGATGGCTGGCGAGAAGGCCATGGGCTAGAGGACAGGGTAGGCAGCTCTTACAGGCAGGCCTTTGCATTGGGGCTCACAGTGTGAAGTTGTGCTCTTGTCCTGTGGGCTTGCTGCTTAAGGCTGAGACCCTGGGCTTCCTAAGTGGGTGAGAGCCAGAGATCAAAAGGCTTCCTTCCTTCCTTCCTTCCTTCCTTCCTTCCTTCCTTCCTTCCTTCCTTCCTTCCTTCCTCCCTCCCTCCCTCCCTCCCTCTCTCCCTCTCTATGTTTTTTGAGACAGGGTTTCTCTGTGTAACCCTGGCTGTTCTAGAACTCACTCTGTAGACCAGGCTGGCCTTGAACTCACAGAGAACCACCTGCCTCTGCCTCCTGAGTGATGGAATTAAAGGCCACCACCGTGTAGCCCCTTTTCCCTTTCTTGCCTAAGTCACCTTGACTGAACTTCCAGCATTGCTGTGGGTGGAGCTGCCTCCCGGGTGTCCCTTGGTGTCTCACTTGTGCAAGATGGGCTTCTCCTTGGTGTAGGCATTCACAGATATCCTGTCTTGGGCTTCTTGTTCTACAGAACAAGAAATTCTGGGGGGAATTCATGTGGAGGTCAGAGTGAAAGCAGGTGTGAGTGGGTGCGACAGAAGGAATCATGGCTGCCAAAGTGTTTGAGTCCATCGGAAAGTTCGGCCTGGCTTTAACCGTGGCAGGAGGCGTGGTGAACTCTGCCTTGTATAATGTGGATGCTGGGCACAGAGCTGTCATCTTTGACCGATTCCGTGGAGTACAGGACGTCGTGGTAGGGGAAGGGACTCACTTTCTCATCCCGTGGGTACAGAAGCCAATTATCTTTGACTGCCGCTCGCGACCACGGAATGTACCAGTCATCACTGGTAGCAAAGATTTGCAGAATGTCAACATCACACTACGCATCCTCTTCCGGCCGGTGGCCAGCCAGCTCCCCCGTATCTACACCAGCATCGGCGAGGATTATGATGAGCGGGTGCTGCCTTCCATCACCACAGAGATCCTCAAGTCGGTGGTGGCTCGCTTTGATGCTGGAGAATTGATCACCCAGCGAGAGCTGGTCTCCCGGCAGGTGAGTGATGACCTCACAGAGAGAGCAGCAACATTTGGGCTCATCCTGGATGACGTGTCCTTGACACATCTGACCTTCGGGAAGGAGTTCACAGAAGCAGTGGAAGCCAAACAGGTGGCTCAGCAGGAAGCGGAGAGGGCCAGATTTGTGGTGGAAAAGGCTGAGCAGCAGAAGAAGGCAGCCATCATCTCTGCTGAGGGCGACTCCAAGGCAGCCGAGCTGATCGCCAACTCCCTGGCCACGGCCGGCGACGGCCTGATTGAGCTGCGGAAGCTGGAGGCAGCTGAGGACATTGCTTACCAGCTCTCCCGTTCTCGGAACATCACCTACCTGCCAGCGGGGCAGTCGGTGCTCCTCCAGCTTCCCCAGTGGGGCCCGCCTGCTTGCACCTTCTCAGGCCAACCAGGCCGTGGCCTCGATCATTCTGAATACACTTTCCTTCTGCCCCACCCCAGAAATCACTGTGAAATTCCATGATTGGCTTAACGTGAAGGAAATAAAAGCAGAATCACTTCAGATCTGTAATTACCAAATGAAAAAAAAAAAGAAAAGAAATTCTGGCCATGGGGACTGGCTGAATGGAATCATGAAACCGGTGGTCATGGGACCACATCTCTGTCAGTTGGTTCCTGTCTTCTGGGATGGGCTGGGTAGAGGCTCTAGAACCTGGAAGGAGCTAGGGCTTTGAGAGGTTGAAGGCACCTGCCCAGGGACCCCCTCTATGGAAGGGCAGAGCTGAGGTTAGAATTCATGTCTGAGTAATGGCCCTGCTACCCCAAGTGCTGCCTGGCAGAATCTGCCTTGGTGCTGGTGCATGGTTGGCACCTGTGTAGTCCAGAGACTGTCACCCTGCATCTGAACTACTTCCGCTTCCCTTTTACCCCATGCCATCCAGGTGGCATCTGCTCCAGACACACCCATCCAGGCTGGGAGGAAAGGGCTTCCTTGATGTGTCTAGGATTTTTAATTTGTTGTTGTTTTGAAATGGAGTCACATCTTGTCCTCTGTCACTCTGTAACCTGGGCTGCCCTGGGACTCCCTGCCATCCTCCTACCCCAGTCTCCCAAGGGCTTGGATCACAGGTGTGCACCACTGTGCCCAGCTTGGTTTCTTTTCTTTTTCTTTTTCTTTAAATGTGTTTTATTAGCATATATTAGTTATCTATAATGGGTTTCATTGTGACGTTTTCATATATGAACAGGACAGTTTTGATCATATCCACCCCTCCTTCACTCCTGCTAATCCCTGTTTTCACAACTGCCCCACTTCTGTATTCACGTCTGTCTGTGTGCATATGTGTATAATGTAAGTGTGTGTGTGTGTGTGTGTGTGTGTGTGTGCGCGTGCATTAGACTCCTGTGCCACAGCATATGTGTGGAGGTCTGAGGACAATCTTCACCTTCTACTTCAACAGGGCTTCGTTCTCTTTCTGCTGCTCCCACTGGGGGAGCTGACCGGTGAGTTCCCAAGGGTTCTCCTGATGGCCTCCCATCTCTCCGTAAGAGCACTGGGATTACAGAAGCTCTTGCTACCATGTTCAACCTTTACGTGGGTTCTGGAGATTTTAACTCAGATCCTTACCCTTGTGCCTCAAGTGCTGTCTCACAATCTTCCTTCCCATTCCTGTCTTAGTTAGGTTTCTTTTGCTGTGAAGAGACACCATGACCATGCAATTCTTTTTTTTTAAAAAAATATTTATTTATTTGTTATGTATACAATATTCTATCTGTGTGTATGCCTGCAGGCCAGAAGAAGGCACCAGACTCCATTACAGATGGTTGTGAACCACCATGTGGTTGCTGGGAATTGAACTCAGGACCTTTGGAAGAGCAGGCAATGCTCTTAACCTCTGAGCCATCTCTCCAGCCCTGACCATGCAGTTCTTACAAAGGAAAACATATAATGGGGTGGCTTACAGTTCCAGACATTTAGCCCATTATCATCATGGCAGGGACATGGTGGCACGGAGGCAGACACAGTGCTGGAGAAGGAGCCGAGAGTTCTACATCTTGATCCTCAGGCAACAGGAAGTGAACTGTGACACTGGGTTGAGCATAGGAGACCTCAAATCCTGCCTCCACAGTGACACACTTCTTCCAACAAGGCCACACCTACCACTCTCTGTGAGCTTTTGGGGGCCAGTTACATTCAGACTACAGCAGTGACCCCATGAGTTTCATTAATGTTGTTGCTTACAGGAACAGGGTCACCTTACCAGCGGCTACCCAAACCCAAGAAAATGTACCCCCACCCTAACAACTTCCGTTGGAATGGCTTCTGGGGACTCTTCCGAGTCTGTTGAATTGCATGCCAGGTCAGCCACTGCTGAGTTTTGGGCAGGGCTCTGGGGAGAGTCTGGGTCTCGTTAATCCTACTTGGGAACTTAGCAGAGAGCTTTGTCCTGTTTAACGGGGCCTTGCAAATACAATGATGTCTTTTAGGAACCCTGAGAGAGGAAGACTTGGTCTTCCAGATGTCATGTCTTGTATTTAACACAGATATGGCACACAGAAGCACATACGAGAACCCTGCAAAATGAGTAAGCAGGCCGCGCAGGGCTCCATTGTGAAGTTCAGTCAGGCATTCGGCATCTTTTGTATTGACTTCCAAACTCCTACTCATTCTACAAAACCCAGCCCAGATGTCACCTCCAAGAAGCCACCCACAGCCCTGCCATGCTAAAAGGATGCCTCCTCCTGAAGTGTGTCCAGAGTGCTGGGTGACCTTGACACTGAGTCTTCATTGTTTTTCTACGGCACTAGAGAGTGGTCCCTACAGGTCCTTTGTAAGGAGCAGAGGAGGCAGCTCACTTGACCTGAGCCTAACACAGCGTCTTAGAAGGAAGAACCAGGACCAGCGAGATGGCTCAGCAGGTAGAGGTGCTTGCAGTCGAGCCGGACAGCCTGAGTTCGATTCCGGGGCCTACTAGGTAGGAGGAGAGAACTGACTCCTTCAAGCTGTCCTCTGGTCTTCACACATGTACCCTGGCAGTCACCCCCACCAAGAGAGGGCTGGGGACAGGACCCAGGGGTGACAGATACTTAGAATATTGCATCCCTTATGTGAAGGATCCCTGTGTGTCCCCCACATTGCCCCTGCAGAATTCCATGCCATTTCATCCCTGACAACATAAGTGGGGGCTCCGTCCTCCATTTTGCAGCTGATAATTAGAGCTTCAGGAGGGGAAATGCCTCGCTGGGGGCCACATAGTCTATGTCATGTGACAAGGAGGAACCGAAACCCTGGACCATCTGCCCGGGGCCTAGGATGTCCCTGTGGGACTAGCCCTTGTGACCCAGTGCCGCCTGCTTGCTTGCTTATTTATTTGTCGATGTTTCTAGGCTTTTCTGCTACTTAGAAAGAATTCCCAGAAAAGAGGCAATTGTTCTCTCTCTCTCTTTGTATGCGTGTGAATACGCGCGCGCGTGCGTGCGTGCGTGTGTGTGTTGGAGGGTGAGGGGTGGGACAGGGCCCCAACAGGCTTGTAGCCAGGTGAGTCTGACTAGGTAGTTCCTGGCACCTACCTGTAGGCAGAGTGACTCCTCCAACAGAGAGTGATTAAAGGTGTCTAGGCTCCTTGTCTGTCCATCTGTCCCCACAAACAGATGATCCAGTCCACAGCAGCCACTCTCAGCTGCCTGTGCCCTGAAATGAACCGAAGTCTGGTGTGGGCCGAGGTCAAAAAAAAAAAAAAAAAAAAAAAAAAAAGCCCCATGTCCCCTTTGGTTTCCTAGTAACAAGTTCATGGTGGTTTGTCACAGACTTGCCTGCCAGCCTCCTGCCTGGGGCTGAGCTCACAGTGTGTGCCAAGCCTGTCAGCACGATGTTTATGTCCCCTGTAAACACTCAGTGCCTGAGGCACAGGGCAGTTGCTAATTCCCCCTCGTTTTGTAGGGTGAGGGAGCTGGGCCTCTCAGCAGCTGCCTTGTGGAAAACCAGGGTGCTGGGATCAGCCACCATGCAGGCTAGGGAGACTGTGGGCTACAGGGGCTCAGGCAGGAGGTGGGAGGGAGACGCTTTGGGCCCCTTCTGGAAGAGTTCAGGCCATTGTAAGAGGAGTCATTGTGGGGTGTAGCATCTGTCAGTGCAGCTGACTTCAGAAGCTGCAAGAGGGAGAGGCTGGGGCAGGTAAGGGGCCACTGTGCTTTTACGCCATGTGGCCCAGCTGTGTCTAATTGTCATAGTCCTGCCACTGTGTGGGGCAGTCCCTCCCCACTCATATGTTCTTGTGCTTTCTGTGGCAGCTGGGCCAGGAAGAACGATTCCTACCACCCTGGGAGGCAGTGCCAGCCCCAAGTTCCTGGACTTCCATGGTTTAGCTATTGTGTTCATTGTTGTTTAATCTGCTGTCCTAAGGCATTTGCTTTGTATGTGAAAGGCTATGGGTTCTATCCCCAGAGTCTCTGTGTGTGAATGAGCACATGTGGACATCAACCTTGGTGGCCATTCCTTGGGTCCCATCTTTTTTTTTTTTTTTTTTTTTTTTTTTGGAAGAGATTCTCTCAATGACCTTGAGTTCTCCCATTAGATCAGGTTGGCTGGCCAGCAAGTCCCAGACATCTACCTTGCTCCACCTCCTGAGATCTGGAATCACAAACACATGTCATTATGCACCCCTTGCCCCTTAAGTGGATACTGGGGATTGAACTCAGGTCCCCATGCTTGTGAAGCAAGCACTTTACTGCCTGAGCCATCTCTGAAGCCCATGCTCTGTCATTAGAAACAGATTTTTCTGAAAAAGATTTTTATTTATGTGTATGTATGTCTCTCCCCCCACCTGCAAGTGTGTGCATGTGTGCATGCTTGTGTGTGCGTGTGTGTCTGTGTGTGTGTGTGTGTGCGTGCATGTGTGTGTATGAGTGAGAGACCTGTTTGAGTGCCCATGGAGGCCAGGAGAGGCACTAGATCCTCTGGTTACAGTTATAGGTGGTTATAAGCCACTGGATATAGGTGCTGGGAACTTGAGTCTTCTGGAAGAGCAGCAAGTACTTTAAATCATAATTGTGCTTTATCTTCCTTCCCTCTTCTTTTCTTTCTTTGAAGATTTAATTTCAAAAGAGATTATTATTATTATTATTATTATTATTATTATTCCTGTGCATGGACTATTACATTGCTAAGTGCAGGTGCCAGAGGAGGCCAGACATTTTGAATCCCTGAAGCTGGAGCCACAGGCACTTATGAACTGTTCAGTCTGGGTGGTAGGAACTGAATTTGCTCTTCTGCAAAAGCAGTAAGTGCTCTTATCCACTGATCCATCTCTCTAGCATCTAAGATTTACTTTATTAAAAATATTGTAATCGCATTTCACTTATTTTGTGTTATGGATGGGAGGTCAGAGGACAGCTTCAGGAATCAAGTCTCTCCTTTCACCAGTGGGTTCTGGGGATTGAACTCAGGTTATCAAGTGTGGGGGCAAACACACACTGAGCTGTCTCACCGGCCCCATGTCCTGTCCACGAGCACAGCCCCTGTGCTGAAGTCATATTCCTGACTAAATCTCTCTTCCACCCTCTGGATGATGTACCATGGCAACTATTAATTGAACATTTACTATATGCAAGGTCTGTGCTGAGGAAACTGAGCTAGGGATCAGCTAGCTTAGATCTGCTTTACTACCCTCCCTGACCAGGGGCTACACACAAGAGTCGAGTTCCAGGTAGAAATCCCGGTCACACCCCTGTCCTGGAGGCTTCGTGCCTATATCAGCACTGACTGGTGCAGCTCCCGTGTACTGGGGATCCAGCTCTTCCATGAAGCATGGCCCTAGGTGAAGTGGGCTCTAGATCCACCCTTCTGTGTTCCTGGGGCCTCCTGATAGGGGCAGGCAGGGACTTGAACCTTTTAAGATCTATGGTAAGATGGGCTGAAATTGGCCCCGGTGGAAGGCTCTACAGCCTTTGCGGGGGCTGTTTGAAGCAGGTTCTAGGGCCTTAGCTGGGTTCTCGGGGACTCACGAGCTGCTGCATAGGGCCCTCCAGATCACCCAGGTGACCTCATTTTGCAGCCTTCTCCCAGCTCAGCCTCTTTCCTGCTCATCTGATCAGCATGGTCCCCACATACGGGACATGTGCTAATCTGTCATCTCAGATGCAAGAACCTATGAGGTGTAGGTCTCTGCCTGGAATACTTGCATTTGGAGATGAGACCTTTGTAGAAGAAGCAAGGACATTCTGGGACATCCATGCCTCCGTGGCCAGAAGGAAAGCCTGTATTAGCCAGGGTTCTCTGAAGGAACAGAACTGATAGATGGAGGTATATACCAGATACAGGCTGTGGTCCATCTGGGTGGTCTAGCGAGGTCTGGCTCGTGATGGAAAGTCCAAGCGTCCAGTAGTTGTGCAGTTCCTGGTGTCTGACTTCTCGCAGTTGCCATCTGGCTCTAGAGTGCTCGAGGATTCCTGGACAGCTGTTGGCTTTCAGTTTCCTGGAATCCTGAAGGAGTTGGATTTAGTGCTGGCGGCAGCAATTGGAGAGACGAACTCGCCAGCGAGAGTGAGGGCAAGCAGGTAAAAACAAACATAACAGTTTCTTCCTTCCACGTCCTTTTACTCGCCACCCGAGGGCGAGGCCCAGATTCAAGATAGCTCTCTCCTCTTCAAATACGCAAACAGATTTTTTTAAAAATAAAAAACATAATCTTACAGGAGTGCTTAGCAACTTAGATTTTCATTGATTTCACATGTGGCCTAGTTGGCAACCACGATCAGCCATCATACAGCCTGAGCTTGTCACCTCACCCACTAACACTGAAGTAACCACATTTTCATCTAAACATAGTCCCCCTGCCGTTCTTCCACCTTGAAGCCATCTCTGTCCCAAGGATCAGCAAGGATTTGGGTGGAGTATTGAGCTTAGGATAAATATGGGCCAATCCAAAAGTATCTGATTGATATTTTTTTTATCTTGATTGCTGAGTTTATCTTATGGCTATTTATCATGTCTGATTTTTCTTTTATAATTTTATTTTAATTTTTTTTTTTTTAAAAAGTCCACCTCTTGTCTGTTCTCTTTATTTCTTCCTCTCCAGTACTTTGGCGCACGCATGTGTGAAACTTCAGTTCTCTGGTTTTATAATTGCTAATAACATGTGCAAAGCTGTTCGTTGACCTGAATTAATTAAATAATGGGCAGAGACAGCATCGTATAAATGCAGATGGTAGCAGTATGAGGAGTCTGCTTACGGGCACCCTCCTGGCTCTGTTGGGGGGGACTTGGAGAGGAAGGTCAGCCCAGGATACAGATGGGAATCAGATTAACTGCTTCTGGGTGGGAGAGGGGATGTAAGGTCCTCAACTTTGAGGCTCTGCTGCCCTCAGTTAAGGCACCAGAACAGCTTCGTCCCCTTCTTTCTGCCTCTGGCTGACCGTGTTTGACCTCAGGAGAGATTGTGGGAAGTGGTGCATGAAGCCCAGTCCTGCCAGGACGGATGTTCCTGATTACCGTTGATTTTAAGGGGCGGCAAGAGCAGTACGCAGCAGTGCATATGTGTTGGGTGACCACACTGGGGGTGTTCCCAGTATCTCAGTACTGTGTGATGCTGGGGTATC
Source organism: Myodes glareolus (assembly GCF_982192425.1). Classification (NCBI taxonomy): domain Eukaryota; kingdom Metazoa; phylum Chordata; class Mammalia; order Rodentia; family Cricetidae; genus Myodes; species Myodes glareolus. The sequence continues at coordinate 18,355,113 of NC_142046.1, forward strand.
TGCTGGGGGTGTTTCCAATGTCCCAGTGCTGTGACCTTGTTTCTTCTGTACCCAGAGTGGGGCAAAGCCGAGTCCCCCTCCCTACCTGAGGATCCCCTCCGAGGCTTTTCTCTAGTTGTTCACTGGGGGAGGAAGGGGGTTCCAGTCACTGTACTGTTGCACAAATGGTACCCTCTGAGCCACCGTTTATACTGGTGCAGATGGGGGCTGCTTGATATCTGAGGAGATGTGGCTCTTGGCAGTGACGGAACGTAGGGTCAGACTAACATTCCTGCAGTCAGCAATGACAGAACTTGGGGGGAATATATAAAAACGCTCTCAGAGGCACTAAGCAGCCTCCACAAGCTGAGAGGAAAGTGGAGGAAGTATCCTCCTAGGGATCGATCTTGAGTGGATGGGGTTCTAGAAGGCTGCTTCACAGGTGTGTCTGTCAGCTTGTCAGCACTGTAACAGAGTGCCTGACCATCACTTGACAAAGAAGACAGGCTTACAGCAGCTTCTGGTTTCTCTACATAGTCTCTGGGCACAGTTGCTTTAGTCTGTGGCAGCACTGATGTCCTGATGGAACTCAGGCCACAGGGGTGAAACTCATGACAGAAGTGAAAAAAGAAGGGATAGGCTGGGGTCTTAATAGTTCATTCAAGAGCCGGGCGATGGTGGCACATGCCTTTAATCCCAGAACTCGGGAGGCAGAGTAGGCGGATCTCTGTGAGTTCGAGGCCAGCCTGGTCTACAGAGTGAGTTCCAGGACAGTCTCCAAAGCTACAGAGAAACCCTGTCTCGAAAAACCAAAAAAAAAAAAAAAAAAAAAAAAGTTCATTCAAAGGCCCACCCCCCCAGTGACCTCACATCTTCTCAGTAGGCCCCATCTCATGGTCGTTCCACTACCTGCCAGCAGTGCCAAAGACTTGGAGCTAAACACCTAAGCTTCTGAAAGACAGTCAGGCTCCAGGCTGACAGAAAGACAGAATGCTGGACAGAGAACTCCCTGAAGGTTGGGGAGGAGTAATGGTTTAGATTAATTCTCAGCTTGACACAGTCTAAAATTATCTGAGAGTCTTAATGAGAGATCATCTAGGTCAGGTTGGCCCCTGGGTGGGTGTGTGTGTGAGGGATTATGTTGATTGTGTTAAATGAGATGGGAAAACCTAGCCCTCTGTGGATGCACCATTCCCTAGCAGGGTAATCATGGGCTCTCTAAGAGTGGAGAAAGCACTCAGAACGCTACCATGCACACACAATTAATCGTTCACTGCTCTTGACTGTGGATGTGATGTGCCGTCTGCTTTAATTTCCTGCTACCTGAGTTCCCTACAGCAAGGGTCATCACCTGTAAGTGCAAGCCAAGCAAACTCCTTCTCCCTTAAGTTGTTTGGTTAGGGTGTTTTGACAACAGCAGAAACAAAACTAAGACAGAAACTGGCACTGTAGGATGTTGGCTATGGTGGGCCTGACCATGTGGCTTCCAGGCCTTTAGAACTGTTTTGTGGGTGGAACATGGAAGAGTTTGAATCTTTGGGCTAGGAAAACCATTGAATGTTGAAAGACAGGGATCTTAGTGAACAGAAGCCCCAGAATCTACCCTCATCCTCAACTGAACCTTCATCCCATCTGTATACAAGGGTCCCAAGACTTCCACCAAGACTTGGTGACAGCTGGAAGCTAAATCCAGTGGCTGTGTCATCTCTGCCCTCTGTAGAATGCCCTTCTGTTTGAGTCCAGCTGAGTTCATTCTTAGAATAAGCATGATGTCATAAGTCACAGGATCCAGAGTATCAGTTCTTATGTCCAGTATTCAGCTAACAAAATTAGGAGTCATGGCCTGTGGTGGAATTTCAAAGGACAGTATGTGGGCTTAGTTCTTTCCTTCTGCCATGTGGAACCCTAGAATCAAACTTGGGTTGTCAGGCCTGGTGACAAGCACGCTTACCAAGTCGTTTTGTGTTGTAAAGAAGCAAACTGGAAAAAAAAAGAAGAAGCAAACTGGAGGATGTAATCAGAGACTGTGTATTCGTTTCCCAGCCACCCAGACCTGAATAATCACACAGAAACTATATTAACTACAGCACTGCTTGGCCAATGGCTCAGGCATATTCCTAGCTAGCTCTTACAACTTAAATTAATTCTTATCTATGTTTAGCCACCTGGCTTGGTACCTTTTCTCAGTGCAGCATTTTCATCTTGCTTCTTCAGTGTCTGGGTGACGACTGCAGACTGAGCCTTTCTTTCCTCTTCCCAGAATTCTCCTAGTCAGGTCGCCCTGCCTATATGTCCCGCCTTGCTACTGGCCAATCAGCATTTTATTAAACCAGTATAATAAATCTTTGCAGGGTACAAATCTTTGCAGTATGACAAATCTTTGCAGGGTACAAAAGCATTATCTCATAGCAGGAGGACCATATAAACACCATCACAAAGCTTTCTACAGGCTGAAGTGAAACAGCTGTGTTTCCATTCATGGGTGAGTGCCCATGTACGACAGGACCAAGAGCTCTAGAAGGGACCTGGAGTTATATGGTGAGATAGAGTTTGTCCAAGATGTTTAAGCAGCCAAACGGAAAGAAGAAAGTCTTGGTCAGATTGTCCTGGATCACGTAGGCATTCCTGTGGGGATGATATACACAGAACCAATCCGGATGGATCTGACACCTGAACAGAAGCACTGGAGCTGTACAGGTCTTAGAGGATACCGGGTACTCCTCAGTGGCTTAGAGGAAAGCCAAGGTTTCTTAGGTAAGATAATAGGATTTTTCTACGTAGGACCATGAATAGAATTGGAATGGCATAGCAGAAACACCTGATAAATTAGACTTTGTTCAGTTAAGAATGAATGCCTAGCAGGGGGCTAGAGAGATGGCTCAGAAGTTAAGAGCACTTGCTACTCTTGTCGATGACCTGAGTTGTGCGAGTTTATGTGTAAGAGTGTTTCACCTGCACATATATATGTGCACCACATATGTGCAGGGTCCGTGGAGGTCAGAAGAAGGCCTGGGGTTACAGGTGGTTGTGAGCCGCCATGTAGATGCTGGGAACTGAACCCAGGCCCTGTACCAATGCAATCAGTACTCTTAATCACTGAGCCATCTCTCCAACCTCGTATCTATTTTATTTTTAAATATGTGTCAGGTGGTGGTATATACATCTGTGAGAAAGATTTCCATAGAGTTCAGAAGAAAGCATTGGATCCCCTGTAGCTAGAGTTCCAGGCGGTTGTGAGCCACTTGATGGAGATGCTGGGAACAAAAGCTGGTTCTCTGAAAGAGCAATATATGCTCCTAAAAGCTGAGCCCTTCTCTTCAGCTCCCCTTCTTGTATTCTGAGACAGGCCTGGAGTTCACCAAGGAGGCTAGGCTGGCCGGCCAGGAAGCCCTAAGGATCCACTTCTCCCTGCCTCCCCAGTGTTAGCATTACAAGAGCATGCCACCATACTTGGTTGTACTTTTAAGTGGCCCAGTGTCCATAGAAAAGGAGACTGGATCACAACTTATTACTCAGCTTTGCAAAGGACCAGCTGCAAATCCTCCTGGGCTCAGGGATGAGATGCAGAGGATGAGACAAGAGAATACTGCTGGGCGGTGGTGGCGCACACCTTTAATCCCAGTGCTTGGAAGGCAGAGGCAGGTGGATCTCTGTGAGTTCGAGGCCAGCCTGATCTATAGAGCAAATTCCAGAACAGGCTCAAAAGAAAAAATAAATAAAAAAAAATAAAATAAAAAGAAGAAACAAGATGCCAAAGGGAAGAGCTGTCTATGCTGTGGATTTCTCAGCAGGGAAGGTGGTCTGTTGAGGATTAGCCAGGAGGGAAGTGGAGAGGGAATCCATTGTTCTGTGATAAGGTTTGGAATGCTTTGAACTGAGTGTTGGACAGTTCCTTTTGTCAGAGTGGGTCGGCCAAGACGCATTTCTGATTTTATGAACCTTACCAAAGACACTAAAAATCCACTGCCTGGCATTGCTCATGAGGCCAGTGCAGGTGTGTGTAGCTGGTATGGAGTCTGCTGGGGGAGGAGTGCTGAGAGCTGATCTAGTGAGGAGCCCCCTTGGCTAGAACCCACAAGCTCACGGGAAACCACGGTGGGACCTCCTCACAAACCCACTGCCTTGTTGGGCAACCGTGGGGCTGACCCTCTCCTACCCAAGTTTAGCATATGCGTTTGCTCCTTTATATGTCCGGCTGGCCAAGGCTTCTGAGCTGAGTTCCGTAGAGTGTGTGGAACACGAATGCACGGTTCACTGTGAATCAGAGCAGGGCCCTAGAGATCACGGTAGAGCCGTGACCCTTCCAGCCATCCCATCTTCAAGTGAAAGTTAGAGTCAGACCCTGAGGACAGCTAAGAGTCATTCATACCTCAAGAACTGGTTCCCAATAGCCTGAGGTAGGGTCTGTGCAGGTAAGGCAGGTAAGGTAGGTCCTTATTGGGAAGGAAACCAGCTGGGTGATCTGGAACTGTCTTGGGTATCCTCACAAGGTAAAGTGAGGAAAAAGTGGGGGCTCCAGTGCTGGCTGGTTGCCAGCCTGCAAGTCCCTGTTCAGGCTCAACTTCCACCCGTTTGACCCCTTTCACTGCCTTGTGAAATATGTCACCATCCAAACTCCCTGTCCATCACTTCCTTCCCCCTGCCTGTTGGAGCGAAGCCCGCGTCTGTCTCTAGATAGGGAGGTGTCTCATCTGCCAGGAGCCGTGTGCTCCTGGAGCCTGGAGCATCTGTTTCCCTCAGTTCCACGTGGTCGGAACTGTAGACAGCAGCTCAGCCTCCAGCCTCGCTCTGCTGCGTGACAGAAGTCTGCCTGACTGAAACCCTCACCTGGCCCAGGAATCTGGAGGGTAGGGTGGCAGGGCCAAAATCTGGCTCAGAGCCCGGAGAGGCAGGGGAAATGATTCATGTTATCTCTGGTGACAGTTTCCAAAAGACAGACAGACGGACCCACTGATGGGTCAGCAGGAAAGACCACAGACGTTCTGAGGTGAGCCAGAACTCTAAGTGTGAGCCCCGCATGGCAGGAGGTGATGTGCACCTAGGGTCTGCACCCCATTTGATGATGCCCCCCCCACATCCCCCTACAGGCAGGGAGAAGAGTCAGGAAGAGTCAGGGCTGAGGCCACAGTGTGTGTATGTGTTTGTTTATGTGTATGTGTGTGCACATGTTTGCATGCAAGCACGGGTGTATTATTTAGTGTACAAAATGGCCACCATTAAGAATTTTCTGGGCCTAAAAAGAACAAGTGGCTTTTTAAAACTTAAATTAATGGGTCAGTGAGATGACTCAGGGGTAGCTGCTTACATGCAAGACTTAAGTTAGGTCTCTGGAGTTCAAATAAAGGTGTGGAGAGAGAATGAAGTCCACGAAGGATCTGATCTGACCACACACACTGTGGTACACACACCTCCCCACCATGTGTTCACATACACAATAACAATTAAAAGTTATTAAAAAGAAGAACTTGAGCAGAGCATGGTGGCACATCCCTGTCCACATAGCGCTCAGCAGGCTAGTGAGGCAGGAGGATTGTCATGAGTTTGAGGCTAGCCTGGGCTCCATGGTGAGTTCTAAGCCAGCTTGGGCTACAGAGCTGAGACTATCTTGAAAAAAATCAGAGAACAATTTTTTTTAAAAAAAGATTGGTGCTGGTGTGGGTATTCAGAAGGCTCTAGGGTCAGTGGCACTTCTCCGTGGAACTGCTGTAGAATGACTTGTCCTTTGTTAGCCTTGTCCTCTGACGGGCATTTGTGACTTGGGACGGAATGTGGGATACCCAAGCACCACCCTTCCTGAACCTTTGCCTCAGTCTGTGGGATCTTACTGCAACTCAGCTCGGGGCTCGCTCTCTACACCTCTGAACCCCAGAGCACAGTTACCCACCCCCCGTCCGAGGCAGTGGACCTGGGGTGACTGAGTGGATAGATCTCCTGCATGGGTTGGGGAGGGTTCAGAGTGAAGGATGAGATGGCTGGAGTGTGGGGCAGATGTCTTATCATCAACTACAAGACAGATGGAAAGGTGGTCTGGGGACTGCACTAGATCCAGGGGTGCCTGGGAACCCCTAGACACACAGGCAGAGGCCGCAGAGCCCTCTTACAGGAGGTAACTGTGGTGGTTTGAATTATAAATGTCCCCCAATCTTGGGCATTTAAATACTTGGTTCCCAGTTGCTGGCTGTGTTTGGGAGGTGTGTTGCTGGAAGCCGGCTTTGGGAGTTTAAAGGCTCTTCCTTAAACTCTCCAAGCCATTAGACATGAAAGCCGTTTTCCGTGCACTCTCCCTGCTTCCTGCTGGGGTTTAAGATGTAAACACTGCACCCACAGTCAGGAAGCAGAGAGAGGAGGGCGGATGCTGGCGCTCAACTTGCTTTCTCCTTTTTATTCAGTCCACCCATTAATTATTCAGGACCGCATTTAATGGGGTCCCACCCCATTGAACAATGCCTCCCACAGTTGAGGCGGGTCTTCCCACCTCAGCTGAGCCATTCTGGAGATTTCCCTCAGGCGCGCTCAGAGCTTTGTCTCCTGGGCGATTGTCTTAGTTTTCTGTTGCTGTGAGGAGACATCATGGCTTATAAAAGAAAGTGTTTAATTGGGGGCTTGCTTACAGTTTCAGAGGGTGAGTCCATGACTCTCATAGTGGGGGACATGGCAGCAGGTCAGACAGCATGGTGCCGGAAGAGTAGCTGGGAGTTTGCACAAGTTGGAGGTGGAGAGAGAGGGAGAGAGACTGAAAGACTGACTGGGCTTAGCAGGGGCCTTTGAAACCTCAAAGTCTACCTCCAGGGATGACACACCTCTTCCAGTAAGGCCACACCCTCTAATCCTCTCCAAAACAGCACTACCACCTAGGGACCAAACATTCAAATAAGTGTGTTAGAGCTATTCTCATGCAAAGCACAACTGTGATTGTCATGATTGTCGGCACCCATCAGGTTGGCAGTCAGTGTTATTTAGTTGTCATGTGTAGCTTGGAGAAAGCCAAGGAGTTGTGAGCAGAATCAAAACTTCCCCGATTTTTAAGTTGGTCTTTGCTTTCGTGGGTTCTGGCTTGAGAAGGTACACCATGTATTCCATGTCTCCCTCCATTTCGCCATTCTGTTTAGTGTCCACAATGTGTGAGAGGCAGCTGTATGTGGGTCTTGTACCCTTGATCGTCATGATGGGGCCACAATGATGGTGGAGACCTTGGGCTAGCTTCTCAGAGCATTTGGGGATCCTGGGCGCAGGCTAAGATGGAAACTCTGTCCTGGAGTAGGAGCTGGACATTTCTGCTGACCAACCAAAGAGGATCCCAGTGCAGAAAGGTGTCTCACACCAGGGCCTCTGGCTGGTGTGTCTCCAGCATTCACCCCAGGGTTGGAGCATCCCTGGAGAAGAAAGAGTCTTTGAAGACAAGCAGGTCCTTGTAGCCGCCTCTGCATAGTCCGATTGTAGCTCGCTGAGGCACGCCACTTTGTAGATGGGGGGTCTGAGCCGACGTGGGTGACTTTGCCAGGTGCCATGGAAATGCTTTGCAGCCCCCCCAGTTCAGGTGGCTGGACCTTTCTTCCTTGCTCACCCACATCTCCCTGTGCAGCGAACATGACCTGGGTGAGGACATTTACGATTGTGTCCCGTGTGAAGATGAAGGGGATGACATCTACGAAGACATCATCAAGGTGGAGGTGCAGCAGCCCATGGTGAGCGCCCCCACCCTGCCCTTGCTAAAGGAACCTGAGCCTCCCTTGGGGAGCTGCCTGAGGACAGACCCGGGTGCTTCCCGCCCCCCACCCCCACCCCGGGCTCCTTTGCAGTGTCCTTCCAGCCCTGTCGGGACACTCTGAGGTGCCCTAGATGCGACCTATGATGGACAAGCCCCTCCAGCAGAGTGACTACAAATTTTTCCCTGGACGGTTCTTAGTCCTTCCTATCCAGAGAGCCTTAAATAGTAACTCCGTGTTCAGGCTACCACAGTGTGGCTGAGCACACATATCATTGTACCTCTTTGTGCGGAGAATGGGGAGACCGGTGCGGGCGCCGTCGGCCAGCTGCATGCCTTTTATGCTGAAGGGTATTTATTTCCACACAGCTTGGCTAATGATCTTGCGGACGATGTTTTGTGCCAGCTCCGGCTTATTGCCAACAGCTGCCGTGTGGAAGGTGGGGGGGGTCCATCCTGGAGGGATGCAGAGAGGGGGCTCTGGAGGGGCAGGCCACAGCTCCCATGGACCCCTGAACGCTCCAAAGGTGGGCACCGCGCCACCTGTCAGTCGCGGAGGCTTTTGACGCATTTGCATTCCCGAAGAAGTGGGAAATTTATCAAAAGCCAATATTTCTGTCTCCCGTCTGTGTGGAAGCCTCCAGCTGGTGTCAGAGAAACAAAAAGCTGGGAGAAGAACCCTGAAGAGCCTAGGGAGCCTTTCCCAGGCTGATGGCACCCTGCTGTGTCCCCAGCTTGTGAGGAGAGATGGAAGGCTATACTTGGGACATTTGCAGCGTCTCGCGCCACCCTTAAGATCATACACATTTGTTCCCGAGAGTCTAATAATCACTCTCCTTCCTGGCGTGTTGAGGGCACCTGCTCCAGAGCAGGTGGGAGAGGCTCTGCTCTTCAACCTTGCAGGCAGCCTGACTGGGGCTTCCCCAGAGCCGGCCCCTCATGGCCTAGGAAATACCACCAGGTTGATTAAGGGCTCACCACTTCAAAGTCACTGCAGGATGAGTGCCCCGAGGGTAAATGTCAACACCCAGGCACAGGGGCCTGGGGCATATTTGAAAGGTCCCCATGCCCATCTCTCAGGCTGTCTTGAGAAGGAGCCTCTTCCAGGAGCCTGTCACTGTCCCTGGTCCTGAAGAATCCCAGGGCTGGGTCATGCTTGCCCATGTCCCGAAGGACAGCCCATGTTCTAATGTCCAGGGCTGATGCTGAATCTTTGGAGCTGTCTGATCCATCCACAGATGGGAAGTAGTTTTATTGTTGTGAGGGGCCTCTGAGATAAACAATGGGTCCCCCCCACCACACACACCTTCTCATTATGTTTGGAACTAGCTGAACCAAACTATCTAAATGGGAGGTAGTTAAAATGCTCCTTCTATGAAGTAAGATAAAGGCAGGTGTTGCTTCAGAGCCCAGGCATGGGAGGACCCACCAGGAGGCTCTCTCTCATCCTTCTGTTGGGTCCTGACCTTTCCTCAGCAGGCTCTGGGAAGGGCTATGACTTGGCTGCTGAGGCTAACAGTGGGGGGTGGGCTGTCAGTGGTGTCCCTGACTTCCCAAGCATGCTTGAGGACAGTGGACACTGCTGACTGGTTCAATCTTGTTTGCTCCTCCATGCATTCAGATCAGATATATGCAGGTAAGTTGCAGGTAAGACCAGGCCAGGTGGGCTCCCGCCAGCTCTGTCTTTCCCACCTGTCGGGAAAGTAACCGAGGCCATGGAGAAAGCTCAGATCCAGGCTCTTGGTGACACACTGTCAGGCACAGAGGGCTGTATAGGGTTTCGAGTCGAGATCGCCCCATGGATGTCGTCCCCGCCCCATCCCTTGCAGCTGCAGATAGTGATGGACGTCATCAGGTCCCATGTGGCACAGTGCTTGAGAGTCAGTTCTGTGGCACAGCATAGAGGGGCCTCTTAGGATCAACAAGAGTATGCCTGGGTGGGTACCTACTTGTTGAATGTCACTTTTTAGAGGTTTGGGGGCAGACCAGGCTCTCCGACCTGCTTTGTTCCACTCTGCTTTGCTCCACTCTGTCAGGCCCTGTTCTCCCCTCTGTAGAGGTATGTCCCCAGGTGGTTCACTGATGAGCTGTTAGCTTCAGCTGGCTTCTCAGGGATGTCTGGCCTGTGGGGCATTTGATATTGGGAAGCCAGAATGGGTCAGCTGTGGGTCTCCAAGGGGTTGGCCAATGCCACCTGCTGGACAGGGCTGACCCACTCACACAAGTAACATGAACACACCTCACCTATATGTAGTAGGTTCCTCTCCTGAGGCCTTCCCTCCAGTCTGGCGAGGACTCGAGGTTCCAAGTCAGGAGTTGATACCCAGGAGTCTAGAAGCTTCCGTGCCTTCCTTGATGTTCTCATTAAGTCCTGTCCTATCCACGTGCCTCAGTTTCCTCAACCACAGATCATGGGAAGGGCCTGTGACCTCACTGCCCACTCAGTCATCTCGTAGCCATACCGGGAAGGTGTCATCCTGTTGTGTGGTGCAGGTAGCCAGGACCTCATGGCTGGCAGCGGGTACCGGGGTGTCCAGGTAGCGGTATCCTGGCTCACATCTCGTGTCTCCTCTAGAAAATGGGCATGACCGAGGATGATAAGAGAAGCTGCTGCTTGCTGGAGATCCAGGAGACCGAGGCCAAGTACTACCGCACCTTGGAGGACATCGAGAAGGTGAGCCTCGGCTTTGCTCGGAGCCCTAGGGCTCAGGGGCTCAGGGCCTGTTCTCGTTTTCTCTCTGTTGCTGTGACCAAAGGAACTTAGGGGAGAGGAGAGAGTGTTCATTGTAACTTCGCGATTACAGACACCATTGACAGAAGTCAGTACAGGAACTCAAGCAGAAACTGCGGAGAAAAGCCGTTTGCTGACCCGCACAGGCTCGCGCTTAGCTGCTTTTTTACACAGCCCAGGACCACCTGGGCAGAGGCTGGTGCTACTCACAGTGGGCCCAGTCCTCCTGCATTAATCAGTAAGCAAGCCAGTCCCCCCACAGACAGGTCCACAGGACCATCCGAGCTGGGCTGTCCCTCCATTAAAACTCCCTTCTCAAGTGACTCTGGACTGTGTCACGTGGACACAACACACTCCACCTTGCCATCATGTTCTCACACAGAGGAGCCTCCCCTCGTTCTGTGGAAAGCCCTCTAAGCTCTCCGGCATGTCTTCTCAGAGTTCCCGTCCAAGCCGGCCATGGTTGCAGCTCAGCTTTTGAACATGTGAGGCCAGATCTTGAGCTAAGTTCTCTAAGCCTCTCCTTGCCCTGTGGGGGCGTACTGGTGCCTTTGTTGGTGGCCAGGAATGTAGCACATTTGATGTGATTGATGAGCCTTGTGACTAGATGCCACCCAAGCCAAAGTACTGCCAGTGCCTTATACCCATCCGCCTAACCCCCGTCACCACCCAGAAGGCCTGGCTTCCGGATCTTCCTGACACGTCTGTGTCCCTGTGTAAACAACAGTGCTATTGCCAGGATCAAATCCTCCTGACTGTTCTCCGGTGTGGAGCTGACCCAGTGTGGCCAGAGTGGCCATCTTGGCTGTTCTTTAGTGTGGAGTGGAGCTGGCCCAGTACAGAGTCGCGAGAGAAGCCTTCAGCTGAGGATCCTGGGGTTCACTGCCCCTTGGCCCAGGCTGCCCTTACCATGGCTTCCACGGAGCTGTGCTGAGGACATGGGTTGTAGTCTTGGTTCCAGCCTGCCTTGTCCACTGTACAGTCCCACACTGCCCTCTTCATGAGCTATCCAGTGAGCACCGGGCACCTGCCAGTGCCTGGCAGCTTTGGCTTTGATTGTGACAAGCCCCCTACACACTGCGTGACAGCGTAAACTTCTTCCTTCCAGAACTACATGGGCCCCCTGCGGCTAGTGCTGAGTCCGGCGGACATGGCTGCCATCTTCATCAACCTGGAGGTACGCTCTCTGGCATTTTCCTGACACACTTGCAGCTGTCTCACTCTGGAGACTGTGGCTTCAGGAGGCAGAAGAAGAGGTATCTGGTGTGGCTTGAGAGTTTCCCATGATCTGTGTTAGTTGTCAGCTGAGCCTAGATTCGCACCGCTCTGGAAGGGACGTGAGACCCACGGGACTATAAGCAAGGCTTCTGGCTAGCACGGAGGGAAGTGTGCCCCACCCCTGCTCTGCAGACCTGCTCTGCAGGCATCTGACCACACATGGGCACCAGATGCCCCTGTGTGAAGGTTAACCTGTGGAGGCAGCTGGCTTACAACTCCAGATGCCACGCATGAGTGGACGCACTCCAGAGCATGCTGCCTTACCGTAACCTTCGGTTCGATCAAGGACTGGGGTGGGGGGTCGGAGACTCTTACTCTCCCGCACAAGATTGACCAGAGTGTCCCCTTTACTGTCTGGGCTCCAGCCAGGACTAATGACTTGGGACAGGAAAGAAGCTGGGAGGGGGGAGGGTTGGCTAGTGTGCTGTGCACTGTCCTGTGTCCGCTGTGAAGCCTGAGGAGCCATGCTTCCTCCAGGCCAAGACGACACCGTAGGGGCGTTAGGACTTGCAGAAACTAAAAGCTGAGCGGCCGCAGGCCTCTCCATTCTTTTCAGCAGCAGGGAGGCCTGCAAGGTTGTTAGCTGAGAGCAGCCACACTGCTTTCTCCATCCTCTTCAGGCAGCGAGTCTGTCCTGAGGCAGCTACCATGTGCCCCTAGGACCCAATTCGGGTCCGGGAAGCTCCCTCCACTGCACAACTGGAATGTGCTCCAGCATCTTTGTGTGCCAGGCACTGTGACAGGGGTATCCCACCTTTGGCTTGGTGAAGGGCAGAGCCTTTGGCCCAGGACGGCTTTGAACGCAGCCTTAACACTAAATTTTAAGTTTGCCTAAAATATTATGAGGACTTCTGAATTTGCAGTTTTATATTTTTGTAGTTAAATTGTGTGCCAGATCTGCTAATGGCACTGGGCAGCAATGTCAAAAAGTTAGACACGCCTGCCAGAAACTTCCAGCTGAGTGATGCCAGCCTTCACAGGCTTGGGTGAACACCGGCAGCACCTCTTGGGTGTGTTTGGCCAGCGGGGCCTGGCTGTGCCTGGCTGTGCCTGGCTGTGCCTGGCTGTGCCTGGCTGTGCCTGGCTGTGCCTGGCTGTGCCTGGCTGTGCCTGGCTGTGCCTGGCTGTGCCTGGCTGTGCCTGGCTGTGCCTGGCTGTGCCTGGCTGTGCCTGGCTGTGCCTGGCTGTGCCTGGCTGTGCACTGACCCTGCTTTCTTCCAGGACCTCATCAAGGTGCACCACAGCTTTCTGCGGGCCATTGACGTGTCCATGATGGCTGGTGGCAGTACCCTGGCCAAGGTCTTTCTGGAGTTCAAGGAAAGGTGAGTGACAGCCGACTACATCAGCCTCAGCTCTGTCTTCAAGGCTCGGGAGACCATGTGGGCCACTCTCCCCCAGCCCAGGCAGGATGACAGAGGCAGGGCAGTTCACTGGGGTGTAGCCTCCCATTCTGGGGACCCAGGCAGGTGGCCACTGTTTCTCCATCACAGCTTGGAGGGCTGGGTACCTCCAAGCCTCATTTAGCTAGCAGGAACTTGTGGGGTCCCTGCAACCCTCTCTGGCTTGTTGGGTTCATGGTGGTTGGTGTTTGTAATGAGACATGGCAGCCCGAGTTCCTTGACCTGTTCTACTCCATTTCTGACTCTCGGATGCTGCAGACCAGAAATAGCGGATCACAGGCTGTTTGGGAAGAAGTGCCCACTCTTCAGTGGGATCAGAACTTGGTGTCCAGAGGTACAGCAGCTATACCTCCTTGCAAATGCCCTGGTTTTAGCCATTCTGTTTAGAATTGGAGGGAGGCTGAAGCTGATCTAGAGCAGAGGTGGAATTCCATGTCCTCAGCATCACAAGAGAGACCCATACCTTCCAGGGCCACAACCCCAAAGCTTTGAAGGGTTTCCTCAGTGAAGGCGAGTCATTTATTGTTGTCATCATCATCATGTGTTGCCCCCAATGCCCCAGTTTCCTTAGGGGACAGTGATCAGATAGATCAGATATACCAAGGTAGTAGGCTTGTATTTCAGGATGAACTGGTGTTGTCTGAGACGTGTGGGGTTAAGGGTGTGCCTCTGTGGCCTTATTTCCAAGTTGTAGGTGGTCCCCCCCTTGTTTTTAATTATGTGTACATGTGTACACGAGAGTGCAGGTGCCCACGGAGGCCAGAAGAGGGCATCAGACCCCTCTGGAGCTGGAGTTATAAGTGGTTATAAGCCACCCAATATGGGTGCCAGGAACCAAAAACAAGCCCTCTGCAAAGACCTGGAAATATTCTTGACCTCTGAGCCACCTCTCCAGGGCCGATATTTTTCTTAGTAGTAAGTACTACGTGCTGAAGGTTTAGATGAAGGCCTGCTCACTCTTACTTCCATAGACAACTTCCTCTGTCTCTCTCAGAATGAGCCATTTGTTTAGTTTTGAGGAACAGTAAAACTGTCTCTAGAGTTTATGTAAGGATAGAGGGTCAGAGGAGTGTCTGCAGGAAAGCCCCTTATTGCTGTACCTAAGACTTCAATGTCAGAAGTAGCAGGGTGTGGTGATTCCTGAACTGAGTATAGGTGACAGCATGGGGTTATGCACACTGTAAGAGACACAGGATTTCTATACTGTCCAGTCCCACAGCTGTTCAGTCCCCAAAAAACACACAGAGACCTACATTAATTATAGACTGGTTGGCCTATTAGCTCAGGCTTCTTATTAACTCTTATAACTTACATTAACTCATAACTCTTGTCTGTGTTAGCCACGTGGCTTGGTACCTTTATCAGTGAGGCATTCTCACCTTGCATCCTCTACATCTGGGTGACAACTGCAGACTGAGCCTTTCCTCTTACAGAATTCTGTTCTGATTGCCCACCTATATTTCCTGCCTGGCTACTGGCAGGAATCAACATTTTATTAAGCCAACACAAGTGACAAATCTTTAGGGTACAAGACCATTGTCCCAAAGCAGGATATGAGGCTCATTCCCCCACCTCTTACATGTGCTAAGCAAGCTCTCAACCTCTGAGCTACATTCATCCCCAACTCCCTTTGAAGCCTGCAGCTTTTCTCCTGCTTCTGCTGGGATTGCAGGCATGCATCTGTTGGGATAGGTAGTTACAGAGATGGCACATGGGCCTGGGTGGGGACAAAGAAGGGAACAATATATGGAGCAAAAAGGTCATCTGAATGGCATGGGGAGATGGTGACCTGGTGGGGTATGGCAAGGAGGGGAGCAGGGGACAGCAGAAGGAGAAAAGGGGCTGGCCAGGGCTGCTGGGACCCTGTTGCTTCTGCCTGGGCACAGGCCTTGCATATCTTCTGAATGCCGCCGCTGACACCCCTGCAGAAGACCAGTGGCCACCTCCATTTTGCATGGCCCCAAGGGTGAGCTTGAGCAATGAACAACTTCCATGCTAGACTTGGAGGCAAACAGAGAGCCCCAGGAGGCAGGGAGTTTTCTGTTCCACGCATTTCTCTCCAGAATGGAGGTAGAAGCGTGGGTCATGACTTGAAGTAGGCCTGCAGGAGGTGCCCTTTGCTAATGTTTTGGGACTTATTCTCCTAACCTGATCATGTAGAGAATGAGGAGGAAATAGAAGGGGGCCAAGGGGGCAGAACCATGTGAGGCAGTGACCCCGAGGCTCTCCAACCTGCCTGGGAGGGAGTCAGGGCATTGCAGCTGCAAGTACCTTAGACATGCATGGGTGCATGTGTTCACATGCCTGTGTAGCATACAGGCTCCTAGCAGCTGCAGGTGTCTTACTTGATCTGTGCCCATGTGTGTGGCACCATGTACATGTTGCTGTCCTCTCCCCAGGCTCCTGATCTACGGAGAGTACTGCAGCCACATGGAGCATGCTCAGAGCACGCTGAACCAGCTCCTTGCCAGCCGGGAGGACTTCAGGCTGAAAGTGGAGGTAACAGGGCATCCCAGTGCCCTGGTCTGGCACAGCTGGCTGCTCAGGCCCAAGAAGCACACCAGCTTCCCTCAACAGCCATCTTTGGCTTTGTGTCCCCCAACCCCACTTTGTTTGGTGATTTCCAGAATTCATGTACCAAGCTAGAACACAACCTGGTGGCCCTTATGGGCTGTGGAGGCCTGGACAAGTCTCAATGAGTGACACTTGACCCTAGCCTCTGCTGATCCCAGGGTCTTTGATGGGACCTAGGTGACTTGCTTGATACATTGGGCCTCCTTCCCTCGCCCCAGTTTATCTGCCTTTACCAGCTTCTTTCTCCCTTGAGTGGCTTCCTGGCTCTTCCTCACCCCAGTGTCCCTATCCTGTGTGGTCTGGAAAGCTCCGTCTCCAGAGCTCCAGCTTGAGTGCCGGTGGCATGCAATGTTTGCTCCTCCTGTCCTGGCACCCCAGGGGACCCTAAGTGATCTCACAGCTTTGTGTGAGCCCCCCACCCCACCCCGACTTGGCTTGTCACGGAGCAGATGGCAGGTCCATAGGCCGTGTTCTGCAAGTCCTGGCCCCAAAGGCTCTGTTGGACAAAGGAGTGCCTCAGGTACCAGGGTCCCATCATGTGTCAGGATATAAGGAGTGGTATGGCCTGCTCACATGCTATGACACCCACCTGATGCATATTCTAGAGGTCCGAGAGTCCAGGGCTGAGGGCGCTTTCTCTATGTGGCTGGCAGTGGAGACGGGTTCTCCCAGCGAGGGTACCCCTCATCCACTCACTGCTCTCCCACACCAGGAGTGCACGCTCAAGGTTCAGGACGGCAAGTTCAAGCTGCAAGATCTGCTGGTGGTACCCATGCAACGGGTGCTCAAGTACCACCTGCTGCTCAAGGTGAGACCATCAGTCTGCTCACTGTGCCCCGTGTCGCATGGGCTTGGTGGCATGGGCTTTGGCCCTTAGACAGGGTGAAACAAAGGCCGATGAAGGACTCTGCTCAGTACACACCACGACAGGGTATCATGGCCAATGAAGGACTCTGCTCAGTACACACCACGACAGGGTATCAAGACACCCAGTAGGATAATTATGACTAGAACAAATCAGAGGGTCAGAAAAGTGGGAAGAGATAGAAGACACCCTCAGACCAGAAGCAGGAGAGCCTCTGTGAATGGTTGCTTGAGTCTTACTGGCAGAGGTGTCCACTGTGTCAGGGGTCCCCATGTCTGCTGGAGTTGCACAGATTGACCTTATCCATGCTAGTGGGTGATTTTTGTCCTGAGGGTCTTGCTGTGTGCAGCACACCTTGCACTGGGTGGGGGCAGGGACGGGCAGGGCTGGGGATCCTGAGGGCTGACCTTGGGTCTCCTCTCACTCCCCTAGGAACTCCTGAGCCATTCTGCAGACCGGCCAGAAAGACAGCAGCTGAAAGAAGCGCTGGAAGCCATGCAGGTGGGTAAACTGAGGCAGAGCTGGGAAGTACTCAGATCTGCGTGTCTGTTCCTGGCTCCAGACTGAGCTCCTTGGCAATGGGGAACATTTATTTGCCCATGGCAACAGAGGCAGGACACGAGGGGTGGGGTGAGAGTCACATGATAGTGGAGGAAGCTACAGGCTAGGTGCTTTTTCTGTGTCCAAAGTCCCCAGCTTCACTTGCCAGTCGTTGCCCCTGTCCTCCAACTCCTGTGTGCCCCCTGGGGCCTGCCGTGGTTTTCAGGTGTCAGCTCTATTCCTGGAGTTCCCTCCTTTCCTCTGTGGCTTCTCCTGCTGAAGGTTTGTTCTGTGCCCTGTCCTTCTGGTACTTGCTTGAAGGTTCCTTTCCACGTACTGGCTTCAGGGACCCCATTCCTCCATTGTCTGTCTTGTTCTGACCCCCTGCTGCCCTCTGAAGCTCAGCACACATCACTGTCCTGCTCAGAAACCTTTGTGGCTCCTGTTGCTCTCTGCATCAGGCCGAACCCTTCCCCTTGTTCTTAGGACTTTCACAGGGTCTTTGAAGATGTGGGTAACAGGAAACCCCCCCGATTACAGGCAAGCCTGGCCACCCCCAGCTTCCCGGGCATGCTCCATTCTTTCCCACCCCAAGGTATTTGCTCAGGCCATGTCCCCTTCCTTGTTAGCCTGCCCGTATCCCACTCATCCATCTTTGCCATGAACTTGACACTGCCCAAGAAAGTCACCTTCCAGACCCCTTAGTCCAGAGACTGTCAGGCTACCCCCAGCCGTCCCTGTGCCTCTCGTGGTCACTTGTGTCCGAGGCCAGCTACAATGCCCACACAGGCTAGGTCCCTCTGTGTGGTAGAAGCAAGTTAGCTTCAGCCTTGACATCTGACACCTGTCCCTAGGGAATCCTCTGGGCCCTGGACCTCTTTCTTTCCCTCATTTGAAGAGGGAGAAGATGCAGCCTGTCTCCCACGCAGCTGCCGGGCTCAGCGAGGAGGATGCTGTATCTCCAGCTGCCCGGAGCTCTCAGTGAGCAGGCCTCATGCAGCTGCAGAAGTCTGTGCCAGTTTGGGGTGTTCTTGAGCATGGGGGTCATGACCAACACAGGGATCTTTTGCTGGCTCCCCTGGGGAACCGAGGTCACCTGCCATGGCAGCAGAGGGACCAGGTCAGCTACCCATTCCTGGGACACGTGATCCATGGCTGCAGGTGCACCCTGAGCCCCAGCCTGGCCACACATTCCACTCCTCCATCGTTCAGTTGCCAGCCCGCAGGTGGCTTCTGGTCTCTTGTGGGATAGTACCCTGAGCGCAACTCCGGGCATTCCACAGAGAGCATGTGACTTCTGTCTGTGTCCTCCATGTCACTGAGTCAGCTCTTACGGCTTCAGTGTTTGGGAGGTGTCCTGGTTTGCTTTCAGTCACTGTGATAAATAGCACAACCCAAAGCAACTTAGGGGAAGAAAGGGTTTATTTTAGATTACACTTCCAGGTCAAAGTTCATCATGAAGGGAAGTCGGGGCAGGACTGTGGAGCAGAAACCACCGGAGGAAGGCTGCTTACTGACTCCCTCTGGCTTGCTTAGCTAGCTTTCTTGTGTAGCCCACCTGCCTGGGGATGGCGCTGCCCACAGGGGACGCTCTCACTTCAGTCATCAATCAAGACAATCTCCTGCAGATGTGACCCCAAGACAGCGTGATCGAGGCAATTCTTCAATTGACATGTCCTCTATAAAAACTAACACAGAAGGGAATCTAAAAGCCTTTAATGTCCCCAGTGTAAGACAGAAAATCCTCATTCATCCAATGTCTGAGCTGTCTCTGCCCCAGAGCTGGATTTCCTACAGGGTGGCAATGTATCTTTTCTGTAAGGCTATGTCTTCTGCTCGTTGGCCGTCCTGCCTCTGGGGCTCTAATATCCGTCTCTGCGGGAATCCCCATCCCAGATCCAGCCAGGTGTGCACAGGGCCATGCATGCTCAGATTCTGTCCCCACTGTTGATTCAGAACCAAACCATCCTTTACAAAAATGCCTACAGTGTAATACAGTAGGGAGCTTCAGCCCTGCCAGGTGTGAGGCTTGGGGTGTGGTCTTTAAAGTGACCCCCAGAAGCATGTGAGGCCATGCAGGAGGTAGGAGCTGGCTCCAGGATGTGGGCCTGGCTCCTGTGTATTGGGGATTTCCTCTCTGCTTTGCTTTCTGGGCAGGATCATTGCTGTACTGTCCCAGCCGTCACTGGGCATGGTTTCCAGGCCTTTGCAAACTTTCCGAAACAAAGTGAGCACTGGCCCCTGGTGGCCAACTGGAGGATTGCAGTATCATATAGGGACCCGGTTCTCCCAGGCCACTTACAGAATACCCAGACTCTTCAGGAGATATGGGGCTGGGGTTTCGTGAGAGAGAGAGGTGTGTAGGTTTAGACAGTGGCTGTGTGGCCCACTGTGGCCTAGCCATGCTGGGATGCTTCTCCATTCTGACGTAGAAGGCCTGTTGAGTAAGAAAAAAGTTTTGTCGGGAGCTTGGATTTGGGGACTGCCAGCGCCCTCACCAGCGCGGTCTGCAGTCTGGGCCCAAATGTTATATTCTCAGTTTTGGTTTCCGCCTTTGACACCTGTGTGTGGTGCTTCTTATTCCTATGGCCTGGAGTTTCAGCTGCCCAGGCAGGATTGAGGAAAGGGTATGAAATGGCCAACTGGGCAGGGCGAGGGCTTGGAGTTCACTGACCCTGTCTTAATTTCCAGGACTTGGCCATGTACATCAACGAAGTGAAACGGGACAAAGAGACCTTGAAGAAGATCAGCGAGTTCCAGTGCTCCATAGAAAACCTGGTAAGCAGGTGGCCCCTGCACCTACGCTCACCATAGCGACCGCCTGTGAAGCCTGGCGTGGCTGCGGCTGCCTGAGACAGGAGGCTTTGCCCATGATCCGCCCTCCCCCCATCAGTCTCTCTATCCTCAGGATGGGCCATAGACAGGGTTTGGTTTGGGGGTGGGACTCCTCTGGGAGCTCCAGGCAGGGCTGGCACTCTCTAGCCCACTCCTTCCAAGGTTGACTGGGGCCGGGTGGTGATGGCGCACACCTTTAATCCCAGCACTCGGGAGGCAGAGGCAGGCAGATCTCTGTGAGTTCAAGGCCTGCCTGGTCTACAGAGAGACTTCCAGGACAGTCAAGGCTAGACTGAGGAACCCTGTCTCAAAAAACAAAAACAAAAAACCAGAGGTTGCCTGAGTGATGAACTGCTTTGAGATGCAAGCATCCTTGGCCCGTATTGGGTCTAGCTCTCTGTGTTCTGCATTAGGAGAACCTAAGCCTGTCCTTGCCCCTTGCAATAGCACTCTTGACCCCAAGTGATGACTGCACCTCCAAATGCTGTTCAATGCCCAGAGTCATCTTGACACAGAACCATGGTTTTGTCATAAACATTTCCTCTTCCTGGTGACTTTTCACTTCATGAGCGTGGGGAACCATGGTCTCTTGATTGGCATGACTGTCTTCACCTACCAAGGAGCCCTCTGCGGGCCTGGCTCATCAGGAGACATCCAGGCCATGCCGCCAGCCGGAGAGTGGCAGAAATTGCCGAGCAGTGTTCTGATTCCCCCTGACGTCCCTGTGCGTCTCCCAGTGTGGGTGTGGCCTAAGGCATGAGCATTTGTGGGGCCCCTCACCACGACACATCCTTGCTTTCTAGCCCCCACACAGTGACAGCTGCTTTGTACACAGGGGAGCGTGATTTGGTGTTCGTTCTTTAAATGAGAAGGAGAGGATTGTGGGTATGGTTTGCCTCTCATGCACAGGGCTGTTAATATACTAGACTTGGGGACACTAACTGTAATCCAACACAGAGTGAGGGAATGGGGGAGGGTGAGGGGTGGAGAAGCAGAAGGACCAGAGTTGTCCCTGACTATATAGCAACTTCCAGGTCAGTCTGGGCTACAATAGGCTTCGTCTCAAAAGAAACAGTGCTCCATGAATGTTGGTGTTCCTGGGACCAGACTCTACTACCTGGCTTGCAGCCTTGGTGCTCTCTCCAGGCAAAGGAGTCTGGGGTTTTATGTCCTGATTGATGGGACAAAGACACATGGCAGAGTCCCCCAGCATATATGATCACCCCCACCCTGTGTCATGCCTAGACCAGCCTGTGTGTGTCACACTGAAACCAGCCCTTGGAGCTTTCAGGAAGTGCAGGAGACTGGGAAGTTGTGCTCATTTGGTCCCCCTCAGGCACAGCCACGCCCCCGGGAACTTGCCCTCTCTGTCACCCAGAGGATAGCGGAGAGGCAGATCTCCCTGGATTAAACAGTACAGAGAGGCACAATCCAAGCAGCCCTGGAAATGGAGTCTTCACAGCCAGGTGGTAGCAGGGCTGGGTACAGCGTTGCTTCCTGTAGAGGTTGAACCCATGGCCGGAACCCAGCCTATGGCTGCCACTTGCTTTCTTTATTAGCTCTCTCAGGGCTGGACTTCTGACTTTTCCACACAGCAGCTGCTTGTGATCATGAACAGGCCATCAATTGCCCTTTGTTCCCGGAGCTCAAGGGAGTCCCCATTGTGGCCCCCTAGGAGGAGATAGGCTTGGCTGGGACCCATAATGGCCTCGGGCTACCTCACCCCGCCCAGTCACCATTGGCACATTTTCTTGGGTCTTGCCATCCTGCCCTGGGCATGCACACTTATCTCCCTGTCTAGTAAAGCAGAGGTCTCCTGCCCTCGGGCTAACGGTCATTGCCTTTCCCAGCAAGTGAAGCTGGAGGAATTTGGGAGGCCGAAGATTGATGGGGAGCTGAAAGTCCGGTCCATAGTCAACCACACTAAGCAAGACAGGTGAGCAGGGTGGTACCCCATCCCGGGCGGACCCTCCGGCTCAGGGACCCCACTCCCAGGCGGCCTGAAACAGACCTTCCTGAGGGAGGAATAATGGTGCAACAGGCTTTATGCAGTTCTGTTTAATGACGCAATCTTCTCTACACAAGCCTCTATGTGCCTGTCGTATCGGTCAGCAGAGACCACATGCAAAGAGACTGCCCTACCTGTGATGTCCACTAAGCGGGACTGGGAGACAAAGGTGGGAGGTAGAGAGGTCTGGTCTTCAGCTCTCAATCTTCAGGGAGCTCTGACTGAGAGGCCGTGAGGCCATGCACGCTCCCTGCCTAGTGTCCTCTGGGATCAGATAGCAGGTGGGGGAGAAGTTGGCATAAGTCAGGCATCTGTGGGGGCTGGGGGCACAGAAGAGAGAATGGGCTGTGGCATTTGAACAGTGCTCCAAGGGAGGCCAAGATAGAGGGTCGAGGACCTTCTGCATGGAGGTGGCACTGAGAGGCCTTCTGGGAACAGTCGAGTCCTGACCAAGAGTCACGGTGCCTGGCTGACCCGGCAGAAGGGAGGACTTCACCTTGGAGAGTGGACAGCACGTGCAGGCCTTGGTCTTGTTAGTCTGACACTGAGTGACCGCCGGGACAGCTGGCTGGCGTTGGGTGGGGATACCGGGCCACAGCATGGCTGTCCTGACGCTCGATGCGCTGTCTGGCCAGGTACCTGTTCCTGTTTGACAAGGTGGTCATTGTGTGTAAGAGGAAGGGCTACAGCTACGAGCTGAAGGAGGTCATCGAGCTACTCTTCCACAAGATGACTGATGACCCCATGCACAACAAGGACATCAAGAAGGTGGGTCCACATCTGGAGAGGGCAAGCGCGGCGTCCTGACTCCAGGGAGACCACATCCAGTGTCTGTGGAGGTAGCCTTGCAGGAAGACTGTCCTCCCTTTGTCTCTGTGACTGCGGCAGATGGTTCCCATGGTGGGTGGTAGACACCCTTAGGACTCCAGGTCCCCAGAAACAGAGGGAGGGAGGAGCCTTATTTAGGCACCAGTAAGAGCCTAGCTCTCAACCTTGACTTTTAGCCTTAGTGGACCTGACTCTAATTCCTCATGTCTTGTAACAAGCAGGCCTTCCCTCCTCCATTCCTACTCTGCCTTGTTTGCTGGGGGCTGGTTTGTGGTTTGTCAGACTCTGCAATCCAGTGGACTAGGATTGCAGGAGGAGGGATTGTGTCCACAAGGGGGTGGAGCTATGGGCATTGTGGTTGTGGCTGTGGCCGGGAGGGGATGGGATGGATGGGAGGGGATGGCATGGACAGCAGACTGGCTTGCTTCAGTCTTGTTTCTTGGAGACTTCTGAACACAGCACCTTTTGTGCATAACCCCGGGCTGGATTAGGGATGGGAGCCCAGCTGCTAAAGGCTCTGACCTTCTGCAAGTCCCCACACAGGGTGCAGGCCCGCCAAGCACAGGCTTCTCTTAGCCGTGGTGTCTGACGTAAGAGGCAGTGACCAGGGCCACTTTCCAAGCTTGGGGCTTTGGGGAGCACAGCCTAGAGTGCTTGACAGAGCTGGGGCCTTACCATCCGGGGCTATCAGTCACCCCAGACTGCAGTACATCCAGGGCCGGGCCCCTTAATGACCTGTCTCCCCCTTTCCTTTCCTCTTCATGCTTCCTAGTCTCATGGGAAGATGGTAAGCCCCTGGTGCTCTCCTCCCTCTCCCTCCCCAGTGCTGTCTGATGCTGGCCCTTCCAAACTTGCGGGTTTGGGGCTTCCTGGGCCTCAGTAAGCCATGGCTCTCCCCTCCCCCTCCTTCCTTTGCATCTTAATCATGATAGTGACACATATTTGTGGCAAAAGATTTGCAGAAGGTGTGACCTGGAAACCCACCTGCTCTCCTTCCTGGGAGGTGAAGGTCAGGGGTCACTGAGCACTGGCAGGCCAGGCTTCCTGATCTCTGCCCTGCACTATCCTCCTCACTCCTCGCTTCCCCATGTTCCCCCTTCTCTGCTTCTCTCCATCCCTCCACTTCTAGACTAGACTACGCTTTACCTGGGCCTTTTGGAAGCCCTTTTCTTAAGCCTGGAGTATTGGCCAGGCCAGTGGGTGGGGCCAGCTGCTGGGTTGCTGGGATTGGTCAGCCATTCAACCATCTGACCCCAGCCTTTGTTTTTCCTATTGTTTTTTATTTTTTTAACCCAGGAAGTGAAAGTGAGTAGGTGGGGCTGTGGAAGGGCAATAGGTTGGCTCCTGAGAACTCCTCCTGGGGAGTCCCTGGGACAGCAGGGATTTGGGTGGAAGTGCCCCATGAAGGGGTGGGAGAAGGGTGGGCTATCCTGCTAGAAGGTGGGACCTGAGCATGGGCTGCCACACCCATGCATATATACATACATACATAGCAGGCCCTTGCATACATACAAGTGCACACAACAGAGTTAGAGCATACATGCATGGGCACAGTAGTGCCATATGCATACATGTTTACACAGCAGGATACATTTATACACATGCACACAACAGGGCCCTCCACATACGAGCACATATGAGCACAACAGGACTCTTGTATATATATATATATGTGCACACAGCACTACCTGTGCATGTGGGTCCATGTGCAGAACATGGTCTACAGGTCCAAACACATGCATACATGATGTAAACACATGTGAGAGGAGCTATAGACACCCATACACAGACTTGGGTATACATATACGGACACTTCTATATCCAGGAACAAGTACCCATGCACATGTATGCACACAAGCACAGTACACACACACATGTTTACACAGGAAGGCACATGTGTATGTGATCATAAGGCCAGTCACATGTACAAGCACAAGTTCCTATGTAACTTCACACATGAGAGCCCCCTGGTCTGCTTGGGAAAGAGCACAATGCACCGACATTCTCACATGTGGGAGGGTCTGCACATGCAGTCATGTAGCCAGGCAAGAGTGTATGTGTATATACACAAGATCATGTTATACACAAGCATAGGCACACACATACAGTACCAGTAAGAACTTGTGTATACCAGGCGGTAGTGTCCAAAACCATGCTGGCTGCCAGCATGCTTCCGCCCCCACAAAGCCATGCCAGCTGCCAGCATGCCTCTGTCCCTACAGTGGTCCTATGGCTTCTACCTGATTCACCTCCAAGGAAAGCAAGGCTTCCAGTTCTTCTGCAAGACGGAAGACATGAAGCGGAAGTGGATGGAGCAGTTCGAGATGGCCATGTGAGTTTACGGCAGGACCCTCTGGCCTATTGATTCTGCCTACTGACCCTCTCGGGCAAGCAGTAGTGGGAGGTGGTTCTGATGCTCAGCATGAGACAAGCTCCTTCCCCGTGGGACACCAGCCGCCTCGGCAGGGCCTAGTTCTGTCTCCCAGATGTCTCAGGTGGCATCAGGTTCCTGCTACATGGCCTCACCACTGTCGAGGCTGAGCCTCACTCTTGACAGCTAGGTGGTAACTGGTGAAGGGTGACACCTGGAACTCTCCTCAGGACCCACTGGGGATTTATTTGTCTTTGTTTGAAAGTCTCAGGACAGTGTCCCATGAGGTTGAAGGGGCACCCAAACACACAGAGCAGAGAAAACAGGTGGCGGGCAGAAGAGGTGGGTGTAGTGTTTACACTTGACCCTACAGCAGCCAGACTTGGGGACTTCTGGGGAGTATACCACTCCCCCAGGCTTCCCACATGGTGAGATACAGATACCAGAGTGAGGTCAAGGCAGTTGGATCAGGCTATACCCTGGGCAGTGGCTGCCTGCTGGCTTACGTCCAGACTGTGAGAGCCCCGGGGCTCTCTGCCCTTTGGTTTCTGTGTGTTGGGCTTCTCTTCCCAGCATTGTGCGGGGAAGTATTGAAGCAGTTTCAGGTATTTACAGAAATTGAAGAATGCCTGTGAGCACCCTCCTCGTGCACGCCTCTCCCTCCTTGCCTGTCTGTCTGTCTGTCCTGCTTTCTCAAATCTGATGGTGGAGAAGATGCAGTGAATGTGGCCTCGAGGTGTGATCCTGAGCTAGTCATTAGTTCCACATTTATGAAAATAAGCACTTACACTGGGGAGTGTTAAGCTGAGTGTAATTGCCCTGCCATCCATGACACTGTCCAGGACCACCACCAAGTGCCTGAAACCAAAGTAGCATCAAGCCATATGGGTACACAGTGTCGTAGGTGTGCCGAACTACGGTAGGATGCATTGCATACATCAGTACAACTAAGAACTGAGAACTAGCTATTAGACCCTAATACGATGGGTTGTGATGAAATCACTGTGCTTGCACAGGGACCAGTGGTGAGTAAAATACAGGACACTGGAATGCAGGTCCTGTGTGTTTGTGACAGGTGATTTGCTACCAGACAGTCACCAAGTGGCTGCTAATAGGTGGGTAGCTCCCACAGCACGAATACAAACCCATGAGCTGCTTGGCTCTGGAATTTTCCATGTAAGGTTTTCAGTCCACATTGGATTGTGGGTAAAACCTCAGAGAGGAAAACAGTGGACAAGGAGGGCAGCGATGCAAGCTAAGTTTGACATTCCGGGGCCATTTTCAGTAACCTGCCTTGCCTGGCAGGCTCTCTCTGGCCAGCATGGTGTAGTTAAGAGCCCCGCTCCCCACCCCCCATGCCCTCCTACCCTTTTCCCTGACGTGTGTGGGGAGATCCAGGCTGGAATACAAGCTCCTGGTGTGTGCAGCCTGGGTCCTTAAGTGGTTGTCCTCATATTCACGGGCGCAGGCAGCCTGGGCATGGAGTGCCTTCTCTCTCCTTCCACCAGGTCAAACATCAAGCCAGACAAAGCCAACGCCAATCACCATAGCTTCCAGATGTACACGTTTGACAAGACCACTAACTGCAAAGCCTGCAAGATGTTCCTCAGGTGGGTCTCTTCAGCCCTTCTCCCCGCAGCCTCCCTGGCCTCCAGGACACTCTGCTGAGCTGCCCTGTGACACCATGGCACCTGACCTCCCCCCTTAGCCCCATAGGATGCCTCCAAGAACCAGGGAGGTAATCAGTAGGGGTCAGCAGCCAGGGCCGTTGGAGTATTGGGTCCAGCAGAGGGTTTGCCCTTGCTGGGGACTGTGGAGTGAGGGGCCAGGCTGAGGTGATCGGGGACAGCAGGTGCTTTGCGGGCGTGGATGCTCTAGAGCAGATCTGACCAGGTCTTGACCAGGGTGATGACTGGTTGAGGGAGCAGGGAGCTGCACCCCATCTCACCTCCTCCTTTCCCCCCACACAGGGGTACCTTCTACCAGGGTTACCTGTGCACCAGATGTGGCGTTGGCGCACACAAAGAGTGCCTGGAGGTGATGCCACCCTGCAAGATCAGTGAGTACCCACCAGTGCATGGGCACGTGCCCCACTGACAGTGCCCCGGTCACGGGGACCCCTTGCCCACACTGCCTTTCACCCCGTGACAGTTCTGTGCCTTGGGAGGGAGTCAAATGAGGCCAAGATGTGAAGATACTTGGCTGGGGGGTGGTTATCAAAAGCCATAGCTGGGAGTGGTTCCTCTCTAAACCCCTGTGATATTCCCCTGCACCTACTGCACCTCTGCCCCATTCCGGAAGTAAGTTCATGGTCCCTTTGACCCACATCCGCAAAAGGCACAGGACGTTCTCAGCAGGAATGTGGGAATTCCCACCATAAATCCCCATCATAACTGGCTCTCACTCCTGGTTCTTCGTCCAGGAGTGTCCTGGCCATCACAGCTTGGTTAGTGAATGGTTGAATACACGCCTTACCAAGCAGTGAGTCCAGATGGGAGCAGCAAGTTTAGGCTTCTGTTGTATTATTCTCTGATGCTGGAGTGAAATCTGCCTTGGGGGTCTCAGTCATGCTAGAAGTGTTCTCTACCAACCCCAAAGCTTCCTCTGACAGGAAGGGTGTAGGGTGTTGGCAGCATGTCCGAGGGACAGCCCTGCACAGGTAGTGGCACCTGCTAAGTGCCAGGCTCCATTCTCTGAGCTTCAGATGGGAGCCCCATCCTCGCCATTCGCTGGGGAGGCACTGCTGTATCAGGCTG
The DNA here is from genome assembly GCF_982192425.1 of Myodes glareolus. Classification (NCBI taxonomy): domain Eukaryota; kingdom Metazoa; phylum Chordata; class Mammalia; order Rodentia; family Cricetidae; genus Myodes; species Myodes glareolus. The sequence goes on from NC_142046.1 coordinate 18,382,983, forward strand.
CGCCAACACAGGAACCATCTACAGGAGGCTAACTTGCTCTGAGTCCCCCAGGCTGAGCCATGCCTGGATTTTCTTCTAGTGGGACAACTCTGTATCTGCCCTCCTCGCGGTGGAAACCAGTCCTCTTATGTTTGACCAGGTCCTGGGGTCACTGTCTTGTTACTGAGCATGTCTCCTTGGTCTCTTCTGGTTTAGTAGGCACCACCTCTAGATCAGCCCTAGAAAGTCTTGACAATGGCATTGACTTTGTCAATGTCGCCCTCTTGTGACCATAAGCCCCTCATGCAAGGCAACTGCCCGAATTACCCACACACTGTGTGTGTGTTGTGTGTGTGTGTTTGTAATTCTATTCTAAAAGTTAACAAACTTAATTGTAGAAAAAAATGGGGATAAGAATAAAACGTGAAGTAAAAAGACACTAGGGCGGGTGTGGAGGTGCACACCTTTAATCCCAGCACTCAGGAGGCAGAGACAGACGCATCTCTACGAGGCCAGCCAAAACTACATCGTGAGATTCTGTCTCAACTAAAGAGAAGAGAAGAAACATGGCTAATGAACTTACCCAGATAAAGACGTGGCTGGGTGTGTGTAGCTCAAGTGGCAAAGTACCCTCAGGAGGTACAGGCAGGAGAATCAGGACAAGAACATCCTTGGTTCTAGAGAGAATCAAACGAAAGCCCTAGAAAGAGCTGAAGGCAATGTTTTCTCACATTTTAAGTTTTCCTTTTTTAGAAAACACATTTTTAGAGTTATTCTCCCCCGTCTCTTTATTATTAGATACTTGTTGTCTAGAAAAGTTTAACATGTAGAAAAGTGTGAAGAAAAGGAAAGGAAAGCCCCAGTCCTAGTTCCTTCGGGCACCCACAGTCCTGTGGGTGTTTCCTTCCTTTTGCATCCCCGGGTGCCAGGTCCTAGTCTCCTGGGGCTTTTGTTCCCTCTGACATCAGTGGGGTCCTTCCAGAGACCGTATCCTGTCGTCACAACCCCTGGCTGGCATCAGACACTATTCCAGGCCTTGTGACTCCCCTGAGGGCGGAACCCATGGTCCCCTTGCTCCTCTGCTAGGGGACGCTGTTGCCCTTCAGGCTGCTTTCCCTCTGATTGGCTCTGATGCTTTGGTCAGTGCTCCTCTGGCATTGGTCAGTTTAACAAGCCCTTTATTGTCCCACCAGCCAGCTCCCAAATAGCAACACAGAAACTGTTTATTAATTATGAGGGCCTGGCCGTTAGCTTAGACTTGTCCCACTAGCTCTTTTTTTAAATATCTATTTATTATGTATACAATATTCTTTCTGTGTGTATGCCTGAAGGCCAGAAGAGGGCACCAGACTTCATTACAGATGGTTGTGAGCCACCATGTGGTTGCTGAGAATTGAACCCAAGACCTTTGGAAGAGCAGGCAGTGCTCTTAACCACTGAGCCATCTCTCCAGCTCCCCCCACTAGCTCTTATAACTTAAATTAACCTATAATTTTATTAATCTACATTCTACCATGTGGCTTTTACCTCTCTCCCATTCTGTATGTTCTGATTGTTCTACGTCTCTATGGCATCCCCTCTGCTCCTGTATTCTTCTTCCCCATTTCTCTCCCTCTGCCCAGAAGTTTCACCCGTACCTCTGGTGTGGGAGAATTGTCTGTATTCTGTCAATCATGTTTTAAATAAAACGCTGATTGGCCAGGCAGTAGGTGTAGGCAGAAAACCAGACAGGAAGTGGAAATGATGCAAGAAGAGCAGGAGAATTCTGGGGAGGAGGAAGTTGATTCCTCCCACTCCTGCCCAGATCACCGAAGCAGCAGGATGTGAGCTACCCCACTGAAAAAGGTACTGAGCCACATGGCTAAAATAGATCAGAAAAATGGGTTAATCAAGATATGAGAGTTAGCCAGTGGGAAGCCTGACCTAATGAGCCAATCAGCATTATAACTTATAGAGATCTCAGTGTGATTGATTTTCTCTGGGGCCTGCCGGCTGTGGGGTACCAGACGGGGACAGAAAACACAAACAAGCAGGCCCCACTCATGTTACAGAATGGCGCCCGGGAAGATACTCCCGCAGCATACCTCCTGCCTAGCTATTGACTGTTCAGCTTTTTATTACACCAATCACAATAATACACCTTCACACCATGTACAGTATCCCACAACAGGTCAACTTTCCCCTGTGAGCAATGATAGTACCACCACCAAAGGAGATGGACTTTGTAACACGCATGGGAGCCTTGCTACTCCTAGGGAGATGCCAGCTCCTCCTGAGAGCCATGGGAATCCTGCCATCCCGTGGGACATTGCTACCCACTGTCGTGTTCCAAGGGTCTGTAAAAGAGTCAAATGTTCCCAGAGAAGTCTGAAGCCACAATAGTTAGGGGTATTGAGGTCCCACCAGCCACACACCCTTGCTGACCCTCGTTTTGACTCCTGCTGAGGTAGAAGCCCAGCCTAGCCATGGCCGGGTGATGTCCTCCCTCCCACGTGACAACTGAATGACCAGTGTCCGACTTGAGGGTCTTATAGGAGGATGGCAATAGGAACCTTTTCACACCCACCTTTGTATCACCAGCCAGGTGTAGAAATTGCCCCCTGAGGGCTGCAGAGATGGCTCAGTGGTTAAGGACACTGACTGCTCTTCCAGAGGTCCTGAGTACAATTCCAAGTAACCACATGGTGACTCACAACCATCTGTAATGAGATCTGATGCCCTCTTCTGGCCTGCAGGCATACATGCAGACAGAACACTACACAATAAACAAACAAACAAACAAACAAATAAATAAATGATAAAGAAAGAAAGAAAGTGCCCCCTGAACCCTCCAAGCCACCAGGCAGTTACTACCATTCAGAGCTGGCCCAGGCAGATATGACTTCCAGTCTGAGTTCCCCACAGCTCCCTAGAGCTAGAACTCAGAGCTTGTTGTCAAGGTGACCTTCATGGGTGTGAGTCTGAGTCTCTGTGTGCAGCTGTGATTGGGCTCTGAAGGGAGCCCCCTGCAGCTCAGCCAGCCGCTCCTGCTCCTGCTCTGTGAGTGTGCACTGCGGAGGTCACCTCTCTGTCTAGACTTCCACTTTGACCCCCTGCTCTGCTTCCTTTGCAGGTTCTCCCGCAGACTCGGTGAGTGCTCCCAACTCTTCCCACTCTTTGGGGCTGTGCCAGCAGAGAAGTGTGTCTGTCCGCTCCCTCCTGGTGGCCCGATAGCTGGGGTGTCTCCTGGCAGCTCACCCACTCTAACTCCCTAGGGATCTCCAGCTGTAGCTGCACCTCTGCGACACAGCATGCTTACCCACAGGGACAGGTCACTAAAGTCATTATAGGGCATGAGTGAGGGCCTCAGCAAGCTGTGAGTCCAGCTCTGTTATCCAGCTTTGAATGGATGCTCACCGGGCTCTGCCAGGGGATGGAGCTGGCGCTGGCTCCATCACATAGCACTTGGTTGTTTTTTCCAAAGACGTGTCCAGAACAGACGTTGGAGGATAGTCAGGGAGGCTTGCGGGGGAGGTGGGAGTTGGGGGTATGTAACCATGTTGGGGTGCACAGGATGGGGTGTGACTAATGTTGGGAGAGGAGATAGTGTTGGCAGACCTCCACTGGAGGTTAGGACAGGACCCTGCTCTCCTGCTTCCTGCCTTGACCCTCCTGTGGGTAGTGCTGATGTGGGGACTAAGGGTGGAGTGCCTTGCCTAACCCTCTGTCGTTGTCCTCACAGGATGCACCTGGAGCCGCCCCAGGTGAGTGCGCTGGGCTCGGGTCTGCCTTTGCAGTCTCTATGGGTGGGTGGTGGCTGCTTATCACAGTCATTCTTTTTTTCTTTTTTCTTTATTTCTTTTCTTTTCATTTTAATTTCAAGACAGGGTTTCTCTGTGTAACAGTCTTGGCTGTCCTGGAACTAGCTCTTGTAGACCAGGCTGGCCTCGAACTCACAGAGATCCGCCTGCCTCTGCCTCCCGAGTGCTGGGATTAAAGGCATGCGCCACCACCCAGCTAGCACAGTCATTCTTTGCCCTGAACTCTCTGGCTGCCTCCCCAGGTTGACTTAGGTTCTGATGGGGTGGGAAAGGGCCAGGCTGCAGAGAGGCGAGGACCTTCCACCCCAGCTCAGAGAGCTGCCATGCTGCTGGCCCAGAACCTGAGTGGGCAGGAAGTCCAGGGGCCACTGCCATTTTTCTCGCGCTCTGGTGTGGGCTGCCCAGGCTGTTAAAACAGGTGGGCCTGACGGCCTCGCATCCTGGACGAAGTCTGAGCTTCCTTAGAGGAAACTTAATCCCTACCCAGATGTTGCCAGTGCTGGGCCACGGTGACCTGGACCAGGCCCAGCAGGACAGTTCTGTGGCATCTTTGAACATCTGGGGTGAGACTGGGGCACAACGGGACTCCATCAACCTCAGGCTCTTGGAGGCTGAGCCTCCATCTCCGTTGTGCCTCTCAGGCCTGCCTCTGACCAGTTCTGGGGCCCCCTCATCTCTAACGTGGGACCCCACCCCAACTTTACACTGCAGATCCCAGTTCAGTGGTGTCTGGAGGAGACATCAAGCGCCATCTAAAAATACGTGTCGGTTATTGAACTCTTCTGGCATCTGTTTCATTGAGTAGATTATCTACTTAGGATCTTTATCCAAACGATGCAGGAGTAGAGGGATAGGGAGGCGCCTCTGTGTTGGGGAGCAGTCTCACCATAGGGTTCCCCAGATCAGGAAGGGTCTGTGATGGGGTGAGCTTCCAGCAGGCACAAGGTCACCAGTGAGTCATTCTCTTCATTCTCTTCTACCTTGTCATCCATAGGTCCCAAGATGGTTGCTGTGCAGAATTACCATGGTAACCCAGCCCCTCCGGGGAAGCCAGTGTTGACCTTCCAGACGGGGGACGTGATAGAGCTGCTCCGGGGTGACCCCGATTCTCCTTGGTGGGAGGTAAGTTCTGGGCCCTGGAGGGGAGGCGTGCAGCATTGCTTCTCCCTGCCCATCCCCCAAGGCCAAAGCGGGGAGGTTTGGGGGTGACACCACGCTACACAGGTAGGGGTGCGGCATGCTTCCACAGAGACTCTTGTTTGCTCTGTCCTTTCCGCCTCAGTGGACCCCACAGGCCCCCACTGGGTTCTGTCCAAACCATGTTGTGCCTCATCTCCCATGTCCCCATTCCAGTTGACAGCCCCTCAGAGTGTTGGAGATTGGTCCCAGGGCCCTGTATGCTAGGAGCAAGACAAACATGGTACCCCCTTGATATTCTTGTGGGCTAGTTTACAGTTCTGAGCTGGCTTGTATTACATCTTTAGCACCCTTTCTTTTGAGCCCCAACACCTAAGGAACCCTGAGACTCCATGGCCATCTTGGAGTACAGAGTTTGAAGGTTGGTGATATCTGTACTGTCTTGCTTCCCCAAGGACACCATCGGTAGCTGAGTCTAGACCGTTGAGCCAGACTAGACAGTCACATGACATGAGACCGAAGGATGCTCTGCATCCCAGGTGTTACGGTTTCCTTCTGTAACTGCGATGTTGGCCGACAGAAAGCAATCCGGGAGAAAGGGTTTATTTGGTTCGTGGCTTCAGGTTCCAGTCTATCATTGCAGGGGAGTCAGGCGGAAGCTTGAAACTGTCACATCACATCCACAGTCAAAAGCGGGGAGAAGGAAGGCACACTTAGTGTTTAGCTCAGCTACTCCCCCAAGACCCAGCCCAGAAAGTGGTACTGCCCCTTTAAGGCTGCCTCTTCTCACCTCACTTGACTCCCCACAAAGGCAGACCAGCCTGATATAGTCAGTTTCTTACTGAAACTCTTCTTAGATGATTCTAGGCTGTGTCAAATTGACAGTTAACCGGCAAGCAAGGTCTGCATCCTCCTCCCTACCCGCTCCCTGGGTGTCTCTTAGGTGGACTTGCAGAAACACTTGGCTATTGTGTTGAGCCTCGGTGTTGTTTATCTGTAAAGTGGGACCGTCCTCACCGCTCTGCTCCAAGTGGTGGTGAGGTGGACTAAGTCACAGCAGGGAGGTGACACTCATGTCGAGCCTGGGGTTTGTGTCTGTTTAGAAACAGGCACCCAAGGGTCCTTCATACCTCCTGGTTGCTTCTTTCTCCAGGGGCGACTGGTTCAAACCCGGAAGTCAGGGTATTTTCCCAGCTCATCCGTGAAGCCCTGTCCAGTGGATGGAAGGGTGAGTCTTTTTTTCCTGAGGCTTCTCCCACAGGGTCCAAAATACAGAGATCTGGGGCCAAGGAGTCAGGTTGTCCCTGCTGGACGGCCGCAGCATATCACATCTGGGGCGGAGCAGTTCACCCCAGGGTGGGCAGGGGTGCTATTGCCTATTGAAGTTTTGGGGGCTGAGCATGAACGACCTGTGAATGTTTTAATCTATTGCTTTGAAGGGACCCCTGACCAGGGAAACTCTTAGGAAAGAAAACATTTCATTGGGGGCTTGCTTACAGATTCAGAAACTTAGTCCGTTATCATCACGGTGGGGAGCATGGCAGGTGCACAGTGGCGTGCATGGCTCTAGAGCCGTCGCTGAGAGCTGCATCCTGCAGCAGACAGCCTGGCGTGGGCTTCTTGAAACCTGTCGTCTCACCCCTAATGACACACGTAACTCCACAGGGGCCACATCTTCTATCCCTTCTCAAATAGTTCCACTCCCTTGTGACTAAGCATTCAAATCTTTGAGCCTTGGGGTCCATTCTTATTAAACGCCACAGTGGGCACCCACCCAGTCGAAACTGCCCTCCCCTGCGGAGAAGGCTTTTTATGCATCCTCATAGCTGGGAGAAGAGGAAGCTTCCCAGACACAAGGCCTGAGAGCTGGATCTTGTTAGGGACAACAAACAAGGCTGTGCTTGGCTCTGATGTCCAAAGCAGCAAGGAGCTGGCCTGGAATAACCTGACCCCTCTCCCCGCAAGGACGGCTGAAAGTGGAAGAGACACTTCCTTCTCCCTGAAAGTACTGGGACAGGAAGCATCTCTGCTCACCCCAGACCTACGGTTCCTCTGCTGCTTGAAGGAAATATTAAACACTAAGAGCTCTTTGGATAGACCTGGGGAACCCATAGTAGAGGAGGACGGAGTCAGGGACGGGGGACACAGTACCTCCTGAGTGTGGCCACCTCTTGCCCACTGTTGGGGATTTCTTGTGGCCTCCAGCCTTTCCCTCCCAGGAATGGAGTTTGCTGCTGGTTTCTTATTCATTCATGCCTTGTGAAAGTCAATCATTTCATTCATTCACACCTTCCGGGAAAGTCAGTCATGCCTTGGGGGTTGGGGGAAAATCAGTCATTTCATTCATTCAGGCCTTCCAGGAGAGTCGGGGAGAGTCAGTCATTCTCTCTGTCAACATCCTGAACGTCTGCTCTGAGGAAACTGGCTGGGGTGTCACAGTTTAGGAGTGCTGGGCTAAGTTCACCTGAAATTCTCGCCCAGTATAGACTGCTGGTCCCAGGGTTGAATTTATCATAAACTTCCCCTCTACTTCATGCCCCAGGGGACATTAATACACCTGTGTTCTGTCCCTAGCCACCTATTGGCCGCCCGCCATCCCGGGAGATTGATTACACTGCATACCCCTGGTAAGTGGCTTGTGGGCTGCAGACTCGGGCATTTGGAGGCCCCTGTGCCATAGGGTGTGGCCCTGTAAGCCTGTGAGCAGGGGGAAACCGAGCCCTACTTTGGCTATCTCCCTATCTCTGAAACGGATCTGTAGGCTCCAGTACTTGTGGTAATGAACCTTTCCCTATGCGGGCTTAACTGAGCTTCTTTCTGTAAGCTGTAGAGGTGATGCATTTGTGGTCTAGTTTGTAATCATTGCCTTTGGTGGGAAGAGAAGCTGGGTTTCGTGGAAGGGTAAAGGTGGATGTTTGGGTACGGTCACGGGTCACGTGAGTCTTGGGCTATTGATTCTGTCTCTGCTGTGTCCAGTGCCTAGAACTACCTACCCCTCAAAGCCGCATAACCCCGCATGCAGCACACACACCTCGAACCCCATCCAGTCCTTTGTCCCCAGGCCTCGCATGTCTGCACAGCTTCCTGTGTCTTTGTTCCCCTCCTAGCCCCTCACTGTTGTCTGTCCTATTGCATCTCTAGGAAGCCCACTGGGCCTGTGGGTGCATGCCCACCCTGCCTGGACCTGCAGGTAGCAAATGATTGCTGTCATAGAGATCATGGGGCTTTCCCTCAATGGAGTTGTTATTTATTTCTTGTCATTTTACTGTGCAAACTACCCGACACGGCCACTTAAGGAAGGAAAGGGTTATTTAGTTCCCAGTTCTGGGGTACAGTACGCCATGGGGAGGCATCCATGATCAGGAAGCAGAGCCATGAGCAAATGCTGGCTCAGCTTGCTTTTCTTTTTATTCAGTCTGAGAACCCATCCCCTGGGACTGTGCCCCACCCGCACGGAGCCTGGGGCTTCCCACCTCAATTAGCTTAATGGAGATCACCCCTGAGACATCAGAGACTTGTTCCCACGGTGACTCAGACTGACACTCAAGAATATCCACCACAGTTGCTTTAGTGTCTAAGTTATGTTTTCATTCTTCGACAATCTCAGACGTGTGTGGTGAATTCTAGTCATGTTGCCTCCACCACTCTTGGGCTCTGCAGCTTCTCCCCAGCGGGCACCTCCGACTTTCATAGTGTGTGTGACCCTCTGAGTTTATAACCAGAGTGTGGGCAACCTTCCAGTGGCTACTACTGATGAAAGTGATCCCTCTCTCCCACCCACCAAGAGATTTGATTTATTAGCCGCAGATCTACCTTGGTTGTGCAGCATTGCTGAAGACTAGGCGCATTGTGTCACATCGTGGGAACATGGGATTGCTTTGCTGAGGTGACCGACCTGACCACCTTTTTTTTTGATGGTGGGAAAGGCCTGATTTTGCTCAGATCTCATTCTGCATGGATGCTGGCCACCTCCAGAGTATCTCCCCAAGATGCCACATCATTACTTCAAGTAGTGAAAGCAATTTAGAGAAATGGGGTCTGGTAGAAGTTCCTGCTTCGAACAGGCCCCCTGCCTGGCTGTGGCGCTTTTGTCTCTCTCCCCAGCGACATCTTTCTCAGATATCCTTGTATTCTTGACTCAAGGTGCCGTTCCCCATATTATGCTCTGGCCAGGACATGGCCGCAAACCCCTCATCAGTCGCGTATCTCTTCACCTCAAAGGTTAAAGTTCAGACAAGGAGCAAAGTCCGAGACAGGTGACATGTACACACCAAGGCCACCACCTCTTCAGCAATGTGTCATAGTTCTGATTTCCCGATCCCAGGTTTGCTGGCAACATGGAACGGCAGCAGACGGACAACCTGCTCAAGTCTCATCCCAGTGGGACCTACCTCATCAGAGAGCGCCCAGCCGAGGCTGAGCGCTTCGCCATCAGCATCAAGTAAGCCTAGGAGTGCCCCCCCCCCCCCGCCTCGACCCGTTATTGAGGGGATGGAGTGGGTCTTCTCTGATGTTTGGGCTAGAAAATCTTGAGCGAGGGAGCGGCAGAGAACACATGCTAGCCTACACTAGACACAGCTCCATGGCCACGTGGGTCGGGGATGGAGCGTTTTCTGAGACAGGTGGACTGGTAGGGCATTAGGAGGTGTTGTCAGGGATGTACTGGCTGCCTGTTCAGGGAGTCTTAGGTAGGATGTATGTACCCACCATGTTCCTTTGTGGCATCTGGGGACGCTTGCAGAACTCCAGCAGTGACCATGACAGCCTTGTAGCTTAGACCACAGGCTCTTGTTCTGGGCATCTTTTCTCAGATAAGCAAAACAAAACAAAAAAACTGGCAGTTCGTTTTCCTCAGCACAGGGCGCTCACGGGCACAAGTTGCTAGGTGTTACAGGGTTAAGAAATGCATAGCCTCTAGCCAACCCCATGTAATGACCTGGTAGATGTCACACTCACCTCATAGGAGTGTCCACAGTGTCTTGTGTATGCCCAGCCTTCAGGACAGCACCGTGGGGGTCCTATGATGTGGCTCACAGCACACGTTAAGTCCAGGGTGACACAACTAGGTGCCTGCGAAGGCCCGGTGGAGTGGGAACCTGGCCGCCTGGCAGCTTGATTATTCATTAGTCACTTTTTGCTCTAGCTGATTTCAGGGTATTGAACCAACCTTGTATTCCTAGACTTTCCTGGAGTGTCTCTCCAGCCCTCAGCCCTGGCCAAGGTGCCCACTCCATGTTCCATTCCTGAACTGATGTACGTGGGATGGGGCCACGATAGGTCCTCTTGCTATCACTGAGCAATATCACTGACTGGCTTCCTACACCCACAGTCATCAGGATACTGGCTCTAGTTTTCTGTCCGTGTGATGTCTTTGGCCGTGGTGCCTGACATGGCTTGGGGTGACTTTCAGAAAAGCCCCCCCCCCAAGGCTCTCTAGGTTGGGTACACTTGAACTAAAGATGGTGATGGGTGAGGGCGGGGTGCGCTGTCCTTGAGCCATCGTGGACTTGTGCTCTGTGCTTCTGGAGCAGCCTGGAACATGCTAGAGACGGAGATCAGGGCAGTGTTCGCTGCTTACAGGGAGAAGGGGGATCTCCCGGTATCCAAAGCCAGTGAGCCAAAGCCCTAGACTGGAGGCAGCAGAAACCTGCAGAGGGTGGTGGGAGGGGAGGAGAGGAGTGAGTTGGTAGTGGGGCCTCTGGAGTATGGACTTCAAGCAGTCAGGGAGAGCGCTGGGCTAGGTCCCAGATCTGCCCCCAATGGAGCGCTGGAGAAATGGCTGGCTTGGAGTGACCGCAGAGGTGGCACAGAGGTTTGGGTCAGGATCCCCACTGGAACAGATCTGGAGTAAACCTTGGACTGTGTGCGTGCGCAGTAATAACTGGGCTGTGTCCCTCCAGGTTCAATGATGAGGTGAAGCATATCAAGGTAGTGGAGAAGGACAACTGGATCCACATCACCGAAGCCAAGAAGTTTGAGAGCCTCCTGGTACGTGGGCCCGTCACTCCTGCTGCCCCGGCCCCTGGCCATGGAGGCCGCAATGCCTCTCCACTCCACAGCCGTTCTGATCCCTGGTGGCCCGTTCTCTTCGCCTAGGGAGGGGCGATTCTTACCAGCGTGGGGCAGAATTTAGGGGAACTTGATCAGGTACCTTGGGGCAGTTGGAAGAATGTTGTACCTGAGTTGGGACACTCCAGAGCCTTCCCTCGGTCACGTGACAGAGCAGAAAGCAAGGCCCAGGGAGGCTTCTCACCCAACAGCAGACTATAAACAACCTCAACCCTAGTCTCTCCATCTGTGAGCCTCACCATAATGAAGTGGAAGGCATAGTGTTCCTTAAAGCGACTTGATAATGTTTCTGGTAGTCCTTGCCTCCACTCCGCCCCCTTTTCGGTTCCAATGTGGAGCCCAGGGCCTCACACACTGTAGGCCATTGTCCTACCATTGGGCCCAACCTCAACCTCAGCTCTTTTTCTTTGTATTTGGAGGTAGGGTCTCACGATGTAGCCCTGACTGGTCTAGAACTCATTATACCGGCCAGGCTGCCCTTCAACTCTCAAAGAGCCGCCTGTCTCTGCCTTCCTAATGCTGGGATTAAAGGCCTGCGCCACCACACCTGGCCCCATATTTCTTTTAATCAAAAACACTGCCCTCTAGTAGGACGCTGGAGCTTTCCTTTCCCCTCTGTGGCCCATGGGAAAATACAAAGGCAAGCAGAAGGTGCCTGAAATTTATTCTCAATCCAAAGCCAGCATCAGGTGAGGCTCCAGGTGCCTCTTGGGGCAACCAGGTCACCATTCATGGGGCTCTTACAAAGGCACGATGCCACTCCTCATGTGTCCATCATTCATGGTTGCCCAGTCCTCTCCCTGGTGCTATCGGCATGGCATTGACCCTGCAGGTGTGCCCTCACTCAGCAGCTTGTCCTCCAACCTTGGCATTCCTTCCAGAGCATTCTTTCAGCAATATTTGGGATCCCTAAAGCTGAGGGAGAAGTCTTTGAGGCACTGACCATCCTAGCTGGACTGGGCTGGAGTGAGGGGTTCTTTGAGGAGTCCAGGAGGTGGGAGGGTTGCCGATTCACCAGCAGTTGGTGAGTGTGCGCCCCCTGCAGGAGCTGGTGGAATATTACCAGTGCCACTCACTCAAGGAAAGCTTCAAGCAGTTAGACACTACGCTCAAGTTCCCCTACAAGTCTCGCGAGCGCGCCACCACCAGGTCCTCAAGCCGGTCCTCAGGTAATGTCTGGGCCCAGGGGTGTTCACCCAGGCCGCTTCCAGGGCCAAGATGCTCCCTGTCCATCTGGGTCGAGAGTTGCTACCCCTATCCCCCAGCGTGGACCCGTTCCACCCCATCTGTCACTGCTGCTGGCCCATGCTCCGTCCCATTTCGTGTAGCAGATGGGGCCTGCACTGCCCCTCTGGCTCCTGATGCCTGTGCTTGGAGCTGACAGTAGTGAGAAGCAGTAGGGTGGGATCTGAGAACAGATCCCTCCCAGGGTGCCCTGGGGCCTGGGCTGTGTGAGCCAGCTATCTGCCTGAAGTGGGAACTCCAAAGCAGAGGACAGGGGCGCAACCTGGACCTTGGGACGGACAGAGGGCCAGAGCATTTGGCTTCCAGCTCAGAGTTCTTTGCCCTGAGTAAGCCATGTCTCCGGTCTACAGGGACTGCAGAGCCCTGAGACCTCCCCTCCCCCACCCACTCCAGACAGAGCAGACCATCAGAGGGTTGCCAGCCTCGATGGCTGTGGGCCCTGTTGTCTTTTCAAGGCATAGGTGGAGAGCAAGCAGTGGTCTAGCTGTGCCTGTGCTAGGCCCCTGCCCTTCCTGGTGCCCCCCTGAGGTGTAGAGCCTGGCACCCCCTGTGCTCCGCGGCCGTCAGCATCCTGCCCTCTGTCTTATGCTTTCTCTTGCCTCTTTGCAGCTTCCTGCGCCTCCTACAACTTTTCTTTTCTCAGTCCTCAGGGCCTCAGCTTTGCCCCTCAGGGCCCCTCCGCTCCCTTCTGGTCAGGTACCTCTACTGCTCAGGGCCCAGCCCGATGGGTCCCCCTGGCTGTGCAGCCTGGTGCCGGGTGGGGAGGGGGGCTGGGAATCAGGGCCACCGAGGCTGCTGCACAGGAGGACACATGAGGCAGGGCTCTTTCCTGGTCACGCTGACTGCTACTTTCCTGCCCCCTCAGCTGTCACCCTTCACAGCCATTGGGAGCTTTGTCTCTGGCTGTGGGAAATGTGGGCAGGATGGGCGGAGCTGGCGACCGCTCTGTGTCCCCGTGACAGCTGCCATGGGAATGGAATGGGTGCAAAAGAAGGGGCTGCGGTCAACCTTGGTACAACGTGCATTCTGCTGCCAGAGCCAAAGCCCTGCTGTGTGTGGCTGTGTGTCCCCTCACTCACTGCCATTGTCAGCCTGTTCCACGGGACTTTCTGGGTTCTGGGCTGAACCAGTTCAGGGGGTTTCCAGTCTAGTTTGGAGATCTGGGATGGGGGAACCACAGGCTGTAGTGGTCAAGTCGTGGATGCCTGCTCTGTTCACCAGTGACATGCTTGCTGCCTGTGATAGCTGCCCAGCATGGGTGGCAATAGCTCCAACCCTCTGCTAGTGCATGCACGGGTGTTCATATACCCAAAGCCACCAAGGTTTGAAGGGCTCTGAGCTGGAGGCTAGTGTGTCCCTCCAGAGGCCTTCTCTGGCTGTGGGCACAAAGCCAGACTCTATGTATTGGGGACGAGACCTAGCTCTGTCCGAGGGCCTCCAAGCCCCGACTAAGCAGCTCCTGCGGTTGTGTGATGCCCCACTCTGTCTGCCCCAATAGTGTTCACGCCGCGGGTCATTGGCACAGCTGTGGCCAGGTACAACTTTGCTGCACGGGACATGCGGGAGCTGTCGCTGAGGGAAGGCGATGTGGTAAAGATCTACAGCCGAATCGGCGGGGACCAGGGCTGGTGGAAAGGCGAGACGAATGGACGGGTGAGTAACTTGCCTGGCCTGAGGGCTTCGTGAAGAGGCCCAGGGCCGACTCTGACCCAGTTGGACTCAGACAAGCTATTCTAGAACCTCGACTATGCTCAGCCTTGTTCTAGGCACACCGTGTCTGAACTCTCCCTGATGTCACAGGGGTGGGGGTGGGGGAGACTGCAAATCCAGATGTTCACTGCAATCCAGGCCCCACAGACCCTGTATTGTGTCAGACCCTGTTTCTCTGCCTTTATGGTCACTCCGGAACAGGTTTTATATACAGTCTTCTGGTCACTGCAGGTAGAGAAGCCACAGGGACCCATCACGTCCTACTACCCTATCTCTTCCACCTGTTGCCAATGACTGCCAGGTGGTTCCCTCAGACTCTTTTCCCTAGAGATCCTGCAGAAAGCCCTCTCTATCCCAAGACCCATCTAGAGCCACTGACTTTGGCCCAGGTCTCTGAGCAACCTTTTGGAAAGGTAGAGAGCTCCATGTGCCACCAGCAGGAAAACTGAGTGTTTCTGGGACTACAGGTGCCCAAAGACAAGTGTCCTTGTCTGCAGAGAGCCGGGCAGCCTTGGCTCCCCTGCTGAACATTCTACAGCTGGTAGCAGGAGCCATTCTGTTACCTCTGAGCTTGGCATCTGTGTTGCAAGTCCCAGATGTGTTCACTTATATATACCCAGCTGCCCTTCAAAGAGTGAAGGCAATTAAGTCATAGCAGCGACTCTGAGGGCTGGTCCTGAAAACGGGCCCATGCCGGTTGTCTTGGAAACAGCTGGGGCCCTCACCAGGTCCAGGCAATTTCGTAGCACAATTTGAAAATAACTGGTTTGAGCTTTTGTGAGTAGCTCTTGTTGAGTTAACCTGCCTCTTTATTTGCGGCAGTTTTTCTTGAATGGGTGCTTTTCTAACCACCTCCCCACACTCTTTCCTATTATGGTTGGTTTTTCTCTTTCCTTGTACTTGAGATAAGTTTCTTTCTTTCTCTCTCTCTCTCTTTCTCCCCCCCCCCTCTCTCTCTCCTTCTTTCTTTCTTTTTTTGCTTTTTTTTTAGATAAGTTTCTTATAACCAGTTGGAATTTTTAAAGTGAATCTAATGTGGCAGTCTTTGCCCTTTAGTAGGCCTATGTAGTCCATTTACATTTAGTATAAATATTGGGCTATTCATTTGTAAGACTAACATCTTGTTGCTTATTGTCAGTCAATTGCTCCCCTCTCCTTTCTGAGCAACTTTTGGGTTAACCCATATTTTTTTCCTCTCTGCTTCATTTCTCCTCCTCATGGTGGGTATTTTAGTTATATACGCTTTTACCACATGCGCTAATATTCTGGTGGTTGCAGGTGCACTTGAACTATACAGAGTCCCTGCAGTGATGACTTTTCCCGCTGGAAAAGTGTGAATTTATAATTCACAGCCTTGAATTATAAATTATTTTCCTCCTAGTTTTTGTGTGGTGTTGTCATGTATCTTACACTTTTTAGTATTTGAAATTAATTGCCCAAATGACATTTCTTTACTCATTACTATTTCCTGAAGTCAAGGCTTTGTCAACACTTCTCTGATCTGTAGTCAAATTTTCTAATTTCACCAAATTTCTCAATTACCTTTCTTCTTGCTGTTGTTTCCTGGATCCATGGACTACTTGCCATGGCCATCATCTTAACTGGACCGTTCCTCAGTTTCTCTCGGTCATATATGACTTGTAACAGTTCTTGAAGAGAGGGCAGTTATTTTACCCCATTGTTAGATTTTCTGTTTCTTCATATGTAGATAGAGGCCACGCCTTCATGGTGGTATACACAGGACTGTCATTCACCAGCGTCACAGCATCTGTCCTATGCCATTCTGCAGCTGTGATAAAACTCTCTGACCAAAACCAGCTTAGGGGAGGAAAGGGCTTGTTTGATCTTACCCGTCTCAGGATAGCCTGCCTCAGGGATGGTATTGCCCACAGTGGGCGGAACTCTCCTACATCAATTAGCAATCGAGACAGTCCCGCGGACACGTCTGTCTGGTCTGGGGAATCCCTTAAGCAAGGCTTGTCCTCTGAGATCTAGCTAGGATGGGTTCTGATTGGAGTGTCCGGTTCCAGCTTCTCATTATTTGTGAAATTAACTTTGAACTTGATTGAGAGACCTTCTGCCAGGCTCCTCTCTTTCCTTTTCGATCTGCATTCTATCCTGGATTGACCTACTGTTAGTCCTGCCCCCTGTCTAACCTGTTGCTTAATCCTTTTAGAGTCTTTTAAGTCATTGTATCTTTTGATTCTAGGGTTTTCTTCTCTTCTTCCCTTCTTCCTTTTTTGTTTATTGGTTAGTTTTGTTTTATTTTTGAAGCCAGGGTCTCACTGAAAAGGCGTGGTTGACCTTGAACTCAGGGCAATCCTTAGTCTCCTGAATGCTGGGGTTGTGGAGGGGTGTCATCATATTCAGCTTCCAGACTTCTTTGTTGACTCCTGTTCTCTGGAAGGAATGTCTGTCCTCTCACAAGTTTCCTAACTCTATGGGGTAGCTCTTACTAACTCTATGGGGTAGCTCTTACTAACTCTATGGGGTAGCTCTTACTAACTCTATGGGGTAGCTCTTTCCATTCTGGCCCAGGACTCCTGTCTGCTGCCTGTGTTTGTTTTTGATTTCCATCACACTCATGGCGGAGAGCCAGGTTGTGTGTCAAGAGATGTGGGGGAGATGCAATGTCCTCAGTAGGGTTTGACACCTTTCTCATTGCAAAGATCATGACTAGGTCCAGGCTCTCAGTCTCTCTTCAAGGCTTGCTGAGGCCTGGCTGAGATCTCTGGTTTTGGGGGGGGGGTTTCTCATCTCCCTAAGCCCCTCCTGTCCCTGCCCTGACACATACCTTCTTGCCGTGTGCACACACATGCAGACATGACATTGTTGCCCTCTCTTTCAGATCGGCTGGTTTCCTTCGACATATGTGGAAGAGGAGGGCGTCCAGTGAGGGCAAGACCTGGCCAGGACTCACGGATGTTCTTGGGAATCTCCCCAGCTCTGAAGTCCACCTCTGGCTTCTCCATGGCTCTGGGAACTGCCTGCTAAGCCTGCAGCTGTTATGGCCCACAGGGATGGGGAAGGTGTTCCACCGTCACCTGCCCTGGGTGGCCCGTCCCTGGGTACAATCCTTGTACATAGAGGAAACCTGTGCTGGCCACACCCAGAGCACCAAGGAGAGGGAGCTCAGGCGATGTGGCCAGGTGGGTGTGGATGACAGCCAAGGTCAGAAGACACCGCCTGCCCCTCTGGTTTAGGTGTTCAGGAGCCTAGAGCTCAGCTCATGGTATGCCAGGGAGAGCTGGGGACAGCAGAGGGGGCCCTTCCTAGCCTCGTCTGCTCGGCCCTGCACTGATCTGCCTGTCTTTTCTGCTGCTCTCTAGAGTGGGTATCAGGTCTCAGGAGGCAGGCAGGACCAGACCGTGCTGTAGCACACACTAGGCCCGTCTGGGGTGCAGGGTGAGACAGCTTGCACAGGGGCCACCGGGTCATGCTGGCTCTGCAGCTTTCTCTGACTGCCTCCCTTCCCAACACGTCAGGGTCCTGCTGAGCGCTAACTGGGCAGGGCCCCTCTTTCAGGAGGGGCCTTTGGAACGATGACATTGCTGACCCACCCCCCTCCCACCCCAAATCAGTGGTACTGCTCTTTGCTCCGAAGCCTCTTTCCTGAGGGTCTTCCCTGCCCTGCTGCCAGGGGACACATCAGTGAACCCCAAAGGGCAGAGGAGAGAACCAGGTTCCCCTCCCCACTGCCTCTTTTCTCTCCAGGAGGCACTCTTGCGTCTTCTGCATTCCAAACCATGGTCCCTAGGGGTCTGCTGGCCTTTGCACTAGTCCTCACCAGGTATCCCCACAAAGACTCCTGCAGCCCACACACTGGGCTTGTGGCCAACCCAAAATAAGTGCTCTTGGGGTATCTCCACCCCTTTCCCCGCCTCTCTCCTGGTGCTTCCTAGCCATTGACCTCTGACTTGGCCAACCCCTGTTTCCTCCGTCTATCTAGCTGCACAATCCTGGGCGAGGAGAACAAGGCTAGGGTTTGAGACATTGTCCCTGCTGGAGTGGGGCCGGGACCTGCACCTGGGCTATTTTCCAAAGTTGGCCTCATGGCCTCCAGCTTGGTGCCCACACACAGCTTGCTGGGATGTGGAGGGAGGCACGTAGGAACTCAGAAGATGGAGAATAACAGAGAGTGAGACACCCTGAAAAGGCTCGAGCCGTGAGAAGCTGGTGTGGGAGCCAGGAGTTGGCTTGCAGAGAGTCGGGGGCACAGGCCACTTTACACAGCTCCTCGGCCCAGCCTGCCCGGTGCCAGCGCAGGCTGTGGGGAGGACTCTGCCAGCTCCTTCCATATGAACACCCTCAGAACATCCTTGTGCTTTAGTTTTTTTCTGGTTTTTGTTTGTTTGTTGTTGTTTTTGTCCCATTATGTTTTGTTTTGCCTGTTTGTGTTTTAAAGGGGAGGGGAAAGTTGTAATTATTTCATCTAAATCTCCCATTATATATCTGTGAATAAGAGATTCTATAATAGCAAAATGATGTATATTTTAGTTTGTCATGATATAAGTCATGATAATGAAGGACACTGAGAAAAAGAGTAATCTCGAGCCCTGGTTTTGTGAGTGTTCTGTGTTTGTTTTGACGTTTGTGTTTGCTTTGGGTTTTTTTTTTGTTTTTGTTTTATTTTGTTTTGTTTTTGCGCCACAGTGAGCAGGGTGATGGGAAGGCTGGGCAAGCTGGTACGCAGGCGCCTCTGCAGGAGACTGGACACCATTTGAGGGCTGAGGACTGGGGGCCTGAGATCAGCTGTGAACATTTGCAGTACAATGCATGCAAGTCAGGGATGAGGGGGTCCCACAGCCAGCAGCACCCCCAATGGAACAATTGTACATTTGCCAATGGGTTTTCCTCCCCAGACTACAGTTTTTACTACAAATAAACCTACGTTCTATTCTGCAGGCGTGGTTAACCTTTTGTGCCTGGGAGGGAGTAGCTGGCGTCCTAAGTTCTGCAAGGTTTACCCTACCCAAAGCCTGACTGTTAGATGGTCCCCTCTGCTTGGCTGGTATAGCATCCAGCAGGGTCCAGCAGGTGGTCTTAGAGCAAGAGCCTTGTTCTTCAGAGATAGAAACAGTACTTTCTCCTCTAGGATGAATCCTGTGTCCTTTGATAAAGAAAACCTAAATGATCAAGTGTTGTCTGTCCCCATCACCCCCTACAGACAAAAGCAGCCTTAGGATCCCAGTCTCCCATCCCTAGCCTGTACTTTCTTCACGGTTACCTGGCCACCCAGTGTGACTCCTGAGGCTCCTAATGGTGTAACTGTGGAAGGAAGCAGAGGCCCCGTCAGCTCTGTAGCCAGCACCTTGTTGCGGGGCCACTCGTGGCTACAGTGATGCTCAGAAGCACACAGAGTGAGGCAGGCGCATATCCACCTGGAGAACGTGGTGTCCTGTTACCAAGGAGATGGATCAAGGCCACCAGGGTGGGCAGCCAGGTGCCCCCGACATGGGTGCACTTTGTGGGTCCCTGTGAATGTTACACGTGACTAGGAAGCACTTGGCCAGTGTGGTTTCTTGTTACTCTTGTGGCCTGAGGCTATGGTCACACTACTGAGAGTGGAGGAGCCCACACCAGCCCATAATAGCCCTAGCACTCTGTGTGTCGAGGACTATGATTCCGTGTCCTTCCCATGTGCCCAGGCCAGAGGCAGGTGAACATGAGGATTTATGTCATCCCATCTCTAGCACCCTGTGCACGCTCAGACCCTTGTCCTGACACGCCTCCACCGCAGTTGGGTGTTTGGACATGTTCTTACCGGCCGGTGATGGCTTCGGCCACTGCAGTCTGCCGTGGGTTTTGTAACCAGAAGCCGTTGGGAAGTAGAGGACAGACCACAGGGGCTTCAGCCACCTACCAGCCAGCTCCTCCTCTGGGTCTCTTGCCTTGGTGGCATAAGTCCCCACCATGGGGGCAGCAGGTAGAAGAAGCAGCTCCCTCAATCCTGCAGCCCTTTCTGGGATATTCTTGGGTCCTACACTGTCCCGCTTAGGCCACAGTCCCCAGAGACGCAGAGGCCTGGTTCCCAGTGGGCTCTGCACCTTTCTCTTCTCGGATGATTTCCCTCACCTCTGCTGTGAGAAAAGCTTAAGACTGAAGATGTGGGTCCAGAAGCCTGGATCCTTGTGGTCCCAGACCTCGAGGCAAGGCCTGGTGATGGTTTTGTTTGTTTGTTTGTTTGTTTGTTTGTTTGTTTTTCCTGACTATTTCCTCCTTGGCTTGCAGTGGAAGCCTCTTGCTGTGGTCCCTGGTGGCCTTTCCTTGGCACACGTTTCTTTCTTTTCTCACGAGGACCCTAGCTTTGTTGGGTTAGGAGCCAGCAAAGACCTTGCTAACTTTGCCTCTTAGAAGACCCATCTCTGACAGTCCCCAGGAACCCTGAGATGCCCTGGGAACCAGCGCTCATGAGTTTCCATTACACGGCTCATCCCCAGCCCTATCCACCTCACAGTTATTGAGTATGCGCGTCCTCTGGTTTCCTGTAGAAGAAAATGCAGTCATGACCCAGTGGCCAGCCTACTTGGCACACCGAAGCATAGCGCACCAAGCTCCCTGAATTCTGAAGTCACGTGAGTAGCCGTAGCTGGCCAGTGGATGAGTCTGCACCCTCTGCATCTCCTTTAATGCGCTTCTTCCACACAGGGTATATACTCATACCTGGTAGTGTGAGCATTTCAGTGTCCAATCCAAGGTAGCATACTAACCTATCACAGTTAGAGGTTTCTACTACGTAAGTGGTTGTTCACGTGCCATAAAGCAGACGCTGCTCCCTGACTGTCTCTGGGGTGGTTTCTCTCCGAGCCCTTTACTGACCCACACATATTGCTATCCTGTCAGGGGACGCTGGGGTAACAGCAGCAGTTGCCCACTGTCCTTTCGCTGGATGATGTGCCCTCCAGGATGACAGAGCCCAATCTCCCTGTGCTGGCTTTATGTCAATTTGACACACGCTACAGTCATTCTGGAAGAAGGAACCTCAGTTGAGAAAATTCCCTCACCAGATTTGCCTGTGGGCAACTTAGTGGTACATTTTCTTGACTGGTGGTGGATGTGGAAGGGCCCAGCTTGCTGTGAGTGGTGCCACCCTGAGCTGGTGGTCCCGAGCGCTGGTAGAAGGCAGCTGAGCAAGCCATTAGGCAGCGCCCCTCCGTGACCTCTGCATCAGTTCATGCCTTGGGTTTCGGAGCTGTATCACTTCCTGCCCTGATGTCCCTCAGTGGTGGATTGTGCTGTGGAAGTGTAAGCCGGAATAAACCTCTTCCTCCCCAAGTCGTTTCTGTTGTGGTCTTTTATCACAGCAATAGAAGCCTGAACTAAGACAGCCTCATTCCAGATAGCCCCATAGAGAGAGACTTTGTGGGTTTCACCTTGCAGACCTTGTGGGGACAGTAGCCGTCTCTCTGCCCCCTAAGCTGGTGTGTCGACAAAGGGCACGCCACTCACATCCATGGACTAGAAAGAAGATGTGGCCTGGGGTGGGCAGCTGGGAGCCACGGGTGAGGCGGGCCCCAGGACCACCTAGAAATGCTGTCCTTGAGCTGAGTTGGAAGTGATGGTGGCAGGAGCTGCCCAGGAGTGAGTGAATCGTGCAGAATGAAACAGGCCAGAGGAACCCCTCTGTGGTGTGGCTTACTGCCCTGCGCCAGGCCTGCCAGGGTCCACCCTGGCCCTCTTGTTCTGTGTGACTCATTGATACGTCCCCTTTCTGGGCCAACTGGAGGTACCTGGCTCCTGAGTCTTGCTGAAGAAGTTGTATTTGAATTAAGGAAGGTCTCAGTGGCCAGCAGAAAGTATGTCCACTAACTCTACAGGTACTAGTAAGCACTCAACATGGTTTAGACCCTAGAATGTGCTGGGCCATGGCAGAAAGTCAGAGGAAAATGCCCTATGATTCTTTCCTCTCTTCTCCCCTTCCCCTCCCTTTCTCAGGGTGGGATACAACTTCCCATAGGAATAAAAATTCCTTCTCACGTCCCTTTAGGGGTGTTCTTCAAAACCTGTTATTTGTATATAATTGGATATCCCTGTATACAGTATCAAGACTATACTGTGGATAGACCGATACATTTTGATCAATTAAGACCTCAGTAAAGCTAAAGGATATAAAGTTACAATGTAGAATAGCGTTGTGTCTACAACACACACACACACACACACACACACACACACACACACACACACACACACCTTTTCCCCCCTTGCCCTCATGTTTCTGCAAACTCATATTTACACAGGGGCGCTCTATGGGGCAGTACTCATCCAGGCTCCTGATACTAGCCCACACCTCGCATGCTGTCCTGATGGGGGTTGTCCCTCCCCTTCAGCTCCATATGAAGGCCAATCTGGTTGGTTGGGATTATGGTCTGCTTGAGAAGGGTCATAGACAACCCAGCAGACAAGAACAACATTTCTTATGACCAAGGTAGTCATCTATGGCTAATTTTGGGCTCGGTGATTGATTCAGGGAACTGTCTCTTTCTGTTCTTTGGTTCTCAGTGTGCCCTCCTGTTGATTCTAGTTATCACCTTGATGGGATCTAGAATCACTTAAGAGACAACCCCTGGGGCATGTCTGGGAGGGAGCTTCTAGACTGGGTTAACTGGGATGGGAGTACCTCCCTCAAGTGTGGGCAGCACCATCCCCTGGGTTGGGATCCTACACAGAGGAAGCAAGCTGAGCACCAGGATTCATCTCTCTCCACTTCCTGACTGAACGCAATGTGGCCAGCTCCTGCCACCCTGCCTTCTCAGCGTGGTGAACTATGAGCCAAACTAAACTTCTTTCAGTGGCCTTTGTCAGGTATTCTGTCATAGCGCTGAGAGAGGAGCTCATCTACCTCAGGAAGGAGGGGCACAAAAAGAATATGCCTTCTCTTTAGGGCTACTTTCTGGAAGTTTCACCCACCACCTTTCATAGTCTATAACTTGGTCATCTAAGGAGACTGGGTCCTGTTGCCATAGACGACGAAAGAATGGATGGGGTGGGGGACACGAGCAGCCAATCATGCCACAAGACTAGGTGACCTGGTGGGGTCCACAGGACAGAATGGGGAAGCAGTCTCGTGGAGTCATGTCTTGAGACAGAGAACCTTAGCCCTGTAAGAACATGTGGCTTGTTGGGCTGACTCTCCAAGATCCAGCCTGCCTCATATCCGAAAGCTGAGTGTGTGTGTGACTGTGCTTCCCTCTCACCATGTCCCTTAGTCTGACTAGCTTTCGATTCAAACCAGGGAGTAGCATCGTTTTTCTTTTTTCTTTTTCATTCATTCTTTTTTTTCCCCAAGCCGGCTGTTCTCGTTGGGAGGACAGGTTTTAACAGACCCAGTCAGTGCCTTTTGAGCCTGGGGTTTTGTCGAAGAGGTCAGCCTTGTGGCCTCGTTTCTAAGCCCCGGGTTTTTATCCCAACATGCGTGAGCGCACACAGCCACTTTTCTTCATCCCTTTGATGAGTTTACTGTATTTACTAGAAGAGTCACAAATCAGTGCCCTCCCAGGGTTGACGCACATGACAAAGGCAGGTGGGCCAGAGGGAGGATAAGCCTCCAGTTCTATTCAGTCAACCTAGCTGGGGAGCTTTTATCACTAACTATAGAAGACCTCAGTGGAGTACCACACTTAAATATGGGCACGGGACTTGGTGCCACAGAGGCATTGAAAGCAGATGTGTGGAAAGAAAGCTCACCAGGCAGGTGTCAATAGGAGTCAGTACTGTATCAGCAGGTAGCCACTGTGACTGTGCCCCAAGGCAAAAGTGTTCTACAGGGACACAAAGAATTGCTCAGGCTAGCCCACAGAGCTGTGTCCTCGCATCCACAGTCAGCGATGGCCTGTCCTCCCCCACTGTAACTTGAAATTGACTGTAGTGGGAAGATTTACACCCGTGGAAATAGAATCAGGTCAGAGCCTGAGGCAGGCAGCAGCCCTCACCTCCTACTGGATTCAGAAGTTTATTATCAAATATGAACAAAGGCTGAGAGGTGGCGATAACTCAGGACTGTAGTTCATAATATTCATAGTATTCATAGCCTGGAATGTGTACGGTGCAACAGATGGAATTCTGGCATACTGGACGAGTCTCCAGTGGTCCAGGGATGTCTGACTTTTCTCTCCCTCTGGTAGAAAGAGATGAGGGAGGTGAGCAAGGAGATGGGCTCCCTGCTTTTTCCTCTCCCCTCCCGTTGGTCCTTTCTCTGTTTTGTTTGGTGGACAGGACTTCTTAGAGTGGTGACTAGTACATAGAGTCTGCAGGGCTGTATGTGAGGCCGGGCTAACAGTCCAGTGGACGATCAGTCCTGTCTACCCAACCCATAGCTCCAACTCCTGGGCCAGGGTTCAGCTCCCTCAGGATGTAGAACTCACAAACAACCACCAGGGTGCAGTATTTCCTGCCACATGTCCTTTTAAGGAATGGTTGACCCCTAAGGGTAACCAGAGCCCTAACCCTTGGTGCCTCTGACCTTTTCTGGGAACCCGGGGGGCATTTGAACCTAGCAGGGAAAGAGCTTTATACTATCCCAGCTCTTCCTTCCCTGTGAGATAGTTTCCTGGCTGCCTGGGCCCCCAGGGGATGTTCTTCAGAGGTACCTATGCCCTGGGGGCTTGTTGAGAAAGCAGCAATGGTTGAGAAGGCAAAGCTCCCCAGGCTTGTGGAAAATGTAAGAGGACAAAATGATGGGTGACTGTCTTAGTCGGGGTGACCATTGCTGTGATGAAACAGCGTGACCAAAGCCACTTGGAGAGGAAAGGGTTTCTTCAGCTTGTTTCCACATCATAGTTAATCACCAAAGGAGTTCAAACAGGACAGGACCCTGGAAACTGATGCAGAAGCCATGGAGGGGTTCTGCTTACTGACGTACTCTTCTTGACTTGCATAGTCTGCTTTCTTATAGAACCCAAGACCACCGGCCCAGGGATGGCACCACCTATGGGCTGGGTTCTCCTCCATCAATCACTGATTAATAGATGTCCTGCGGTATGTGGTGGTGGAGCACACCTTTAATACCAATACTCAGGAGGCAGAGGCAGGTGGATCTCTGTAAGTTCGAGTCCAACCTGGTCTACAAAGATCCAGGACAGCTAGGACTGCTCCACAGAGAAACCCTGACCAAAACAAAACAAAACAAACAAATAAAAAAAAAACAAGCAAACAAAAATCCCGAAGTTCTATAGGCTTGCCTACAGTCTGATCTTATAGAGGCATTTCTCAATTGAAGCTCCCTCTTCTCTGACGACTCTAATTTGTGTCAAGTCGACTTAAAACTAGCCGGTACAGGGACTCTGGCCAGCTGGACTAAATATACCCATCTAAATGTGTCTGGCAGGCACATGGAGGGGGATTGGGGGGCAGGGTGGCCACAGTTAAATCTCAAAGAAACCTGGCACAAATAGCTAACTGAGGTGCTACATTAACTTATCAAAGTAGCCTAGCGGTCAGTCTCTTTCCGAATCTCAAGTACCTGTTACAGAGTCCTGGCTCTTCTCCGCACTCAAGCCCACCCCTGCTCCCTACCCTAAATCTCTCCAGCCCCCAATTTTGCTTCCTTTCCCCCAGCTTCTGATCCCTATACGACTCAGCCATTTTGGCCATGTGCTGTATTGGTTCTCTTTGCCCTCTTGACTTCTTGGTTTTTCTCCCTCTCCTGGTCCCCTCTCTTGCCCCTCTCTCTTTATTTCCTCTCTCACTCTCTCTCACCTCCTCTCTCATGGCCTGATCTATTTTGCTGACCATGTTCAGTCTGGACCCCTTCAGATACCTCTGACTGTTCCTTCCCTCGTATCCACAATAAAAACCTTCTCTTCAACCAAACCTGGGAGCAGTCAATGTCCTCATTTTTACTCAGCTACCGTGTCCCAGCTTTTCAAGAGAAGTTTGGGAATTTTTTTGTAAGGAATCTTCGAGATACACAGGAAGGTGCAAAGCCCAATGCCAGTCACACCAGGAGCAGCTCCTGTCCTGTCTTCTGTCCTGAGAAGCCACTGCGAGCATCCTGGATGGTTTGGCTGAGTATCCAAGGGGTCTGGGCAGTGCTTGTAGGGTCTCAGGCCCTGCTGAGACCACACTTTACCTGTGGCTATTCTTTCTTCTTCCTTTCTTCCAAACATCAACAAAGAGAGGGATCTTGGCCAGGGCCTGAGGCTAGTCCTCAGCCAACCCACCACCTCTAGAGCATGGGACATGTCAGCCTCTTTACGATCTGGCACAATGGTAGAAGCTATTTGCCAAGTGAGTTCAGTGCTCGCCTGGCATAGGCTCAACCACAGGGAGGAACCATGTCTCCACCATGTTTCTTTCACACATTGCCAAGAAGCCATGGATCCTCTGGGAGGTGCAGCGCTCACACCCACTGTGCCAAGGCCAGAGAAGTGCTCAGCATCATTCTCTGGAATGCCTGGACCATGAGGGGCTTTGCTGTCCTGGGAGAACTGCCGCTTGCTCCTTGGGAAGATTCTGATGTTAGGGCTTTGCGAGGATCAGAGGGCCAAGGAGTGCCGCAAAGATCACACCGTCCAACAGACCTCACTCAAGAGGTTTATTGGGATGTGTGTGTGTGTGTGTGTGTGTGTGTGTGTGAGAGAGAGAGAGAGAGAGAGAGAGAGAGAGAGAGAGAGAGAGAGAGGAGAGAGAGAGAGAGAGAGAGAGAGAGAGGTTGCCTTTGAGTAGGGATAAGAGAGGGAGGGAGAGAGAGATACGGAAAGAGAAAGAGAAAAAGGGTCATGGTAGTGAGGGCCTTTAATGGATCTAGAGAAGGAAAGAAATCTGAAACATTTTTCATTTTTATATATTTATATTTAAAGCAAGCTCCAGGTAGAGTTTGTCTGTGCCCCATAATCTTCTTTGGAGACCTTGGGGTCACTGCTAGGAGATGGGGGTCTCCATTATACATACAGTCATAGTAAGTTTTTTCCACTAAACTTTTTTCTTTTTGAGACAGGGATTCTCTGTAGCTTTGGAGCCTGTCCTGGAACTAGCTCTGTAGACCAGGCTGGCCTCGAACTCACAGCAATCTGCCTGTCTCTGCCTCCCAAGTGCTGGAATTAAAGGCATGTGTCACCACCACCCAGCCCAGGAAGCACTCACTTTACTCACTTTAAATATTCCCCAGACTCCCCGGATCTCTAAAAAGTCTTGAGAACCATTATTTATTGAGTATATCTAAACTAAACAAACTTTGCTTGCTTTTAGATACTTGTTTTAGGCTTAGCTTTGGAAGCATATATAGGAGGCTAAATAAATTTTATTCCTGTACTAAATAACATTAGTACTTAGCATGGCTACAAGTACAGTTCTGAACACATTAAAGAATTTGATTATTTATCAGTTTAACTTATATGTCCTTAAAAGGGAGAGGTAGGCTAGGTACCCCGCCAGTGGAGGAGTTTGAACTGGGAGGTGATGATTAAGGAGAAAGGGCCTGCTATAAAGCAGCTCAAAAGGGTTCAGGTCTATAGGAGAACATGGGGTGGCCCTGAGATGAGTGAGGGCAATGGGGAGAAGGGAGGGCCAAGATAACCTGAGTTCAATGGAGAGCTTGGTCAGCTGTTGTTTGATGAGTCCATTGGCCCTCTCCACCTTTCCCGAGGATTGTGAATGGTAGGGGGTGTGGAATTTCCAGGAGATGTTGAGAGCTTCTGACATGAGCTCCATGACCCTGAGCTACCACATCTGCAGTTTTCCCGGAGACTGGAATCCATCCTGTAAAAGTGTCCACAAGTGTTAAGAGATAATGGAGCTTTTTATGAGTAGGCATATGAGTGAAATCAACCTGCCAGTCTTCACCCGGTTGGTGTTCACGAAGCTGGTGTAGAGGCTGATGCATGTGGAGAGACCCCTGTGGGTTGTCCTGGGCACACATCTGGCAGGAGGAGTGAACCTGTAAAATACGATCTCAGAGATGAGTGGGGTCAAAAAGGGGCACCAAGAAGTGGAACAAAGCTTTTGGGAAGCGGCTAAGGATTTCTCGACCCAGCAAAGGTGCTGGGCAAGCAGGTATCACTAAGAAGGGATGAGAGAAAAGTTGTCCTGGAAGAATACAGGGCAGTGGCAAAGTTTTAAGTGGGGAGGAATGTGTCCCATCTATCCCCATAGCTGAAATTGGTGAGGGAAACTTAAGGTCCCAGTGAGAATAAAAGTAATACTTTTATTAAATGTAATATAATGTAATGTAATGTAATTACTTTTATTAAAAGTAATGCTTTTATTAAAAGGTGCTGCCTGCACCTTTACCCTGGGATCAGATAGGATATGAGATGTACCAAATCTGGGCAGCGTCAATCCTCCACAAGACTGAGAAGTTTGAAGGCTGGCACGGTTTCACTTGCTGATGTTAGTGAGGCTGGACCTCCATGGCGTGGCATAGAGGACAAGCCCACATGGGGGCAATGTGATTTCCAGTGTCCAGGTTGCTGGCAGATAGGGCATAACCTTGAAGGAGGCATAGTGCAATATTGTGCCACATGACCATTTAAGCTAGTGCGGGAGAATTGTCTGTATTCTATCAATCATGTTTTAAATAAACGCTGATTGGTCAGGCAGGAAGTATAGGCGGGTCAACCAGACAGGAAGTAGAGGCAGGGTGATGAGAACAGGAGTATTCTGGGAAGCAGGAAGTTTCCTCCACAGTCCAGCCCAGAGCACCGAGGAAGCAACATGTGTCCTGCCCCGCTGTGAAAGGTACTGAGCCATGTGGCTAGCATAGATAAGAACAATGGATTAATATAAACTACAAGAGCTAATAAGTAGCCTGAGCTAATGGGCCAGTCAGTTTTAGAACTTACGGAGATCTCTGTGTGATTTTCTTTGGGGCTTGTTGGCTGTGGGGAACTGGGCAGGATATAAACCCCAACAAGCAGGCCCCTTCATGTTACATTAGGCCATACTTGAAACAGCTTGCCTGTGAGGTTGATTTAGGCTGGGCTCCACCACAGTAGAGCCTTGTAGTTGGCTTCCCTTGTCCCCCTTCCTGTGACCTTAGGGCAGCTGCTAAGGCCTGGGCCTATAGATTGTTGAAGCTTTGTCTGTTGGGAAGACTCAGCTTCTCGGGCATTAAAACTTTAAAGGCCATTTTCACCAATTCTTGTATAGGAGTTTGGGGACCCTCCTCAACCTTTTGTAACTTTTTCCTAATATCTGATGCTGACTGAGAAATAAAATGGGTAAGCAGAAGGATTAGTAGAAAAGGAACCTAATCGCTTTCTATCTGAGAGAGACCTGGAAGAGAAAAGGGAAAATGAACTTTCATAATGCCATTGGCTCCCGTCACCTCCCAAAGAGGAGAGAGAAGGGCGGAATTATAGTGGGATCTGCTATGGGAGGAGACTGGGAAGGATTGGAAGGGGCTAGCCCAGTGTGTAGAGGGGGTCCAAGGGTGGGGAGATGAGGTAGGAGGGGAGGGGGAGGGGAAGGTGAGTAAGGTGGAAGTTGATCTTGAATCTCTGGATTGGAAAGGGAGGCGGTAGACAAGGAAGGAGAGGAATGTGGAGCCAGCGCCTCTGGCTGCATGGTGCTGGGAGACACTGGCTACTAAGAGAAGGGTGGAAGCACAGAGCCCAAAATCTATGGACACATGTAAGCTCTGTCCATTTGTCCTTATGGCGACAAAATTTTTCTAGGTCCCGGAGGACGGTAAACTCAAGGCTTCCTTCTGGTGGCCAACATGTCCCATTTTCAAGATTGTATTGAGGCCAAATCTTAGTGCATAGGGAAATTAGCCGTTGGGGACAGATTGTGTCAGACAAACCCAATTTATAAGGATTTTTGTAAGAGGCATTCCAGGGGTGAGAGTGGATCTGGCTTTGAACTGGAAGTGCCCATTTTGAAGTCTATGCCCAACCAAGTGGCCCTAGTCTATTACAGTGTGTCCGATAAAATATCTCTTAGGCCTAGCAGGGTTGTGGAAATTGAATGCTTGGGGTCCCTGGAGCAAACAAAGTCCACCTAAGCTAAGCCTGGTCTTGCCGGTCTGGCTGCTGCTGAGACCAAACTCTTGACACGAGCTTGCAGCTTCAACAAGAGTTTGATAATCAACAAAAATAAGTACGAATGGGTCTCCCCAAAACCCTATAGCATCAACAAGAAAAAGGGACTCACTAAGATGCAGCCACTATAGCCCAGGGGCCGGTTTTAGTGTGGTGTGGAGAGCTCAGATTGTAGACTAGGGGGCTTCTGACACATGGCCTAGGGCCATGCGGAAAGGCCACCCTATTTCAGTGGAACCTCCAGATATTAGGAATTTTTCCTAATGTGAGCTCTCTGCCAATGCAAAAATCCCAATCAAGCCAAATCACAGCAAGCCAAATTAAGAAATATCCAGGTTTAATGGGATTCCTGCACTCTCGGGTGGCCCAGAGGGGGAACCAGGAGGCCACAAGTGTGACCACGTGGGGGTGAGGTGGGGGGGACCACATGTTCTTCTTCTGGGATCTCACAGGGTATTTACCCTGTGGGAGTGGTCCTGACCCCTCTGGCATTCTGGGATTTGGAGTCCAGACCAAAGCAACTCCCAGGTCAGGGAGTCTGGGACAGATGCTAGGGGCTGGGGACTATGCCCCCAACTTAACAGTACTATTATAGAATATTATAATTTTTTTGTATGACACAGTTTATCCAAATAGCTAAAGCTTAACAAAGTTACCAAGACGAAGCTAGACAAATATTACTTGAACCTTAGTAGACTTAGGAATTTGTAAATCTAATTTACCAAATATGTCACATATTTATCAAACATGTTCCTTATCTAAATTTTGAGAAGCTTGGTGTTGAGCAATTAGCAAAGACATAAGTAGGTACACATATATCTTAAATCAGTTTTTGCTGGCGGGGCAGTGGTGGGGCACACCTTTAATCCCAGCACTCAGGAGGCAGAGACAGGAGGATCTCTGTAAATTCAAGGCCTACAGAGTGAGTTCCAGGACAGCCAAGGCTTCACAGAGAAACCCTGTTTTGAAAAAACAACAACAACAAAAAGAAATCAGCTTTTGTTAACCTGAGTAGACCTTTGTGACCTTACATTTTTATTATATACAGTATATTCTAAACCAGAGTTGAATCATATATATATATTATATTATATATTATATATGATATATAATGTATATATATTATACATTATATATATATTATATATAATGTTGTAGCAAATATAACCTTAAGCTTTTATCGTCATGCAAAAATCCATACTAACCCAATATTTTGCTTCCTTAATCTAAAAGGAGATACAAAGATAAGCAGAGAGCTCATTAGGACTAAGAAGTCTTACAACTGTTGGTCTATGCAGGCTCTCCGTGTGCAACTTGTGACAGCAGTGGAAACGAGTCACACTGGGTGGCTTGTGATGACGAGGCTGCTGGTGCTGGATCACTGTGGGCAGGCTGGGGAAGCACCTCGTTCTGGAATGTGGTTTTGCCAACTCCTGATTTACCCTGCACCTTGTTTTCTGAGATAGGGTCTTATTGGCCTGGAACTCACCAAATATGTGAGGCAGACGGGCTAGCAACCTCCGGTCGCCACCTACACAGTGCTGGAATTACAAGCATGCATGACTGTGCCTCGTTTTGGTGTTTTGTTTTGTTTTACATGGATATTGGGGATCAAACTCTGGGGCTTGTGCTGGAATTACACGCACATGCCACTGCTCCTGGCCTCCTTTTTTTTCTTTTACATGAATTTTGGGAACCAGACTCAGAGGCTTATGCAGGGGCACTCTGCTGACTATGTCCTCCCTCAGCCCCTTTGCTTTGTGTTCCTGGAAAAAGTAAATATTGGGTACACTAACAAAGGGTCTAGCAATGTCCTAGAAACGTCTCGGTGGCCTGTGGCCATCTGGCACTCGGAGCTGTGTTCTGCCTCGGACAGAGGCTATTGATTGCTATCACCTCTGAGTGAAGAGTCCAAGAAAAAGAAAATAAAAATGTAGATTCCAGAAATGGGAATGAATGTAGAAATAAAAAAAATATAAAGTTGTAAGCCTGGGAGAACAGACCGTCATCAGCTTTCTCGGTAGCTCAAGGATTAACTATTAACAGTGGGTTACTCCGCTTTACAACCCATAACTCTATTCACAAGGCCAAAACTTCTCTCTGCAAACTGAGAGCTAGCCTACGGGTATGAGCTGAGTCAACTTTTAGGAAATAGATATATGACCTCTGGGTTATGCATTTTCCCTGCTATGTGAAACTGGCAGCATCAAAGGGAAGGCACAGGGCTTCAGTAAACACCACCTGGAAACACCAAGGAAGACAATAGGTTAAATGCAAACACTAGTTTAACTAAAAAACTCTGTTAATGGAGATTAAAGTAAGGCAATCTGTATCTGAGTTTTACCTTGAGATGGTAAAAATTCTTTTATTCAGAACTAATTCTTGGTGCCCCTACTATAAAAAGATGGCTTCAGAAACCGGCCTCTGCCACAGCCTACCAAAAAATCCATCTCTGGCTGTGGTCTCAGCTAGCTGACAAGCTTTTTGTCCTTCCATTGAGATTTTTAATTTAATTTAATTTAATTTAATTTTCCTGAATTCTGGTTTCTGGAATAAAGTTTGCTTCTGGTTTATTAGACTTTGGTGGTCTGTCCCCATCTTTGCACGACGCCCCTGGACCCAACACTGAGATGCTAAATATACAGGTGCATCCTGACTGGCCCCTGTCGGTCCTCCACACCATCACTGCCCAGAGTGACCACAGCTGAGCACCCAGACTCCTGTGCACCTGTTCCTTGTCAGGTCTGAAGGAGACTCCATTTCCCCAAATTCCAAAAGCCAGAAGGGACAAATGGCTATTTTGGTCTTCATTAGCTTATCAAAGTTCATGCTGGCCTCCAGGCTCCCTCAGTATTGCAGGAACCAGTTACACATTTCAAAGTCCTTGCTAGCATCCTAGCTCTCCTTACCTCCTCTCCACCCTAAACTTCCCTCCAGCTCATGGACTTCTCTCCCTGTAGCTACCCATTCTCCATAGAACTCTGCTATGTCCCCCCACCCCCACTTCTCTCATGGCCAGATCCACTCTGCTGGCCATGTTCAGTCTTTCTCTCTCTGCTCTGGATTCTCCCAGGGCCACATGTGGAGCTTGGCAGGAGACCCTCCCTCCAACACTTTCCTGCTAGGGGATCTCTACCGAGATGGGGTGGTATGCCACCCTTCTACCCTGGAAAGCTGACTATTAGTGGGAGCCCAGCTTGGTTAGAAGGAAAGTCTCAGGGTCTGGGGGGGGGCAGTCTGCCACAGTTCTTGTTTAAGCTTGTGCAGGGGAAGAGTCATGGCCTGGAGAAAATCCCCCACCCCAGAGAAGGGGATCCACAGTGACCCCTGCATGTACTGTGGTCTCCTTCATAGAGTGCTAGTGTAAAGTCCAAAGGAAACTCCAAATCTCCAAGTTCAAATGCAGTCCAAATGTCCAGAAATGTGTTCAACCTGGAGTACAGGAGGATTTCTGGTGGATAGAAGCCAGCATTCCTAGGGGAACTTGTGAAACTGCTTCCCACTTCCCATTTCCCTTATCTCTGGCAAAAGGGACGGGTGGTTCTCCCAATAACAGAAGTCTGCCTGTGCTGTCTATCAAGTTATCCAAGTCCATTCCAGCCTTAGGCTCCATCCACCTCTACTCACAAATACTCGTTACACACTTCAAAGCCCTTCTGCAGCTTCTGGACTCCCCTTCTCCCAGAAACCCCTTCTCACTGCCTTCGAGATTTTCCCCCTCTTGCTTCTCTCTACTCTTTCCAAGACAGCTGCCATTTTGTTTTACCACGCCCCTTGCATTCACCAGGAGAGTCAAAATACTCAGAGAACTTTCTAAGGCTGCTGTGAAGTTGGCAGCCTGGTGTGGGGTGAAGTAAGGTGGAATGAGGTGCAGGGGTGGGGTGGGATGGAAAGGAGGTTGGATAGGGTAGGGGTAGACCACAATTCTGCTTGGGTGGTGGGAGAAGTGAGGAGAGCAGCCTGTGTGGCGTGCAAGTGTCCTCAGGACCCTGCCCTTGAGTCCCTGGTTGTGAGCTATGCTCTCCAGCACTCGGACACAGCCTTGACCTGAGCAGGGTGCCCTGCTGGGGTCAACAACAACTCCTACAGTGCTGACCAGCCACCAGGCCCAGACTCCAGCCACCACCCCTATCCAAAGTCCAGGAGAATACGCTGTCCTCTTGCCTCAGGACAACTTTGAAAATGCCAGTGCCGGCCTAGATTGTGAGCCTGGTCCAGTCACGCCCCCAGGGCTGTATTAACCAGGTGTTCTTCCTTCACACACCACTGGGGCTGGGACTCAGAGAGACTTGGGCCACGTTCCTGCTTCCTTCTCTCCACTCAATCTGTCACCCTGTCTAGTGAGCACAGCCTGGCTTCAGTTTGTTGGAGCAGGCTACATCTGGAAGGACCAGGTAGCTCTCTTCCCTGTCTCAGGATCCCATAGTGTCCCAGAGAAGCCTCAAGCTTGTGGGGCCAACCAGCCCTCAAGGCATAGACTGAGACCTGTGGCCACCGAGGCTAGTCAAAGAGTCCCCGCCAACTCCTCTGGAATGTTTCACTTCAAAGCAACTTTCCAGTCAGTTTGTGGGGGGCCTCTCCCCTTCCTATTTGCTTCCTGTATGCCAAGTCCCTCTAAGCCAGGCCTGGGTCTTAGGTATTTCTGAGTCCCCAGAAACTTCTTTGTATGCAGTAGGGGCTCAGTAAATGTACCTGAGAGACAAGCTGGCTGCAAGTCAGCTAGCTGGACAGCTCCATGGGAGTAAGAATACAAGGGTCCAGTTGTGAATTCCAGCACCCAGCACCTGTCCTTTCCTATGTGTTGAGGGTTAAGTTGAGAACATAGACCCCACCCAGCCCCTCGCATCTCTCCCAGCCCCCAGGCCTAAGAGTTGTATTGGTCTGGACTCCAAATCCCAACATGCCACTCCCACAGGGTATTTAAGTGAACTCCAAAAGAGGAACACGTGGTCTCTTTTCTTTCCCACCAGTGGTCGTGTTCTTGGGGCCACCTGAGAGCGCAGGAATCCCATTAAACCTGGACATTTCTTAATTTGGCTTGTGGTG
Source organism: Myodes glareolus (assembly GCF_982192425.1). Lineage (NCBI taxonomy): Eukaryota > Metazoa > Chordata > Mammalia > Rodentia > Cricetidae > Myodes > Myodes glareolus. The sequence continues at coordinate 18,417,949 of NC_142046.1, forward strand.
ATTTGGCCTGATTGGGATTTTGTGTCGGCAGAGAGCTCGTGTTAGGAAAAATTCCTAACATCTGGAGGTCCCACCAGGTAGGGTGGCCTTTCTGCGTGGCCCTAGGCCACATGTCAAAAGCCCCCTAGTCTACAATCTGAGCTCTCCACACCACGCTAAAACTGGCTCCTGGGTTACAGCGGCTGCATCTTGGTGAGTCCCTTTTTCTTGTCTATGCGATAGGGTTTTTGGGGGACCCGTTTGTACTTATTTTTGTCAATTATCAGACTCTTGTTGAAGCCGCAAGCTCACGCCAAGAGTTTGATCTCAGCAGTGGCCAGACCGGCAAGACTGGGCTTGGCTGAGGTGGGATTTGTTTGCTTTGGGACACCAAACATTCAATTTCCACAACCCCGTTGGCCCTAAGAGTTATTTTAGCGGACACACTGTAATAGACTTAGGCCACTTGGTTGGGCATAGACTTTAAAATGGGCGCTTGCAGATCAAAGCTGTCTCCCCTGGGATGCCTCTTACAAAATCTTTATAAATTGAGACTGTTCGACACAATCTGTCCCGAACGGCTAATTTCCCTATGCACTGAGATTTGGCCTCAACCATCCTTCGGGACCTAGAAAATTTTTGCTGCTGTAAAGACAGATGGACAGAGCTTACATGTGTCCATAGTTTTATGGGCTCTGCATTCCCACCCTTCCCTTAGTAGCCAGTGTCTCCCAGCATCACACAGCCAGAGGCACTGGTCCTTCCCCAGTTCCCTCAAACCCACACTATCCAACCCCCTCTTGTGGAGCAACAATCTCCACATTCCCCTCCTTCTCTGTCTATCCTCTCCCTTCCCAACCCAGAGATTCAAGATCAACTTCCACCTTCCCCACCTTCCCCTCCCCCTCCTACCTCATCTCCCCACCCTTAGACCCTCACTGCACACTGGGCTAGCCCCTCCCAATCCTCCCCAGTCTCCTCCCATATCAGATCCCACCATAGTTCTGCCCTTCTCTGTTCTCTCTGGGAAGTGTCGGGAGCCGATGGCATTATAAAAGTTCATTTTCCCTTTTCTGTTCCAGATCTCTCTCAGATAAAAAGCGGCTAGGTTCCCTTTCTACTAATCCTTCTGCTTAAAGTTAAGAAAGGTTGAGGGGGGTTCCCAAACCCCTATACAGAAATTGGTAAAAAATAGCTTTTACATGGCTAAAACAGGCCCAGGTCTTAGCAGCCTTAAGGTCACAGGAAAGGGGACAAGGGAAACCAACCACAAGGCTCTACCCTAGTGGAGCCCAGCCTAAGTCAACCTCACAGGCAAGCTGGTGTAGCCTAAATGGTCATGCGGCACGATATTGCACTATGCCTCCTTCGAGGTTATGCCCTATCTGCCAGCAACCTGGACACTGGAAATCACATTGCCCCCATGTGGGCTTGTCCTCTATGCCACGCCATGGAGGTCCAGCCTCACTAACATCAGCAAGTGAAACTGTGTCAGCCTTTGAACTTCTCAGCCTTGTAGAGGGTTGATGCTGCCCAGATTTGGTACATCCCATACCCTATCCGAGCCTAGGGTAAAGGTGCAAGTAGTGGGTAAGTCCATTACTTTTATTCTCACTCGGGCCTTATATTCCCCTCACCAATTTCAGTTATGGGGGTAGATGGGACTCGTTCTTCCCCACTTAAAACTTTGCCACTGCCCTGTATTCTTGCAGGACAATTTTTCTCTAATTCTTTCTTAGTGATACCTGCTTGCCCAGTACCTCTACTGGGTCGAGATATCCTTAGCCGCTTCCCCAAAGCTTTGTTCTGCTTCTTAAAGCCCCCTTTTGACCCCATCCATCTTCAAAATTGTATTTTACAGGTTCACTCCTCCTGCCAGACGTGTGCCCAGGCCAGCCCACAAGAGGCTGTCAACATAGGTCAGTCTCTACATCGGCTTCGTGGACACCAACCGGGCGAAGATTGGCAGGTTAATTTCACTCATATGCCAACTCATAAAAAACTCCGTTATCTCTTAACTCTTGTGGACATTTTTACAGGATGGATAGAAGTGTTTCCAGTCTCCAGGGAAACAGCAGATGTGGTAGCTCAGGTACTCCTGGACCATATCATTTCTCAGTTTGGTGTCCCATGAACCATCCAGATGGACAATGGGCCAGCCTTCACTTCCAGGGTCATGGAGCTCATGTCAGAAGCTCTCAACATTTCCTGGAAATTCCACACCCGCTACCATCCACAACCCTCAGGAAAAGTGGAGAGGGCCAAAGGACTCATCAAACAATAGCTGACCAAGCTCTCCATTGAACTCAGGCTATCTTGGCTCTCCTTTCTCCTCATTGTCCTCACTCATCTCAGGGCCACCCCATGTTCCCCTGTGGGCCTGAGCCCTTTTGAGTTGCTTTATGACAGGCCCTTTCTCCTTAACCATCACCTCCCAGTTCAAACTCCTCCACTGGCGGGGTACCTACCCTACCTCCCTGTTTTAAGATCACTTCTCTGTTCACACGCTGACAGAATTGTTTCCCTGCCCCCACACCAGTGGACCCTACTGCCCCTAAACCTGCCCTGCTCTCCCCAGGGACAGAGTACTTCTCAAACAGTTAACTCCTAGGTCTCTCGAACCTCGATGGACAGGACCTCACACGGTAATCTTCACCACCCCCTCGGCTGCCAAGCTCCTGGGACACCCATGCTGGTACCATCTCTCCAGGCTCAAGCGGGCACCTACTCAGGACACTTGGTCTGTCCAGCAGACAGGACCTTCCACTCTCCGGTTTTCCAGGATGCCACAATGAAGGGCCTACCAGCTCCTCATCCTGTCACATTCATCTTCAGTAATAACAATATTTTCTTCCTAGACATCTGCCTTGTTGCCTCCCCCAAGGAACAGATGCCTGACGTCTCTGGGATGACAGTACATGGGATACATTTCCAGCCATATCTCTCGCTGAGCGTGGACCCACCAACACCTAACTCTCCCCTTCCCCACATCACCCTATACTCACAGGAAGTAGCCAGACTTGAGTCAATGCCCCTTTTTCCTAGAGAGCCCAAATTGTTGGTCACAATTATCACTTCAATTTCCTGTCATCCAAATTTCATTTAATCCTGTCATTCAATTTCCTATATCCAAGGAGTCTGGAATGTTAAGTTGGGAGTGTACACCCCTGCCCCTTGCATCTATCCCAGCCCCCAGGCCTGAGAGTTGTATTGGTCTGAACTCCAAATCCCAGCATGCCAGGACCTGACCCCTTCCTGGGGGATCAGGACCACTCCCACAGGGTATTTAAGTGAACTCCCAAAAGAGGAACACATGATCTCTTTCCCGTTTTCCCCTCAGGGCCACCCGAGAGTGCAGAATCCCTTTAAAACTGGATATTTTTAATTTGGCTTGTTGTGATTTGGCTTGATTGGGATCTTTGTGTTGGCAGAGAGCTTGCATTAGGAAAAATTCCTAACACTTAGTAGGGTGGCACTGGAGCAGAAGTGGGGGCCATTTGGTATCAGCACCTCCTTTGATTCTTTGGACATTCAGAGGTTTTGAAACATACTGGTTCTTCCCAGATTTACTTGGAGCATCTTCTGTCTGGCATGGACACGACATCTGGGATGCAGGCCAACTGTGGGCAGCTGCCTGACTCCTCCCATGGCCTGAGTGAGCTCAGGTATTTCCAGTAGTCAGAGGGAGGTAGGACTCTGAAGCAGAGAAGGTTCCAGAGAACAGAATGCGGGGGTAGCCCCTGCGATGTCAGCACAGACTCCTTACTGGCTTCTTTGGACAGTAAACCTTTTGTCTGGTCCTAGGAGTTAGCAAGCTGAGACTGGAGAGACATATTGTGCCAAGATGACCTCATCAGGGGCCTCGGTTCGAGGAAGAACAGTCTAGCCATGCAACCGCCTGGTTCAGGGCATGGGGAACCAGGGTGGGCAAGCATGGGAAGACAGAATGCCCAGGGCCACCACAGCAATATGGAGACTCCCGGCTTAGTGATGAGGAAGGAAACGTGAGAGGCGGAGGTCACACAAAGAGCTAGGTTCAAGTTTCACAGCTCTGCTCTGCTGGCCGGCCAGGAGAACTGTCCACTTGGCAGCTGCCCCAGCTGGGCTGGCCAGGAAGCTGGGGTAGTGGGAGGTTCGCTCCTGCCCCAGTTGTAGGCGGAGACTTTGAGCCAGCAGCAAGGGAGTGGGTGGCCTGTTCAGCTAGACCCAGATGCAGCTTGGGTAAGAAGGGAGGGGCAGTGTCCTGGCAGCCCCTTCATGGGCAGGGTTGGGACAGGCTGCTGGCTAGCTGGGACCTCCCTCTGCCTCTGGTTGAAAGGATCACGGACTAGATGGGAAGACCGTGGGTAACTGGGGTTGCAGGAGAGGGCTCCCGTATGGGAGGGTTCTGCAGAGTGCCTTCCCCGCTTAGGCCCCCTTCTTACCCTGTTGCAGCCTTCAAAGAAGGCCCTGGATCTGAGACCTCAGGCCTGTGACTGAGCTCTTATTCCACGTGTCCCCTGCCCTGATCCTTGGGAAGCTGAGGGCGGGAGCTGCAGGGGCCAGAGGGCAGGTTCATGAAGCAGCTGGTCTGAAGCAGGAGGAGCAGTCTGGGGGCCTGGCCGCCCCATCCCCCAACCCTGCTGTGACTGGCTGGGCTGGGAGGGAAGGGGCACGTGGCAGATCCCCAGGCCAGCAGTGTCGGCACTGGGTAGAGTCTGGAGAGGAAGGAGGTGCTGGCAGGTGTGTGGTGCCTGGTGCACTGTTTTAAGGAGCAGGCACTACCTGGTCCTGCAGAGCCCTGACTGGGCCCATATTCTGCTGACTTGCCCTTGCTAGAACCCTCTCCGGAGCTTCTGAAGAACTAAGGACATTCAAGACTAAGGTACGAATAGACTCCTGCCAAGGGGAATGCCTTGTCTCATCCCCGGAAGCTACAGAGACTGGCAGCTGTCACTGTAGGGATGGGGATGACCTGAGAGACTGGAAGCCAAGGACAGCTCCTGCCCGCAAGTCCACCCACTCTCCACTCCCAAGGTCTCTCAGCATAGACTCCTGGGCCCTACCCTTGGAGTGCGGTGCTGAGTGGGCGGCTTGGCTCTGACCTGCTCTGTCTCCTGCTGTGTCTAGTGAGGGCTCAGGAGTGCAGACAGGTGGAATATGGGACCACAGTGGGTCCAAGTTCCCAGACTGGAGTGGTGGTGGCGGGGAATCGGGGGAACATTTGGCTTTTGGATCACAGTGCCCTTTGCTCAGTGCGGCTGATCAGAGGCCTGTGACCTTGGCCACCCTAGGAAGCCTGTCACCGCCTCAATCTTTCTCTGAACTAGAGGTAAGAGTCACCAGCCTCAGATTGTTCTGTAGCAGTGAGCTGTCACCTACACCTGATGGTGGAAGTTAACTCCCTTCATGGTAACAGGCACAATTCTAAGGACCCAGCACTCTGGGTCATAGCCAAAGCCTTTGCTTTTCTTGCTGATCCCAGGAAAGAGCACAGGAAACCCCTTGGAGACATCCTACCTACCCTGTGCTGGGCGGGATCCACTCCTTGGGAGATATCCTGGGTACCACTATTCCTGGTACACTTTTATCACTACATGTTGGTGGATAGGGAGATGGGGTGGTCCTGGAGGAGGGTCTTTTGATGAGCCCTTAAGGGTAACTGGAAGAACTGTGGATGGGACAGAGAGAAGTGAGGTCTCTTAAGTCAGTGTCTGAGCCCCATCTGAAATCCAGATTCCTGGAGGGGAGTGTGTGTCTAGACACCACAGCCTCCATTGGCTTCTGCTGGGAGCCATTGAAGGATCAATAGCTTATGTGGGGTTGAGTGGGAACTGTCCTGGGGGATCGTACTAGGGCCCTGTCTACTGCTAGCTCCTGTTTGGAGCTATTGCCCCTTGCCTCCTCCACATGGCCACCCACCTCGGCCTGGCTTTCCTTGCATGCAGGTGACCTCACACATTCCTATCAAGGCAGTCATGGCTCCAGTGGGCCCGCAGTCTTTCTTCCCGAGTCTCATCTGGCAGCCCTAGGGCCCTTCTCTAGCTCAGACCGGGACAGGGCCCTCAACACTTGTGGGAAACTCAGACTCGCCAGGCCCTGGGTGTTCTCACCTCTGTATCATGCTGTCCGGATGCCCAGTGCTCCTGTGAGGACATCAGTGTCCCTCTGAGGCCCCTTTCTTATGCCTAACCCATACAATGTAAAGGAATATTCCATATCAGTCCTCACGTGCCTGTCCTCTCTGGATACTGCTCTTCCTTAGGCCTCATTTGGGCTATCTGCCACTTGTCTGACACCCACACCCTACCCAGAGCTGTCTCCCCTGAGCCCAGCTAGAGCCTGCTGGGTATCCGGCCTTGAGACATCAATACTGAATGGGTGAGTGAGTGAATGGATGAGTGTGTGAACGAGTGGGTGAATGAATGAGTGAGTGAGTGAGTATGTGAATGAATGGGTGAGTGAATGAGTGTGTGAATGAATGAGTGAATGAGTGAGTGTGTGAATGAATGAGTGAGTGGGCAAGTGGATGAGTGAGTGAATGGATGAGTGAATGAGTGAGTGTGTGAATGAATGAGTGAGTGAGTGGGTGAGTGGATGAGTTAGTGAATGGGTGAGGGAGTGGGCAAATGGATGAGTGAGTGAATGGGTGAGTGAGTGGGTGAGTGGATGAGTGAGTGAATGGGTGAGTGAGTGGGTGAGTGGATGAGTAAGTGAATGGGTGAGTGAGTGGGTGAGTGGATGAGTGAGTGAATGGGTGAGTGAATGAGTGAGGGAGTGGACAAGTGGATGAGTAAGTGAATGGGTGAGTGAATGAGTGAGTGTGTGAATGAATGAGAGAGTGAGTGGGTGAGTGAATGAGTGGGTGAATGAGTGCGTGAATAGGTGAATGAGTAAGTGGATGAATGAGTGAATTAGTGAATGGGTGAGTGAGTGACTGAATAAATATATGGGTGAGTGACTGAGTGAGTATATACCACGGGGAAGCAGCAGAAAGAAAGCCAAGTATGGAAGCTCCAGGTACATGGACATGCACATTGTCCAACCCTACAGTGTCTGCCCTACACCCCATCTGGCCTGACTCTCTTGTTGGCTCCCTAAGGTACAGAAGCACTAAGTCCCCATGGCTTCGCTGAGCCGAACCCTACGCATGGCCGCCACCTGTCCTCAAGGGATATCTGTTCGGAACCTGGGACTGCAGCCCCTAGCCAGGGATGCCCGGCCCACTGCCAAGAAGAATGTTCCATACCAGCGGACCCTGAAGGAGGAGGCACAAGGCTCCTCGGTGGTGCCCCAAGGACCAAGCCAGCCCCTGCCTAGCACGGCCGATGTTGTGGTCATTGGCGGGGGCAGCTTAGGCTGCCAGACCCTGTACCACTTGGCCAAGCTGGGTGTAGGTCGTGCGGTGCTGCTGGAGAGAGAGCGACTGACGTCCGGGACCACCTGGCACACAGCAGGTGGGACCCTGGGTGCTGGCGGGTAGGCGTGGCACAGCTGGAGTGAGTCTGGGAGGGGCCGCAGAGTTGGGGTGGCAGGCCAGCCAGACTCTCTTCTCCAAAGAGCTGTGCCAGGGAGAGTGTAGGTACTGCCTGTGGCCCTCTGGGTCGGGGTGAAGCTGGGTCCAGGCAGCTGTCTGTACCAAGAGCAGGAGCCCCTTCCCCAGAGAAAGCCACCAGGTAGAGGCATGCCTGCTGGAGAATGACTGGACCTGCATGGCAGGGGCTGCATTTTCTGTGGAACTTTCCTACTGACCCTGTGACAACCTGAGCACCCACAGTTTGCATGCCCTCAACCCTTTTAACCAGTGGCATGCTGGTGCACAGCTGCCAATTTGGTGTGGTGTTAACACTTGTACCTCGGCTGCTGCCAAGAGGCCCACTGCTCTGAGCCCTCAGCCCATCTCCCAAGGCCATGTCCAGCTGGGCTGTCACCCCTGCCCCTCCACGTTACACCAGCCTCATTTCTGGCATGTACCATTCAGCCCCTGCTGTTGAAAGTAGTAGTCTTAGGAAAACTGGGTTATCTGGGTCCAGTAAGTTTTCTTTCTTTCTTTCTTTCTTTCTTTCTTTCTTTCTTTCTTTCTTTCTTCCTTCCTTCCTTCCTTCCTTCCTTCCTTCCTTCCTTCCTTCCTTTCTTTCTTCCTTCCTTCCTTCCTTTCTCCCTCCCTCTCTCTCTCCCTTCCTTCCTTTCTTCTTTCCTTCCTTTCTTTCTTTTTATTGATATTTATTGAGCTCTACATTTTTCTCTGCTCCTCTCCCTGCCTCTTCCCTCCCCTTCAACCCTCTCCCATGTTCCCCATGCTCCCAATTTATTCAGGAGATTTCATCTTTTTCTACTTCCCTCCAGTCAGTTTTCTGTCTCACGTTCACCTGCTCTGTGACTTTGAACTCAACTATTCACTGCCTATAAAGTTTACCTGTAACCTCTCAAAGTCAGGTTTGGTAGCTTAGGCCTATCATATCAGTTCTTGGGAGCAAGAAACAGGAAGAAATATTCAAGTTCATTCTTGACTACATAGCAAGTTTGAGGCTAGCCTAGGCTTCTCAAGAGCTGCTGAGGACTCTTGAGGTCACCCTAGGCTAGACTCCGCACCAGGCCTGGCACGCAGATGGCACTTGTTAATGGGAGGCATAGCTATTGTTGCTTGGAGCTGCCCCGGAATAGCCCTAACCTCCAGCTGTGGCAGGCGACGTCCTACTCAGCCTCCCTGGGCTCCTCGTTGCTGCCCATTATTTGGCTGGCAGAAGTGGGTGTGATGCCACCCTGCAGGGGACTGATGGTGCCCTTTTCTGGGTCAGGCTTATTGTGGCAGCTGCGGCCCAGCGATGTGGAGGTAGAGCTTCTGGCCCACACACGGCAAGTGGTGAGCCATGATCTGGAGGAGGAGACTGGGATGCACACAGGCTGGATCCAGAACGGTGGCCTCTTCATCGCCTCCAACCGGCAGCGCCTGGATGAGTACAAGAGGCTCATGTCGGTGGGTATGCGGGGTGGGTATGCGCCTAGGGAAAGCTGGGCACACTCTCTGCAGGGGGCTCAGGTGGGTGACCGGATTCCCTAGGGGAAAAGGTGGGGGGTGTGCCCTTGAGGAGCTCACATGGATGCTGTATTCTTTGTGGGAGGGGCAGCGAGGGGGAGGAGGCCCCAGCAGCGAGTGCATGCAACAATCCCTTAGCACTGGAAACAAGGGCCTTCAGATCTGGGTTCAAACCCTATCCCTGCTCTTTGCTGGCTGGGCTACCTGGGTGGAGAGGTGTGACCACACTCCTCATTCAAGATTCCTGGGGAGTGTGGGGGAAGAGGCTCAGCTGATAGAGCGCTTGCTTAGTGTGCACACCCACAACTCTGATTAAAATGATGGGGCAGCTCACCTGCCTTGAATTTAGAGCCATGCAGAGTTACTGAGTTTTACCTATGAAGTAATCTGAAGCCTGGCATAGTGCTGCATGCCTCTTACCTCATCAGAAAGATCAGGAGCTTAAGGTCATCCTTGGCTATATCGTTTGTGACCAGCCTGGGCTACATGAGACCCTGTCTCAAAAAGAAAAATATTCTTGGAGAATCTCATCACCAGTCAGGTGAAGGCCTGTTAAATAGGCCATCACCTCCTTTTGATTGGCTGCCGTTGGCTAGTTAAACATGGGGCATGGTCTGTTTGACAGTGCCACCAAGGCGGGATCTTGGTGTTTCTTGGGAAGGAAACTTGGAAACCTAATTTTCAAACCTGAAATATGAGACTGAGGGTCATTTTAATTTTATTATGTCACGCCAAGCAATTTGTAGCTTGCCTTGTTCTTGTCTAAGCTCTTAATCAACTGCCCTAATTTCTTTTAGCCCACTTCTGGGAGTAGATGTTCAGTCTCTCCAAACCTGTCACCAAGCTGCACTCCAGCAGATACGAGAGCCAAAGGGATATGGCTTCAGACCCTGCCTGTGCACTGGCTCTACCCCTTCACCTCCTGCTGGAGCAGACCCAAGGGTTCTCTGGGCATGGAGACCTGCTCAGACTTCTAGAGGCAGCAGGGTTGGGGTTGAACCTGGCGCGTCAGGTTGGATGAGTGGCCTAAAGACCTACTTTTCATGAGCTCAGGTATTTTCTTCTGCGTCCCTCTAGTTAGGCAAGGCCTATGGGGTAGAATCCCATGTGCTGAGCCCAGCGGAGACCAAGGATCTGTATCCACTGATGAACGTGGACGACCTCTATGGAACCCTGTATGTGCCAAAGGATGGTACCATGGACCCTGCCGGCACCTGCACTACCCTCACCAGGGCAGCAGTGGCTCGAGGAGCTCAGGTACCCATCACTACCAATTCTGGGTCTTTGCTTTGAGCCCACCCCCTTTCCCTCCAAATCCTGAGACCTGGAACAAGCTCCATCCTTGGTTTGATCTGTGGTCCTGGGCCTGTTGGAACCTCTCAGCCTTGGGGTCCATTCTGTCCAGACATCTGCATTCCCATCCCCCTTCCCTCAAGGATCCTACTCTGCCACAGAGGAAATCTCTGGATCCATTCTGAACATTTTGTCTTCATTTGCCCTAAACTACACTTACAGTAGAGAAACTCAAAATGATGACGGGGGATATGCTCTCCGGATAAAAGTATTTGATGCACAGCTTGTACTTCCAGCATTCATGTGATAGGTGACTGTAACCTCAGCACTGGGGAGGGTAGTTAGGAAGATCACTGGGTTTCCTGTCTGCCATCCTAGTGGACACAGTGAGCCCCAGGTTCAGCGAGAGGTCCTATCCCAAGGGAACAAGGCAGAGGGTGATAGAGGAGGGCACCCATGTTCTCTGTCCTCTGACCTCCAAATGTGTATGTATATCCCACTTGCATGTTTCTGACTGTGATAAAACACACCGACAAAAAATACCTTGGGGGAGGAAAGGGTTGACTGGGCTTACAGCCAGGTTATAGTCTATCATTGAGGAGTAAAGGTGGGAACTCAAGCCGTTAGCCTCATCCTATCCCACCGTCAAGAGCAGGGAAGGATGAGCATACCCGTGTTACCTGCTAACTAGCCCAGTTATCTTTCTTCACTCATGCCGTCCGGACTTAGCCCAGGGAATGGTGCTGCCTACAGTGGGCTGGGTCAATTAATAACCAACACATTTCTCCACAGACACATTCATAGACCAACGTGACCTAGATAATTCCTCAGTTAAGATTCTTCCACGGTGATTTTAGTTGACAAGTTGACATTCTAGTTATTTCTAGATTGAAATTCTAATTATTTCAAGTTGACAATTAAAACTAACTAGCACAGTGCATGCACCCATGCACATGCATGCACACCTAGACATCACACACAACACACGTACACATCCCCCATACATACCCAGACATCACACATAACACATGCACATAACACATGCACACACAACCAGACACCACACATGACAAAGATAAATAAGCAAAAAAAGCGGTAAAAATGTCAGTCAGGACTGTGAGCATTTTGGTGTGTTTCTCTTCAAGTGTTTCCGTGAAAGCATAAACAGACACATCGTTTTATGACTTAAAAAAAAAAACCCAGAGTGATGTACAAACATATTTCCATTTCTCAAATGAATCTTACCTGCTGAAAAACAGCCAGCTACTCTCTTATTCCGAATGAGCGCCCTCACCCCTCCTACATCTGCACAGGTTTTCCAACCAAGGAAGGGAGTGGGTTCTGCTTTCTTGTGATGTGACTTCCGTTTCTCCGACCAAATGAGGGAAATAGAATCAGGAAGTGTCCCTCACAGAAGCAGCATTCCTGGTCCCATCCAGTATGTCGGGGATGGAGAACAGGTCTTCAGAAATCTCCACGTGGCTTTAGGTGCTGTCCCCCCCCCCTTCAGGTCATCGAAAACTGCCCAGTGACTGGCATCCGCGTGCGGGTGGATGACTTTGGAGTGCGGCGGGTGGCAGCCGTGGAGACAGAGCATGGCTCCATCCAGACATCCTGCGTGGTCAACTGTGCAGGTGGAATGGTGCTCCTTGGGCTCCCCCCCAACTCTGGTCTCACCCCTTTCTGGGCTGGAAAGTCAAGACAGGCAGGAATGCTGAGGAATGTCCCATGTCCCCTCGGGTGGCAGCTGAGTTACTCTCCATTCTGTTCCCAGGAGTGTGGGCGAGCACTGTAGGTCAGATGGCTGGGGTGAAGGTACCACTGGTGGCCATGCACCATGCCTACGTTGTTACTGAGCGCATCGAGGGCATCCAGGTAATCATCGGTGCCAGGTTCTCTGCAGTGGGAGGGCGGGTGAGGTCAAGGACTTTGCCCTAAAACCTACCTAGCTTGGGTGCAGACAAATGACCCGGTCCTCAGGCTTAGGCACCTCTTCTGTGCAAGGGAGACCTCTGGGTGCTGGCAGACTTCATGAGTTGGCATAGTTGGCACAGTGGATTTGATGGTGTGGCCTATCTTGGATGCCATGGCCTGGTTTCTCTTTGATATCTCATCTGATAGCCAGGGCTTTGTTCAGAAGACGCTGGTTCCTGGCACTCAGTATCTCTCGGAGAGCCTCTGCTGAAGGAAGCCCAGACCTGGTGCACCTGCAGGCCCCTGGAGTTAATAGCCTCCCGCTCTCTCCCCTCTTGGTCTGCTCTGCTCTGCTTCCTATGCTGGTGGCTGGTGGTTTTCTGACACCTTGTCACTGACCGTCCTGCTTCCCCACACCAATTTTCTGAGCTGTCTCCCCCATCCCCGCATCACTCCTTCTAAACCCATTGCATCCTCCTCTTCTCCTCTTCCTATCCCCTGTATTCCCCATGCATTCATCCTTCTTTTTCCATCCCTTTATCCTTATTGACCGCTTTTTCACCTATTTATCTTTCCATTTAATTCTTTCCCTCTCTCCTTTTTGCTACCCCACTCTTTATTCTTCCTCAGTGTCTTCTTCCATCTCCCCAGCCATTTACCAATCTACTTACCATCCATCCATCCATCCATCCATCCACCCACTCATTTTTCCTTCAGTTCTTTTTTTAAAGATTTATTTAATTATTGTGTTTACAGTGTTCTGCCTGCATCTTGCCTACACACCAGAAGAGAGCATCAGGTGGTTGTGAGCCACCATGTGGGTGCTGGGAATTGAACTCAGGATCTCTGGAAGAGCAATCAGTGCTCTTAACCTCTGAGCCATCTCTCCAGTCCCCATCCCTTCTTCTTTAACGCCTTCCATTCGTTCCCCCATCCATGCTCCATCCCTCCTTCTCTCCATTCACCTTTCCCTCCCTCTATTCTTCCTTTGTACATCTACTTGCTAATTCTTTACAATGGGAATCTAATCCTCTATCCAGCCAACACTGACTGGAGAGGCTTCATCTTTCTACTCCAGGAGGTGGAACAAAAACAGAAAAAGACCCAGTTTTTGCGTGAAGAGTAAAGGGGGATCATGTAGACAAGCAAAGGAGAACCCCCCAAAGAAACTGCAAAGGTTTCTGAAAGGGAACCCCCCCCCAGGGGTTCTAGGGCTCTGAGTAGATCCTGTCCCAGTGGATCATACTCAACTGACTTCACTTAGGCCAAATATGGCGTGACGTGGTATGTCTGACGTCTCTAACCAAGATTGGAGGACCAGCTTGATTTTTGAGGGGCTTCAGGAGAGGGAGGAGGCCATCCCTCAGTGAGGGTTTGAGGGTGATGGAGAAGGTTCATCACAAAGGGCATGGCATTTAGTTTTGACTGACAGTTCAGGGAACTGAGCCATAGGCTGTCGGGTGAGGAGAGTGTGAGAGGCCAGACTGCTCTTGTTTATGGGCCAGTGATGAGAGTTGTGGACGCCTGGACACCCACTTTTCTCCATACTAGAAGCCTCACCCCTGGGGCCTGCCTCCCCCACTCTACATGAGTTTGGCTGCCCTCCTGCCTCCAAGATGCCAAGCCTGGCTGTTTTACAGTGTGAATGTAGGAGACAGTATGGCAAAAGCCTGGGTCTGGTGGGTTCCTGCCACCAATCCCAGGGCAACTCCTCCAAACACACAGTAGGTCCTTATGCACAGAAACACCTACTTTGTACTGTATTATGTGAGCAAGAAAGAATGGCCATGCTGACCCCTGAAGCACAGAACTGTGGGGAGAACCCACTCCCCAGGTAGCCACCAGGGGTCACTCTCTGACCATGAATGGATCCAGAAGAGCTATACTGAAGTTGGGAAGGTGTAAAGTAAAGGGGGGCAGGCAGAGGATATGTCATAGACTGAGGTTGCTGAGAGGGTAGCCACAGGGTGTCCACTGAGGGGCACCACCCCTCAGTTCTAGCTAGTTTCTCTTGGTGCCTGACAAAGTCCTCCTTTTGGGAAGCAGTAGGATGGACTGCAGTTGGCCATCCCTCTCCCAGGAATGTCAAAGTCAGGAGGAAGCTGCAGTATTATATAGTCACTCAGGGGTCCCTGTGTGCCTTTAGGTATAAGAGCACATGGATAGAACCATTAGCTCCCAGAGTTCAAGACTGTGCCTGATACAGTCTGGTATGAGAAGAGAGTTCCCAGGCCCTATCCCTCTTTGTGGAGGCTGTGGGTCTGAAACCAGACTCTTCCCATCTTCCCATCTCCAGCCTAGAAGAGTGCAATCATTATTCTGATTCATTGCATGTGTGTGTGTGTGCACGCGCACATGTGTGTGAGCATGTGAACATGTAGGGAACAATTTATGGAGTTCTACCATGTGGGTACCTGATATCAAACTCAGGTCATCAGGCTTGGTGGCAAGCCCCTTTACTCAGTGAGCCACCTCAACGGGCCATCTTTCTCTCCTCTCCTCCTCTTATTTCTGCTCATCCTCCCTGCCCTCCCTCTTCCTGTTCTCCTTTCCCCTCCCCTCCCCTCTCTTTGTAGATCAGGCTCCTCCTTTTGAACTGATTTTGTAGCCAAGGATGACCTGGAACTCCCGACCATCCTGTGCTTCACCACACCGAGTTGGTGCAGTGCTGGGGACGGAATCCAGGATTTCAGACTTGCTGGCAAGCGCTGTACCCACTGAGCCACATTACCAACTCTGACTTTCCTTTCCTTCAGCAGGGGTAATAGTTGTGCATGGAGTTGTGCTGAGACAGAGCAAGTGGTGAAGGGAGCAAGGTCTGGCAGGAGCTCATGGGGTAGTTGTGATGACAATGGTGACAGAGGAGCCTGCAGTCACCTAGCCAGCTGCTGCTTCAGAGGGACTAAGAAGAGCAGGAGCAATCAGGCTAACTGTCAAGAGGAAGCAGCCAGCAGGGTTTGAAGCAGCTCGGGGAGAATAAATTGAGGTCAGAAGTTGGGATAAAAATGGGAATAGGGCCGTACTATCCACTAAGAGTAGGGTGGACTCCTGTATGTAGAGAGAGGTGGAGTTGCTGGGTGGACATGTGTGTGCTGAACTGAGCACTTACTGTATCCTCAGAGTTGTAGGGACCTATGGGGAGAGTCAGTACTGAGGTGAGTACTGTCTTGTTGGAACAGGAACGTGGACATCCCTGGCCACCAGGGGTCTCCACGATCCTGCGCTATAGCTCTCTGGGCGTGTTAGTACAGGAGGTGGTCCTGGCAGAGCTAATCGGTGCTATTTTAAAGCAGTATTTGGGGACTGAAAGCATCCCTGAGCTTCCAAAAGTGGTCCTTAACTTGGCCGTTTTGATTACCGCTCACTGCGCACAAATGAACAGGGCCACTGCAAAGGGTTCCTGCCTGTCTCTGTTTGTTTCCTTCCCTGCTCATCTCCAGTGCGGGAGAAGGTGCCACAGGTCTCCTCAGAGCAGGGCCTGCCTCGGGGCATGGGAATCAGGCCGGCTTGACGCCTGGGGCCTCTCTGCTCTGCCTTCCAGAACATGCCCAATGTCCGAGATCACGATGCCTCTGTCTACCTCCGCCTGCAGGGCGATGCCTTATCTGTGGGTGGTTATGAGGCCAACCCCATCTTCTGGGAGGAGGTAAGACCCCCAAGGGTCCCATGGCAGAGAAACAGAGGTGCTCCTGAGAGCTGGCACTCAGGTACACAGAAGCTAGGGTGGGATGGTTGCCCACCTCAGCATGAGGCAATGCTAAGACTCCAGTGGAGCTTGCAAAGATCCCAGTGTTTGGTCTGCTAATAGAAAAGATACAGGTCTCCCCAGGGCCACAGTGGGGCCTCTGGGCTGGAGGAGAGTTCAGGGCATCACCCAACTGTCTCATCCACATAGCCATGAACAATGATCAGATGGCCATTCTGCACCAAATGCCCCTTTATTTCTGAAAAGTGTCGGGGAGACTAAGATAATATCCCCCGTCTCAAGATGTCTGGTGGTAGGAAGTCCAACCAAAATCTAAGAGGTAAATAATGCAATGTGGGTGGTGCCTGCACCCCCAAATATAGTTAGCAGCCTATGAATCCTCCATAGATACTGGGGGTCAGGTTGTAGCACAGGTGGACAGGATGACCCGTTGCCCGGGTTGGAGGCCTAGGAACAGCTCCAGCTTAACCCACCCCCTCTTGAGAAAGGGTCTCACTGTATAGCTCTGGCTGTTCTGGAACTCACTCTGTAGACCAGGCTGGACTTGAACTCTGAGATCCCCCTGCCTCTGCCTTTCGAGTGCTGGGATCAAAGGGGTGTGCCACCATGAGTGACTTAGCTTGCCCTTCTTAAAAGCAGAAGGGAGGTCAAAAGGCCAAACACAGGGAAACAGTAGGGAGGGCAGGTGCATGGAGGGTTTTGCGGGGGGGGGGGTTGTGGTAGGTAATTGGGAGCCATGGGAGGCTCCTGCACGGTTTGAGAGAACAGGTTAGAGGTTAGTGCCCAGCTGGAGCCCACAGGAACAGTGCAGGGAAGCGAGGTGAGGGTGGAATGAGGAAGGAAGGGGTGTGGGAGAGCCCACAGGGGAGTCCTGTCATCTGTCTCCCGTGACCTGGTGAAGTCAGTCACGTGCCCTACTTGCCTCAGGGCTGGAGCTGTGTCAGAGGTGAACCTGGAATGGATTGGCGCTTTTCTCGTGGTGGATTGACAGATTTCGCCCTGCTGCCTTTTCAGGTATCAGACAAATTTGCCTTTGGCCTCTTTGACCTGGACTGGGATGTGTTCACCCAGCACATCGAAGGTGCCATTAACCGTGTCCCTGTGCTGGAGAAGACGGGGATCAAGTCCACTGTCTGTGGCCCTGGTGAGTGGGAACGCTAAGGCCGGAACAGAGGCAACCTTGAGTCCCTCTGGTTGACTGCCTTCCTGAGGGTGACTTGCCTCGTGTTACCTGATCTTAGCTTTTCTTTATTTCGTCTCTGGGAGAAAACCCAAGCTAGCAAGGGCGGCAATGTATCCCTGGGCAGGCAGCCCATGAAGCCTCTGACCCAACACTGAGACTCTAGACCCCTTTCACCCCCAGAACACGGGGTTTTCATCTGTAAAATAGGAATGTGGTACCCGACCTGGCACCGTGTGAGGTAGAGTGAGCACAGGAAGACGGACCATCTCTAGCAGTGATTGCACCCACTCCAATTCTCACGTCCCTGGTCAGGGTCCCCAACCACTGGCCTCACCCCTTGTTCTTGGGTAGCCAGAATGCTGTCAGGTTAGAGATGATCTCAGCACAGAGAGATTCCTGGCTAGGGGTTCTGAAGATCCTGCCTCCTCTCTGTTCTCCAGGAGGCTAAGAAGGGTGAGTTTAGCTCCCAGGCCCTCTCCCTGTAGGTTATCTACAGAGTAGCCACTGTTCACAGGGCACTCCAGGCTCCGCCCCAGAGTGAGGGTGCAGAGGATCCTAGGAAAGAGGCCAGGCTGGAAAGTAGGTCCATGCTGATAATGTGAGATTCAGGCAGCTGCACCTTGGAGATAAGTGTGGAACAACCCAGCAGCCCCACACACCTAGGGCTTATGTACTCACCCTGGTCAAAGTCCACCCTTTTCTTGGGTGAGGATTGCCAGCCTGGCAGGGGAGACACAGGCTGGGATGCCTAGGGGAAGAAGCCTCTCTTAGTTACTCTTCTCATTACTGTGGCAAAATATCCTGACAAGAGAAACGGCTTATTTTTGGCTCGCAGTTCAAGGGCACAGTCCATCATGGCAGAAAAGTCCTGGAGGGGGAGCTTGGATCAGATGGTCACATTGTATCCACAGCCAGGAAGCAGAGAGATGAATGCCGGGGCTTAGTCTAGGGCCGAGCCTAGGGAATGGTGTCACCCACTTTCAGCATGGGTCTTCCTGCCTTAATTAGCCTAAGTCTGCTCCCAGCATGCCTCAAGGTTGACTTAATCTAGTGATTCTTCACAGTTGAGAGGTTAACCTCCTGGGTGATTCCAGATCCTGCCAAGTTGAAGGTCAGCATCAGCCACCAGAGCCAGCCAGCGCTGGGCTGAGATAAAAAAAAAAAACACACACACACACACACGGCAGTGTGGAAACGTGGTCTCGGCAGAATCTCAGGGTGTGTATCCTCCTTTCTACAGGGAAAATGGTCCTCCAGTTCAGGTTCCTTGAGAATCAAGCTCAGAAAGATACAGGATAGCCCAAAAGGAGACTGTCTTCAGCTCCACAGACTGAGTAGTCTATGACTGGGAGCCTCTGGGCACCACAGCGTGTGACCTGGGAAGTAAAAACAGAACACCAGTCAGCAGAGGTGGCATGGGACTGAGAAGTCACAGACTGGGGCCAAGCCAGTCACTGACAGTAAAGCCTTATGGATGGGAGGGAACATCAGGGAACCAGGAGGCTAAGGGTCTTCTATGGGACAAAGTGGCCAGCCCATCTCAGGAGACATGGAGGGTACTTTGGCCCTCTGTGGAGGCCGGCTCTCACTGTCTGGGCGTGCTTGGTGGCTACAGAGCAGCCGACTCAGTCTGTGTGCATATGTGTGGCTGACGAGGAAGGCTGTGGCACCGGGTGCAGTCCCAGGGAGGCCAGATGGAGTCAGCTGCTAGCCTCTGTGAGCAGACCGAGAGCATGCCTGATCTGGGACGTGGGCGAGGGCTGTGACTCACATCCCTGCTCAGCCAGAGTGGGACTGATGGTGAGAAACACAGGAAGACTCCCAAGGGCATGAATGTCCCCAGCGGCTCTCTTTGTCTAATTAGCCTGGAAGCTGTCACTCCCCATGGGGCCCTATTTTGGGGAAAGCATCCTTGGGAAGATGGCTTGGGTCTGGTCTCTTAGCAGTGGGGGTAGATTTGGGGGTAGGTTGGGGGGTGGATAGCTTTTCTCCTTGCCAGACAACTCAGAGGTTTGTGCCTCCAGAATTTAGAGATGTCCCAACCCCAGACTTTGGGAAGGCTAGGGGCAGACAGAGCTCGTAGACCTAGGCTGGCTGAGAACTCAGAGATAGGTTGGGGTGGCAAATTCAAGTCCTTCCATTCATGCTGCTAGGAGTTCCAGTGTCCTTAAGTTTCTCAGTCTTGCTTATGTTCAAAATCTAAGGAATCCTGTACTCCACACCTGGCCTCCTGACCAAAGTTCCACTCCTAGCTCTGACAAATCTTTTTTGAGACCCCTCTTATCTTTTTTTAAAATATTTATTTTATTTATTATGTATACAGTATTCTGTCTGTGTGTATGTCTGCAGGCCAGAAGAGGGCACCAGACGTCATTACAGATGGTTGTGAGCCGCCATGTGGTTGCTGGGAATTGAACTCAGGACCTTTGGAAGAGCAGGCAATGCTCTTAACCTCTGAGCAATCTCTCCAGCTCCCCACTCTTATCTTTTTAGACCTGGACATGGCTCCCATCGCCTTCTCCAGCCGCTCTGGTCCTACCCAGATGACTGCCCCCACCCTCACTCATACAGTCTAGCCTCACACAGGACCCTGGAGAGTCACCTGACCTCCATCCCAGGCCTTCTTCCCCTCTGCGAGGCCTTCTAGTAGAAGGGTAAAAAGCAGTTGGCCCTGCAGGCCAAATTCTTCCCCTTCCCCGTTGGTTTTTCAGTGTAGCATCATTGTGAGCTTCACCATACTCGGCTCATCCAGGTCTGCCAGCTTTGAGCCCTCCCTCAGGATACTCATTCCAATGCCAAGTCCTTCTGAGCACACAGGACTACTGTGGAACCATGAGAAAATGCTGAACTCCTATTTGGCCAGTGTGTGTGGTGTGGTGGATCAGGAGACCCTCTGTTTCAGCCTCTCACAGCCTCTTTCAGGACTGTTTCTTGTTGTCCAATACCATATCAGGCTTTGGCACTGATATCGGGGATGGACCTTCCTGTGGGACAAATCGGGGTGGTCCCTTCTAAGGGACAAGTGCTCGGTCGCTTGGACCTGTCTCCTCTGCCATTGCCATCTGATGTGCCAGCAGCTTCTTACTGTTTGAAAGCTTCCTCTTGCTCCACAGTCGGTTGCCTCTGAGCTCAGATACTGTGCCCATCAGCAGGTTGGGATTTACTCACCCTCCGGGGAGCATGGGCATGCAACTTCTCTACCTGGGATTGGATGGATCTGGGCAGCTTTGCTGAGTGACTGGCGCACAGCAGACCCCAGCCAGACATTTTCCTCTCCTGTGATAAAACACTGGTGGTAATGGTTCATGCCATGCAAGACTACTGGGAGCGTCTAGGTTACTTTGGGGGCACCTTCTATGAGACACCTTCATTTTCGCTTATTTGGCTGTTTGGATTCTGTCTGTCTTGCTGTCCGACCAGTTCTGCTGGGTAGATTGAGTTCTGTTCTGTCTTGACTGTCTTGACTGTCAAGACAGTTGTGGTGAAATACAAATGTTTGTATGATAACCCAGCCCTATGGAGTCAGTCCTGGGACCCTGATTGATCAACAGAGGAAACTAAGGCACAGAGGGGCAGAATGACTTGCCTGAGGAGTCAAGCAGGGATGAATTCATGACTGTGACTAAAATGTCCCCTGATCTCTGAGGCACCCTGGCAGCAAAGAAAATGTGATCACTAATTAAGAGCACACATTGAGTACCTGGCTAACCTCTATGCTGAGCCTGAGTCCATGGCCTTTAACAAGGCTGGTCCTTGCTCTCAATATCCGGTGGGCAATGATACAGGAAGATGGTGGCTCAGTGGGGGGAGCTGCACCACTATGTGGTCAAAGAAGGCCCTTTGTTGGTGGGGCAATGACGATGTTCTTGGGATGAATCTGGGCCCATGGGGCAGTGCTGGTCCTAGGTGAAGTGCTTAGGGGAACAAGGACAGGAGCAACCAGGGAGGCTCCCTGGAGGAAACAGTATTGTCTTGGGTCATAAGGATGAAGGATTTCAACAAAAGAGATATCCAAGGACCACTTTCCTACCCATACTGTCCTGGGATACCCTACCCCAAGGGCCTGAGGTCTGAAGGAGTCTGAGGCCTTCCTTCTTTTCAGAATCCTTCACGCCCGACCACAAGCCCCTGATGGGGGAGGCTCCTGAGCTCCGTGGATTCTTTCTTGGCTGTGGCTTCAACAGCGCAGGTGAGGGGGCACCTGACGGGGAAAGGCGCTGGTGGTATGGAGATGGGGAGGCCTGTGGTGCAGGGTTCAGTCCTGCCAGAAGGTGTGCCACCCTCTCTACCCAGGTGCGAGAACAGGGTGGGAGCTTCCATGGTGATGGGTATGTAAAGTTGGGTGTGGAAGGCGTGCGGAGAAGATTGTAGCCCTGCATTCCCACCTCGCCAGGCATGATGCTGGGCGGTGGCTGTGGGCACGAGCTGGCCAATTGGATTGTCCATGGGCGCCCGGAGAAGGACATGTACAGCTATGACATCAGGCAAGTGTGGTGGCTGGAGCTAGAGAGAAGGGCAGCGGGGGAATAGGGGTGAGGGCTATTTTAGGAAGGAACCTTCCTTGAAATCCAGATGATCTCTTGGAAGTGGGGCAGCAAGGGTGGGAGGAAGTAGGCAGTGGTTGGTGGGAGGTGTCAGGAGGAGCACCTAGGTTTGGCAGGCCACAGCCTCTGCAGAGTCCAGAATCTCTTGGCCTAGGTCCTGCCTGACCCACTCTCCTCATCATCAGAATCCCATTGTTCTACTGCACAGACTGGGAGACTGAGGCTGGGGGAAAGAGTCCAGCTGAGATCATTGTTAGGACCAGGAGCTGGGCTCTTTGTCTGGTAGCCAGGCATGAGTCGGGCTCAGTCAACACTGGGCAGGTTCTGCCCTATGATGCAGGACAATCAGCATGGACAAGCTGGTGTGGGTACAGAGAGTGACTTGAGTCTGTGTGGAAGCTCTGGGTACTGAACCATGTAACTTGGGTCAAATGCTGATGATAGGAACCTGAAGGCACTTGCTCCACAGCCTGCTACAAAGGTTCCCAGCCAAGGAACAGGAGACTCCTTAGTTCTGTCTAGCCCAGGCTCCATATCCACTCTTAGAATAGCCACATAGACCTGTGCAGTCTGGCCCATTGCTGGGGCCATATCAGGCCCTGCAGGGGCAGCACAGGGACCGAGCAGCCAGGAAAGAAGCTGCTTCTCGGTCTGTTCCGTCTGCAGTCAGTGTGTGTTCCTGGTCAATAGTCTCCAGGCGGAACCCAGTTGCCCTGCTGGCCTGACATGGGGACAGAGTCGGGTGGAGGGGCTGTTGGCTCAGTGCAGAATGTCCCAGAGCCCTGCCAGCTTGTCTCCTCTTGGCTGGATGAGAACATTGCACCCATGGGGGAGGTGGCGTCTGCCATCACGAAGACAGATGGCCGAGTCTGAGAACCCCAGAGTGCCACCCCCTACCCGGCTTCTGGTGCTGTGAGGTCTGCTCTATCCCCTCAGAGACTGTCTGTAGCCATGCCTATGTTTTCCTATCAGAGAAGAATGTTCTAGAAATGGTACAGCTGCAAGGGGCCTCAGGGAAGGGCCTGTTCATACTCCTCCCACTGTAAATAGAGCGGGGCAGCCTGACCTCCTTCAGCTGTGTGGTCAGAGCCACAGGACCATCCTCAGTGCCCCCTTTCCAGTGTCAGGACCAGATTAGCTAGGGTCAGCTGTACCTTTGCAGGACACCTGAGTACCCATTGTGGACTCCAGGCCTGTGTGTGTGTGTGTGTGTGTGTGTGTGTGTGAGAGAGAGAGAGAGAGAGAGAGAGAGAGAGAGACAGAGAGAGACAGAGAGAGAGAGAGACAGAGAGAGACAGAGACAGAGACAGAGAGACAGAGACAGAGACAGAGACAGAGAGACAGAGACAGAGAGAAAGAGAGAGACAGAGAGACAGAGAGGTGCAGAGGAAGACATACACAGAAAGAATCACGGGTTGGGGGCTACACAAACCAGAGCCTCTTTTCTGTGCCCATTTTCCCCTTATGGGTCACCTATTTATAACTTGATCAAGGACAGGATGCACGCCTTCACCTTCATCTATAAGGAGGCACCCTCATTAGGGGACATGTGTGGGTAGGGCAGCCAGCCACTGGGTCCTGGGCATGTCTAAACCCCAACTGCAAGGGAGGGTCCCATAGCTTACTCAGCACTAGGGGCCTCCGGAAGATAGCAGATACTTCTTTCACAGCCAAACAGATGGGTATCAGTTGCCTACCCAACACCCCCACCTGTGTGGCCCTGGGCTAGTCCTTTCTCTTCACTGAGCCATAATTTCTGGGTCTGTGAAATGGGAAGATGGACCACCCATCACCCCTGGCTATCTTGGGCCATATGTATGATTGTTTGACCCAAGCTGGTAGAAGTCCACTGTGTACTGGTCTCCTCATGACACCCTTAGCTAGGTTAGCTGTGAGAGGAGTGGTTCATGACCAAGTGAAGAGGCTAGCCCAGGCCCAGACTGCAGGCTGGATCCCTGACAGGTTGTCCGCAAACAGTAATTCATCTCCTTCATTGGCGGCAGACGCTTCCATCACTCGCTTACGGACCACTCCCGTTGGATCCGTGAGCGCAGCCATGAATCCTATGCCAAGAACTACTCAGTTGTCTTCCCCCACGACGAGCCACTGGCAGGACGCAACATGAGGAAAGATCCCCTGCATGAGGTATACCGGATATACGGAAGTTAAGGCTGCTGGAGGGCCTTGGGGTGTTAGGGTAACAGACACATGTGGGGTACTCTATTGTATTCCATGAATTCTGTATAGGGTGCTGTGCCAGGGTTGGGGTGGGGGAGACCAGCTCCTGCAGGGGCTTTAGATCGAGTGGAGAGGCAGATGTCCTGAAAACCAGACTCAGGGGTGGGGGAGATAGCTCAGTTGGTAAAGTATTTGCATGTAAGCATGAAGGAAGACCTGAGTTCAATTTCCAGAACCCACATATAAAAAAACTGGGCATGGTGGTTCATGTTTATGGTCCCAGCACTGGGGAAGCAGATGCAGGAGGCTCCCCTGCCTAGCCTAGTCAGTGAGCTTCAGGTTCAGTGAGAGATCTTGTCTCATAAAACAAGGTGGATGGCACCTGAGGAATAACTTCTAAGGTTGTCTTCTGTCCTCTGCACACATGCACGCACGCACACACACATATACATACACACTAACACACACAAATATATACACACAGACTTGCACACACACACATACACACACACACACACACACACACACACACACACACACACACACACGGGAGTCTGTCCTGTGCTGCAGCAGGCAGGTGGGGCCTGGGTGGTAGAAGAATGGTAGGTATGACCACGTATACATCAGAGGAACAGCCAGGCTGTGCATGAGCAGAGACAGACTTCTCATTACAGTCTTCTTGGGATACAGTCTCTGTGTTCTGGGAGACTAAAGACCAAGTTGCCCCTGAGCTTGTTCCTGACCAAAGCCCTGACCAAGGATGAGGAAAATCACTGTCTTTCTATGTCCTCCCAGAGCAGAGAGCATCCTGGGAGCTCTTCTTGCTGGAAGGCAACCAGCCCTCTGGGATTGGGATTTACTATATGACTTTATTCAACCCTAATGCTTTCCCCATAGGCTCCGTCTCTAGACTGTCATGCAGTGGTTTGGGCTTCAGCATATGTTCTGATTGGTAGGGCTTGGGGGGACATAGTTCATAGCAGGTCATTCTCTAGATGAGAGATTATTGTGCTGAGGAGACTCTGGGGGAAGAGCTGGGGATCCTGTTTCCCTTAGCATTCTTGGGTCTGGGTGGTAGGCGCCCTGGCTCTGCATCTCAAGCGGTGTCTGGCCTTATGTGATGGGCCCTCTCTGTCTCCATCCAGGAGCTGCTTGGACAAGGCTGTGTGTTTCAAGAACGACATGGCTGGGAACGGCCGGGATGGTTCAATGCCCAGGAAACAGCTCCGGTGAGTGATGATGCCTGGGCACTGGTCCTGTGCGACCCTGGGCCTCTCATACCCATCCTTATCCAGCATCCTCCCAGCCACCCGAGTTAGGCCAATCCAATGTGCCTCGGGCTGTGGTGACAGGTCAGCTGTCCACACTCAGGAAACTGAGTACCAACCTGAGAAAGAGCTCTTGGCTTCCCAGTGGTGAGGCATCCGCAAAGCCTTGGCTCCCAGTTTGCTTGCAGCGGCCAGGCTTCCCAGACCCAATGGGCAAGCACTGGATATCAGCACAGACCCACAGTGTGGCGAGAATGGCAGATTCCTGGCTCTAGGAGGAAAGTAGCCCCGTTTTACGCACCCTTCAGAATGTATATTTGGCAACACCAGCTGCTCGTTGCTGTCAGTAGGAGGAATTGTGCCTCTGTGTGTCAGTTTACCCACTGAACGGCCCCATATGTTGGCTTCTGGGATGCCTTAGGGGCCTCCCCAGAGCATCCTAGGAACAGCCCCTGGGAGCAGGTCACAGAGGCTTTGAGGCCCACATCTAGGTGTGTGCAAACCATGTGATGTTTTCCTTTACCTCTCTCTTCTGCGCCAGCAGTCCGGTCTGAGGGCCCCCCAGTATTGCTGCTGGAGGACAGCAAGAGGCAGGATTGAGGCAGCTGGCCTGGGTAGCTGTCTTAGTTGAGGATGTAGCATCGCAAAGGGAAGGCATGGTGGTAGGAACAGAGGACAGTCGGCTACATTGTATCTTCAGTCAGGAAGCAGAGAGCAGAAAGCTAGTGGGGCTGAGCTACAAAGTCTCAACCCCCTCTTCTCCCTTGACCCAATTACTTCAACAAGGCTCCACCTCCCAAACAGTCCACAGCCTCTGGAACAGCACCCCCAGATGAGGACCAAGTGCTAAACACAGGAGCCCACGGTGGGGGGGGGGGCATTTTACCTTCAAGCCACAACAAGGAGGGAAGAGGAAGGGGGAGTGAGAGATGGCCTCTCTTTTCTGTAACAGGTCCTTGACTACGACTACTACGGGGCCTATGGAAAGCAAGCGCACAGGAACTACGCCTACAGCAGGCTGCTGGGGGATGAGTACACTTTCGACTTCCCACCCCACCACCACGTGGTAAGCAGCTTGTGCTGGGTCTAGCTGCTTTCCGTTCCTCATGTAGAATCCACTGCTCAGCTGCCCGTGGGGCCCTTGGCTTTCCGGTGAAGGGGGGGCTCCAGGCTCACCCCTTTCTCGCTACTACAGTTTTGTGCAAACCATGTGATATTTTCCTTTCCCTCTCTTTTCTGCACCAGCAGTCAGGGCTGAGGGTCCCTCAGTATTGCTGCTGGAGGGCAGCAAGAGGCAGGATTGAGGCACTTGGCCTGGGTGACTGTCTTAGTCGAGGTTTCTATTGTTGTGATAAAACACAATGATCAAAAGCAGCCTGCGGAGGAAATGGTTTGTTACAGCTTGCAGCTTGCAGTCCATCATGAAGGACAAAAACTTGAGGCAGGAACCTGGAGGCAGGAACTGAAGCAGAGACCACGGAGGAGTGAAACTTGCTGGCTCACTCCTCACATCTTCCATGGTCTGCTTCTTAGACAGTTCAGGATCACCTGCCCAGGGGTGGCACAGCCCTCTGTGAGCTAGGCTTATCCACATCGGTTGTTAATCAAGAAAATGCCCTACAGATTTTCCTATAGGCAATCTGAATGGAGGTATTGTATCAGCTAAGGTTCCTCTTCCCACATAATTCTAAGCTTGTGTTGAGCTGACAAACAAACAAACAACAACAACAAGAACAAAAACAAACAAAAAAACAAACAAAGAAAACAAGGACTGTGGGCTAGAGATAAGACTGTACCCTCTCTTCGTCCTCTGGTCCTGAGGCTGTGCAGATCCATGAGGGATGGGACTTCCTCTTCTTGGGGACCAAAGAGGTTTCCAACCTCCACTTATAGTGGAGTGGGTCTAGAACAAGGTGGCTTGTTGGCCCTGTCTGTGCCCAAGGCCACTGGATGGCTCCTCCAAATAAAGCAAAAGAGGCCAGGGCCAGGGTGGTTGCACCATTAGAGTTGTTCACTGACTCAAAGGTGGGCAGGTGAGACTCTGCGGGCAACTTGTGGTCCCTCTCCAACGTGCGTGTCTCTCCACTGTATGAGGGATGAGGTGCTGAGTCTCGGGAGACAGGTATTCATTCCTACAGCCGCCCGTGTCCCACAGGCAGCTCACACAGAGTGAGCAATGAGGATAGCCACACCACACGTAGCTCTGCTAAGAACTATAGCGGTCTCTGGGCTTGTTGCTATGCCCGAGGCACCTGCGATGTCCCTCTGTGCATCTGAGGTAGGTACAGAGCCAAGCCCTCAGCCTGGGACCTAGACTGTGGGCAGAGCAACAGGGAGGCACCATGGCATCCAGGGTAGAACTTGACAGGCAGGGACTGCCATCACTAGAGCTCCTCATAGTCAATGTCAGTGGTATCTGTGCCTCCCCAAACTCCTGAACCAGAGATCTCATTTTCATGGCATATTGTGGTCAGTCCTGAAGACAAGGGCTCATTTGTTCTTAGTGTTTCCCTAATGCTTGTTTGGGAAGGAAATTACTAAGGCAGGTCAGGGCTTTCTGGGGTGGTAGCTGGAGTCAGGAGCTCTGTAAAATGCGACACTTGCAGTGCCGGCTTGGTGCCCAGTCCTTACAGCCTCCTCAAGGGAGAGCCTGGCTGCGTCTGGCACCTCAGCACCTGCAGCTTCTACAGCCTGTGGGACTCCTGGCCCTGGAGGGTGTGGAAGCTCGGGGGAGATGCCAATTTGGCTTAGCAGCTCCATCCAGCCTCCGCAAATGCACCAGAGACAGTCTCTGAGCATGAAACACACACTTGTTCTCATTGGCAGCTTCCCCAGCCAGGCAGACAGCGAGTGTCAGCCCAAGAAGCTGTTTGGGTTTGGGTCGGCAGCTCTAACAGTGCCAGCAAAGGCACCTCAAAGCCTGGCGGATAACAAGTGGTCCTTAATGATGTCTGGAGGGAGGCAGAGGAGCCGAGGCCTCAGGAGGCAGTGTTGATATGCCAACCTGCTGGCAGAAGGCTAAGCCAGGTCTGTGATGCTTGCCCGGAAGCCCACTACAAGGTCTAAAAGGCTGATTGCTCAGCTCTGGGGGTGGCATTGGAGACCTCCACTATTGCCCTTGTGATGAGGGGCTTTTGTAGCCAAACTGGCAACATTTTTGTGGCTTTTCACTGTGCTGCTCTGGACTCCAGAACCGTAGGGATACCGAGAGTTGGTGGCAGTCATCTCATTGGGTGATGAGTTGAGGAAGGTGTGGTCCAGCTTCCGGAGACTCACATTGGCTGTCCAGCCTGTGGCAGCCCACCATCATTTTACCCTCAGTAATGAAAGTAAGGTTGTCACACCTGATCAGTGGCTAGGAGAAGGCTTTTCATTGTCAACACCTTTGTTGAGACGCAATTCCCAATTCCCACGCACACAGTCCATCCATTGAAAACTTTCCATTCCCCATGCCTCGGCGAGTTCTTGGGCTTTATCTCTCCACACAGGAAACCCCACAGCTACCAGGAGTCACTCCCATTCCCCACTCTATCCCCCCCACAAGATCAGTGAAGGACCCTGACTCAAGAGAAAAAGATGGAATCTGATAAGATGAAGACACCCAATGCCCTGTGGCTCCTGCAGCCGTATATTGGCATGCATAGTCCATGCGCATATACATGCACCATACATACATACAAAGCCTAAAATAAATACATAGCCTGTACACAAGTTCCTGGTTTGATGTATAATGTATAAGTCTCTTCCATTCCCTTTTCACTGTCATTATGGAATCGTTGGCAATACAAACTCTAATCCTTTTGTATAAACGTCTGAAGTTTTGATGATGCCCAATTCATCTTTCTCACCCTGTATTGCTGGCGTCTTCAACATTGTGTCTAAGAGACTGGCTGGGGCACAAACTCATACTTCCATGTTTTCTATTAAGGGTCTGTCACTTTAGCCCTTGTGTCTACAACCGTGTTTGTCTGGAGTCTTGTGTGTGGTATGAGGAAGTGTTCAGGCATCTTTCTTTTGCATGTGAATATCTAGTTGCTGAGACCCGGTGGAATTCTCCTGGGCCCCTTGTTGAAAACCAGTCTCCATTAATGTGAGGGTGATTTCCAGATTCTGGGCTCTACCCCATTAGCCCACATCTCCATCACTAGCGCAACCCAACACTATTTTGTCTACTGTAGCTTTCTTTCCCCCAGCAAGTGTTGGATATTTTGTCTACTGTAGCCCCAACCTGTACCAGCAAGTGTTGGAGTCAGGAACTGTGAACACATCAACTTGATTCTCCTTTTTCAACATTGTTTAGGATGCTCTGGCCCGTTGGAATTCCATGTGGATTTTAGGGTGAGCTTGCCACCTTCGCGAATGATCCAGCTGAGGTTGTGCTAGGGACTGATCTATAGATCAGCTTGAGTGTGTGGTCATCTTACCGACAGCATATCTTCTGCCTTGTGAACTTTGGTGTCTTTCCATTGGTTTTGGTCATTATTTTCCCTCAAAAACATTTCCTCAGGGCCTGAGGAGATGGCTCAGGCAGTAAAGTGCTTGCCACGTAAGCGTGAGGAGCTGAGTTCAGATCCCCAGGCTGGACAGGAAAAGCCAGGTATTGCTGGGTGGTGGTGGCGCACACCTCTAATCTCAGCACTTGGGAGGCAGAAGCAAGTGGATCTCTGAGTTCGAGGCCACCCTAAACTACAGAGCGAGTTCCAGGACAGCCAGGGCTACACAAAGAAACCTTGTTTGAAAAACTAAAACCAAAACAACCAACCAAACAAAAAAAACCCAAAGACAACCTCAGAAAAACCTAGCCAAGCCAGTGAGAGACTCTGCTTCGAAAAGTAACACAGAGAGCAATTGAGGAGGACACCAGATATCAACCCATGATCTCCATACACACTTGCTCATGTGTCTGCACACTTGTGCATACATATATTTTAACTTTTTATAAGAAGAACTTTGCATTTCTATTGTCAAGCTTACTTCTAGATATTTTTATGGCTTTGGGGGCTATGAAAATGGAGTTGTTTTCTTGGATTCTCTTTAGATTGCTCTGTGCTTATGCCCAGAAATGGAGTAGGCTTTATATATTGACCGTCTTTCCTTCTGCTTGCTGTCCATTTAGCTAACGTTCTCTCTAGTTTCTCGGAGGGAAAGGCAGGGTCACTAGCTTAAACCTCTGGTTTTCCTGCTTCTACCTTCCCAGTGCTGGAATGACAGGCCTGTGTTACCATGCCTGGCTTGTATGGCAATTCTTTTGAATGACAGAGCCTATTTATGACTTGGTGCCCAATGCCCTCTGTGTGATCCCTTCTAGAGAAGAATGTATAATGGTGGGCTCCCAGGTTGGGATGACAGAGAAGCTGGGAGGGCAGAAGTTGGGGGGCCCTGAGCATGTGTATCAGGAAAGGTCCAGTCCCATGTCTCCAGGGCCAGCACCCCGAAAAGTCTTCCTCCACTGGGCCTTTCAGATCCGGGAGGAATGCCTGGCCTGCCGACGGGCTGCTGCCGTGTTCAACATGTCTTACTTTGGGAAGTTCTACCTGCTGGGGGTGGACGCCAGGAAGGCCGCTGACTGGCTCTTCTCAGCAGATGTCAACCGACCCCCAGGTACTGGGCCCAGGGTGGGTAAGATACATTCCTCTCCCACTTCAGTTTCAGATGGAACACTCCATGGGCATAGCCTGGGCACAGACAGGGAACCTGATGTTCTTCTCCTGGGTCTGACCAGTCTTTAATCTGGGCTTCTATGTCCTGTCACCAACCCTCAACCCCACGGTCTTCCTCCTCCTCCATCTCTTCTCCTACTGTTTCTTCTTTCCCCTTTCTGGATCCCATCTTTCTTTGCTTACAAAAGGATACATGGCCATGAGTCCTCAGCAGTACCTCCTGGCTCTTGAGC
The DNA here is from genome assembly GCF_982192425.1 of Myodes glareolus. Taxonomy (NCBI): domain Eukaryota; kingdom Metazoa; phylum Chordata; class Mammalia; order Rodentia; family Cricetidae; genus Myodes; species Myodes glareolus. Next base: position 18,448,923 of record NC_142046.1, read on the forward strand.
CCAGTCACTTCTCCCCACCACTGGGGTGCTTTCCCTCTGTGGACTTACCAGAATTAAAAATCCATACTGCTTAGTTACATTTTGATCGCGAGTAAATAATGAACCATTTTTGTTATGGTGTATCCCATGAGATATTTGGGATAATCATCTTTTTGTCACCCACCTACCACCGTCTTACTCATCCGCCCACCCATCCTCATCTTTATTCCTTTTCCATCGCTGTTGTAACAAGTCGCACAAGCTGGGTGGTTTAGAATAAGATATGGATTGTCTCCTGGTCCTGCAAGCCAGAGGCCAGAATCAGGGTGCTGGTTAAGCCCCTTTGCTCCACGATTACGAATTGGCTCTCTCTTGCCTCCTCCAACTTGGTGGAAGCCGGGAGCATTGGCCTTGCTTGGGTTGCAGCCTCTTTACCCATCTCTGCTTCTGATGCTGCATGCTGGGTCCCCATCTTTTCTGTGTGTGTGTGTGTGTGTGTGTGTGTGTGTGTGTGTGTGTGTGCATGTGAAGGTCAGAGCACATGCCTGGATGTCATTCCTCAGGAACCATCCACCTTGTTATTTTGGAGACAGTGTTTCTCACTGGTCTGGAGCTCACCAAGTAGGCTAGGCTGGCGAGCCACGGAGTACCAGGGATCGTCCTATCTCTGCCTCCCCACCTTCACGTTTGACATGGGTCTCATGGATTGAACACACTGAGTCAACTCCCCAGGCCTTAGTTCTGCTGGATGGGAGTCTGTCTGACTGACTGTCCCTCACACAGCATTATGAAGACCTTACCTCTAAGGAGGTCTCACCTGCAAACCCTTGGAGTTAAAACCCTAATATGTCTCTCTGTAGGACGTGATTCAACCTAAGACATCCCGTGTGCAGCCAGTCAGTGGCCATCAGCCCCATGTGCAGCTGGCCTTGCTCCTGTGGATCTTCCAATGGCTCCACCCACCTGCTCACCCTCTACTACCACCCTGTTCAGCCCTTTCTACCACACTGTTCTTCATCCATCCACTGTCCAGGGTGCCCACCCTTTCACCCAGGCCACTCACCTCACTTGTTTCTCTGTCTGTCCACTGTTCACATACCTGAACACTTATACCACGGATATTGATTCCAGCATGCTGCTGAGGGTGATGAGGATAGGGATGAGGGAGGAGTCAGGTGAACATTTTTGAAGAACGCCCCTCCCTAGGTGGCAACCATGGGTGACCTCATCAATAGCCTGGTTGGTTGGAATAGAGTTACATGTCTTATGAGGAAGACCTGCCATGGGATCCTCTAGGCCCTGAGGAAGAGCAGGCTTTGATGGAACTCACACCTCGGTCCTTGTTGCCAGGCTCAACTGTGTACACGTGTATGCTGAACCACCGGGGAGGCACAGAGAGCGACCTGACCGTCAGTCGCCTGGCCCCTGGCACCCAGGCCAGTCCCCTGGCCCCTGCCTTTGAAGGTAAGGTTGCCATGAGAAGCCTTGGCATGGATGTGACCTGATCAGGGGACTGGCAGTCACTGGTAGCCGGAAGACCAAGGAAGCATTGTCCAGGACGACTACATAATAACCTGTCATGTTCACTTGTGGTTAGGACCTGGAGATTAGCTGTCTCATTTCAGGCTAAATGCTGGCTATGTTTGGGCAGCCGTGTTGCTGCTCCGAGCACTCCGTAATTACGTCTTTGAACCTGCTGGTGCTGTGGCATGTTGGAGCAGCCTTGGTGTGGCTGACTCAGCCCAGCTGTCCAGCATCAGCCCAGGGGAAGGACACACCTCTCACTCAGAACTCACCCTCTTTCCTCCTTGACATCTGGGCTGGTCTCGGTTCTCTAGCCACTGCCATCCTCAGGCCTGGGCTGGTCCCGTAATACTTGGCTCAGCACCCAGCCGTTATTGACACCTGGGTGACCTGTGTGTCCCTCCGCTTCTCCTTGCACACCCCTGATGACAAGCAGATCAGCACTTAAGTCCTGCTTGCACAGTTTTTGCTGTTACATCTAGACAAATGGCTTCCCGCCACCCGAGTCTTGAAGCCTACCTGTCGCTTTCCACAGGGGCAGCTCGGCTCCCCCCACCCCGTCCTGTGGCCTATATCCACCAGGAGAAGAGAGGGAACAAAGTGGGCGTGGCTTTTCTCCAAGAAGGCACTGATGCTTCAAAAACAGTGGCTTACAGGGAGGCTCTCTGGGCTGCCATCCAAGAGAGTGGCAATGGGCAGTGCTGGCCCTTATGGACTCTGGCTACTTCTTAGCTCTTTCCCCTGTTCCTGGAGTCTCCTGGGGCTAAGCCCCAGTCTGGGCATGGGCAGAGTGGGGGGAGGATACTCACTAAGGAGTCAGTCCCCTTATCTATGTGTGATACAGCGACAGTTCGGATCTTTTTGTACTGTGGTGGTGGTGGGGGTGGTGGGGGTTGGACCTAGGGCAAGCACCTTCTCAGTAAATGCTGCATCCCCAACCTGCATCCTCACCACCATTTTCTGTAATTTTAAAATTTTGAGGCCTTGACTTTCTGAGCTTCAGTTTCCCTGTTTGTGAAACGGGGACAGGAGAACCCACTTCCCCCAGCTGCTACCGGAACGAATAAGAGCTAAGAGGAGCTAGACTAGGTGCGGCCTCCCAAGCTTCAGTTTCCCCATCTCGGCAATAACGACCTTGCTGGAAGCTATCAAGAAAGTACTTTGTGATGTATTCTCTTGTACCTCCTACCCTGTGCACAGTTCCTGGGGTTGAGTGCTTGGGGGAGGCCTGCACCCACGAGGCATGGCCAGATGATCCAGGGAGCCCCATGCCCTGACGGTCGTGGATCCCAGGACACCACAAACCAGTAGAGAAATGGCTCCCGTACTGATACAGGTCCTGGGCTGCATATGCAATTGCATTATGTGTATATTTAATAAGCACATTAATTATGCATGTGACTCAGAGCTCCAGGGTGTCAAGAGAATGTGGCAATTTACATGTGATCAAGGCTGTGTACTAAGCAGCTGTCAATCTCGGAGGCAATTTTAAATTATCTTTATTCATCTTTCTTAATATTATAAAAGGTGTACTTGCTTGAAAGAAACACACCGACATAATGGAAAAGCCATGTGAGACCTGCCACCCACAATGTTCGCCCCACACCCAGAAATGGTGGAGAGGTGTCTGGGCGAGACCCTACCTCTTGGCTCACGCAGATCTGCCTTTCACCATGTCCCAGGCCCTGCATTGTCTCTGTAGGGCAACGGAGTGGGGATGGCTGCCCAGGGTGAACAGGCACCTTCCTCTCAAGCCAGCTGGTACTTACTGAGTCTGTTACTCAGGCTGGTAACAGAATGGGGGCTGAAGTATGCATGGGGGGGGAGTTGGTGATGGCTGAGGACCCTGTTCAGAATTCAAACATCCTCTGATACCTCCAGCTAGGGATCAGGGAGCCTTCTGCCCCCCATTTCTTTCTCCTTCCCTCCCTTTCCTACCCTCTCCCTCTTTTATATTCATGAGGAGGAAGGGAAGAGGCTTTGGTTGGCCCTAACTGGTTCTTTGCTATCAATTTGTCCCTGGAGGCCTTAAGTAGCCCTGTGCTGGAGGAGACCCATTGTACAGGAGAAAACAGAGAGGCTCAGAAAGATGAACACTGAGGTCAATAAACTGCAGAGAGTGCATGGGACAGGCTGGTCAAAGCTGTGTGCCTCCCAAGACTGCATCCTTCCATGCTGGTGTGTGTTCCTATGAGGGAGGGGTCTCTGAAATAAAGGTGCCATGGCTCAGAGGATGCTCCTCAGGATGCTTCAGTAGTGTGAGGAGACTGGATGGAGGGGCAGGCACGGTGCCTAGGTCTGGCTGTCACAGACTCAGACTGTTACAAAACTCTACAAGGTTAGGGGTGAGAGGGCTTCCGGGAGGAGACGACAATGCCTGGTCGTGGAGGTGGAGAAGCATCAAGCAAGGGAGTGGACTGGGCAGGGTCAAGACACCCCTCAGTAGAAACAAGTCCCATACGGAGGGGCTGCAAGGCTGGTTTGGGAAAGCTTGGGCAGGAAGGGGCCTTTGAAGAAGAAGGGAAGCAGAGCTTGTATATGGTGCCATTCTTCCTGTGCCTGCTGTTGCTTTGTCGCCTCCCAGCAGCCCTCTAAGGTGCTTCCAATTGCATCCTGCTGCCTAAGTAAATGATCAGGACCCAGACGCTCAGGGACATCTAGGGCCTTCACTGCAAGACAGAGGAACCTTGTGGGAGTCAGCGAAGAAGGAGGTTGGAAAGATGGGGGGCACAATAGAAACCTCCTACCATGCCTCCTTTGTACCAGGTTTGGTAAACTGGTTCAGGGATAGTAAAGGCAATGGCTCAGGGACACCTGACTACCACAGGTTGTAACAAGGGTTACGGACCCTGTTACAAGAGGGCCGTAACAAGAGGCCTCGGGCCTGTGCAACTCTGTGGATACCCTATGGCCATAGGGACAATGGGTTCCACCTATTCCCAACACATCTCCCTGAACTTCTGGGGAAGTTGACGTGTTAACATCCGGGGTGATCCGGGTTGTATTAACCATTTTTCTCATTGCTGTGACAAAAGCCCCCTGAAGAAGGAGGGGCTCATCAGCTCACATCCAAGGGCACAGAAGGGAGAATATGGCAGCAGGACCTGGAGGTAACTGGTCACGTTGCATCCACAGTTAGGAAGCAGAGAGACGGATGCTGGTGCTTAGCTCACTTTCTCCTGTTTATTTAGTCTAGTACCCCAGCCCCAGCCCAAGGTGCCACCCACAGTCAGGGTGGGGCTTCTTCCCCAAATAAATTGAATCTAGAACCTCTTTTGCAGACAGGCTCACAGGCTTGTCTCCTAGGTGATTTTAGATCTTGTCAAATGGACCATCAAGGTTACCCATCATGAGGGAACTGTCGCCTCTAACTCTTCCATTTCTAACTTCAGAATGGCAGAGGCAGGGAGTCCAGGGGCATGGGGGGAAGTGATGACTGGAACTAGTAAGGACATTGAAACCTAAAGAAGGGGAAATATTTGTCTGAGGCCTCTTATCCCTAGTGGTTGAGGCTGGACTAGAACCCCTCAGGACCTGAAGGCACCAGAGTCTTAACCCCCCCCCCCTTTTTTTTTTCTGAGAAGCAGGCAGAAGCCTTTGACACTTGTCCTTGCAGAATCAAATTATACCCTTTCTGCAGTAAGAGTCTGGGGTCCCTTAGACTCATCCCCACCGTGTTCCCTGTCCCAAGGTCCTGTTCTAAACCTGGTGCTTCTCCTCTAGGGGATGGCTACTACCTGGCTGTGGGTGGAGCTGTGGCCCAACAAAACTGGTCCCACATAACAACGGTTCTACAGGATCAGAAGTTCCAGTGCCAACTTCTGGACAGTTCTGACGATCTGGGCCTCCTCAGTATCCAAGGCCCAGCCAGGTGAGAGAAGACAGGGACCCGATACCTGGGTTATCTGGTGCACCTAGGCCCCAGGTTCTTCAGTGGAGCCCATGGGCAGAACCACTCATTTGAACTACAGGTGTTCTGACAACTTGGGATGCTACATGGGCTGAACAATATTCAAAGTAACAGGTTTGGGTCAACCCTGGACCAGGGTCGGCTTAGTTTTGCAGCCTTGTGTTCCATGAAGAGCCCTTGGAGTCTCTGGCTGCTATGATTTTTCATCTCCCAAAATGGGCAGAGACAGGCCAGGGGTGGACTCACTCCCATGTGTAAAGAGAGCCGAGGAGAGGCCTCTGAACCCTCACTGTATGCCAGACAAGGCCATCCACCATTCAAGCTCTATAATCCTCAACTGAGCCTTGGTCCTGATGGAAGAGGAATCAGGATCCATCAGGATTCCCTGGGTGCTACTGAGGGTCTTAGGCACAAGGATGTGGCACAGGTGTGCACCTCGGAAAGCTCACTCTGGCAGAGCTTTGGGGAAGGGGCAGGATAGGGGAAACAGAAGACGAAAAACGAATGTGTGTGAACAGTCGCCAATCAAGTCCAGCCAGTGGGAGCCCAAGCTGGCCTGGCCTTCACTCCTGACGCTGCGGGGGACTGGTGTTTGGGGTGTGTTGGGGTGTGTTGGGGGGTGTGTTTGGGGATGTGTTGGGGGTGTTAGGGTGTGTTTGGGTGTGTGTGTGGGGTGTTGGGGTAGGTGTTTTGTTGCTGTGTTGAATATCTGTACAAGAGTGACCTAAGGGAGGAAGGGCTTATTTTTAGTTACAGGTTCAAAGATTGTGGGGGGAGAGAAAAGAAAGGAGGAGAAAGAAGAGAGAAAAGAGAGAGGGGAGGTGAGTAGAGAGAGAGCAAAGTGGGAGAGAACGAGGAGAAAAGAGAGAGAGGAGAAGGGGAAAGAGGGAGGGGAGGAAGGGAGAGAGAAAGAGAGGAGATCACATGACAAGGGCTTATTCCTTTCTCTTTTTTATTGTTATATCACCCGCATTCAGAGCAGGTCTCTGAAACAGCCCCGTGATAACTCCTGGAGGCTCTCCCTCCTAATCTAGAAGGCGCCCCTCAGTCCAAACAAGTTGGTGAGGTCAGCTGTCCCAGGTGGCTGTGATCACTCTTTTCTTATTGATGAAACAGAGGAAGAGACATTTTCCAGGGTCACACAGTTCCCGGGAGCTAAGGCGGAGGGAGATGGGGACCCCCCCCCCGGACCTGTCAGGTGCTCTCATACCCTCACCACCATCCTAGTCACTAAGTCAAAAGTCCTCATGAGAAGCTGCACCTGGACTAGATGGTACTCCTCGGTGACCAGCAAGGTGCAGTGTGTCCCAACAGAGATGCAGGCCTGCGCTAGGTGGGTCCCCTGGGCCTAGACCGGAAATGAGTCATTAAACAGCAAGTAGGATGGAGAGACAGGACAGACGGGAGCCGCTTCTTGAGAGAGCGGCAAAGGACAGATGCATTCCTGAGAAATGGCTTCCAGGATCCCCCGGGGATCAGTATTATGGTGTGGTGACATCACTTCCACCCTGGGTGTCCTACTGGGACCCTGTCTACTTCGCTCAGACTTTGATGTGGTGTCCATTTTCCCTGGCATCTTGGGGCTGACCAAACTCGCAACTCCTGGCTGAGTCTAGACCCTGGTCACCACTCTGAGAACAGAAGGGGCACCAGGTTGTAGCCTTTGCTGAGCACCGTTCAGGGACAGTTGGCTGAAGGTAGGTCTTGACAGGCCAGGGAGAGGGACAGGTGGTGAGGACTGCCACACTGGGGACGTGGGAGCCATTTATTTGAGTGTTTAGAGTGTTTGATTCGCATCCGACTGCAGGGTCCAGGGTGCTGGGGGTGTGGCTTCCAGCTCCCCCTCTCCCCCTCCCCGGGGAGATTGAAGCCCATATATCAGCTTGAAGGGGTAGAGTCCCACCTGCTGTACCACAGGGCCCATTCTGACCTTCAGGAGACTCCAGTTTCATAGTGTGATGACCTTGGACAGGGCTGAGCTATTTAGAGAGTGAGGGAGGAGAGGAGGGAGGGATACCAGACAGTTAGATCAAGGTGCAGCCCCAGGGGACAGCCGGATGGCAGCCTCCAGGCTGGCAGCTCTCCTCCCCGCCTCTTCCAGAAGATCCTCCTTCCATGTGAGTAGTAATGCCACCAGTACAAACAGGCCTGGTTACTAAGCGGTGTGGGGAGCGTTAGCATAGCTCCTGGGGTCATGGTAGGTGCTATGTGAACTGCTACTTGGAAGGACTTTCTGGAAGTTGGCTATCTCTGAGCCAGCCAATATGGCAGCTGCTGAGCCTTTTCCTGGCTCTTGACCCTTTTTTTGGCAGCTGAGTTTTTCAATTTAATGAGCTTCATTCAGTTCAAACAGCTTCCTGTGGTTGCTGGGGACACACTGAGCTATGTGGGATGGTCACAGTTGTCAGGACTGGACATGTGCTTTTGTGGTTCTGTGAGGGTTGGTTAGGTCCCATTTAGCAGCCCGGGCTAAGACTTGCAAAGGGCTGGGACTAGCCGCTGGGACTCTAGGTGACCTCTTTCCTCAGGACACCTGTTCTTCTCCGAGGAAGGACAGCAGCCTTGGCAGACCTGGGTGTCTGTCTTCTGGAATTGACACCTAGGTCACACTCTTCCAAGCCCCACTGTACGGGCCATCTGTAGCACCTGTGCCCCATGAGGAAGACAGCGCAAGCCCTGTATATCCTGCCAGGCTACCTCTGTGTTGTGTGGCTGCCCCAGGGCTGTGGGAGCCTGGATTCTTGGAGGTCTGGATGCAGCAGAGCTGAGTTGAATCCCTAGGACTGGCGCCACGTGGGGCTGGGGTTACATAAGGATCTTGGCAGAAGGCAGCGCTGAGCACCTCAGGCGGGCGTGGGTGGTAGCTCCCAGCTCTGTGCAGTGGGGATTTGGGCTGACTGTACTTCTGAGCAGTTGCTCCAGCCCTCTGGGACCCCTGATGGGTAGAAGTGAGGGTGTTTCCAGCCCTAGGGTACATGCCCTGTTGCCCGGGTTGAGCCCAGATGCTCATAACAGGTACCGCTCACCAGATAACTGTGTGCCAAGCAGAGAGTGGTGTTTAGGGTCCTGTTGGCGAGGAGCCCCTGGCTTAGAGGAGTGGGTACAGCAAGGGGAGAGAGAAAAATGGCAGATGACTCTGTAGTTACACAGGGACACCTGTGGGACCCCTGGGGAGGGAACCTGACTCAGACCGTAAGTCTAGGGGCACCGCCTAGAGCAGATGACTGTTGGCTGAGTCAAGAGCTGAGGGTGACAGTCTGTGTATGACAGGCAGCAGGGCAGGAGTGTGCAGGGACACAGGAGAGGTGACCTGGGAGGAGGCGCGTGGCTTGGTGGTGGGCAAGCTTGGGGCAAGGGCCCAAAGCGGGAGAGCCTGAGGTAGGCTGCAGAGGGGTGGGGAGGTGGGAGGGGGAGACTGCAGGGCTGCGACTGGTGAGGAATGCGGTAGACTACGCCTCTGTGACCTCTGTGACGCAGCTTCGAGCAGCGGTGTCATGAGTGTAAACCATGTTGTGGCTTAGGAAAGCAATGAACTTGGCAGTAGGGGTTGCTGTAACGGGACACAGTTAGGGGAGGATGCGTCTAGTGCTGCAGGGATACCCTAGCTGGGCACAGTCCCTGTCTTTACAAAGGTGATGCCCACCAGGAGGATGGGGACTCGAAGTCCCATCTCTCTTTCTCCTTGTGATGCCTGGGAGGCTGAGACCCACTGAGGACAGAACCCTTGGGCCTGGTTGGAGGATGCATGGGATGGTGGCGGTGGCAGTGATGGTGGTAGCCGTGGCGTGGCGGCGGCGGTGGTGGCAGTGGTGCGCCATAGAGTCCTTGTGCTCTCCTGCTGGCTCCTGTCTCCTCACTACAACTTGAACTTCAACTTCCCTGTATAAAACAGAGACCACCATTGCCATCTTCTCTCAGTGACCACCATGGTGCCTCAGGTGAGATCCAGAGTGCCTGGCGATTAGATAACTGTTTTAGCTTACCCGCCTGAGGCCAGAGCTCATCCATAGCCCGGCCTTCCCGACTCTCCTGGGCCTTGACAGCCCGTAGGAAGGTGGCTTTCTCACACGGTGGCACTTGTGGAGTGCCTACCAGCGTGTCTACATACATGTCACATGCTGTCCTCCCTCGTGCACCGCCCCCACTGCCTTCCTGGCCCTGGCCAGGGATCCCTGAGGTGAGTGATTCGCTGACTGGCCATTCTGTGCTTGTTCACAGCCGTGCCGTTCTCCAGGATGTGCTTGATGCTGACCTGAGCAACGAGGCCTTCCCCTTCTCCACCCACCAGCTGGTGAGAGCAGCAGGGCACCTGGTAGGTAGCCATGGCCACCAGCCTCTAGGGTGTGGGCGGCAGCAACTTTTAGCCAAGGTGGGGTGGACCTGGGAGTCTGGGATTTAAGGCAAGTCTCTATCTCCTGGGTCTCAGCCCCAGTGTCAGAGACTACGGTAGTCAGCCTGACCCTGGAGGGACCCGGAGAGGGGTGACAGGGGCCACAGTGCTGTGCTATCTGTCCGCTGCTTGGTATCTCTCATGTGTCAGGCTCATCCGGGAAGAACCTTCATTGCTTGCACAGATGATTTTGTGCCCTTTCCTCAAAGCTGCGTAGCATGTTCCTCTAAGCCAGGTTGACTACTGCCTCCCTAGAAACGACAGGGCTGGGGATCTCTGAGAGTTCTCTGCGGGCTCCCACATCCCCCAGGGAGCCTACTCCTTTCTTGTGATCATCCTAGTATTGTAGATGTGGGGGAGCCTGGCCAGACCCCCAATACTCTTTCACTCTAATTTCTAGAAGTTCAAGGCTAAGCACCAAAGCCTGGCTCTTTCAAGGTTATCGATGTTATCTTCACCCAGGGTCCCCTGGACTTCATAGGATTCTCTAGGAGACTCTGGGTAGTGTTTTGGCCCTAACTCCAGGCTGGACCCTGCATTTCCTGGGCCTCAGTTTCTTGGTTAAAAAGAATACATAGTAATTTCCACCTGGGCTTTTCAAGGCTGAGGGAGAGGCTGATAACCCATATTCACCAAGTGCCACCACCCCCTCCCATGGGAGACCAGAGACCCTGGCCTCTGCTCCCGGACACAAGCAGTACCCCACTAGAGGTGACTATGGGTGTCCTGACAAGGCTGGCTTGCCCTCTGAGGTCATCCTGGACCATTTATTCCCTGCTGCTTCACAGTGATCTCAGGCCTTGCTGAGTGAGGGTTGCTTCCCTAGACTGAGTTCAGAGACTCTGGGTATCTTGCCCAGGCTGCCCAGATAGGAAGTCCCCAAAGAACAAAGAACTATGCTGGTGACACACGTGTTGTATCCTGTCCTTTCCTCTTGGCCACCTCTGTGTTCTTGGGGGGCGAGTGTGGAGGAGCATCAGTCACAGAGTGAGATTCCTGCCCACAGAGGGGCCAGACATCCTGGGACCAGGCTGGGACCTGTCAGCAATAAACAAAGTGGCGCTGAGTGCTAGGGAGGCCGCTGCCAGAGAGAACAGGGTGATAAAGGCGGCCACGCAGGCTGCACTCCACCTCCCCCCTGGAGGCTGCACCGGGCTTCAGGAAGTGGGGTGGGGGTTCTCTGTCTAGCTTGTTTCCTGCCTCATTAGTGCAAAGCTGTTTGCTGGGACCAGAGAGGGTAGGGTTGGAGAGAACGGCACAGTAGGATCCAAAGATATGGCAGCTTCCGGATCTCAGCACTCTAGCTTAGGTTGTCCATGGGGGCATCTTGGGGTCATTTGTGTGGTCTAGTCAGCATCCAGAGTCTAGTTTTGGTTAGGGTTGGAGGAGAGAAGAGACGCGTCTCTCCTCCACTGTGCTGAGGCTTGGCGTAGTCTCAGTCTGTGTGTGGTTTGGATGTTCATGGAAGGCAGACCAGGTGGGAACATATCCCCTCCTGTCAAGATCAGCATCCTCCCCCCGTCAGCAGGACCACCGTGGGGGGAGCCGCATGGGATTTCCAACTCCAGCTGTTCCCTCCTGTGGGACCCTATTCTGACCATGGACGCCTCCCCAGCCCTCCCAGGCTGCCTGGGAATCTTCACCTGGGGCCCGGGAGTTAGGCCAGAGCTCAGGCTGAGCTGACACAGAGCTCACACTGCCCAGGGTCATGGGCAGGCCAAGCCCAAAGTAGGTGTCTGGTTTGGGGGATGTCCTCACTGGCTGTGCCTGTCTTCTGCCAGGCTGAATATAGTGACATAAAATGTGTATGAAATAATGTCCACAGCCCGGCCAGATGACATAGGCCCTTATCCCAGCTATGCAGGAGACTAGGCAGCAGAACTGAAAGTTCAAGGCCAGCCTGGTCAATTTCACAAGATCCTTTCTCAAAGTAACAAGTAAAAAGAGAGCTGGGAATAGCTCTGTTGTAGAATGCTGGATTAGTATGTGTAAAACCCTGTGTTCAATTCACAACATTGTAAAAAACAAAAAGAAAAAACAACCCATCTCAAGCTCTCTCATTCTGTTTCCAACCATAGCTGTGCAGCAAAGACTGGGTACTGAGCCCAAGTCAGAATCCTCTTCCGCAGCACAACCTTGGACCACGATTTTGACCAACCCTGGGACAGGGTCATGGTCCAGAGCTCATGACATGATTGCATAATGATGGCCTTCCCCACGTGGCAAGGGCACACTGACAGACACATGTCACCCGACTCTTAGGCGTGTTGTAAAACATGAGAAAATTCAAGAAAGCTGGTCTATCCATCCTTAGAGGTTAGTGTGTCTATCCCATTATCACATCTGCCTGTTTGTAACCATGCCAGGCCTGGTTTCCACAGAGTTCTCTAGTGGTGCCACAGTGCTAGTTTTTTGCAATATGCAAGAACCTGTGTCCACTCCTCTGCCTCAGTGGTACACATGCTCAAACACCATGGGGTCTGGAGACGCTCTTGGGAGCAGTCTAGTGGCAGATATCCTTGCACACGGTTGTATGACTTCTGTCCTAAGAAAGGAACTACTGACTGAATCTACTGAATCAGAGATACAGCTTGTGCTACCCACTTACTCTTGGCTGCATCCCTTTTCAGTGATGCCCTAAATCTGGTAGGATAGGAGAAGACAGTACTCTCAAGACCAGGGTCCTAGTCTTGGGGAAACTGGGTGTGTAGTGCGCTGGAAAGCCCAGAAACCTGCAGAGCCCTGAGCTTTGCCTAGAAGATGGTGCATGAGAGAACATTTAGCATGGGAAGTCTTCACGTCCGTTTCAACTATCTGGTCACACAATGGGGTTATTAGATAGGCCTGTGTCTTTGAGACCAGACCAGAGCAATGCCTTATCAACACTGGCCCCATGACGTTTATTGCCAATTTATTGACACCTCCTGGTGTCATGTCCGTATGGCACCATTGTGGACTGTCAGGGAGTTCCAGTGTTCCAGTCTGAACCCATGGTTTTATTCTTACAACTTATTTCCCCTGCCCCCACCCCCAGCCCCTCCCCTGGCTTTAGAATGATCTCCAGATGTGTTGGCTAGGAGCACCTGTGGGACTGGGCCAGACCTAGTGCCAAGAAGGCAGGTGCAGCCCCCACCCTCTGTGAGTGCATCCCCACCCATGGGCTCAAGGGAGCCTGCAGCTGCAGCTCAGGGCAGTGGAGAAAGGCTGCCACTGCCCAGGAGCTGATGGACTGAGAGTCCCTGGGAGATGGACACAGGGAGAATTGGGTCTTGGTAAGAGGAGTTTGACGTGGAGATGCTAGACTCAAAAGTACCGCCTTTACTGCAGGCACCCCTGCCTGAGGGTGGCCCACAAGGCCAGCAGTTGCCTTTATACTTCCTCTCCAGTTCCAGCCTACACTCACCCTCTGGGGCCCGCCGTCCGATGAGAAGGTCAGTCGCCATGGGATAGCAGCAGGAGACCTTCCCTTGTTGTCACCCCACTGAGTCTGGGGCCTGGCTCCTCGAGCCAGGGTTCCAGTGATCCACTGTGACAAGAAAGGTCTGCCGGGGTGTGGTTCAATCTCTGCCCAGAAACATTTATGCTTGTCCCCAAGCACAGCCAGCTGTCCTCTCTTGTCCTACTTGCTCAGAGGTCTTGGCCACACAGATTGGGAGGACCTCCGAGGACAGGGCTCATCAGGTAGCTGATGACCACAGCTCCCAGGACATGTAGGTTGGGGTGGCAGTGCAGGCACAGGCTGCAGCTGAGGTTGTCTAAGACTGTGCCCCACCTGGGACTCCTGTCCTGGTGGCCCCAGCTTCTCCCAAGGGCCCAAAAGAGGGTTAGGCCCAACAGATCAAGATTGTCCCCGTGGTGCCCATGCTAACCTGGAAAGTTGTCCCTCAGTGTGTCTCAGGACACACATCCAAGGTGACTTAAGCCCTCCTATTCCTTGGCCAGCGATAGAGTGGCAGTTCAGCCTCTGGTGGCACTTCAAGCTGCAGAGACTGGCTGGCCACAGCCCTGGCCCCAGTGGTGGGGCTCACAGGCAAGCGGGAGGAGGGAGCAGGGATCTGGGCCACACATATGAAGGGGTAGTAGAGACCAACGCTTCTGTATGGCACTGACTTTCAGAGCTGGCAGGCAGACACTGGCTTCCAGTCCTGAACCAGCCTTCCTGGGCCTCAGTTTCCCCAGCTGTAGTGCAAAGTCTAGACAATGTTGCAAGTCCTTTCTAGAGCGTCACGTCTATCTGTCCAAATACTGAATCCTCTTGGAATCCAGGGGGAAATTTCATATTCTAAGTGATATCTTGTTCTGGCTTAAAACTATGTTGACGAACTGTCCATCAGCAAGTGGAGGCTCTGGGGCCAGAACGTGGAGGCAGGCCACGTATTTATAGATCGGTTGGCTTTGAGCCCGCCAGCTGCAGGAGAGGAATGTGTGCATCTGCAGAGTCAGCAAACCCCAGGTCGAGCAGAGACATGAGCAATGACACTGGTGAATGCTAAGTTCTGCAGACCCAGGCCCGTGGACAGAGGCCCAGGACCCTGCTGGGGTTGTCAAGCTCCACTCATGACAGGACTTGGTCACAGATGCCCAACCAGACGTCACTGACTTTTGCAATAGTGCTTTTCAGAGATGCTTGTGCCTGGGCCAGGCATCTACAGTCTTTGGATTCCTAGAGGAAGAAGGGGGCTGGGGAAAGCGAGTGTCCACTCAGCAGCCAACAGACCAGCTGTCTTTGCTCCTCAAATATTTGTGTCAAGGCCAACGAGATTCCCCAGTGGGGAAGAGCTTTCCCGGCGAGTCTCCCAGAGCTCAGCTCAGTCAGTACTGGGTCAGACACGGTGTTCTCAGCACCTCGGCTGAGGACACCCCCCTCCACCCACCCAGCTGAGACCAGGTCCCCCTTAGCAAAGCAGCAAGCCCCAGGCTGGTCATCTTCATGAGGCAGAACAGTAAAGCAATTTCCCTCTCAAAATTAATATCAAATCAGAAGGCAATTGGATTTCTTCCCTGGCGGTGAAGAAATCCTAGCCTGTAACTGCAGTGGTTCCATTTGCTCAGGGTAGATCAGGTTCATACTGCGTGCATTTGATAAACTGCCGAGTACCCCCGAGGACGCATTCACACGGAGTGCAGCTGCCTAGAAACTTGTACTGTGAAGCCGGCACAGATCTTCGGAGCCCACAGACAGCCGTAGTATGTTATGCTCTGGTTCTGTGACGCAGCCAAGAAAGATACGGCATCCGCAGTCTGGGCATGTGTTCCCTGCCACTATTCAAGCTGTCAGCGGGGGCAAAAATGCTTGCCAGGAAAATTGTAGGAACAGGGCCTGGCTGGAATGAGGTCAGGTCGCCCTGTGTGACCCCAGTATGAACTGAGTGGGAATGGTATATGTCCTTTCTTTCCAGGTTTCTGTGACCCGCTGCTCTTGTCTGCGGGCGCAGACATCTTTATCTTCTGCTTGAATTCTGGGATCTCAGGTTAGAGATGCCAGGACAGGAATTTCCTCAGGGGAAGGGGCCGGAAGGCGATCGTTGACAGATCTAGCCTGCCTAAGGCCAGAGGGGTAGACCCCAGGGCCAGCAGCTCTAGGAGAGATTTCAAGCAGTATTGATTAAGAACTGGACGCTTATGCCTATCTTTAGCAGATGGATTCTACCCATTGTGCCCGTCACCACCGCTATACCATCGCTATCGCCGTTACTACCGTTACCACCATCACCTCACCAGTACCACGATCACTGCCACCAAAACCACTGCCATGTCTGTTATTTTCTCATCACCATGACAACACGCTCACCATCATCCCACCACTGTGATTACCACCCTTACCACCTCCTGTGTCACCGTCGTCACGATGAGCACCGTCACCATTATCCACTCCATCGTTCCTCACCATCACTATTGTCACCTCCATTACCACCACCACCACCACCACCACCATCCCTATCATCATCACCATTACCACAAATACCACACTACCACCACCATCTTCACTACTGCCCCCCCCCCACTACTAACACCGTTATGATAGTGTTGTCTATTACGATGACCAGCATCTTTCTCACCACGACCCCCATTATCCCCTTTATCATTTCTATCACTATCACCATTGCCACCAACTTTATCACCTCCGCCGTCACTGCCACCACGACCATTACCACCATCACCACGACGGCCACCATCACTGTGGCTTTCATCATTTCCCTCACCATTACCACCCTCACCACCACAAACATCACAATCGTCATCACCATCACCACCATTACCACTATCGTCATCACCATGGCCACCGTAGCTTTCACTATTACTTCCACCACCTTCACCACCACCTTTGCCATCACGATCACCAACACTATCACTATTGTCAGTGCCACGATCAGTTTGACCTGCACCATCACCAGCATTAGTATCATGAACACACCGGTGCCATCATCATGAGATTCACCGCTACCTTCCATGTTCCTAGCCTCCAAGCCAGACAAGCATGCAAGAGGGAGTACCTTCCAAGGTGATTTTAGAATTGGAATATCTTGGCAGTCTCCTGAGGCTTTGAATGGAATTTCCTCCAGTCCCACCCCAACTTCCTTACCCTCTCCCGTAGGTTTGGGCCCAGGCTGTACCTGCTCTGGTGTCTGTACACCCTTCCTTCTGTCCTCTGGTGGGTCCTTGTTTATTTAAGGATGACTGAACTTGGGGGGTGCACCAGTGTGCTGGAAACCTTATGAGCCTGCCGGGGGATACTGTGATATTAAAGGTTTTGACTGTCTTCTCGAGCCCCTACTCTCTCGGTGGCACATATTCAGGGCATCCCCCAGGAATGGCTTGGCTTCCCCCATCCTGGCATCAGCATGGCCTTCAAGCTACAGCTAAGGCTAGTCTGGAGGTCTTCCTGGATTCTTAACCCCTCCCTACACAGCTGGTGGGAAGCTAGGCAGTGTGCATGAAGTGGGATCTAATCTCCCGGCTCTTGGAGTGAAATCCCAGCTCCTTCTCCCAGATCAATACTCAAGAGTGGAGGTGTCTTTCAGAGCCGAGCTCAGTATTTTGGACCTGGGAGTAGAAAGCCAAACCCTGCTCTGCCACCGAAGCCTTCAAGGCCTCTTTGGAGCTTATCCAGCTTGTAGGATCAGCGTTATTAATAATACGTCTGCTCAATCATTGCTCACCTGAAAGCAGCCATGCTGGCTAACACTGACACCAGGGGAACTGGTAGAGGTTATGGGACAGTTCTGCCTCCCAATATCTCCCAGCCACATGCCTTCATAGATGTCACCGGGTCTTGAACAATGACTTGCCCTCCCTGGGTCCCTTATTTGACTGTATTTCGGGGTGATTGTCTTGTCCCAGGAGGCAAAGACTTTGACTGTGCAGTTTCACTGAAGCAGAAGCTGCGATTCAAAGCTCTGTCCTGGACCATCCTATGACCTTGGCCCTTACAGCATCTGCCCTGGTTGGGTGGCTGACTCCTCATCTATCCTGCCTCAGTTGGCTGTCAGGAGGGCTGGACAGTGTACTCTGAACTGCCGAAGGTTAGGATCCTGGGACTGTGTCTTAGACCCGAAGGGGTGCTTGCAGGTGGATGACTGTGGAATGGGGGCTCAGAGCCTTGTCTGGCCTTGGGCTTGACGCTGGTGTTAGGTTAGTGATCTTGTCTAGAATGGAGCAGATGTGGCCAAACTTGCACTGTGAAAATCCCTGGGCTGGTGGACTGGAAGCTATGCTAGGAAATTTTGGTTTCTCATCTTGCTCATCCTGGGCTGAGCCTGAGTCTGCTGACCACTATAGTGGGGGCTGCTGGCTCTCTAGCAGGGACATGGTGCTGGGTGGTGGGATAAGGTGAGGTCTCCTGAACCTGCTGTAATGAGCAATGGTTAGCACTTGGATGCCCTGAATAACACAGGTAACGGGCAGAAGAACTCTCCTCTCATCCTTGGGGACCAATGGAACCCTGCAGAAAACCTTCAGGACAAGGAAGAGCCTGGCATCCAGGACCTTCCAGGAGAAGAATGTCCTGGGCTGGTTCGGAATGGTTATGATATCGACCTAGGTGTGCAGGTTTCCAAAGCTTCAGCCCTTTAACTGGCCACTGCAGAGACAATTCTTGACCTGCTGCTTGCTGCCACCCACGGCTCTGAGGCCAGAAGGTCACTGGGGCTCTGCTTGCCATACGATCAGCTCTGGTCCTGACAGATCATTGACATCAGGAGCACTGACTAAACCATGGATCCTGAGTCCTTGTCCTAGCCAGGGCCATGCAGGACAGTGTCGTCTCCCAGTGGGGCCCCTGAGTTGTAAAGGTGCTCCTTTATTTGTAACTAATAATCTATCCCTGATACCAGATGCATAACTCTAGGGTACAATCTCCTCTACAGGGACTTCTCTGCAGCCTTACCCTGGTGATCTAATTCAAAGTGCCCATTTCCAGACAGGAGGCAGAGCTAGCCTCAGGCAGGATGTTTTACCCCAACACTCCCAGTGTGGTCTGCCTGGCCAAGGGTCTGAGCTGCATGTCTTTGACTTTTCAGGCAGTTCATTAAGTCGAAGTCAGAGCCAGCGCTACCGTTCCGGGCATCACAGTGTATCCTTCCGATAGCCCAAGTCCTGACCTATGACCATTCCGGGCATCACAGTGTATCCTTCCGATAGCCCAAGTCCTGACCTATGGTCCACTGGAAGTGTTTTCAGGGGAAGTGGCTTCTGGGTGACAGTTACACTGGAGATGTCCCTTGGGAGGGGGGTTGTGGATTCTGTGCTAACACACAAAATTTACATATTAACGAAGCTCCATGTAATGACGGGGTACTGTGTGGTAGTGGGGTACTGTATGGCAGATGGGTACTACGTAGTATAGAGGTTCCATGTGGTGGTGGGGGTACCATGTCATGGTGCGGGGTGCTGCGTGGTGATGGAGTATTGTGTGATGGGGGGCACCCACCATGTACTGGGATGTAAGGGTGTGGTGATGGGGTACCATTGATGGCGGGGTACTGTGTGATGGGGAGTACTGTGTGGCAGAGAGGTGCCATGTGGTGGTTTTGTACTGTATGGTGGTGAGGTTCCATATCATGGTGGGGTACCATGTAATGGCAGGGAATCATGTGGTAGTGGGGTACCGTGTGTGGTATAGTGCCATGCAGTTAGTGCCAGGGTATCTGTTGCTATTTTGATGCGTGGACACAAGGTAAACTGTTTACATCAGGTTACACACGTCTGTATCCTCAAACACCTATATTTCTTTGTGTGTGTAGTGTATTTGAGTGTTCATATTTGTGTCCATGCATGCAGGTATGAGTGTGTGAGTATGTACGTGCATGTAGAGTCCAGAGGAGAATACGGGGTATCTTCCTCAATTGCTCTCTATTTTTGAGACAGGGTCTCTCACTGAACCTCAAGCTCATAGCAGCTGGGTTAGGCTGGCTTCCAGTGAGCCCCAGGCATCCTCGAATCTCAGCTTCCCCAGCACTGAGATTATGGACGTGAGCAACCAAGCCTGGCTTTTACATGGAGGCTGGGGATCAAACTCATGTTCTTATGCCTGCATTGCAAGCACTTTGCCAATGACCCATCTCCCCACTTATTCATTTACTTTCCTGTCTGTCTGTCTGTCTATCTATCTATCTATCTATCTATCTATCTATCTATCTATCTATCTATCTATCTATCTATCTATCTCTGTCTCTATACATCTATCTATCTATCTATCTATCTATCTATCTATCTATCTATCTATCTATCTATCTGTCATCTATTTACATATCATCCATTTGCCATTTATCTATATCTATCTTTTGGTTGATCCTGTGTGTGTGTGTGTGTGTGTGTGTGTGTGTGTATGTGTGTGTTTACAAGTGCATAGACATATGCCATGGAGGGAGGTCAGATGACTACCCATGGGAGTCAGTTTTCTCCTTCTGCTACATGGATTCTGGTTACAGAACTCAGACTGTGTGGCTGAGTGGCAAGCACTATTTATCTTTGCTGAATAGTCCATCTCATTGGTTTCTCCTCATCTCATCTCATGCCCTGAGATCGACTTGTTTTGATGCCACATACAAGTGAGATAATGCAACGCTTACTGTCCGGGGCTAGCTTATTGCACTTAACAAATGACAAGGGATAACTCTTTTGCTGGTTTTGTTTTTCTGAGACAGGGTTTCTCTCTGTCACTCTGGCTGTCCTGGAATCTCTGTAGACCACACTGGCCTCAAACTCAGAGATCTGTCTGCTTCTGCCTCCTGAGTGCTGGGGTTAAAGGTGTGTGCCACAACTGCCTAGTTTAAGGACTAGCCTTTTTAATGTCTGGACATTATTCCATTGGGTACATGAAGTACCTTTATGTTGTGTGACATCATGCAATGAACCTGGGAGTGTAGGCTTATCATCAACATACAGCTTTCATTTCATAAAGCACAGCGGCTCTGCTTCTCTCTTCCCTCCAGGACCTGCTTCATCACCCATCACTGGGCACAGCACGGAGCTCCTCCCGGCTCCACTCCCTGGGTTTGCTCTCCCGTCTTCATCTGTCTTCTTTCTCTCTCAAGCCATAGAGGCACAGACAAAATGCACCTTATCCAGGTTCTCAGGCCTCAGTTTTACCTCCCTGGAAGGGAGCTATTGAATTTTACCATCTTTTAATTCTTTGGGGAGGCGAATAGCCTTCTGAATACTGGGTTTATGCTCAGCTTCAACCATTTTAAACCTTGTGTCCAGTAGTGTGAGCATCTTCACTCTGTTGGGAGACAGCGCTCCAGAATGTTTTATTTTGCTCACCTAGTGCGCAAACACATCAGACAGAGCGTTTCTCAACCCCTGTCCTGGAAAGGACATCCCATGGATCTCTGCGGCATAGACCGTCTGTGACTGACTTGTGTCACTCATCTCAGCGGGTGTCAGGGCATCCTTCCTAACACACAGGTGACTGCTGTTCTGTGCTGGGGAATCCAGGCTGCTTCTGCCTCCAGCTGCTGTGGCGGAGGTGTGAAAATTCCTCTTTGAGCTCTGCCTCCCCTATTGGGGGGATGTTTACCCATAAACTGGGTCACACCACGTCCTTTACTTTAAAATTTCTAGAGGGTGTCACTTTTCCATGGTGACAGCACCGTTGTATGTCCGCACCAGCTTGCGCAAAGCTCTGGTTTCTCTACACCCTCACCAGCATCTGTTATTTTTTTTGGTTTTGCTTTTTGTCAAATTTGCGATACATTTATTTATTTGTACACGAGGACACATGTGTCATGGCATGCCTGCGGATGTCACAGAACAACTTGTAAGAGTCAATTCTGTCCTCCACCATGTTGGTCCTAGGGGTGGGACCTGGGTTCTCAGGCTTGGCAGCAGGCACCTTTACCTTTACCCACTGATTCATTGTTTTGGCCCTGTTTTTTTTTAAATAAGAAAAAATATTGTTTTATGCTTTTTGTATCTCAAGACAGTGTTTCTCTGAGTAGCCCTGACTGTCCTGGAGTTTACTCTATAGACCAGGCTGGCGCCAAACTCAGAGAGCCCTCTGCCTCTGCCTCCCAAGTGCTGGGATTAAAGGCGTGTGCCATCACCACCCTGCTGAAAGAGTTGGGTTTTCAGTTGTGGATATACACGAGTGTCTGTATGCACGAAGCTCACCTGATCACCTATGTGGGCCTTACTTGCAGATGCTCTGAGTCTCCGTCACTGCGACAGTGCCACACTGTTCCCGCTGCAGTGGCCTAGCTGCTGTCTGTTTGGGGAGGAAAAAGAGTGAATCCCCCAATTTTGTCAGTTTTCAAAACTGATTTGGCTCTTAGGGTTGAGAGTCCGTATAAGTTTTAAGAGGTTGTTTGCTGTCTCTGTAACTTAATAAATATCAGTGGGACTCTGCCAGGGCTGTGTGGCCTCTGTGACTGCTTTGGGTTCTTCGAGCATCTTAGTAATACGTCTCCCAACCCCTACACACAGGATGTCTCTGAATTTGTTTGTTGTCTTAAAATCCTTTCACCTCTTGGTTGGGATTATCCCTACATCTGAGTGCTGGCATGAAGGAAATTGCTCTGATTTCCTCTCTGATTTTGTTTTTGAACTTTTGAGATGCTCCCATGAAGTCCAGCTGCCCTTAAGCTTCCTATGTAACTGGGGAGGTTTTGAACTGCTCAATCCTCCTATCTCCACCTCCCAGTCTCTGGGATGGCAGGGGAAAGTCACCATTTCTGGCTGAGTTTCTGTATCTGGGTTGTTCATTGCTAGCTTGTAGAGACAGACGACTTTATGTGTTGGTTTTGTGTCTCGAAACTGCTGGATTTGTGTGTTGTGGGCTCTGGAGAGTGAGAAAGGGGGTTTTTAACAAAACCTGGTTCAAGGCCCTTCCTGCCAACCTTGCACGATTCTGGCACTATCCATTGTCAACAGCATCTTTCAGGGAGCTCTGCCTCCTCTTAAGCTTTCTT